>NC_037344.1:40412262-41100387 GCF_002263795.3 Bos taurus | reverse complement strand
TCCCTACCTTCCTTCCTTCCCTCCTTCCTTCTTTGCTCTAATTTGGTTGCTGTGGGTGCTATAAATTCTCAGGTTTGCCTGTAAAATGATCTTCAAATTAAATTGTGGAATAAGCTAATCAATTCATTTTCTTTAAATATAATTAATACAAATGGCAATTCAAGCAGAAAGCACCAGAGTATATGGTTATCATAATATATAATATATCACACTAAATATTTCTATGTATTTGCATTAATTACAGAGCCAAAATCTGCAGTGATTTTGGAGCCCCCCAAAATAAAGTCTGTCATTGTTTCCACTGTTTCCCCATCTATTTGCCATGAAGTGATGGAACCAGATGCCATGATCTTAGTTTTCTGAATGTTGAGCTTTAAGCCAACTTTTTCACCTGATGCGAAGAGCTGACTCATTTGAAAAGACCCTGATGCTGGGAAAGACTGAAGGCAGGAGGAGAAGAGAATGACAGAGAATGAGCTGGTTGGATGGCATCACCGACTCAATGACATGAGTTTAAGCAAGCTCTAGCAGTTGGTGATGGACAGGGAAGCCTGGCGGGCTGCAGTCCATGGGGTCACAAAGAGTCGGACACAACTGAATGAACCGAACAGAGCCAAAGTCACATGTGCCACATTAATAGCACATCCTTTCTTAATTGAGAAATGTACAATCTAATGTGTCTTCTAAAAATAGTTATAGGTTGAGTTTAAAATAAAAGAAAAAATGGGATAAGTTAATGTGTGATGATGTCCTCAGTTCTTTTATGAGGTGACAAGGGTGAAAAACAAAATAATAACAATATTGAAACATTTGGGGTCTCCCAGGTGACTCAGCAGTAAAGAATCCACCTACAACGCAGGATTCACAGGAGACACGGGTTTGATCCCTGGTCAGGAAGATTCCCTGGAGGAAAGCATGGCAACCCAATCCATTATTTTTCCCTAGAGAATCCCATGGACAGAGGAGCCTAGCAGGCTACAGTCCATAGGGTCGCAAAGAGTCGAGTCAGACATGACTAAAGTGACTCAGCACGCATGCACGCATATTAAAACACTTAAAGTCAAACTATTTAATAATAGAATATTCCCTTAGGTCTAAAAGCATTCTCTAGCCACACAGATTTTGAAATGTTATTTACTGACTCTCCTAGCTTGCTGTCCTAAATCTACACTGGTTCACCATATGTTGTTTGAACCATTCTTGGGAAAATCCATGATTTTCACAAGAAACTTTGGAAGATGGCTCAGAGTTATTACTTTACATTAGTGTCTCTCTAACACTTCCATTGTTCTACACATTAGGAAATATTTCATAATAATAAGTGTTCCATAAATTTCAAAAGTACCCTAAATAATAGAAAAAGGTATGGTGTCTGAAATAAAATGATTTTTAAATACGCTTACAGGTGAAAAGTAAAATCAACCTTTTTAATATGTATTGAGTCACCCACTGTTTCTAATCATACAAATGCCCAACCTGATGGAACTCTGTTCTCCAATTTCATCTTTTTCTGTTTTTGTTTTAATTTGTGCTGTATCTTAGTTGAAGCATGTGGCATCTAGTTCTTAACCAGGGATTGAATGCATGCCCCCTATATTGGGAGTATGGAGTCTTAACCACTGGACCACCAGGGAAGTCCCTCTCCAACTTCATCTTAACTGCAGTTCCTCAATCCTAAAATAACCATACCAACATTATGTACTCCCTAGGAATTTTATATGAGTTCATAAGTATAGTGTACATAATGATATTTGATATCTAGTATGAATTAAATGATTAAAATACATCTTAATTTTCTTGCACAAAGTTATTTTTTTCTACTGCTCTCTTCATTTGCTTTTTACAAAAACACCTTTTGTCTTCCAAATCACTTACGCTGGAAACTTTCAAATAGTTCTTAAGTTGAAAAGAAACCTTAAGTCTCCCTACGTCTTTATTGATGTAGTAAGCTATTGTCTCTGCAGTTGTCCCATACAATGCTTCCAAGTTTCATACCCTATGTATGTGGCTGGTATGTACAGGTATGGCCTTCCTGGAGAAATAGGCTTATACATGCTGGGCAACTTGTCAGCTAAGTGTGTCAGTGGTAGAGGAAATGTTAGCTGCTCTCCATGGTTAAAATACTACTAATATTTAGCAGACCACTGTAAGTAGATGTTTTCCAAGTACACTAAAATCTATATATCATTTAATAGAAAATATAAATACATAAAATACTAGTAAAAGGATATAAAGTTGTGCTTAGTAACCTCATATCCAAATTTCCCATGGCTTCCCAGATGGCGCAGTGGTAAAGAATCCACCTGCCAATGCAGGAGACACTGGTTCCATCTGGAGAAGGAAATCACAACCCACTCCAGTACTCTTGCCTGGGAAATCCCATGGACAGAGGAGCCTGGCAGGCTACAGTCCAGGCAGCCACAAAGAGTCAGAAATGACTGAGCAACTGAGCACACAGTAGTATTGTAATATTTTGTAAATGTGGAAACAATTATAATTCTAAAGAAGAAACTTTATAATTAAGGCAATCATAGAACCCAAGAGACCTTTCATATTGGTGATTTGCCAGTTTATGTATAACCAGCTACAAATATTAGTTCATATTCTGCTGATTCCCAAGCAAAAACTCCCATTCTCTTCCATGGTCTTTAGGTCAGGATTTTTTACATTTTTGCACCTATGACTAAGACTCTCTTGAAATAATATACTTTCCAATTTCTTTCCACTTACAACCCATTTAGCTCAGGGTAGTTTGAGCTGTCTTATTTTCCTAACTGATGGTCTGGAGTGTGGTCCCTGCTGACAAAAGGAGAGAGAGAGTGAGCCTAAATTGCACCCCCCCCCAACTCCCAGCTCATCAACTTTTCATCTCCCTCACCTTTTTCCAGAAGATAAGCCTCAGTGACTCCTTTTTAAAGTCTAAGGACAGAATGCCCAACTAATTATTTAAATCTCTGTGCTATTGAAATATAAATAAGTCTTTTCCAGGTGCTTACCTCTAGAAAGACTGTTATTATCAACTTAGTACATCTGTGCCTTTTTGCTTAAAATCTAAAATGGAAGGAAATGGTGTATATTAGACAGAATGAATATTAAAAGACAGGAAAAGTGGAAGGAGATGTTTAATGTATTATTTATTTACTTTTAACTGCAGAAAGTAATTATTCCAAAACCTATGTATCCAATATACACTTACTTCAGAAACCAGGAAAGTAACACTAGCAATGTGGATATTTCATTTTTCTCCCATTTTGGGCCAAGAAATCAATGAAATTAATGAATGCCAGTAACAAACCAGGATCACCTTATAACTCATAGTCTGAAAAAGGACATTGTTGAAGGGGGCAGGGGTGTGGTATGAGGCCCAAAATGAAGGTCCACATGGTGTCCTGCCTTGGCATCTGTGCAGTCGGATGGAAGGCTTCCAGGAGTCTTACCTTAAGTTCATCTGCTTACTCTGTCCTGTAGACCAGGTATCCCAGAGAAACAACATCCTTCTTAGAAGGGGGGCAGTTTCTGCTTGTGCTTGAGTAGCAGGTGCCAGTCGCATGCTGGGCTGCAAAATTATTCAAACAATTCAGTCCCCTCTTTCTACCAGAATCAGAGGGCTCCCATCTTCTACCTCCTACAAAGCCTGCCTCTCAAACAACCCCGCCCCCCACCTCATCATTCACTTTGTTCCCAAGTCAAGCTCTATATAGTCAGGTGTTGCATGCAATGTCTTTGAATTAATCAATATGACTAATAAGCTGCTGTCAGTCTCATCTGCCCAAGGTCAGGGGTCACATGTTTGGCTATATCCATCAATCTAGGACAGAAATGCTTCTCTCACCTATGGTTGAATAAGAGTTACTTATGACCATGTTAGGGGAAACATTGACTGAAATTGCCCACCCTGACTAGGCACCATAGTAACCATTTGCATGAGTTATGCAAGGAGGTCCATGACAGGAGTTTATGAAAGGAGGTCCTGGTAAGGAACACAGAATTAATAAGTAACCACCAACCAGAAGAGTTTGGGAAAGGTCTAAAAGGAACATCACATGTCCTACCACCTTCTCTGTGGCATCCATCTTGGCTGAGCAATGAAGCGCCACCAGGAAGGACCCTGAGTCAGAATGACTGTTTAGAGACAACTCAGAGATTAATCCTATCACCATGAAGGCCAAGACTTTGAGCCACATGGCAGAGCAGTCTTCCTTGGTTCCCTCACCCTCTTGCTCTCTGCCCAGGTGCCCTGTTCAATAAGCTCTCTTGCTTTGTCAGCATGTGTGTCTCCTCAGACAGTTCATATCCAAGCACTGGATAAGAGCCAACTCTCAGGCCCTGGAAGGGGTCCCCCTTTCTGCAACAGCCACAAAAAATCAAGTATACAGTAGAATGCTCCTGAACAAACTGGGACACCTGGTCAACCTAGTCAGACCATTTGTCCTTGGCATCTTATTTGAGAGATGAAAGAAGGAAAAGCTGGGTCCGTTTCCAAGCTGCAGCCCCACACAAGAAGATGTGTTCATTTAGACTCTATCTACAAATCTTCATCTTTGCTCAGAAATAAACTCTAACCTTTGACAAAGGAGGCAAGAATATAAAACAGAGAAAAGACAGTCTCTATGGTAAGTGGTGCTGGGGAAACTGGAAGGTTACATACAGGTAAAAGAATGAAGTTAGGCCACCCTCTAACCAAACACACAAACAAACTCAAAATGGATTAAAGACATAAATGTAAGAGCAGACACTATAAAACTTCTAGAGGAAAACACAGGCAGAACAGTCTTTGATATAAATTGCAACAATACTTTTGGGGATCCATCTCCTAATGTAAAGGAAATAAAAGCAAAAATAAACAAGCTGAACCTAATTAAATGCAAAAGTTTTTTCACAGCAAAGTAAACTGTCAACAAAATGAGAAGACAGCATACTGAATGGGAGAAAGTGTTTGCAAATGTTCTCATAGCTAAGGGATTAATATCCAACATATAAAAACAGCTCATATAACTCAGTATAAAAAAAAAAAACAACCCAAAATCTGATTGAAAAATGGGCAGAACATTTTTCCAAAGAAAAAATGCAGATAGTCAAGAGGCACATGAAAAAAATACTCAACATTGCTAATCATCAAGGAAATGCAAATCAAAGCCATAATAAGATATCACTTCACACCAGGCAGAATGACCATCATCAAAAAGAACATAAATAACAAATACTGCTGAGGATGCAGAGTAAAGCAAACCCCATATACTATTGGTGGAAATGAAATTTGGTGCAGCCACTGTGGAAAACAGTATGAAGGTTCCTCAGAAAACTAAAAATGAAACTACTATATGACCCAGCATTTTTACTCTTGGGTATATATCTGGAGGAAATTATAATATGAAAAGATATATGCACCCCAAGGTTCACAGCAGCACTATTTACAATAACCAAGACATGGAAACCTAACTAACCATCAACAGATGAATGGATAAAGACATAGTTATCTATTTATCTATCTACAGTGGAATATTATATATTATATAGGTTTCCCAGGTGGAGCCAGTGGCAAATAACCCACCTGCTGGAGATGTAAAAGATGTGAGTCCCATGGACAGAGGAAAGGAGCCTGGCAGACTACAATCCATAGGGTCACAAAGAGTCAAACAAGATTGAGCGACTGAGTACACATGCATATAATATGTATATATTATATATCTATATCTATCTATCTATATATATATATTTACACACACAATGGAATATTATTGAATCATAACAAACACAACCACATTAAAGAATGGAAATTTTCTATTTGAAACAACATGGATGGACTTATTGCCTTTGAAGAATTTTCAACTGAAAAACATAAAGAAAAATGAAAAAGCTACTTCCATGGAAATCTAGAATCCTAGGTACATTTTCCCATAGCCCATTTTCTTTATGATGGTTGATTGTCTAGAACAGCTGTAAAATATAAATCTATGTAAACCACATTTACATTTTTGAATAGCCACAATTAGAAAGGAAAACACAATGAGAAATAAATTTTAATAATATGTTGTAACTCATATATCTGAAATATTATCATTTCAGTACTTGTGTGTGTTAGTTGCACAGTCGTGTCCAACTCTTTTGCAACCCTGTGGACTCTAGCTCACCAGGCTCCTCTGTCCATGGGATTCTCCAGACAAGAATACTAGAGTGGGTTGTCATTTCTTTCTCCAATTCAGCATTAAATCAAAATAAAAGTTATTAATGAGATACTTTACATCCTACAATTCACATGAAGACCTCAAAGTCTAATACGCATTTTACACTGATAGTCATCTCCATTCAGGTGCTCAAATTTTATTGAAATTACTTGATCTTTTAATATATTAATATATACACAGTAGAATATTATGAATCATAACAAATACAACCACATAAAAGAATGGAAATTTGCACTTGAAGAAATATGGATGATCTATTAACATATTAATAGATTCAGAGAACTAACACATTTCAAACATATATAGAAATAAATAATACTTTTAATAGCTTTTCTAATATTTTTGATAATTCTAATAGTTTTAATAGTTACTGCTGAATTAAGCATAAATTATTTCATTTAATATAATTTTCCATATTGACAAAATTGGTTTCTCTTTTTTAGAACCAATTCAACTGAATCAAAAGCACAAGTTGAAACAAGTCTGTCGAAGTAAATAATTCTTGAGTCAACTTTTACTATTAATCTAGAACACAAAAGAAAATTCCATCAATTGAAGGATAATCTTAAGTTTATTACTGTTAATAAAATTTTCTTCAAGCTTTTCTTGAAGTGTTGCATATTTATATAACACTATTAATTGCAATTAAAATCTTCTGCATTTATACTGGAAAGATGTGTAAGATTATTATTGATTTGCACTATGGACAGTTTTAATTTCAACTGAAGTTTCATAATTTTTTAGGCAAAGTCACAAATAAGCTTTTCTTTTCCTTTGAAGTTTTAAACTGATCTCATTCATGTGCAGTGCATACTGCTGAAAAAAGGAAAATCATAGTCATTTTGTCTTTGATTATTGAATGTTTTGTAACATTCCTCTTGCTTGAAGACTCCTGAACCTAAGTAATGATACATCTTTGTAAAGCTCTCCCATGACCAAACCAATAAATATTAGTAAAAATGCCAAGACCACCATTCTCTTGGTCTTATATTTCCTCCACATTTTATAAATAATAAATGATACTAACCGGTCTATCTGGGACATATTTTATAGAATCTACATCAGGACACCGTGAATATTTTTTTTCAAAAATATTTTCAGTATTTCTCATATAGTTGACCAAAATAATGAGGGGAAATATCAAACTTTTACTTTAAAATTTGCATTTTCTACCTAATATAGCTAGAGCATCATCTACCATGACTGAAAGTATTTCTTATACTAATAGAAAATTCTTCTTTAACAAATATGTATTTTAAATTATATATTCCACTGTTTAATATTCAGGGCCACAAATTGATAGCATTTCTTTACAAAAAATTTGGAAGTTTTTTGAGACAAAGATGTGCTAAAAGTGTCAATATACAATGTCTCATGTCAGACAGCTAGTCAAAAAGCTTAAAATTTTCTAAATGTTGAAAGAATTGATCTTTGATATTGATAGAAAGTTTTTGTATTCTAAAGGCAACTGTTTGGTGACTTAAAGATTTATTTTTTTCTAAAAGTGTTTTAGTCTTTTTCTCATAATTTCTAATAGAATTTCCATAGAAGAAATACATTCTTTACCATCTCCCTATCTAAAAGTTAGTTTTTATTTTTAAAGCAAGTATTCAAACCATTTTACAACTTAACAAAATTAAGCTGTACCTTGTTAAAAATAATTTAAGTGTTTTGCAATTCTGATTTCAAGAGATTAATTTTATTCTTTTTGTCCATTGAAAGAAAATGTCTTACAAAATTCATTATGTATCTGCTGAAATATATTGTACACTTTATTTTAATAATCTTTTTACAGCAATCACCTTTTAAATTTTGCTGACACAACAAATTGCTGATGGTGTTCACTGTGCAATTTGAACATAACTTTTTCAGTCTCTTTTTTTCTATGCTATCTGGCAGTAGTATTGACTTCTGTGAAGGTGAAAGTGAAAATCACTCAGTCCTCTCTGACTGATTTGCAATCCCATGGACTATATATACAGTCTATGGAATTCTCCAGGTCAGAATACTGGAGTGGGTAGCCTTTCCGTTCTCTAGGGGATCTTCCCAACCCAAGGATAGAAGCCAGGTCTCCCGCATTGCAGGCAGATTCTTTACCAGCTGAGCCATAAGGGAAGCCCAAGAATACTGGAGTGGGTAGCCTATCCCTTCTCCAAGGGACCTTCCCAACCCAGGAATTGAACTGGGGTCTCCTACATTGCAAACGGATTCTTTACCAACTGAGTTATCAGGGAAGACTTTGTGTATCTTCTTGTGTTTTGATTTGTGTATTGACTTCTATATCTTGTGTATTGTATACTGACTTTTGTATCTCTATTCAATTTGCACCAATAGTAGCTTTTACTTTTTATTCAAAATTTTATCCACATGTATTATTTTTAACTAGTGAAACAATTTAATTACACTACAATAAAAATTTCAAGTATTTCAATTAAAATGCCAGTTCTAATTTACAAAGATATTCTTAAAATTCACACTGTCTGTGTAAAATATCCAAAAATCACATAATATTATTTCATCAGTAAAACATCTTTTGAAGTGGTTCAATCCATAAGCTACAATTAGATGGGAGATGCGTTCATAAATAATAATAGAAACAATGCACACACCTAACATTTGCATACTCCTGTAAAACAATATCCCACACAATGCAAAATAACAGTGGAATGTAGTCTTGCAAAACAATAAAGTTTTGTTTTAATGGAATAATATTTTAATAGGCTACTGCTATTACATTTAAACTTAAAATTAATTAAAATAAAAATTCAATTATTCAGTTGAACCAGCCCCATGTCATTGGATAGCATAGATAGAAGAATATTTACATCATTGCAGAAAGTTATTTTAGACAATGTTGATCTGGAGTGTGAAAAATACATAAACTACAGGTTATTTGGGCTTTGATGGAAGTCCTGGAAACCAAAAACCACAAATAATACTATTTCAGTGGGAAAATGTACTCCAGCCACCACGTATTTTGTGCATGACTTGAAGATTGCCCGTATGATCAATTTTTATAGTACGTTTTGGTGGGATTTCCAAATAGAACAGTAATATACACTTGATCTAGAAAATCTGAATATAAAAATAATTGCATGAGTTTTGCACCACTTTTTATTTAAGAATGTAAAATTATTTTTTATCATTCCATTTAATATTAGTAACAATTTTTGAGATCAACATCATTGGTTAGCTTAGATTATCTAAAATAATCATGAAAAATAACTTCACAATATTTTCATTCTGGGAAACTCAGGTCAAATTTTGATCATTTGCATTTCCTTCCAACCTACTTCTAAAGAAGAAACACAAACCATATATATAACATATCAATATTTCCAAAAAATCAACTTCTGTATGAAATTCATAGAGACAATAAAAGTCAATAATATTTATCCAGTGCACAGCAAATAGTAGCTATCCAATACACTTCTGCTAAACTAATCTCTTGCATTTCAAATATCATTTTCATAGAACCAGAAGTAATACATTTTTTGTAAAGCCAGGTACTTAGTAACTAATTATCTGTTCTCACTTATGACAAAAGAAGTCATTTTTAGTTTTTGTGTACATTCTCTTCAAAAAGCATAAAAGTTTTCTATAACATTTAGGAATACATCTAATTTTTAGTGTTATAGTGTAGCAAATTAATGTAGATCTTTGAATAACATGTGTTTGAACCATGTGCATCCACTTATACATTGATTTTTTTTTTCAATAAAGGTTTCAGTACCACAGGATATGCCGTTGATTGAATCCAAGGATATAGAAACACAGATATGTGAGCCCAACTATGGCGCTGGAGCATCCATAGATTTTTGGTATCCAAAGTAGATCCTGGAACCAGCACCCTCTACTCCTCAAATACTAAGGGATGACTGTTTTCATTTTTCTGCTTCTTACACTGTAGAGCATGATGAAAATAGAGTAAAAAATTAAAATGGGTATCAATATCAGTTGAGAAAAAAATGAAAACAAATCATGTTATTTGTAATGTACAGAAAACTTCAGTGAAAGAAGCTTCAAATGTATAATTATTTAAGCATCTCCTATATATCCTATACCTAGGTGAATAGGTCATACTGAGCAGAAGGTCAGGTTCTCAGTCAGTCACTCCCATTGGCCTAAACTACAGACAAATGTCAGAGGTGGAATAAATAAATCTGAGCTCTATGATTCCTTTTCTTGAGTTATGTTGAAATGTATAACTAAACCTATTTCTTACGTGTGTGATCTGAACGAGATGATGTCTTAGCGCTGGCCATTATAATAAATACCATAGACTGGGCAGTTTAGACAAACAGACATTTATTTTCTCATAATTCTGGAGGCTAGGAACTCCAAAATTAGGATATTGCTGAGGTTGGTCTCTGACAGACTCAGAGACCAATGAGGACTCTCTTCCTGGCTTACTGACCTAGAGATGGAACTTAGGTCTCCTGCACTGCAGGCAGATTCATTAGTGTCTGAGCCACCAGGGGAGCCCCTTTTCCTGACTACCACATAGCAATCTTCGTGCCCTGTCCTGGCTGGTGGAGAAGAGACAGGGACTCCTCTGGTGTTTCTCTTCATAAGGGCACTAATCCCATCACAAAAGACCTCAACCTCATGGTATCATCAAACCTAATGGCCACCCGATATGAAAAACTGACTCATTGGAAAAGACCCTGATGCTAGGAAAGATTGAAGGAGGGAGAAGAAGGGGACAACAGAGGATGACATGGATGGATGGCATTCAGTGAACATGAATTTGAGCGAGTTCTGAGATTTGGTGATGAACAGAGAAGCCTGGTGTGCTGTAGTCCATGGGGTTGCAAAGAGTCATACTCTACTGAGTGACCAAACTGAACTGAATTACCCCCCAAAGTCTGTGTCTCATCACTGTGTCTCATTATCAAATGATACCACATTGGGAGTTAGGTCTTCAGCACATGAATTTACAAGGGACATCATTCAGTCCACAGCAGGTGACCACAGCAAGCTGAATCTGATGTGGTTTGATTCATTTTTTCTATAAACATGAGCTCTCATGTGTGTCAGTGTCTAAATCCAAAGCTCTTTTAATGATGTGATAATCTGGATCAACAACTGCTTCCTTAAATTAAAGAGTACAATGCTTCCTACAACCAACTGTTCACACAGAGTACTTTATCTGTTGGAGTCATTTAGCACTAAGATTTATTAGATTCTAATTTCTAGAATTATCCTAAAAAACTAGAGCAATGTGTAGAGAAATTTGTTTGTAGTTTATGACCTTGTACAGAACAAATTCCTGAATAGATTTCTCACCAGGCGAGAATCAGCAGAAACCACTGGAGCCCCAGGTTTGTAACTTTTCCAAGACTGAATTCGATCTGAATTATACTCATCTTGCTTGCAGAGCTCTTCTCCCATGCTGAGCTGCATGGATGAAAAAAAGAAAGAAAGAAGCCAAGTAAACACCAGAATTTTCCCACTGAAACTTCTACTGGGATATTAAATTTCCCTACACAACTGGGAAACTCTTTTGAGCAGTAGGCACCTGAAAGTTTTGGTTTTCATTTTCAGTAGATGGACTTATTTTCTCCTTGATTTTAGCCATACATGGAGAATTAAATTTTACTATGAGAAACTCTTGGTATCATTTCTTATAATAAAAGTTGGTATATGTACAAAACAAATTTTCAAATATTTTAATTATAAGTTACTTTTATAAGACCCTTTTAAGTTATTAAGACTGTGGTTTATTTATCAGGGTCAAACAACTTTCTTTTCCTTAAATTTCAGTGTAATACATACATTTTAATGTCTATTTATTGATTTGTGTCTCATCAGTCTTCAAAAATAAAACTTGAGTACATTATAGTACTCCAAATCAATCAGAGCATCACCTAATTTTTAAAACAATACTATGAAAAATGAATGCCATAGGAAATATAAATTTACATTTCATTTACATTGAAAAATCCAGTAAGATACTTCATAAAAAATGCATATGGCATGGGTCTTATAGTATATAATGTAAAACTGCTTTTGCAAATGATATGGAATCAATCATGTGGCTTTGGAAAAAAATTAAAAGAAAAAGCAAATTTCCAGAAAGTAATCATTGTAAGAAAAAACTGATAGAAACTAGCATATAATTTACATCAGGAGTCAGCAAACTTTGGCTCATAGACCAAATCTGCCTACTACCTGTTTTATAGCTCATAAGCTAAAAATAGATTTTGCCTTTTAAATGGTTAAAAATCAAAATATTATTTTGTGACAAATACACAAAATTCAAGTTGCCTTTGCCTATGGCTGTGTATGAGTTACAAGGACAGATCTGAGTAGTAATGTCAGAGTCTGAATATACCCTACAGTCTAAAATTTTTACTATAGGTTTCTTAAGAAAAAAACATTGATTATCTCTGAGTTAAAGATTATGGTACAGAGGGTTTCTTTTTTTCCTAAAAATATGATTGCATTATATTATTTTGTGTTGTGAGGTCTAATATTCCTATATTTAGAAACATATTTGTTCCTACATTTAGAAAAATACATTTACTTGAATATGGACAAATAATTGTGTTTTGTAATACTTTATAAGCATTTTTCTTTTTAGTCTAGTTAATCATGATTATTTTCCTGGATAACTGCCAAACTTTCAATTAACATTATTGTCAGTGGATCCAACCAAACTAACTATGGAGAAAAGTATTTAGAACCTTGTGTTGAGGGTGATGTCACAGCACACGGAATAAACCATTTACATCCTCAAATTGGCCATTTAAGTAACCAGCAATCAACCATTACAAAATCAATGTTCCTTTAAAAGTATTTATACATAGATCTGTGAAAGGAAGACGTAGAATAAATAAAGTCTTATATATGGATCAACAATTTGTTTGACTTTCCTAAAGTATAAAAATAATGACTGGAAAATGCTCCCTTTTGCTTTTCTATGACGCTAGCTTATTTAATTAACAACTAATTATATTTTAAGCTATCAGAACATTCTGATCCATAATATTTGCTTGAAAAATGAAAGGATTTTATATTATATATTAACAAAATTAGACTATTAAGAGGGATTGGTAATTGTACCTTTAAGAACTGGAAAAACATTTTCAACTATATACTACCAAAAATTGTATTATGAGCTATGAAAACTTGGTCACATTTGCAAAGATTCTAACTGGATGGACATGTCACAGTTAACAAGAAAATGGTGGAGAGATAGAAAAAAAATCATCCAAGCTGTCTTATTCACCCCTCATTTTTTTTTCAATTTTTCTAAAAAGAAATATCATCTAGGATATTTTACTAAAATACTCACTATTTATATAGAAATAAACAAAAAGGAGCTTTGATATAATTAATCATGTAGATTATTATGTGGATTATGATGTACAATTGAGTCCCAATCTCACTGTAGACACACAGGTGGTTTAGTAAATTTGAACTGTAACACATGGCTCAGAAAATAAAGTGATCTATTCACTGGGTGTACAGACAAAAAGGAAAACTGAAAATAAGCAGTCAGCCAGGGTACAAAGTTTTCAAATGTCTAGGCATCCTTCTCCTTGAAATAGATGCCACTAAAAAAGACAGCATTTCAGTTCCTATAGGACAGCCATACACCTACTCTGGTCCTCATCGGTCTTGTTCTGAGATGACTAGACAACCTCGCCTCCTGCCATCATCCTAAATGGATGTGAGTTGCTTACCAACAAGGCCAACCTCAACCTGACCCTACAGCTCAAATCTTTATGAGTCTCTCGTCCAGAGTAAAGCCACCTTCTCCCCACTTGCTCTCTCCTCCCAAAAGATGTTACTTTCTAGTCTGGAGCCTCCCTAGAGCCCAGCAGAGGCAGGATGTGGGATGCATGTGGTTGTGGCGGATGGAGCAATAACTCATTTGTGCTTCAGCTTTTTTCTTACTGAGCAAGACACACTAACAGTCTGGCTGTGTTATCGTGACCAGTGCAAGTTACCGTCTGACTCATGATGTTCCATGACTAAAAGCAAAAAGAGATGAATTATCTGGACCCTAAATAGGAATATGGACATGGTTTTATTTGCAAGTGCAGAAAGACATCTTCAGAAGAAGAGCTCACTATTTTTTTTAATTGATTTTTCCTAACAAATTATAAGACTCAGTTCAGATCAGTTCAGTCACTCCATCAGGTCTGACTCTTTGAGACCCCCATGGACTGCAGCACACCAGGCTTCCCTATCCATCACCAACTGCCAGAGCTTACTCAAACTCATGTCCATCAAGTCGGTGATGCCATCCAAACATCTTATCCTCTATCGTCCCCTTCTCCTCCTACCTTCAATCTTTCCCAGCATCAGGGTCTTTTCCAATGAGTCAGTTCTTCACAGGCAGCCAAAGTATTGGAGCTTCAGCTTCAGCTTCAGCATCAGTCCTTCCAATGAATATTCAGGACTGATTTCCTTTAGAATGGACTGGTTAGATTTCCTTGCAGTCCAAGGGACTCTCAAGAGTCTTTTCCAGCATCACAGTTCAAAAGCATCAATTCTTTGGCGCTCAACTTTCTTCATAGTCCAACTCTCACATCCATACATGACTACTGAAAAAGCCATAGGCTTGACTAGATGGACCTTTTTTGGCAAAGTAATGTCTCTGCTTTTTAATATGCTGTCTAGGTTGATCATAGCTTTTCTTCCAAGGAGTAAACGTCTTTTAATTTCTTGGCTGCAGTCACCATCTGCAGTGATTTTGGAGCCCCCAAAAATAAAGTCCCTCAGTTTCCATTTTTTTCCCATCTATTTGCCATGAATGATGGGACCAGATGCCATGATCTTAGCTTTCTGAATGTTGAGTTTTAAATCAATTTTTTCAATCTCCTCTTTCACTTTCATCAAGAGGCTCTTTAGTTCTTCTTCACTTTCTCCCATAAGGGTGGTGTCATCTGCATATCTGAGGTTATTAATATTTTTATCAAAAACGTTGATTCCAGCTTATGCTGCATGCAGCCTGGCATTTCGCATGATGTACTCTGCATATAAGTTAAATAAGGAGGGTGACAATATACAGCCCTGACATACTCCTTTCCCAATTTGAAACCAGTCTGTTGTTCCATGTCCAGTTCTAATTGGTCCTTCCTGACTTACATACAGATTTCTCAGGAGGCAGGTGAGGTGATCTGGTATTCCCATCTCTTGAGAATTTTCCACAGTTTGTTGTTATCCACACAGTCAAAGGCTTTGGAGTAGTCAATAAAGCAGAAGTAGATGTTTTTCTTGAACTCTCTTGCTTTTTCAATGATCCAACAATGTCAGCAATTTGACCTCTAGGTCAATTCAAAACATTTTCCATAATACAAAAGCTGTATTATTTAAAATTATTATTATAAAGTATGTCCATGTGGTATCACACACTTGGATAAGAAAGCCTTCCTCAGTGCTCAGTTCAAAGAAGTAGAGGAAAACAACAGAATGGGAAAGACTAGAGATCTCTTCAAGAAAATTAGAGATACCAAGGGAACATTTCATGCAAAGATGGGCACAGTAAAGGACAGAAATGGTATGGGCATAACAGAAGCAGAAGATATTAAGAGGTGGCAAGAATAAACAGAAAAACTGTACAAAAAAAAGATCTTCACAACCAAGATAATCATGATGGTGTGATCTCTCACCTAGAGCCAGACATCCTGGGAATGTGAAGTCAAGTGGGCCTTAGAAAGCATCACTATGAACAAAGCTAGTGGAGGTGATGGAATTCCCATTGAGCTATTTCAAATCCTAAAAGACGATGCTGTGAAAGTGCTGTACTCAATATGCCAGCAAATTTGGAAAACTCAGCAGTGGCCACAGAACTGGAAAAGGTCAATTTTCATTCCAGTCCCAAAGAAAGGCAATGCCAAAGAATGCTCAACTACCACACAATTGCACTCATCTCACATGCTAGTAAAGTAATGCTCAAAATTCTCCAAGCCAGGCTTCAGCAATACATGAACCATGAACTTCCAGATGTTCAGGCTGGTTTTAGAAAAGACAGAGGAACCAGAGATCAAATTGCCAACATCTGCTGGATCATCAAAAAAGCAACAGATTTCCAGAAAAGCATCTATTTCTGCTTTATTGACTAGGCCAAAGCCTTTGACTGTGTGGATCACAATAAACTGTGGAAAATTCTGAAAGAGATAGGAATACCTGACCACCTGACCTGCTTCTTGAGAAATCTGTATGCAGGTCAGGAAGAAAGTTAGAGCTGGACATGGAACAACAGACTGGTTCCAAATAAGAAAAGGAGTATGCCAAGGCTATATATTGTCACCCTGCTTATTTAACTTCTATGCAGAGTACATCATGAGAAACGCTGGGCTGGAAGAAGCACAAGCTGGAATCAAGATTCCCGAGAGAAATATCAATAACCTCAGATATGCAGATGACACCACCCTTATGGCAGAAAGTGAAGAACTAAAGAGCCTCTTGATGAAAGTAAAAGAGGAGAGTGAAAAAGTTGGCTTAAAGCTCAACATTCAGAAAACTAAGATCATAGCATCTTGTCCCATCACTTTATGATAAATAGATGGGGAAATAGTGGAAACAGTGTCAGACTTTATTTTTGGGGGTTCCAAAATCATTGCAGATGATAACTGCAGCCATGAAATTAAAGGATGCTCACTCCTTGGAAGAAAAGTTATGACCAACCTAGATAGCATATTCAAAAGCAGAGACATTACTTTGCCAACAAAGTTTCGGATAGTCGAGGCTATGGTTTTTCCAGTAGTCATGTATGGATATGAGAGGTGGACTGCAAAGAAAGCTGAGTGCCAAAGAATTGATGCTTTTGAACTGTGATGCTGGAAAAGACTCTTGAGAGTCCCTTGGACTGCAAGGAGATCCAACCAGTCCATCCTAAAGGAGATCAGTCTTGAGTGTCCGTTGGAAGGATTGATGTTGAAGCTGAAACTCTAATACTTTGGCCACCTGATATGAAGAGCTGACTCACTGGAAAAGACTCTGATGCTGGGAAAGACTGAAGGCAGGAGAAGAAGGGGACGACAGAGGATGAGATGATTGGATGGCATCACCAACTCAATGGAAATGAAATTGAGTAAACTCCGTGAGTTGGTGATGAACTGGAGGCCTGGTGTGCTGCAGTCCATGGGGTAACAAAGAGTCCGACATGACTGAGTGACTGAACAGAGCTGATGTGGTATCAGATAACCACAATTTTTAGAAATAATAGTAAACTCAGATATTTGTAGGAACGTTTTTTTATAAGCAACTGAAAGTTCAGTAGAATACCCTTTTCTCAATTTTTACTGCATAAACACCAAGACATGTAGACACTGAGCTATTAGATGTAGTTCTGTCGTTCTGTCTATAGAAGAATTTTGTCCTACTTCTTACCATGTAGCTTTTTTTTAAGACCAGATTTGTGGGAGTGTCCAGAATTTATTCAGAAAACTTTGTCTCATACTATTTCAAGTCCAGTTGTCTTGTGCTGACAGAGTCACAAGCACAAAAGCTTTATTTAAAACATAATTTCACATAAAACTGTTTTAATATAAAAATGATTAATATGAATCTGCAAAGAACTTAAACTTTCCTGTGTAAAATACTCATAAAACATTAGTCAAGTTGTGTTTGCTTTCAAGACATATAAATACAAAAATCAGACCATTCTCACATTGAGAGATCCATGTCCAAGAGCTACAGAATATTGTAAAAGTCCTACCTAGGAGCCCATGTGATGGTTTGTCAGAAAACATTTCACCAAAAGAAAAACAGATAAGGAAACTGATGTTCCAACTGGCCTCCTGTAAATATATAAATGCAACACAAGCATATTTGCTTGGTTTCTTTAGCTTCAGTTCAGTTCAGTTCAGTCCCTCAGTCGTGTCCGACTCTTTGCACAGCAAAGAGTCTTTCGCAGCACACCAGGCCTCCCTGTCCATCACCAACTCCCGGAGTTCACTAAAACTCACATCCATCGAGTCAGTGATGACATCCAGCCATCTCATCCTCTGTCATCCCCTTCTCCTCCTGACCCCAATCCCTCCCAGCATCAGAGTCTTTTCCAATGAGTCAACTTTTCGCATGAGGTGGCCAAAGTACTGGAGTTTCAGCTTTAGCAGCATTCCTTCCAAAGAAATTCCAGGACAGATCTCCTTTAGAATGGACTGGTTGGATTTCCTTGCAGTCCAAGGGACTCTCAAGAGTCTTCTCCAACACCAAACTTCAATAGCATCAATTCTTCGGCACTCAGCCTTCTTCACAGTCCAACTCTCACATCCATACACTACCACAGGAAAAACCATAGCCTTGACTAGACGGACCTTTTTTGGCAAAGTAACGTCTCTGCTTTTGAATATGCTATCTACGTTGGTCATAACTTTCCTTCCAAGGAGTAAGCGTCTTTTAATTTCATGGCTGCAGTCACCATCTGCAGTGATTTTGGAGCCCCCCAAAATAAAGTCTGACACTGTTTCCACTGTTTCCCCATCTATTTGCCATGAAGTGATGGGCCCAGATGCCATGATCTTCGTTTTCTGAATGTTGAGCTTTAAGCCAACTTTTTCACTCTCCTCTTTCACTTTCATCAAGAGGCTTTTTAGGTCCTCTTCACTTTCTGCCATAAGAGTGGTGCCATCTGCACATCTGAGGTGATTGATATTTCTCCCGGCAATCTTGATTCCAGCTTGACAGTTGTCAAAAATCAAAGTAGGGTAACAGGACTCCTATAACAGACTATCTTTTAAAAAGTAAATCTACGCCTAAATTAGTACCATCAGTCAAGCATGTGCAAATTTGAATACTGCATCTTGTTAATGGCATCTTGATATTGTGGTCAATATAAGAATACTATCAAGAGACCAACTGAATTCTCTTTGTCATTATCCATCCATATACCTCTTCAGTGGTTTGCTACAATTTAGAAAAAAAAAGTCTGCAAAATACAAATGTCATCAAATTGTAATAATGACCAATAATTTTGAAAAAATAAGATTGGTACAATCAGCTTATTTTCTAATGTTAATTGTGTATTAAAGTTTAAAGATTCTCCAGGTAAAATGATCCAATGAACAAAATTTTATAATGAGACAGTATTAGGAACATGGTCCCTTATGGTAGCTTCACCTTTCTTTCCTATTGTACAATCAGTTGGATTTTGTAGCATAAATGCTTATTAACAACTCAACCACTCTCATGCATTTCTACTGAACTTTTGTTTTTTTCAATACTTTTATTTATTTTTCAATTTATTTGGCTGCACTGGAGCTTAGTTGTGAAGGGTAGATCTTTTAGTGTGGCATGCAAACTCTTGGTTGTAGCACATGGCATTTAATTCCCCAATCAGGGATCGAACCTGGGCCCCCTGCATTGGGAATGCCAAGTGTTAGCCACTGGACCACCAGGGAAGCACCCTCTACTGAGTATTTAAATAAAGAATATTGTGAAGGAGGTGGGAGCAACATGGGTTCCTTTCTACTGATTTCCAGGGATTCTACAAAGTTAGGATAAAGTTTGGGAGAAGAGGAATATAGGTCAGAGACATCCCAGAAGGGCTGGAAGGGGCTGGCTGAAGAAGCACAGTCATCCTTAATGCCTAAAGTTACAGACAAAAGAACTTAGAAAAATGTTTACAGAAATGAAATTCAGCACACAGTCATCCAGGTATCACAGAAAAGTCAATACCTAGGAAGGTCTTCTAAACAGGGGTATTTGGTAGTAATGGAACTATATACAATCTAATGACTTCCTGCAAAATCCTAGCAAGAGAAAAATCCAGCAAGTAGTGTAGACTACCAATTGCTAACAAAAATGTCACAGCAAAGACAGAGGTTCCACTGAGATGACTCACCATTCCCAAAAACCTGTAATAATTTCATTCTGAAAGAGATGGGAATACCAGACCACCTGATCTGCCTCTTGAGAAATTTGTATGCAGGTCAGGAAGCAACAGTTAGAACTGGACATGGAACAACAGACTGGTTCCAAATAAGAAAAGGAGTACGTCAAGGCTGTATATTGTCACCCTGCTTATTTAACCTCTATGCAGAGTACATCATGAGAAACGCTGGGCTGGAAGAAGCACAAGCTGGAATCAAGATTGCCGGGAGAAATATCAATAACCTCAGATATGCAGATGACACCACTCTTATGGCAGAAAGTGAAGAGGAACTAAAAAGCCTCTTGATGAAAGTGAAAGTGGAGAGTAAAAAAGTTGGCTTAAAGCTGAACATTCAGAAAACGAAGATCATGGCATATGGGCCCATCACTTCATGGGAGATAGATGGGGAAACAGTGGAAACAGTGTCAGACTTTATTTTTTGGGGCTCCAAAATCACTGCAGATGGTGATTGCAGCCATGAAATTAAAAGACGCTTACTCCTTGGAAGGAAAGTTATGACCAACCTAGATAGCATATTCAAAAGCAGAGACATTACTTTGCCAACAAAGGTCCATCTAGTCAAGGCTGTGGTTTTTCCTGTGGTCATGTATGGATGTGAGAGTTGGACTGTGAAGAAGGCTGAGTGCCGAAGAGTCCCTTGGACTGCAAGGAGATCCAACCAGTCCATTCTGAAGGAGATCAGCCCTGGAATTTCTTTGGAAGGAATGATGCTAAAGCTGAAACTCCAGTACTTCGGCCACCTCATGCGAAGAGTTGACTCATTGGAAAAGACTCTGATGCTGGGAGGGATTGGGGGCAAGAGGAGAAGGGGACGACAGAGGATGAGATGGCTGGATGGCATCACTGACTCGATGGACATGAGTCTGGGTGAACTCCAGGAGTTGGTGATGGACAGGGAGGCCTGGCATGCTGCGGTTCATGGGGTCGCAAAGAGTCAGACACGACTGAGCGACTGAACTGAACTGAACTGCTAAGTAACTTCAGTCGTGTCTGACTCTGTGTGACCCCATAGACAGCAGCCACCAGGCTCCCCCGTTCCTGGAATTCTCCAGGCAAGAACACTGGAGTGGGTTGCCATTTCCTTCTCCAATGCAGGAAAGTTAAAAGTGAAAGTAAAATCTCCCAGGACTGCAGCCTTCCAGGCTCCTCCGTTCATGGGATTTTCCAGGCAAGAGTACTGGAGTAGGGTGCCATTGCCTTCTCCGAATAATTCCATGGGTTATTATCAAATAGCCCCTCCCTTAGACTGCTCAGGTTGCTGTAACAAAATGACATTAACTGGTTGACTTAAGCAACAGAACTTTCTCTCACACAGTTCTGGAGGCTAGAAATCTGAGATCAGGGTCCAGCATGGTTGGTTTCTGGTGAGGACCTTCTTCCTGCCTTCCAGATAGCCACCTGCTTGCAGAGTCCTCACATGGCCTTTCCTCTCTTCCTCTTTGCATAATGCCACTAATCCCACCATGAAGGCCCCACCATCAAGATCTAATATGACTAAATTCTTCCCAAAGTTCTTATTTCCAAAACCCACCATGTTGGAGTAATGATGAGCATCAACACATGAATTTTAGGAGTACACAAATATTCATTCCATACACACACTTCCATTTTATGAACATAGTACTTGTTAGTTAAAACTAAATTAACCAATCTAACATACTAAAATGCATTTCTTTCTGGTTTATAATTCATGCAAGCTATTTAAACCTTTTGTTTGTCCACTGCTAGTATAAAGGTTGGTATCCACATTAGAGAATGTAAGAATTCCAAATAAAAATCCATACTATAAGTAAAAATAATGTTTGATTGAATTAAATAGTATTATTTAAATTCCTATTGATAGCAATTTGGTAGGGACCATTGTCAGGCAGGTATGATTGTATTAAACTACTACACAGAAGCTAGATTTATGTCATATTTGAATAAATGTTTGCCATTAAAAATACATGTATTACAGGAACATTTCTTAAAGATCCATAATGTCTTTATAGTAGGCTTTCAAACTGCAATTCTAAAAAGTTAATGAGCATTTATGATATGCTTAATTTAATTATCTCTGACCCAACTGGAGCACACAAATAGAAAGCAAACTGTTTTAAAGTATTAGTTACTTTAAAACAAAAGCTTTAAACCCAATTTTTAAAACAACATAATTCTAAAGTATGTGTTTCACCTGTGAATAATAGAAAATTCAAACTACACTAACTTTAACAAGTCAGAAGTTTAAACCCCTCTTGTGGGGTTTCAGCTTCAGGACAGGCAAAGCAGCCTACAAAGTTATTGGTTGTCCCACAAAGCCAACAAAACAGCTTCACAAGGATCTCAGACACACACAGCTCTTACACTCTACTGCTGCTGCTGCTGCTGCTGCTGCGTCGCTTCAGTCGTGTCCAACTCTGTGCGACCCCTGAGATGGTAGCCCACTAGGCTCCTCTGTCCCTGGGATTCTCCAGGCAAGAACACTGGAGTGGGTTGCCATTGTCTTTTCCTTCTCCAATGCATGAAAGTGAAAAGTGAAAGTGAAGTCACTCAGTCGTGCCCGACTCTTAGCAACCCCATGGACTGCAACCTACCAGGCTCCTCCGTCCATGGGATTTTCCAGGCAAGAGTACTGGAGTGGGTTGCCATTGTCTTCTTACACTCTATCTTCCTTTAATTCTAACTGTGGCCCTCAGGACCACAGTCAAGATGGAGCACTAGCACATACTTCCATGTCCCTACTGGAAAAGAAAAATTTCCCCTCTTCCCTTCTAGGTTATTTGCTGGCCTAACAAGTAACTTGACATAAGGTGTATGAAGAGGACAAAGACAAATTTAATTATGTACAAACTGAAGTCCCACAAAGATTGGAAATTCCCAGCCACTCAGATAACAGAGGTTTATACACCATCCTAAGTTGAGGGGCTTCCCTGGTATCTTAGTCAGTAAAGAATCTGCCTGCAGTGCAGGAGACCTGGGTTCAATCCCCAGGCCTGGAAGATCCCCTGGAGAAGGAAATGGCTAACCACTTCAGTATTCTTCTCTGGAGAATGCATGGAGTTTGGTGGAGTTGCAAGAGTTGGGGTTGCAAGAGTTGGACACAGTTTAACAACTAAACCACCACCAAGATGAGAAGGGAGCAGGAGTCTAGGGCTTCAAAAGGGAGGAAAACAATTTATAGGAAGATGAAAAGCAGGTATTTGGTAAACAGATGTTTGCCCTGCCACGCAGGTAGATCTTTCTAATATAAGAAGTTCTCTCTGGTAATAGCTCTCTTCCTGGTAGAGACCCCTTGTCTAAATTCTTTCAGGCAGTTAGTGAAGTTGCTCAGTTGCGTCCAACTCTTTGCGACCCCATGGACTGTAGCCTGCCAGGTTCCTCCAGCCATGGGATTTTCCAGGCAAGAGTACTGGAGTGGGTTGCCATTTCCTTCTCCAGGGGATCTTCCCAATCCAGGGATTGAACCCTGGTCTCCTGCAGGCAAGCAGATGCTTTACCTTCTGAGCCACTAGGGAAGCCCCTCAGACAGTTAAGAAGGAGGCAAAAAACTCTTCCTGAGATTCCAGGGTTCCAGTTGTAGTCATCTTGAAATAGCCACACACCCAAGTAACATATTCTTGGGTAGCCTGCCCTGAACCACTCATTTCGAACCACAGGATGGAAAAAGGGAGACACAGGGCAAAAAGTCCCCTCCAGTGTTTCTGGGAAGATGCTCCAAGAAGCTACCATGGACCACTTCTTTTTAAACCTCACTGACTAGAACCCAGTCGTCAGGCTACACTTAAGAAGCATGAGAGGATGAAAAATGTATTCTTTATTCTTGAAGGCCATATGCCATGATAAAATTTTTTATTCCTATGGGAAGAAACAAGAAGTGTTGAAGAACTAGATTAGAATGACTTTTCCCATATACCCAAGTGAATGTTTTGTCCTTTTGATAAGCCCATCATTTCCTCACCCTGAACTGCAGTCTTACACCTAAATAGGAACGTCAGATTGCTGAGCTGGACAAAGAAGTAGCACAAGAAAAAAAAGATAAAATTAGCCTGACATCCTGTTTTAAACCAAAACAGCTCAATTGGCAGTTTTTTCCTGAGGGGAAGTGGGATGAGAGCCAAGACTGAATTACCTTTCATCTGTGGAAAACTTGGCTTTCGCTCTGGGCACAGTTTGGTAGTTATAACAAGCTCTGAAACCACATTCCATTATTCTATCTGCCAGATTCCTCCCATCAGCAGACATTATCCTTCTGAAGAAGAGCACTGAGGTGAGGATACACAGTGGAAAGACAATTTTCAAACGTGGGGACCCCAAGGGCTCAAATCTTGGGAATCTCTTACAGAGGAAGAACCAAAGTTATGGCTTAAGGAGCAGACAACTTCAGCTAAGCAACTAATCAGTTTTTGTTTTGTTTTGTTTTTGTTTTTTGATTAAGGTATAGTTGATATACAATGCTGTGTTAATTTCAGGTGTACAGCAAAACAATTCAGTTATACACATATTCTTTTTTTCAGATCATTTTCCCCTATAGGCTATCAAAAAATATTAAGCACAGTTACCTATACAGTATAGTAGGTGCTTGTTGGTTATCTATTTTACATGTAGTAATATATATATATATATATTAATCCCAATTCATCCCTCTGCTTCCCCTTCCCTTTAAGTAACTGTAAGTTTGTTTTCTATGTCTGTGAGTCTACTTTTGCTTTGTATAAAATTTCATATGTATCTTTTTTAAGATTCTGCATATAAGCAATATCATATTTGTCTTTCTCTGCCTTACTTCACGTAGTATGACAATCTCTAGGTCTAACCATGTTGCTGCAAATGGCATTATTTCATCCTTTTTATGGCTGAGTAGATGAATTGGCAAAGTGGAAGAGTGTTACCTACTCAAAAACAAAACCTAAATTTGAGATGTAGGAAAAAAAAATACTCCCATAAAACAGGAACCATGCAATAGAAATGGTACTCAAAATTCCTGAAATCAAACATATGGTTTTACTTGCACTAACAAAACAGTTGATGTCAAAAAGGTGCAAATTTGTTGTAAAAAAAAAAAAAAAAAGTGATAAAATTCACTACTTGTGTATATTTTACTTCTCCTCAGATGAAATATTTATTTTCATTTAGTCATACATAATATCCATTTCATGATTCTATTGAATTATTTCAGGAGCATTCAAAGTATTTCAGCATGAACCCTGATACTTAGCATGAACTTAACCTTCTGTTTCTTAATTTTCACCTCATTATCATAGACATATTTTTACAATAATCACAAATATATATCAATTCTTTCTTTACCTATGAAACTCAAAAGGCATAAGAATAAACTATATTTCCCTTTTAATTGTTGCCTAACCAGGTTTTACACATTATTTTGCTATTTTCATATAAAAACAATGCTTTTCATCTCTTTATAATATCAATAGCATTATTCAGTGTATCAAAATATATTGAGTCACTCTCGAAGTTTCATAATAATAATTTTTGACATTATTTTTATGAGAAACCCATATAAACTACTGAATCACTCTTGGCGGGGACCTGAGATTTTAATAGCTGTGACTTCATGAAAATAAAATGCCAGGTTGGTAATGCTTTGGGCTTTCTCCTGAGGCAATTTAAAATGAGAACATTTATTTTTATTCTCCCCATTGGGTTCAGAATAGCACTAGGTAAACAGCTGTAACTTCTTCTCTCTTATTCTGACAGGGAGCTGACAGTAGCTACTTACTCCCAAGCAAACCACCCTTGACTAGAAGCTAATGAGGTGATTAAGGTTCGCTCATCAACACCTTCCAGTCAAGTAAGCCCACCCGACACACTCTGATGAGCCAAAGGTTGAGTGGGAAAGAAAAGCCTACTTTGGGAAAGGACCCGGCAAACAATAATTTCTAACCAGCACAACCACTCTGAAATAACAAATATAAGCAGATTTCCTTCCAGAAATTAAAAAAGAAAGATAAAACAAAATATAAGTTTTCTTTTGAAAAAAGAAAGTTAAAAATAACTTACTCAACTTTTGCTTTAATTATTTATTGTTTTTTTAAATTGATGATGATCAAAAATACATACCTACTTCAAATTATTCTTATGAGATTCAAATAAAATAAAATGTTATTTATGATAAAGTTACTATGCAAATGTTGAATTAATGTCATTAAAATAGAATAGGATAGTAGGGGCTTTTTTGCAAGCATAAAGAACGTAGTAAGTAGTTGATGTAATTTTAAATGATTTGGTGGCAAAAGGACCCAATTTGGATGCTGTCCCAAAAGTTTTCCTATTTCTTGCTTTTGGAAGATCACCCATGTCCTTGTGATATTCATCATAACCACCTAGAAATATTCCCACATGGCTATCCCTTACGTATGCTTGTACTGTTTCCTCTGTTTGTATTTGGGTTCCCAGGCCATATGAAAGCTTCTCAAAATCAAGAAACATTGATTCCTGTATCATTTGACCACACAATATACACAAAATCAATTCACATTCTGTCAGTAAAAGCTGCTGCACCACAGACTTCTTTAATCATGTATCTTTATTCTAAACTCTAAACAGTGTAGCAAAAATATAACTGCAAATGGTCTCCCTCTTATTCAGCCCTGATGTATTATTGGTTTCTATTTGTGCAGCTTTGATTCACAGCAAAACAGAATGTGTGTTGTTTCTAGAGCAATAATATGCTTCCCCATACAAAAAGACACTCTTTAAGTTTTAAAAATGGCTCTTCATGATAGACAGTTTTTAAGCCAACATATTATAATGCTGTTTGTGTAATGAACATTCACTCCAATAATATTCCATAACTCTAGGCTATAGAGAACAGTCAGGGAAAATAGGGCAGATGGATTCTTCTTCTTGCTAATTCTATTCCTATTTTTCTATGTGAGTCTAATGGATTATTTTGATATAGATTGTATCCAGATAGCTTTTCAGGGAATTAATGAGATTCTGGCCTCTTTGGTCCACAGTGACTACTTTCATTCTCACCATCAAATTCAAGGTCACTCACCACATCGTCTCATTTGGCATTTATGATTTACTATTACATATTATGCATATATATTTAATGCAAAATATAATAAAGATCTAGTTTATATTATTCATAGCCTGATTATCCAACTAGATTCTGTTTAAGTAAAAATAGATTCTGGGACCCATGCAGTTATCTTCACATAAGTGATTCTCAGCAAATATTTGTTGGTAAATCATGGTGTTGACAATATGTTTTAAAACAAAAAGAAATATACTGATTTAATAAAACCAACAGACAAACTAATCCAGTCCATCCATTTTCTATATAAATTTAGAATCAATGTAAACATACTTTATGCTCATTTTGAGAGAGTCATTTCCTAGACAGGTTGATAAGGAGTCTAGGGGTCCCCAAGGACAGAGGGGTCTGGAATTCTCAAGGAAGGACAAGCTTTTTTTTCCTTCTCTACATTCCTTAGGATTATATAACAATAATGTATCCTGCCTGAGGACAGTCTTTGGATTAAACCTTCTGGCTAATTCTGTTATCTTAAAATGTAAATTATGGGAGTAGGTCTGATGAGGTCTTTACAACCTCCAGACATTCTTTGGATTCATTGGAGAGTATATAACTTCATTGCTAACACTAGCAAGTGGGTACTCTTTCTGCCGCCTTCTGATGCCTATGTCAGAAGCTTTCTCTATCTCCTTTATACTTTAATACAACTTGATTACACAAAAGCTCTGAGCGATGAAGCCTCGTCTCTGGCCCTGGATTGAATTCTTCTCCTCCGGGGGCCAAGAATCCCGGTGTCTTCGTGTGATTCAACAACAACCTTTCAATTTCAGCCTCCCTGAAAATTGTTACTAATTTTATTTTCTGCTTAATTAAAAACTAAAAGACCCATCATGCCACTACATCCAATTGTCCATTGATGGAACATTATCAAAACTCAGCTTAGAAATAGACATTCATATTAGAGTTCTCACAAGACTCAGAACCCACACAGAAACAATTATTTTCAGGTCTCAAGCTGAGCCATGAGAAACTTACTTAACTTGACCCTGTTATATTGGGCTCCACAGAATTACTATCCCTTAAGTTATGTGTTTAAAATAGGCACTGGATTTCATCAGGAAAAATACCAAACGGGGCCTATCAGAACTGATACCTTCGTTTGTAGAAAAATTTTTGATGACTTATTTAGGTTTCCTTCACATAAAGGTCCATTAAAATCCAAACCAAACAAAACCACGTTATTTTAGGATAAATACTAGGAGATATTCTGTTTCCCTTGGAGAATGGTTCACATTTTATTCAAAGACATGGTTGTGGTGGTAGTTTAGTCACTCAGTTGGTCTGACTCTGATTCCATGAACTATAGCCCACTATAGCTCCTCTGTCCATAGACTTCTCCAGGCAAGAATACTGGAGTGGGTTGCCATTTCCTTCTGCAGGGAATCTTCCTGACCCAGGGATCAAACCCAGGTCTCCTGCACTGCAGGTAGTCTCTTGCATTGTAGGCGGATTCTTTAGCAACTGAGCTACCAAGGAAGCCCTCAAACACATGAGGGCTTTCAAAGACATGAAAAAAAAAGTCATTTTTTTCCTTACTTCAAAACTCCTTGGATAATCAAAACACAATTCTCAGGGCATTAATCATACTTGTATGAAGCCTTATGTAGCAAACAAAAATGCATTCCATTTTTCTTTCAGGCCATCTTGACAATCTCTTTTACTTTATTTTCTCTGTGGTTCTTTTCCACTCAATGTGTTATCAGTCACTTCATATTCTCTGTGAAAGAGGTATTATGCATTTTAAAAACAGAAGACATAGAATTACTCATTTCTTAATAGGAATTATGTAGTTAAGGTTTTTCTCATAAGGATTCAACATGTGAAGAAATTAGGAAGAAGACAAGTGGTGAATACAAGACTTGGAGAAAATAGCTGTCAAGAAGGCCCCCAAGGATGTTGCTCACCTCCTGGCATAAAATCCTATGTAATAGCCTCTGCTTAAGCACCCTGGGTCAGATAACTTGCTTTTTGCTAACAGTATATGTCAGAGATGGCAGGGTACTATGTATTAAGTTACATAGACAGTGGCTTCTGCCTTGCTAGCAGAACCTCTCACTGGTGAGATGAGGCAAGTTTGGCATGTTGAAGACACCCAATCTGCAAGGAACTGAAAGATGTCTCCAGATGAGAGCAATCAGGAATTCAAGGCCTCAGTCTCACAATCCTCAGGAAACTGAATCCTATCAACCGTCATAAAAGCGAGCTTGGCAGCAGGTCCTTCCCCAGTCCAGGCCTCAGGTGAGACCTTAACATTGGTTGACACGACACCTTGATCCTGGCCTCCTGAGAGCCCCAGCTCCCCATCCCCAGATTCCTAACCCACAGTAACCATGAGATAGGAATGTGTTGCTTTGAGCCAATAAGCTTATGATTTTGGTATGCTGCAATAAATGTCAGAGAAATACTCACAGTTTACCTATGTTGTAGTTTAATCAAGAACCCCTCTTACCTTGTGATTATTTTTAAACACATTAGGAAACGTGTTCAAGTGAATGACTTACCTTTGTCTTTATTCTTTTCTTTTGAGTCCCTTGGACTGCAAGGAGATCAAAGCGGGCAATCCTAAAGGAAGTCAATTCTGAATATTCATTGGAGGAACTGATCTGAAGCTGAAGCTCCAATACTTTGGTCACCTGATACAAAGAGCTGACTCATTGGAAAACACCCTGATGCTGAAGAAAGACTGAGAGCAGAAGGAAGAGGGGACAGGAGAGGATGAGTTGGTTGGATAGCATCACCAACTCAATGGACATGAATTTGCACAAACTCTGGGAGATACTGAAGAATAGGGGAACCTGTCATGCTACAGTCCATGGGATCACAGAGTCGAACATGACTTAGTGACTGAACAACCACCAATCAATTACACAGGTATTATAAATTATTATCTTATCCATTTCATTATGTAAATAATACTAAGATTATTCCTTTTAGAACCATTTGTATAAACCATAGTATATTTTAAAAACAATGTTTGGGAACTTGCCTGGTGATCCAGTAGTTAAGACTTCACCTTCCAAAGTAGAGGGTGGAGGTTTTCCATTCCTGGTTGGGTAGCAAAGATCCCACATGCCTCACGACCAAAAAAACCAAAATATAAAACAACAGTAATACTGTAGCAAATCAAATAGACTTTAAATATGATCTACATCAAAAAAATTTTAATAAATAAATAAAATGATGTTTGTAAATATGCCATTTTCCAGATGTCAACAGAATCTTCAATCACCTGGGTAAAAAGGAGATAATAACCATTACTCAGTAGTCAGAGACTTGAAGGAGAAGTTGTAAATGAATAGGAGACATACTGAAGACATGCTTTTTATCCTCTACTTTCACATATTTCCATAAAACAAATAAGAATTTTTTTCCAGTCAGTTTTTTTAATATGAAGATACTCTTCTATATAAATATTATATTTTCTTAATGATTAATAAAATATCTGAGTCCTAATACCATCACTGGAAATTTTCTTTTATATTGCAGCATAAATGAAGCATATATGTTGTTAAGTTCCTGGAAGGTTAGTTATTTTATTATCCAATGCTATTTATTTTATATAACATACTGCCAAAAAGGTTTCTGTCATTTTTCCCCAGAAGTAGCCAAGACTTCTTAAACACTATTCAACCCAGTCAGGCCCCTGCATGTCACAGGAATCCTTTTTAACTAGTTCTTACTTTTTTTTTTTTACTGCTCCCCTGATTCTCTGGTCCTTTTATAATAGACCTCAGATTACAATACAGTTAAAATTAATGACTTAGCCAAGCATGGTAGGAGCTTGAGCCTGTGTTCTTTGCTCTATTTTTCAGCCTCTGTGGGAGATGTGGTAACTTGTATGCTCTGGAATCTTCTAATTGACAGTAAAAAGAGCTGGTAAATCACTGCACTGCTGCAAGTCATCCAGCATGGACTCCGTCTAATGACCTTGAAGCACACTCAAATACATGCTCTTCATCTGAAATCTTACCATTGTTCAAGGTACATTTGTCGGTGTTTGGAATGAGCTTGTATAAATCCCCTGCACTCCATTTCAGAGTTTACTTCTCTTCTTTTGTCTTTATGTAGATCAGAGAAACCCTAGAGTATTTTACTAGGAGAAAATACTCTAGATATAGGACTTGCAGGGTTTTAATACAGGCACTTGCTGGTCATATAATTGAGATTTTCTAGGAGAAGGAAATGGCAACCCACTCCAGTGTTCTTGCCTGGAGAATCCCAGGGATGGTGGAGCCTGGTGGGCTGCCATCTATGGGGTCACACAGAGTTGGACACGACTGAAGCGACTTAGCAGCAGCTTTACAAATTAAGTTTCATTTTATAGATGTATTTATATTTATATCACTAGTTTGGCAGCTAGCAACTCCTGCTATATATTATTTCTATCCTGCTACTTTTACAAAAGGTTTGAATTTACTTGAAAGTTATTATGCAGCCAAATGATAATAAAATAGAAATATACACATTGGATAGGTTGCATATACTCACTAAACCCTCATGATGTAGGCTCAGACAGTAAAAAAAGACCTTTCCTGGAGGTCCACCCAGCCCCAACCATCAGCTTTTGTCTATTACAGCAACTGGGTCTTTCACAGAACTTTCAAAAACTGATAATTACTTTAGTTAATTTGCTTAATTTTCCATCTTCTGCCTTCCACATAAGCTGCATACAGAAAGAGACTCTGTGTGTGTGTGTGAAATTCAAGATTATAATGGAACACAATAACATGAAATATGGCAGAGTGGCTGGTGTAGAGAAATAATATCAATAGAAGCTCGCTGCATATGTTGTTAAATGTGTAAGTTATCTGGAAATGGGAGAGAGGAGAGAAGTCTGTCACCGACGTGAATGTCATGACAGCCATGGGGATGACCTTGGCAACTGATTCTTGTGGAGGACTTTCCACTCAATTATGCTTTTCAAATTCTTGTTCTTAGCATCTGGAGAAAAAGTCAAGGAAACAGGACCCAATGGGAGTGGAGGTGCTTCAGTAGCCATCATTGCAGAGGCTGCAAACAGCAAGCACCACCACTGCAACATCAGAACCAAGTGTGCCTGGTACCCAGAGTCCATGGAAACAGATGAGGGACCATAACAAACCTTCACAAAGTCACATCGGTAGTCTCCAGGGTGAGGAGTGGAAGGTGAGGAATCGTATGGAAGGTAAGCCTTTATTTTCCCTGCACAAGGCGAGACTTTCAGACCCTTCTGCCCTCCTCCTCCCACTGCAAACCTTGATGACCAATATATTTAGGAAGGAATCAGGCCTCATGGCTGCAACTCCTCCACTGTTTATGAAGTCAAGATGCTTTCAAGGATAAAGGGATGGTATGGGGAGGGAGAAGGAAGGGGGGTTCAGGATGGGGAACACGTGTATACCCGTGGCGGATTCATGTTGATGTATGGCAAAACCAATACAATATTGTAAAGTAATTAACCCCCGATTAAAATAAATAAATTTACATTAAAAAATAAAAAGAATTTTTTAAAAATAAATAAATTAATTAATTAAAAAAAAAAACATGAACAATTTATGCTTTTTGCATCATCTTGAGGTTTATGTTTTCTCTTATCTTTCAGCCCCAATGAGAACTTGAATTAGAACTTGAAGTTACAGAGAAGGAAAAAAATCAGTTAGCAGGGCTAAGTGTTGTACTTATCAACTGGGTATCCATATGCTAAAGCATGGAAAATATACCTGTTAGAGGTCAGAAGAATTAGATCAACAGACATGCTAAATAAAGTAACAGAAGGTCAGGACAGACAGCAGATGAAAGTAAATTGTAATGCTATATCCTTTCTATGGTTGAAATGAAAATATGTTTCTAATCTCCCTATCAGCTAAAAATAATATATTTTTGATAAATAAAAATAATTTATAAGGAAAAATGCCTTCCAAATATTTAATTTTATGTAAAATATTCACGACACAGAGTAAAAAAAAATAAACCTTACCCATGGCTTGATTTACTGACCTTCATCTGATTGTACCTGCTGGAGCAGCAGCTGCATGGCACTGGAGTCTTTGAAGAGATACCCCATGTCCAAGGGCAGAGAAGCCCCAACAAGATGGTAAGAGGGGTGAATTCAAATTTAGAATCAAATCCCGTTTCCGCCAGAGATGCTCAGAGGGCTCAAACAAACCTTGTCCACACAAGGACCCACAGACCCCAAAGAGACTGAGACAGAACTGTGTGTGAGTGTCTCCTGTGAGGTACAGGTCAGCAGTGGACTGCTGCAGGGACAGGGGCTCTGGGTGCAGCAGACCTGGGTATGGCATAAGCCCTCTTGAAGGAGGTTGCCATTAACCTCACCATAGAGCTGCCCGAACTTACACAGGACTGGGAAATAGATTCTTGAAGGGCACAAATAGAACCTTGTGTGCACCAGGACCCAGAATAAAGGAGCAGTGACCCCACAAGAGACTGACCAGACTTCCCCGTGACTGTCCAGGAGTCTCCAGCAGAGGTGTGGGTCCGTGGTGGCCTGCTGCTGGGTTGGGGGCACTGAGTGTAGCAGTACATGCATGGGACCTTTGAAGACAGTTGCCATTATCTTCATTACCTCCACCATAGTTTGGCCCTGGGTAAGTAACAGGGAGGAAACACAGCTCCACCCATCAACAGAAAATTGGATTAACAATTTACTGAGCATGGCCCCATCCATCAGAACAAAATCCAGTTTCCCTCTCAGTCAGTCTCTCACATCAGGAAGCTTCCATAAGCCTCCTATCCTTCTCCATCAAAGGGAAGACAGACTGAAAACCACAATCACAGAAAACTAACCAGTCTGATTACATGACCATAGCTTTGTCTAATTCAATGAAACTATGAGCCATGCTGTGTGAGTGCAGTGAAGTCACTCAGTCGTGTCCGACTCTTTCCGACCCCGTGGACTGTATGTAGCCTACCAGGCTCCTGCACCCATGGGATTCTCCAGGTGAGAATGGAGTGGGTTGCCATTTCCTTCTCCATGCTTTGTAGGGCCACCCAAAATGGACAGGTCATGGTGGAGAGTTCTGACAAATAGTGGACCACTAGAGAAGGTAATGGCAAACCACTTCAGTATTCTTGCCTTGAGAACCTCATTAACAGTATGAAAAAGAAAAAAGATAGGACACTGAAAGATGAACTCCCCAGGTCAGTAGGTGCCCAATATGCTATTGGAGATCAGTAGAGAAATAACTCCAGAAAGAATGAAGAGACAGAGCCAAAACAAAAACAACACCCAGTTGTGCATGTAACTGGTGATAGATTAAGGTCCGATGCTGTAAAGAGCAATATTGCATAGGAACCTGGAATCTTAGGTCCATGAATCAAGGCAAATTGGAAGTGGTCAAACAGGAGATGGCAAGAGTGAACGTCAACATTCTAGGAATCAGCAAACTAAAATGGACTGGAATGGTTGAATTTAATTCAGAGGACAATTATATCTACTACTGTGGGCAGATATCCCTTAGAAGAAATAAAGTAGCCATCACAGTCAACAAAAGAGTTCAAAATGCAGTACTTGGATGCAATCTCAAAAACGACAGAATGATCTCTATTCATTTCCAAGGTAAACCATTCAATGTTACAATAATCCAAGTCTATAAGGATCATGGAAAAAGCAAGAGAGTTTCAGAAAAACATCTATTTCTGCTTTATTGACTATGCCAAAACCTTTGACTGTGTGGATCACAATAAACTGTGGAAAATTCTGAAAGAGATGGGAAGACCAGACCACCTGATCTGCCTCTTGAGAAATCTGTATGCAGGTCAGGAAGCAACAGTTAGAACTGGACACGGAACAACAGACTGTTCCAAATAGGAAAAGGAGTACGTCAAGGCTGTATATTGTCACCCTGCTTATTTAACATATTCAGAGGACATCATAAGAAATACTGGGCTGGAAGAAGCACAAGCTGGAATCAAGATTCCCAAGAGAAATATCAATAACCTCAGATATGCAGATGACACCACCCTTATGGCAGAAAGTGAAGAAGAACTAAAAAGCCTCTTGATGAAAGTGAAAGAGGAGAGTGAAAAAGTTGGCTTAAAGCTCAACATTCAGAAAATGAAGATCATGGCATCCAATCCCATCACTTCATGGGAAATAGATGGGGAAACAGTGGAAACAGTGTCAGACTTTATTTTTGGGGGCTCCAAAATCACTGCAGATGGTGATTGCAGCCATGAAATTAAAACATGCTTACTCCTTGGAAGGAAAGTTATGACCAACCTAGATAGCATATTCAAACGCAGAGACATCACTTTGCCAACAAAGGTCCGTCTAGTCAAGGCTATGGTTTTTCCAGTGGTCATGTATGGATGTGAGAGTTGGACTGTGAAGAAGGCTGAGCACTAAAGAATTGATGCTTTTGAACTGTGGTGTTGGAGAAGACTCTTAAGAGTCCCTTGGACTGCAAGGAGACCCAACCAGTCCACTCTGAAGGAGATCAGCCCTGGGATTTCTTTGGAAGGAATGATGCTAAAGCTGAAACTCCAATACTTTGGCCACCTCATGCGAAGAGTTGACTCATTGGAAAAGACTGTGATGCTGGGAGGGATTGGGGTCAGGAGGAGAAGGGGACGACAGAGGATGAGATGGCTGGATGGCATCACTGACTCGATGGACGTGAGTCTGAGTGAACTCCAGGAGTTGGTGATGGACAGGGAGGCCTGGTGTGCTGTGATTCATGGGGTCGCAAAGAGTCAGACATGACTGAGCGACTGAACTGAACTGATACCCCAACCTGTAATGCTGAAGAAGCAGCAGTTGAACAGTTCTATGAAGACCTACAAGGCCTTCTAAAACTAACACCCCAAAAAGATGTCCTTTTCATTATAGGGGACTGGAATTCAAAAGTAGAAAGTCAAGAAATACCTGGAGTAACAGGCAAATTTGGCCTTGGAGTACAGAATGAAGCAGGGCAAAGGATAATAGAGTTTTGCCAAGAGAACACACTGGTCGTAGCAAACACCTTCTTCCAACAACACAAGAGAAGACTCTACAATGGACATCATCAGATGGTCAATATTGAAATCAGATTGATTGATTCTTTGAAACCAAAGATGGAGAAGCTCTATGTAGTCAGCAATAACAAGACTGGGAGCTGACTGTGGCTCAGATCATGAACACCTTACTGCCAAATTCAGACTTAAATTGAACAAAGTAGGGAAAACCACTAGACCATTCAGGTGTGATCTAAATCAAATTTCTTATTATTAACAGTAAGTGAAAAAATACATTCAAGGGATTAGATCTGATAAAGTACCTGAAGAACTATGGACACAGGTTCTTGACATTGTACAGGAGACAGGGAGCAAGAACATCCCCAAGAAAAAGAAATGCAAAGAAGCAAAATGGCTGTCTGAGAAGGTCTTACAAATAGCTGTGAAAAGAAGAGAAGCGAAAAGCAAAGGAGAAAAGGAAAGATATACCCATTTGAATGCAAAGTCCCAGAGAATAGCTAGGAGAGATAAGAAAGCCTTCCTCAGTGATCAGTTCAAAGAAATAGAGGAAAAAAACTGAATGGGAAAGACTAGAGATCTCTTCAAGAAAATTAGAGATACCAAGGGAACATTTCATGCAAAGATAGGCACAATAAAGGACAGAAATGGTATGGACCTAACAGAAGCAGAAGATATTTAGAAGAGGTGGCAAGAATACATAGAAGAACTATACAAAAAAGATCTTCATGACCCAGATAATCATAGGTATGATCACTCACCTAGAGCCAGAAATCCTGGAATGCAAAATCAAGTGGGCCTTAAAAAGCATCACTATGAACAAAGCTAGTGGAGGTGATGGAATTCCAATTGAGCTATTTCAAATCCTAAAAGATGAAGCTGTGAAAGTGATGCACTCAATATGTCAGCAAATTTGGAAAACTCAGCAATGGCCACAGGACTGGAGAAGGTCAGTTTTCATTCCAATCTCAAAGAAAGGCAATGCCAAGGAATGCTCAAACTATCACACAATTGCACTCATTTCACATGCTAGTAAAGTAATGCTCAAAATTCTCCAAGCCAGGCTCCAACGGTACATGAACCATGAACTTCCAGATGTTCAGGCTGGATTTAGTAAAGGCAGAGGAACCAGAGATCAAATTGCCAAAATCCGTTAGATCATCAAAAAAGCAAGAGAGTTCCAGAAAAACATTTATTTCTGCTTTATTGACTACGCCAAAGCCTTTGACTGTGTGGATCACAACAAACTGTGGAAAATTATTAAAGAGATAGGAATACCAGACCACCTGATCTGTCTCTTGAGAAATCTGGATGCAGGTCAGGAAGCCCCAGTTAGAAGTGGACATGGAATGATACACTGGTTCCAAATCGGGAAAGGAGTACATCAGGGCTGTATATTGTCATCCTGCTTATTTAACTTATATGTAGAGTACATCATGAGAAACCCTGGGCTGGAAGAAGCACAAGCTGGAATCAAGATTGCCAGAAAAAATATAAATAACCTCAGCTATGCAAATGACACCACCCTTATGGCAGAAAGCAAAGAAGAACTAAAAAGCCTCTTGATGAAAGTGAAAGAGCAGAGTGAAAAAGTTGGCTTAAAACTCAACATTCAGAAAACTAAGATCATGGCATCCAGTCCCATCACTTCATGGCAAATGGATGGGAAACAGTGGAAACAGTGGCTGACTTTATTTTTTGCGGCTCCAAAACCACTGCAGATGGTGACTGCAGCCATGAAATTAAAAGATGCTTACTCTTTGAAAGAAAAGTTATGACCAACCCAGACAGCATATTAAAAGGCAGAGACATTACTTTGCTAACAAAGGTCTGGATAGTCAAAGGTGTGTCTTTTCCAGTAGTCATGTATGGACGTGAGAGTTGGACTATTAAGAAAGCTGAGCACAAAAGTACTGATGCCTTTGAACTGTGGTGTTGGAGAAGACTGGTGAGAGTCCCTTGGACTGCAAGGAGATCCAACCAGTCAATCTTGAAGGAAAGTGGTCCAGAATATTCATTGGAAAGACTGATGTTGAAGCTGAAACTCTAATTCTTCGGCTGCCTCATGTGAAGAAGTGACTCATTTAGAAAAGACCCTGATGCTGGGAAAGATTGCAGTCGGGAGGAGAAGGGGACAACAGAGGATGAGATGATTGGATGGCATCACTGACTAGATGGACATGAGTTTGATTAAGCTCTGGGAGTTGGTGATGGACAGGGAGGCCTGGCATGCTGCAGTCCATGGGGTTGCAAAGATTCTGACACAACTGAGCAACTGATATGAACTGATCTGATTGTACTAATCCTATTTTTCATCCCACTATTCAATATAAAACCAATGTAAATTGGCTATTACTGCACAAATTTGACTCACGTAAAAGCAATATATGCTAACAACAACTATACCAACTAACCTTTTACATACCTGTACCATCAGTGACACAATGGACATGGGTTTGGGTGGACTCCGGGAGTTGGTGATGGACAGGGAGGCCTGGAGTGCTGCAGTTCATGGGGTCGCAAAGAGTCAGAAATGACTTAGCTGAACTGAACTGAACCAAATAATACTTTGTATTGTTGATGAAAGTTTTTGAAAATTATTTCATTGTGTTGATCTTTGAGATCCCCAAAATTCAATTAAGCAAAAAGTCCACTCTTATGCTGTCCTTAGACAGTCAGGGATCTAAATAATTGGATTATTACCTTTCTTTTTGATTAATAGGTGGGCATAAATAAAGACTTTTTCTTCTGGGTTTTTCAGTCATTTCAGTTCAGTTCAGTCAGGCCTCCCTGTCCATCACCAGCTCCCAGAGTTTACTCAAACTCATGTCCATTGAGTCGATGATGTCATCCAACCATCTCATCCTCTGTTGTCCCCTTCTCCTCCACCTTCAATCTTTCCCAACATCAGGGTCTTTTCCAACGAGTCAGCTCTTCGCATCAGGTGGCCAAAGTATTGGAGTTTCAGCTTCAGCATTAGTCCTGCAAAGAATATTCAGGACTGATTTCCTTTAGGATTGACTGGTTGGATCTCCCCTGTCTAAGGGACTCAAGTGTCTTTTCCAACACAACAGTTCAAAAACATCAGTTCTTCTTCACTCAGCTTTCTTTATAGTCCAACTCTCACATCCATACATGAATACTGGAAAAACCATAGCTTTGGCTAGATGGACCTTTGTTGGCAAAGTAATGTCTCTGCTTTTTAATAAGTTATCTAGGTTGGTCATAGCTTTTCTTCCAAGGGGTAAGCGTCTTTTAATTTCATGCCTGTAGTCACCATCTGCAGTGATTTTGGAGCCCCCCCCCCCGCCACCCCACCAAAATAAAATCTCTCACTGTTTTCATTGTATCCCCATCTATTTGCCATGAAGTGATGGGACTGGATGCCATGATCTTAGTTTTCTGAATGTTGAGTTTTAAGCCAACTTTTTCACTCTTGTCTTTCACTTTCATTGAGAGGCTCTTTAGTTCTTATTCACTTTCCGCCATAAGGGTGGGGCCATCTGCATATCTGAGGTTATTGATATTTCTCCTGGGAATCTTGATTCCAGCTTGTGCTTCATCCAGTCCAGAATTTCTCATGATATACTCTAGATATAAGTTAAATAAGCAGGATGATAACATACAGCCTTGACATACTCCTTTTCCAGTTTGGAACCAGTCTGTTGTTCCATGTCCAATTCTAACTGTTGCTTCTTGACCTAAATATGGGTTTCTCAGGAGGCAGGTGATATGGTCTAGTATTCCCATCTCTTTCAGAATTTTCCACAGTTTGTTGTGATCCACACAGTCAAAGGCTTTGACATAGTCAATAAAGCAGAAGTAGATGTTTTTCTGGAACTCTCATGTTTTTTCAATGATCTAACAATTAGCAAAAGCTAAAAAAACCCTTGCCCCCTTTTTATAACTACAATAAAAATAGGGTTTGTAACCTATCTAGTTATAATACCAGACAATATTAGGTCCTTCAGAATGGTAGATGTGAGAAGTTTGAGATTTTTTTAATTGGATTCAATTTATTTATTTTTAAAAATTGGAGTATAGTTGCTTTACAATGTTGTGTTTGCTTTTGCTGTAGAGAAATGTGAGTCAGCTATATATACATACATCATCTCTTTTTTGTATTTCCCTCTGATTTAGGTCACCACAGAGCACCAAATAGAGTTCCCGATGCTATACTGTAGGTTCTCATCAATTATCTATTTTATACATGGTGGTGTATATACAAGAATCCCAATCTCCCAACTCATTCTGCCCCTTTCTTCCCTTATGTTTGTCCTCTGTGTCTGTGTCTCTACTTCTGCCTTGCAAACAGGTTCATCTGTACCGTTTTTCTAGACTCCATATATAAGTTAAACAAAATGAGAAGATAGATTCAATTTTTCAAAACACATAAATGCTGAGCAATTAATATAATTGAATGCCAATTAAAGGATGGGCAAAGGGTGGGCATGAATGAAGGCAGGATGAATCGTTCACCCAAACACTGAATCAACTGTTTAATCACTCCAAAGGAACGTTGCTACTATGACTTTGATGTAGACGCATGAACTTGAGGGTCAAAACAACTCCTCCTGGCATTTAATCACATAAGAAGGGGGAGTGTGACGTGTGATGGAGAGGGTAAGGCCTGGGGACACAGTGTCTAAGTTTGACCTCTGGCTTCTCCACTAGTTCACTGTGTTATCTTGGATAATTGAATCTGTCTCTCTGCTCCTCAGTTTACTCGTCTGTACAATGAGGATAACGTCAGTTCCTCAGGAAGTTGTTAGAGAAGGTCAATACTTATCAAGCACCTGAGAACAGTGCCTAGTTCTATAGTCATAATGATCATTTTTGTTAACTTGTCTTTTCTCTCGGGTTATATATATTGCCTAGTCTCAACAAAATTGAAACTCTCATGGACACAGTGGGGGAAGGAGAGAACAGGATGAATGGAGTAAGTAGCATCAACCTGTATACACTACCGTGAGTAAAATAAATAGCTGGTCAGAAGTTGCTATATAACACAGGGAACCCAGCTTGGTGCTCTCTGATGATCTAGTGAGGTGGGGAGATGGGGAGGGGGAAGAGGGAGGCTCAAGAGAGAGGTGGTATGTGTGCAGTTATGGCTGATTTGCATTGCCGTATGGCAGAAATAAACACAACATTGTAAAGCAATTTCTCCCCAATTAAAAATAAATTTTTAAAAAGTAGAAACTCTTCCTTGTATAATACAAATACATTTCAAAAAGTTTGCACCACCTCAGCATAATAAAAACTCCCTGAATTGCATAAATACAGTAGTACATATGTCAATAGAATTTTTACTTGTGGACATAATAAGAGCATGTGTCCATACTCAGTCACTTCAATTGTATCCATCTCTTTGTGACCCCATGGACTGTAGCCCCCAGGCTCCTCTGTCCATAGGATTCTCCAGGCAAGAATACTGGAGTGGATCACCATGCCCTCCTCCAGGGATCTCCCCAACCCAGAGATCAAACCTGCGTCTCTTGCTTCTTCTGCAATTGCAGGCAGATTCTTTAGTGCTGAGCCACCAGGGAAGCCCAATAAGAGCACAGTGGTAAAAATAATTTCTAAATAATAACGGATTACATGAATAGATATATTATTACGCACCTTTCTCTGAGTTAGTTTTCTAGGGAATCTCACCTCCAATACATACACACACACACACATTCATAGTATCTTTGAGGCCACCTAGGTAAAGGAAGAAAGGATACTTTAGGTTATAATTGGTTTGGTTCTAATATTCAATTCAGTTCAGGTCAGTCGCTTAGTCATGTCCGACTCTTTGCGATCCCATGAATTGCAGCACGCCAGGCCTCTCTGTCCATCACCATCTCCCGGAGTTCACTCAACTCACGTCCATCGAGTCAGTGATGCCATCCAGCCATCTCATCCTCTGTCATCCCCTTCTCCTCCTGCCCCCAATCCCTCCCAGCATCAGAGTCTTTTCCAATGAGTCAACTTTCGCATGAGATGGCCAAAGTACTGGAGTTTCAGCTTTAGCATCAGTCCTTCCAGTGAACACCCAGGACTGATCTGCTTTAGAATGGACTGGTTGGATCTCCTTGCAGTCCTAGGGACTCTCAAGAGTCTTCTCCAACACCACAGTTCAAAAGCATCAATTCTTCGGTGCTCAGCTTTCTTCACAGTCCAACTCTCACATCCACACATGACTACTGGAAAAACCATAGCCTTGACTAGACAGACCTTTGCTGCCAAAGTAATGTCTCTGCTTTTCAATATGCTCTCTAGGTTGGTCATAACTTTCCTTCCAAGGAGTAAGCATCTTTTAATTTCATGGCTGCAGTCACCATCTGCAGTGATTTTGGAGTCCAAATAGATAAAGTCTGACACTGTTTCCACTGTTTCCCCATCTGTTTGCCATGAAGTGATGGGACCAGATGCCATGATCTTCGTTTTCTGAATGTTGAGCTTCAAGCCAACGTTTTCCACTCTCCTCTTTCACTTTCATCAAGAGGCTTTTTAGTTCCTCTTCACTTTCTGCCATCATGATTCTATTCAATATTTAATACCTTTGATCAGAATATAGTATGTACATGAGCTGCTGGTGGTGGTTTAGTCACTAAGTCGTGTTCGACTCTTGCGACCCCATGAACCATAGCCCACCAGGCTCCTCTGTCCATGGGATTCTCCAGGCACAAATATTGGAGTGGGCTGTCATTTCCTTCTCCAATACATGAGCCACTACATTACAATTTTAAGTCCATAAAATCATAGTTTCATTAAAAAATAATAATAAGTTGGCATTTGAAATGTATAGAAGCTATATACTGAAAGCAATTTTATCTAAATAAAGATGTGATTTGACTGCTAAATTTCTTTGGTATATTTCAATTACTTTGTCACGTCCATTGTTTACATATTCCAACTTCTATTGGGGAGGACAAGCAACAGTGAACAACTAGACCTCAAACATTTCTATTTTTCCCAACAGACTTGATATTCTGCCTTCCTTTTCTCAGGCAATTAGTTTTTATTTTAGAAAACTAAAACTAATACACTAACTTTGAAGACTGTTCTTCTAAACCCCAAACATCTTAGTCCCAGAAAAGGTAGTATTAAACAACATTTGCTTTCCTGGTAAAATTATTTGAACAATAAGTTTCTACTTACTAAGGAAAAATAATGGAGATCTGTCAAAAGTCATTGAACAAACAGTCCAGAAAATATCTTTCCCTCAGAAATTTCCCCCATTTAAATAGAAATTGAACCATAAAATTATTCACAACTCTTGGAAAATATAGCTCTTAAGTATTCTTTAAAGGAGAGATGAGAATACTGCTGTGCTGATGTAACTAAGGCTATATATAGCAATACTGAAGATGTGTTCAGTCAGTATGATACAGAAGTAGAAACAGTTTCCAGAAAACTCGGAATGGAAGTTTAGAGTTTACAAAAGGGATAAATTAGGATTACTAGGATTATTTTTCCTTTTGTCAAGTGGTTTTTCACTTTGAAAGTAAATTTCCAGAGTTCTTTTTTATTAAATAATAACTGTTTGGTGTGTGGGAGTGTTTTTAGATCATTTGATTTCCAGACAGAAAAACCTCAAAGCTAAATGTTAGAAATCACTGACAAATAATACAGCTAAAGCATCTCTGAAATTTTCATATAAGTCAAATAAAAAAATATGATTCCGTTTAGAAAAAAATCAATTGACAGACATATTTTGTAGAATACAGCTATTACTTAAACCAATGATGTGTATAGACAAATTCCTTCCTAGTTTTTTCATAAATTTGAAACATATTCTGGAAAAATCTAGCAACACATTTTTTCAATAGTGTCCAGCAGCGCCTTAATTTTAAGTAATGGGTGAATAAAACGTGCAAACATATAAACAATCTAAGTACTAATGATAGAAACTGGTATTTCTCCCTAACAGTGCAAGTCTTTTTACCAAATTTCTTTCTAAACCTTAGTAAAATACCATCTCAGTCCTCATGAGCATATGCTGTACCAAAAAACCAGATGCTTTGATGCTAAGAATACATTTAGAAACTGAGAAATTTCTGAATTTAAAGGATGATACAGTAGAACATATCAGTCACCAAAATGACTTGTTTTTTATTAGGGGAAGGGAATAAAAAGGAAAATAAAGCAGTTTTTGTTAGGATATATAATCTCATCTTGTTCTATGTAGTGAATTAAAAAAAAAAAAAAAGAACAGTAGGAACTCAGTCACCAACCGGTCTTTGAACTCTTCATCAGGAGGAAAAGACAAAAGGTATGATGAAGAGAAAGTTCCAATTATCTAAGTCTCATACCTAAGTTATTATTATAACAGAAAATACGAGAGGAAAGAGTTCAGAATATAAGAGCTAGGAGGTTGCAAATCTTTGATTACAAATGAGAAATTCATTTTTCATTTTCTTAGACTTTCAAATATCCATTTTGTGCAGTTGGTCATTTGCACCCCCAAATTGGGGGGAAGGAATGATTTTTTATAATTCTCAAGTAATTGTTGCAGTCCCTATAATCCTATAAAATGTGAGAATTTCCATCTCAGTTCTTTTGAAGATACGTTGAAGCAATCCTTCCTTTTATCCCTCACTTCCATGCTTAAAGGGGAAGTGTCTTTTCCCTATAATGAGTTTTCTTGCATCCTGATCCTCCCTATGGCTTCTGTCTTTCCTCGCCTTTGAATGGTGTGTGATTTATCTGGGGATGGAAAGTGGGTGTGTGTGGGGAGGCGGGAATGGGGGGGGGGAATGGTCTTTGTTAAAGGCGGTTTTCTCCCTGGTGCTAGACTGCCCTCTTGTGGCTCAGAATCAAATATTTGGAGGTTTCCACCATCTGGAAACAAAAAAGGCACCATTTTAGGAATATTAGTGCTGAGTTATCACCGCAATTTTGTCTCACCCAGAGAAGACATAATATCTGTATTTAGCCAGATTTTTTTGCTTTCTGCCTGAAACATTTAAAAGTACTTGGATTATTTTACGACACGAGTGATTCTTGACTACTTTCCCTTTCTCTTCCTTTTTTCCTCCCTCACCCCACCCTCTTTCTGTCCCTTTCTTCTTTCCTTCAACAGATCATTTAGTGAAGGGATTTGTGTACTGTGGATAGTTAAAATCCATAATGAGTTGCAAAACTTTCTGGAGTCATTTCAAAATCTCCCCTACAAACAATTTCAATTGGTGTATTAATCCTAACCATTAGTGTTGACTTAAAAAAAATGGACAATTTGAGAATTCCGAGTTAAATTTTATTTGGGACAAAATGAGAATTGCAGCCTGGGAGACAGCATCTCAGACAGCTCTGAGAAACTGCTCCAAAGAGGCAGAGTGTAAAGATAGTATATATGTGATCTTGGCAAAGGGGGCACAAATGCAATCAAGCACATATTTTTCCAGAAGCTTCTGCTAGTTACCAGGATCATTTGTCACCATGAAGGATTTTACTGCTTTTCTGGATATGAGGAGGTACAAGAATTGGGCTCATAAAATTGGCTCCTGAAAATATCTAACTATCTGAAGACCTATCCTTACAGTTTTTACCCTACTGGGAACAAAAAGTACTTCATTTCTGCTCTCCATCCTGAACTTCTTTCAGGAGGTATTGAAGGTCAGCAGCTGCAGTAGCACATGATTTAATCCTTGTAAAGGTAGATGCATGCATGATGCTAAGTTGCTTCAGACGTGTCCAACTCTGTGCACCCCGTGGACTATAGCCCTCCAGGCTTCTCTGACCATGGGATTCTCCAGCAAGAATACTGGAGTGGGTAACCATTTCCTTCTCCGGGGGATCTTCACAACCCAGGGATCAAATCCACATGTCTTATATCTCCTGCGTTGGCAGGTGAGTTCTTTATCACTAGCACTATCTGGGAAGCCTGTAGAGGTAGATGGCAAGAGCCAATTTGTAGTTGACTCTATTTCTGCTTTATTGACTATGCCAAAGCCTTTGACTCTGTGGATCACAACAAACTGTGGAAAATTCTGAAAGAGATAAGAATACCAGACCACCTGTCCTGCCTCTTGAGAAACCTATATGCAGGTCAGGAAGCAACAGTTAGAACTGGACATGGAACAACAGACTGGTTCCAAATAGGAAAAGGAGTACGTCAAGGCTGTATGTTGTCACCCTGCTTATTTAACTTCTATGCAGAGTACATCATGAGAAATGCTGGGCAGGAGGAAGCATAAGCTGGAATCAAGATTCCCAAGAGAAATATCAATCACCTCAGATATGCAGATGACACCACCCTTATGACAGAAAGTGAAGAGGAACTAAAAAGCCTCTTGATGAAAGTGAAAGAGGAGAGTGAAAAAGTTGGCTTAAAGCTTAACATTCAGAAAACTAAGATCATGGCATCCGGTCCCATCACTTCATGGCAAATAGATGGGGAAACAGTGGGAACAGTAGCTGACTTTATTTTGGGGGGCTCCAAAATCACTGCAGATGGGGATTGCAGCCATGAAATCAAAAGATGCTTACTTCCTGGAAGAAAAGTTATGACCAACCTAGACAGCATATTAAAAAGCAGAGACATTAATTTGCCACCAAAGGTCCGCTTAGTCAAGGTTCTGGTTTTTCCAGTAGTCATTTATGGACATGAGAGTTGGACTATAAAGAAAGCAGAGCACTGAAGAATTGATGCTTTTGAACTGTGGTGTTGGAGAAGACTCTTGAGAGTCCCTTGGAGAGCAAGGAGATCCAACCAGTCCATCCTAAAGGAGATCAGTCCTGGGTGTTCTTTAGAAGGACTGATGTTGAAGCTGAAACTCCAATACTTTGGCCACCTGGTGTGAAGAGCTGGCTCATTTGAAAAGATCCTGATGCTGGGAATGATTGAGGGCAGGAGAAGAAGAGGATGACAGAGGATGAAATGGTTGGATGGCATCACTGACTCAATGGACATGGGTTTGGGTAGACTTAGGGAATTGGTGATGGACAGGGAGGCCTGGTGTGCTGGGAGTTCATGGGGTCACAAAGAATCAGACACGACTGAGCAACTGAACTGAACTGAACTTAGATTGGATGAAGTCCTAGGATTTAGATTCCCTGAGAAAATTTTAACGACCATGAACTAATCTTCCATAAGAAATTCATTTGTATATGCTGATTATTTCCAAAGAGGTCATTGGAGGACCAAAGGGCAAGAACACAACCAGTTTAAGCCTTTTATAGGTATGAAGAAACACTAGAAATTGTATCTTATATAGGATACAATTGTATCTTGTATACGATACAATCCTTGCTGTAGGATTTCCTTTTGTTCTAAAAGTAAATTGGTTTCTGTGACAAGCTTTATGTTCACTTAGGTAGCAACTGGCAGATTTTACTACATACATACCTTAAGAGCAAACATAGTGGTTTCCTTTCCCCTTCTCCCTCGGGCATTATTAACAAGTAGCAAAAAACACTAAAGACAAAGGGAAAAGCAGGTGAGCACGGTGTCACTCACCATGGCCATTGAATTCAATTTTTCTATATTTCAAATGTTCAAACATTCTCCTTGGCAAAGATAAAGGACTCTAGAATTGACATGTTCATAATCCGTAAACTAAAACTTTAGCCTATTATAAGCATTATAAACTTTCATCTATATAAATAAGCAATGTAGATTCCTGTCTTCACACCCTTCTTGGTAGCAGCTGTGTTTGAAAAGATGAGAGTAAGCAGGGGCTAGAGCCAGTTGAACCTTTGTAGGTTGTCCACATCTCCGTAGTTATACCCATCTTTCTAAATTCCACAGACTTGGCACTTCTAGGAAAGCAGGAGCTTTTCTCATTAGGACCATGTTGTCTCCTCCTAAGAACTGAATGTTCCCAGGAGATAAAAGTTTAGAGCAACACTGTAAAAATAGGATCAAATATTCTGCCTCTTAGAGATGCCTGCGTGTTGGGACATCCCCTGAACAACACAGCCATCATTCACTGAAGGACGAAACCACGCTTATATAAACTCTGAGATGTTCACAAGCATCCCCTTCCATGGAAGCCAGAAATCCACGATGATGGGCAGGATCCCATGTGGGCTCCACTGCAGGGTGGCCTATGTGAACTTAACCCCTAACATCTGATGCTCTGGGCTGTCTGGCCTTCAAGAGTGGTGCGCTGGCATCTGCTGTTAAAGCCCAGACTTTTGTTTCTGATTGATAAAGTCTAGTATGTCCCTGCCTGATCATTTCCACTTGGGCTTTGCCTTTTCTCACTGACTCAAAACTCCTTAGCCTCACTCTGTTAACTGGAAACTTCTAGAATCCTTGCCCTCTTCAAGTCAGTCGTGAAATGCCTGGAATGGGTCCTCCGGTTCATCTAGGTAGGTCACTAAATCAAATAGCGTTCCTTCTCTTTAAAGAATATAAAGCATAATTGCTTTTAACTACAGAGGAAATCAATCCCCTTTTAGCATGCCCTGCATTCTGCCTTGCAAGATTTTTGTTACATGTATGTGCAGCCTGTGACGTTTGCTATTATAAGCAGATTTAATAGAAAAGAAAAGAAGAAAATGCGAACCAGAAGTCTAAAAGCTATAAGTCTATGATCCAAATCCACTTTGCTTTGGGGAACAATTAATCAGTTAGAATGTAAGGGTCTTTGACGATGAGTTCAGAGCTGCATGGAAGTACATTAACCCTTCATTAAATTCCAGTTATCAATATTTGTGTAATAGAAAAAACAGGAAATGATGTTCTAACCAAATCAAACCTGACCAGGCTTGATACCTTCAGGTGGACGAATATGAACTATGACAACCACAAAACTGAAGGAAATGAAATCAAGTTAGCAGCGGAGAAAGCTCTTCATAAATGCAGTAAATTAATTAATGGGAAGAATGGTGAGTGAGCCAAGATTGAGTGTGTGTCAGGACTGATGTTTTTAACCAAAAGAGACATAAATTTTTCTGAGATGTCTCTCAAATTTTTCATCTGAACTGATGTCAGTTTCTCATTAAGACAAATTGTTCTCACACTAATTACACTCTTATCCCTAGAAAGGAATGTTTACGACACATTGTCTGCAGGATTGGAAAAATCAAAACTTAGACACTAAATGAAAGCAATAACTTAGCTATCTAACCTATAAATGAGAGCTTGTTTTACATAATTATATTAAAGAAACAATGCATCCATGTGCAAGCAGCTATCTAATAAAACTTCTATTAAAAACTACACATTCACTTTGCATAAATGTTTTATACAGTTAGCTTTCGAACTGAAAAGGAACAATACAGATAACATGGAGCAACCAAGTCAAGCAATGACTATTTTTAAACACCTTCATCTATCTTGCCTTGGTTTCAGAGCTGAGCCAGTCATCCTGAAGCTCTGATGGAAAGGATCAGAAATACTGGCCCTCGCCCCCTGGGCCCTGCAGCAGACTTAGGTACTTAAAATCTCCAGGATTCTTATTATTTGGGGGAGAAGTTAAAATGATTTCTATTTAATTTGTTCTGAGGAGACGTCTCACTAACAACCAAGCCATCCTTTATTTATGAAATTTATTTTTATTGAAGTGTAGTTGATTTACAACATTCTGTAGTTTCCATGTACAACACAGTGATTCAGGTTATATATGTGTATACATTCCTTTTCATAGTCTTTTTCATTATGGTTTATCATGGGATAGTGAATACAGTTCTCTCTGATATACAGTAGGATCTTATTGTTTATCCATTCTATATATAATAGTTTTCATCTGCTAATCCCAGATTCCTAGTCCATCCTCCCCATTCCCCCTCCCCCTTTTCTGTTCTCTATGTCTGTGAGTCTGTTTTTTAAATAACATTCAGCTTCAGGGTGGGCTTCCCTGGTGACTCAGCTGGTAAAGGATCTTTCTGTAATGCAGGAGACCTGGGTTCAATCCCTGGATATGGAAGATCCACTGGAGAAGGGAATGACAACCCACTCCAGTATTCTTGCCTGGAGAATCCCATGGACAGAGGAGCCTGGCAGGCTAAAGAGTCAGACATGACTGAGTGACTAACACTTTGACTTTTTTTCAGCTTCAGGGCAGTTTGAAAGTTGAAAGTAAAAGTGTGTCTTTTTTGTGTCTGACTCTTTGCCACCCCATGGACTAACAGTCCATGGCATTCTCCAGGCCAGAATACTGGAGTAGGTAGCCTTTCCCTTCTCCAGGGGATCTTCCTAACCCAGGGATTGAGCCCAGGTCTCCCGCATTGTAGGCAGATTCTTTACTAGCTGAGCCACAAGGGAAGCCTTCAGGGTAGTACAACAAGGTAAAATGGAATTCCCATGCAGCAGAGATAAGAGTGAGAACTGGAAATTCAGGTATTGACTATAATCAGAAGCCCAATGGGGACAACAGTTGGATCCCAGAGAATTCCATGGGCAGAGGCTTTGCGGTTGATCAGCACAGCTTCACATCCTCCACAGGGACTGGAGAAAACAGGGCCAAAGAAGAAAGAGCTAGGCACTCAAAGAAAATACAAAAGTAACTCATTATCAGATCTGAACCAAAGGTCAGGTTTCCTTTAGAAGAAAGACTGCCTCATGTGCTTGGCCACAGAAGCTCCTCAAAGCCTTCCAGGACCAGAGGATGAGAAGTAAACCATGGGAGCTAGGAATTCTGGGTCATTTTATATACTTTGGAAATAATCAGGAATATGAAGCATGAACCCTACTCATCAGAGGTGCAAACAAGTAGTATTGGTGGTGTTGGTGTTAACTTGGTTAAGATTACCTGGTAGTTGTATCAATGATCAACCCTCCATTTTGTCTGTTAGATAAGAGTCATCATAGTGAATTTCGTTGTTTGTATCATGTGTGGGGTGGGTGGGAGACTTGGAGCTGCTGTGTGATGCTGTCACACACTCTTCCTACAGTGGTGCTTTCCTGTAGCTTGGTTTCCACCCTGCCTTCCACAATCAACTTCAGTGCTCTCCATCTGTAGACAGACTTGGACCTGCTCAGGCTCTGAGTGCTTAATGCACCCCAGGGCCTCCTAAGTGACTCCATCAGCCAATCCAAGAGCCAAAGGAGACACTGATTCTATTTCTGGGTCAGGAAGATCCCCTGCAGGAGGAAATGGCAATCCACTTCAGCATTCTTACCTGGGAAATCCCAGGGACAGAGGAGCCTGGTGGGCTACAGTCCACGGATCTCAAAGAGTCAGACACTCAGACACAACTGAGAAATTGAACACGCATGCACAGTATATGATGGGAAATAGGATCAGTGGAGAACGGCTCTGGCCATTCTCCCGAGGGCACTCTTGCTTTTCCACATGGGATTCCCATTGCTTGTCTCAAGTCTTTAGGGAAGAAGCCACTACTCTTGGGTCTCCTGCAACTTGACAGACAGCAAAGCTCTAGAGACAACAGTCATGTTTTCTTCAGAGAGATGAAAATGGAAATTGCAGCGCCAAGTCTATAAAGCAGTGTACCTTTTTTTGCCTACCTGGCAGAAAATGAAACAAACAAGACAGGTAGCAGCACAATGCAATGGCAACATGCAGTGCTCAATGTAGGGGGCCATAGTGCATCAAAACCATCCCCAAGAAAAAGAAATACAAAAAGGCAAATTGATTGTCAGAGGAGGACTTACAAATATCTGAGAAAAGAGAAGTGAAAGGCAAAGTAGAAAAGGAAAGATACACCCATGTGAATGCAGAGTTCCAAAGAATAGCAAGGAGAGATAAGAAAGCCTTCCTCAGTGATCAATGCAAAGAAATGGAGGGAAAAAGTAGAATGGGAAAGATGAGAGATCGCTTCAAGAAAATTAGAGATACTAAGGGAACATTTCATACAAAGATAGGCACAGTAAAGGACAGAAATGGTATGGACCTAACAGAAGCAGAAGATATTAAGAGAAGTCAAGAATACACAGAAGAAATATACAAAAGAAATCTTAATGACCCAGATAACCACTCTGGTGTGATCACAGATATTATGGAGTCTGAAGTCAAGTGGGCCTTAGGAAGCATCACTATGAACAAAGTTAGTAGAGGTGATGAAATTCCAGCTGAGTTATTTCAAAAACCGAAAGGTGATGCTGTGAAAGTGCTGCACTCAATATGCCAACATATTTGAAAGCTCAACAGTGGCCACAGGACTGGAAAAGGTCAATTTTCATTCCAATTCCAAAGAAAGGCAATGCCAAAGAATGTTCAAACTACAGCACAATTGCATTCATTTCACATTCTAGTAAAGTAATGCTCAAAATTCTGCAAGCTAGGCTTCAACAGTATCTGAACCATGTGAACTTCCAGATGTTCAAGCTGGATTTAGAAAAAGCAGAGGAATTAGAGATCAAATTGCCAACATCCGTTGGATCATCAAAAAAGCAAGAGAATTCCAGATAAACATATATTCATTGACTATGCTAAAGCTTTTGACTGTGTGGATCACAACAAACTGTGGAAAATTCTGAAAGAGATGGGAAAACCAGACCACCTTACCTGCCTCCTGAAAAATCTTTATGCAGGTCAAAAGCAACAGTTAGAACTGGACATGGAACAACAGACTGGTTTCAAATCGAGAAAGGAGTACCTCAAGGCTGTATATTGTCACTCTGCTTTTTTAACTTAATTGCAGAGTACATCATATGAAATGTTGGACTGGATGAAGCACAAACTTGAATTGAGATTGCCGGGAGAAACATCAATAACCTCAGATATGCAGATGACACTACTCTTATGGCAGAAAGTGAAGAGGAACTAAAGAGCCTGTTGATGAAGATGAAAGAGGAGAGTTTAAAAAAAAAAAAAAAACTGGCTTAAAACTCAACATTCAAAAAACTAAGATCATGGCATCTGGTCCCATTACCTCACGGCAAATAGATGGGGAAACAGTGACAGACTGTTTTCTTGTGCAGGTGGTGACTGCAGCCATGAAATTAAAAGACACTTGCTCCTTGGAAGAAAAGCTATGATCAACCTAGACAGAGGATGAGATGGTTGGATGGCATCACTGAATCAATGAACATGAATTTGAGCAAGTTCCAGGATTTGGTGAAGGACAGAGAAGCCTGGCATGCTGCAGTCCATGGGGTCACAAAGAATTGGACACAGCTGAACAATGAACAACAAATAGTGTATCATGAGGGATTACAGCTGTAGCCCCTAACCCGCATCTGAGGAGGGCTCAGCACTGACTCACAGGGAAGGAACATCTCCGCTGAGAGAGGACATATCCATGGGAATTAGTGATATAAAATGCATTTGGGGACAGTGAGTCAGGTAGACAAATCTGTTCATCCAAGAACTCCTGGGTCAGAGAAACTTCAGAGTATTTAGGGAACTTAAAGATGAAAGACACAGGAGCAACCCAGCTTCCCTCAGTTACAGGAAATTTATTTTAGGTGTAAAGGGAAAGTGGAAAAGTGAAGAAATATTCTCATGTCACAGGACCCGATCTCATGAAAAAAATATATAATATGGTTTAGAGGGAAGTGTTGCAGGCAATGGAATGTATTAGAACAAGAAAGATTGCTTGGCAATTTAGCGGCATAGTTTCTGCATTTCTGCTCTGGGTACTAGAAGCATAAGGATGACAAAGACAGACAAGGATGCCACCTCCCTGGAACTGGCTTTCTCTCAATGAGCAGCCAAAAATAAACACAATATGGAAAAGGAAAAAAAAAAGTTACAGAAGAACCATCCACAAAGAATATCAGGGCTGCACCAGAGATTTAAAGTGGATGTTGTGCCAATGGATAGTCCCTTGAAACTCGGTGTAAGTGAAGGAATCTCCTTTTAATTTTAAATTAAAAATTAAAGATGTAAAATGAGCAGGAAGAATCATCCATATAAAAGGACAGGGCATGTAAAGACCTGGGGGTAGAAATATTCTTGGCAAGTCAGAGAGACTAGGAAGAGGTCACAGAGTGAGCCAGCGGGACTCTGCTGTGACAGCAAGGAGTCAGGGTTTTACTCTATGCGATTAAAAAAGCTTGAGAGAGCTCTTTTTAATGAGTAAAAAAATGAAATTTACTTTCTCATGAAGATCACATGGCTGCCAAAGGGAGAACGAATCAGAATGGTGTAGGGTAACAGTAGAAGCAGAGACCCCATTGTTGGGTCTGGTGGGGAATTCATGTGGCTTAAAGGACCACATGAACAGGGTCAGACTGTATTTTTTGGGGCTCCAAAATCACTGCAGATGGTGATTGCAGCTATGAAATTAAAAGACATTTACTCCTTGGAAGGAAAGTTATGACCAACCTAGATAGCATATTCAAAAGCAGAGACATTGCTTTGCCAACAAAGGTCTGTCTAGTCAAGGCTATGGTTTTTCCAGTGGTCATGTATGGATTGAGAGTTGGACTGTGAAGAAAGCCGAGCACTGAAGAAATGATGTTTTTGAACTGTAGTGTTGGAGAAAACTCTTGAGAGTGCCTTGGACTGCAAGGAGATCCAACCAGTCCATTCTAAAGGAGATCAGTCCTGGGTGTTCTTTGGAAGGAATGATGCTAAAGCTGAAACTCCAATACTTTAGCCACCTCATGCAAAGAGTTGACTCATTGGAAAAGACTCTGATGCTGGGAGGGATTGTGGGCAGGAGGAAAAGGGGATGACAGAGGATGAGATGGCTGGATGGCATCACCGACTGGATGAACGTGAGTCTGGGTGAACTCCGGGAGTTGGTAATGGACAGGGAGGCCTGGCGTGCTGCGATTCATGGGATTGCAAAGAGTTGGACATGACTGAGCAACTGAACTCAACTGAACTTAAAGGACCATGAGCGGAGAAGAAGAGAACAGGTCTGTTTCACCCTTCTGTCCAGTGGGCACTGGTGGGTAGATGGGGTGGAGAAAGAGGAAGGAGGAATACATCCATGGGTTTAGATGCAGGAAGCTGGTGGTTGGTGGCACCTGCACCTGGGAGAGAGTGAGGCAGATGCCCAGTGTCAGGTGGGGACTGAGACCCTCCTCAGTGTCTGTGAAATTATCCTGAGCTGCTGGGTGTCCACCTTGAGCTGCTTGGAGCCACCAGTGCGGTGTCTGTGCAGCTTTGAACCCACAGTCGTGTTGCAGATATGGCTGGAGAATCTAGTGTTTCACAATTTTGATGATTCAGCAGCTCCGAATCCACTGCTGTTACATTTCTTTCAACAAGCTACTTCCAACATCTCTGCTCTCCTTCTGTTTTAGGATACCTGGCTGTCTATGCTTTATTTTGTCCTATGGCTTCTGCTCAATACTTTTCTGTCCCATTTCCTCTCATCACATGGTCTATTGACTCATTTGAAAAATCCTCTTGTTTCAGTTCTCTGAATGTGAGTTTGATGGATGATAGTCAGAATCCCATATAAAGAACCTGTATTGGACAGAAAACTCGTGCAAGACAACTTCATTGGTAGAGACTTAATCTCTTGTTCAATCACATGTACTCAAGGGTGTGGATTAGGTGCCAGAGCACATGGTCACCTGTGGGAAACCACCAGCTGCTTCCTTACTTGGAGATGTAAGACCTGTGAGGGCAGATCACTAAAATCATCAGTACATTTCCATCGTATCACCCAGCTCAAGGACCCTTTCTTTTGCCCTCATATTCCTCAGTAAAAATCACTTTCTGCTTTCCCTTTCCCTTCCTTTCTTCTCCTCTTCATACCAATAACATTTGATTTCCCATTCATGCCCTAGAATACTTTAATGGAACTAATTTAGTCTCCACCTCAGCTGAAGCCACAAGACAATTGATTTCCACTTTTTAAATGAGATGCCAATTGTAGGTCAACAGAAAGCATCACACACCAGAGAACTACAGATTCCCAGAGAGAAGGCAGGTGAGTTTTAAACACCTCATGGGCTGCCACTGTGTATGCTGGCTCCTGGCAGTGTTAACCAAGTAGGAATGGCCTGCTCTTTCCTCTGGCTCCTGCAGGAACAGGGTCTAACACAGGAGGGCTTAGAAGGGGCACCATGTGTGAGTGTGAGTGAGTGTGTGTGTGTGTGTGTTTAGGTGTGTGTGTGTGAGTGTGTGAGTGTGTGTGAGTGTGTGAGTGTGTGTGAGTGTGTGTGTGTGTGTGTTTAGGGAGGTGTTGGAAAAGATAAGAGATTGAAAATAGAAAATCTGAGAAATGCATGTGATGTCTTTCTCACTGAAGGAAGCCAACCTGTAGTAAAGTTGAGCTAGTAAAGTGGAATCATTTTAACTTTCATTAAAGTTCAACATTTTGATTCTTATTCTGGACATATTCATGATTTATTGAGGAATTTTTATTCATGCAAACAATGAGATAATGTGATGACTTGCTCTAATTTCCATTCTGTAGAAGGTAACTTGGGCTCCATAGAATAAATTTAAGGGATCAGATCAGATCAGATCAGTTGTTCAGTCATGTCCGACTCTTTGCGACTCCAAAAATCGCAGGATGCCAGGCCTCCCTGTCCATCACCAACTCCCGGAGTTCACTCAGACTCACATCCATCAAGTCAGTGATGCCATCCAGCCATCTCATCCTCTGTTGTCCCCTTCTCCTCCTGCCCCTAGTCCCTCCCAGCATCAGAGCCTTTTCCAATGAGTCAACTCTTCGCATGAGGTGGCCAAAGTACTGGAGTTTCAGCTTTAGCATCATTCCTTCCAAAGAAATTTAAGGGAAGACAACAATAAAGTTGTTTTATGATAACAACTCATGAGTCCTATTTGTTCAATACAACATATGTATCTGTTTTAGCCCAGCTCACTCTCAACTTTGATTTAGTGCTTTCCTCTGTGACCTTTGCCCTACAAAAGTCCCCTATATACAAATGAATTCAATTCCAAGAGTGTGTTTGTAGATAAGTCCAATTTGCTCTTAAGTCTGAAAAAATTAGCCTAGGTACACAACTAACACAACTGCCTATATAATACTGTTTCTCATGATGTACTCTGCATATAAGTTAAATAAACAGGGTGACAATATACAGCTTTGACATACTCCTTTTCCTATTTGGAACCAGTCTGTTGTTCCATGTCCAGTTCTAACTTGCTTCCTGACCTGCATACAGATTTCTCAAGACGCAGGTCAGGTGGTCTGGTATTCCCATCTCTTTCAGAATTTTCCACAGTTTATTGTGATCCACACAGTCAAAGGCTTTGGCATAGTCAATAAAGTAGAAATAGATGTTTTTCTGGAACTCTCTTGCTTTTTCCATGATCCAGCAGATGTTGGCAATTTGATCTCTGGTTCCTCTGGCCTTTTCTAAAACCAGTTTGAACATCAGGAAGTTCACGGTTCACATATTGCTGAAGTCTGGCTTGGAGAATTTTAAGCATTACTTTACTAGCATGTGAGATGAGTGCAATTGTGTGGTAGTTTGAGCATTCTTTGGCATTGCCTTTCTTCAGGATTGGAATGAAAACTGACCTTTTCCAGTCCTGTGGCCACTGCTGAGTTTTCCAAATTTGCTTGCATGTTGAGTGCAGCACTTTCACAGCATCATCTTTCAGGATTTGGAATAGCTCAACTGGAATTCTATCACCTCCACTAGCTTTGTTCGAAGTGATGCTTTCTAAGGCCCACTTGACTTCACATTCCAGGATGTCTGGCTCTAGGTCAGTGATCACACTATCGTGATTATCTGGGTCATGAAGATCTTTTTTGTACAGTTCTTCTGTGTATTCTTGCCATCTCTTCTTAATATCTTCCGCTTCTGTTAGGTCCATACCATTTCTGTCCTTTATCGAGCCCATCTTTGCATGAAATGTTCCCTTGGTATCTTTGATTTTCTTGAAGAGATCTCTAGTCTTTCCCATTCTGTTGTTTTCCTCTATTTCTTTGCATTGAATGCTAAAGAAGGCTTTCTTATCTCTTCTTGCTATTCTTTGGAACTCTGCATTCAGATGTTTATATCTTTCCTTTTCTCCTTTGCTTTTCACTTCTCTTCTTTTCACAGCTATTTGTAAGCCCTCCCCAGACAGCCATTTTGCTTTTTTGCATTTCTTTTCCGTGGGGATGATCTTGATCTCTGTCTCCTGTACAATGTCACGAACCTCATTCCATAGTTCATCGGGCACTCTATCTATCAGATCTAGGCCCTTAAATCTATTTCTCACTTCCACTTTATAATCATAAGGGATTTGATTTAGGTCATACCTGAATGGTCTAGTGGTTTTCCCTACTTTCATCAATTTAAGTCTGAGTTTGGTAATAAGGAGTTCATGGTCTGAGCCACAGTCAGCTCCTAGTCTTGTTTTTGCTGACTATATAGAGCTTCTCCATCTTTGGCTGCAAAGAATATAATCAATCTGATTTCGGTGTTGACCATCTGGTGATGTCCATGTATAGAGTCTTCTCTTGTGTTGTTGGAAGAGGGTGTTTGTTATGACCAGTGCATTTTCTTGGCAAAACTCTATCAGTCTTTGCTCTGCTTCATTCCATATTCCAAGGCCAAATCTGCCTGTTACTCCAGGTGTTTCTTGACTTCCTACTTTTGCATTCCAGTCCCCTATAATGCAAAGGACATCTTTTTTGGGTGTTAGTTCTAAAAGGTCTTGTAGGTCTTCATAGAACCGTTCAACTTCAGCTTCTTCAGCGTTACTGGTTGGGGCATAGACTTGGATTACTGTGATATTGAATGGTTTACCTTGGAAACGAACAGAGATCATTCTGTCGTTTTTGAGATTGCATCCAAGAAACACAAGCTGGAATCAAGATTGCCGGGAGAAATATAAATAACCTCAGATATGCAGATGACACCACCCTTATGGCAGAAAGTGAAGAGGAACTAAAAAGCCTCTTGATGAAAGGGAAAGTGGAGAGTGAAAAAGTTGGCTTAAAGCTCAACATTCAGAAAACGAAGATCATGGCCTCCGGTCCCACCACTTCATGGGAAATAGAGGGGGAAACAGTGGAAATAGTGTCAGACTTTATTTTTCTGGGCTCCAAAATCACTGCAGATGGTGACTGCAGCCATGAAATTAAAAGACGCTTACTCCTTGGAAGGAAAGTTATGACCAACCTAGATAGCATATTCAAAAGCAGAGACATTACTTTGCCAACAAAGGTTCATCTAGTCAAGGCTATGGTTTTTCCTGTGGTCATGTATGGGTGTGAGAGTTGGACTGTGAAGAAGGCTGAGTGCCGAAGAATTGATGCTTTTGAACTGTGGTGTTGGAGAAGACTCTTGAGAGTCCCTTGGTCTGCAAGGAGATCCAGCCAGTCCATTCTGAAGGAGATCAGCCCTGGGATTTCTTTGGAGGGAATGATGCTAAAGCTGAAACTCCAGTACTTTGGCCACCTCATGCGAAGAGTTGACTCATTGGAAAAGACTCTGATGCTGGGAGGAATTGGGGGCAAGAGGAGAAGGGGACGACGGAGGATGAGATGGCTGGATGGCATCACTGACTCAATGGACGTGAGTCTCAGTGAACTCCGGGAGTTGGTGATGGACAGGGTGGCCTGGCGTGCTGCAATTCGTGGGGTGGCAAAGAGTCGGACACAACTGAGCAACTTATCTGATCTGATATAATACTGTACTATAATAGGTTTATAACATTTTTCACAAAAATAATACATTAAAATAGACACAAAAAATAAAACATTTTAAGTCTCACATTACAGTATGACATAGATCTGTATAGCCAAGGCTATTATCTTCCCATCATAGTGGTCATATGGTTGCGAGAGCTGGACTGTAAAGAAGGCAGAATGCCAAAGAATTGATGCCTCCAAACTGTGGTGCTGGAGAAGACTCCTGAAAATCCCTTGGGCAGCAAGGAGATCTAACCACTCAATCTTAAGGGAAATCAACTCTGAATATTCACTGGAAGGACCCATGCTGAAGCTGAAGCTCCAGTATTTTGGTCATCTGATGCGAACAGATGACTCATGATGCTGAGAAAGATCAAGGCCAGAAGGAGAAGAGGGCCTCAGAGGATGAAATGGCTGAATGGCAGCACCGATGGAATGAATATGAACTTGGACAAACTCCAGTAGATGGTGAGAGATGGGGAGTGCTGCAGTCCATGGGGTCGCAAAGAGTTGCACACAAATGAGTGACTGAACAACAACACAGTATAACAGGGGCTTCCCAGGTGGCGCGAGAGGTAAAGAACCTGCCTGCCAATGCAGGAGATGTAGGAGATGCAGGTTTGATCCCTGGGTCTGGAAGATCCCTTGGAGGAGGTCATGGCAACCCATTCCAGTATTCTTGTCTGGAGAATCCCCATGGACAGAGGAACCTGGTGGGCTGCAAAGAGTCAGACACAACTGAAGCAATCTAACATGCACTCACACACAGTACAAGAGCTAGCATATGGGGCTGGTACTGAGTGAACAGATAAGAAGAGTTACTGACTGGAGGAGGGAGAGGAGGTGGGAGATGCTAGAACTGAAGCATCTTCAGCAATAAGAGATAGAGGACAAGCTGCAATTTCACTCATGCCTGACTTTGATGGAATGCACATTCACATCTTTGAAAGTTTGAAGCTTGAAGGTTCACATGTAGGGGAATTACTGTAATTTTAAATTCTATGACACTAAGAAAACAGAAGCAAACAGAAGACAATTCCCATAAGCTCTCACCTCCAAATTTTCCCAACTAATTTTACCTGGATGTGTCTAACCCTCCATCTCCTTACCCTATTTTGACACCTGAGATTTACACACTCCTTGTGAATGCTAAATCCTACTTTGCATGAGATCCTGGATCCCAAACTAACTCAAGGATGTGGCTCCCACCTTTCTCCTCTCCTTGCTTCATGATGTTTCCCTTCTTCTGGATTATTTTCATCAGCATAAAAACATGCTTTTACTTCTACCTTCTTAATTCATCTTTTGTTCTCTCTTGAACTCATGACAATAAGACTTTTATCCTATCCATCAATATTACTCTTGAAAATGCTACCAAGTGCTCCTCATCACTAAACCCAGGCTCGATACTCAGTCTGCATCTTTCCTGATGACCCCACCTCTCTCCCTGGACACCACAGGCCTCTTCCTCCCCCACACTGATTTTTCCATCACAGCCTCTCTTCCTACTTTCTCTCCTTCCCTAAACTCTTGACATTGGAAAGCCTTAAATCAAAGAAATAGAGAAAAGTATGCCCCTTCCTTTGGTGATATCATCCACTCTCAAATATCACATAAATATACAATCCCCAAACACTGTATTTCTAATAGAATTCTAGCTCAGACCTCTCTCCTCGACCCCAGCTTCACTCCTCCAACCTTCTACCTACAGGCCACTGGGAAGTCCAATCACCATTCCATCACCCTCAAACCATTCCCTGGATCGTCCTCCTAAAGCTTGAGACACCCATTTCTTCTTCCTTGCTGTTAATGGAAACACCTCGCTTAGAGTTGCTCAGAACCCAAAGCCTGGAGTTACTCTTAATTTCCCTTTTTCACACTCTACATCTATTTCCTTTGGAAATCCAGTAAGATGTGTCTTTACCTATTACAAAATTTAACCATGCCTCACCACCTTCACCTTGACTGACAGCCAAATCAACTCTTGACTGAATTTTTTAAAGCTACTTAGGTAATCCTATCCTTCTATACTTTTTTCTTCTTGAGCCTTGAAAAACAATGTAGTGAATCAATGGGAAAAAAGCATTCACAAGCTCTCACTTTATTTTTCCTATGAATAATTAATCATATTATGTAACTCTTCTGCTTAAAACTTCCAACGAATTTCCTTATTGGATGAATGAAAGTTATAGTTGTCATCTAAGGCAGGGGTCCTCAACCCCCAGGCTGAGGACTAGTACTCGTCTGCTGCCTGTTAAGCACTGGACCCCACAGCAGGAGGTAAGCGGAGACTGAGGGAGCAAAGCTTCATCTACCACTCTCCATCACTCTCATGACGGCCTGAACCATAATCCCACCGACCCTGTCCTTGGAAAATTAGCCTTCCAAGAAATCCGTCACTGGTGCCCAAAATGTTGGGGGCTGCTGGTCTAAAGGATGTACAGCATGTGCTCTCTTCTTTTCTTTTTGATGTCATTTCTGTTATTCTTTTTCTCTCCAGCTCTCCTTCAGCTGCACTGGCCATTTTGCTAAACTATGAATGGAGGACATGCTCTGACGTCAGGGCCTTTGCCCTGTTGTCCACTCTGCCTGAAATGGTCTTCCTTCACATGTCCTCATGTTCCCTCACCTCTTAGGATTTTAATCCTGTGTCACCTTCTCAGAGCAGCATTCCTTGCCCACTGTATTCGGGGTTGCAAACCTCTCTCTGAGCTCTCCTTCCCTGCTTTTTTATACTGATAGCATTCACACCACGCATCATGCTGTACTTACTTTTCTTGATTATTGTCTCTCTCTCCATTATAATGTGAGCTGCATGAGAGAAGAGACTTTCTTTTTCGCTTTATAGACTAGGTACCCAGTAAAATGTCAAGCACATGGTATGCACTCAAAAAATTTTTGAAAAAGAAATCTACACATTCTCCTACCCATATCCACTTCCCATACATATCCACACATTTGTCCAAACAGATTGTTCCAAGCAGAGTGTTTTGCATTTAACCAGTGTTTAATAAATGAGAATTGACTTGTATATTAAAGTTAACTACATACTAAAGAGGGTATACTACATGATTCCTTTAGGGAGTGCTTATTAACAGTATGAGCAAGGGAGCAGGTCAGAATCTAAGAATGACTACGATTTTGTTCCCTGTACCTCTCCAAACGTATTGAAAACTGGGGACTTTGCCATATCTTTCAAAAGTAATAAATTACACATCATAAATAGTGAAGTAAATAGAAGCATGAAATTCATTCATGTTTATTTCTACTTGGTCAATTTTGGTAAACTTTTCTTTGTTTAATTCATTAAGAAATGGTTTAACCATTACTGCACATTATTAAAGGGCAAAACTAGGAAAAGATCTATTATTAATACAAATAGTCCTTCTGAGGCTTGCCAAGGATTCACAGACAGTGTGTAACTATTCTTCCCACGTTTTTCAAAGGGACTTTAATGTGTGTATAAATCTAGGGAAATCAGTGCAATAAAAATATCAGGAGAGGGAGAATGCCTAGTTACCCATTAAATTGAAGTTGGGAAGGAAACTAAGCAAAGCAGTGAGTAAAAGCAATGTATGTGTTTAAAATACCACTTTTTCTTTATTGCCAGAGTCACAATGCATTTTTACTCTGGAGATGCAAAGATCTTTTTATTCTCCTATCTTTCTTAGGACTTTTTCCCTTAAGTGATACCCTCTGCTGCTGTATTATTCTATACAAGTATATAAATGGCTGTTCATGCATTATTAACTCACCTCCTTCATGCTGCTCTTTTATGGTAACAGGTGCGTATTGAAGACTCAAAACTTAGCAGACAAAATTGAAAATAAGAGCATTTAGGCATATTGTCAGGGAAATAATAGGAAATTTTGTGGAAAGGATAATCTTTAAACCTTATTAATCATTGTCTCATATGACATCATCATTAATAAAGGAGGAAAATGTCTTCTGTACAGTCAAAGAAGGAAAATAGCTTACAGGAGTCAGCCAGAGGGCCTTCTTACATTTGTTCATTTTCATTAATACCTAAGATCTCTGCGGTTGAAGTGCTTTAGTGATCACAAAGTATTTTCATATACTTCTTATTTAATTCTCACAACCATCTATTTGCAAGAAAAACTGTCTTGCATTAACAAAGGAGAAAACTGAGACCATAAGAATTTAAAGAGTTGGCCAAATTAGTTGATAGAATTGTTGATACACAAACCCATATATTTAGATGCTAAAAGTACTGTTTCCCCACTATTCTTCAGCTTAGCATTTTCAATATGCTAATTGCAATATTAAATATGATTAAACATGGTCCCTACATTCCAAAAATTTCTAGATGGGTAGAGTTTTTCATAAAAGGCTACAACCTTACAAAATCATAGACAGCATGAGGTTGAATAAGAAAAATCTAAAGCTCTTCATAATTAAAATAAATAAAGCAAGACTATCATGATTAGGAATAAGGAACAAAGGCTGTATGATTTATATTTAATTTAAAAGGTATAACAAGAAGAAAAATAACCTTCTGAGTCATGTGAAATTTTCCCTTGAAAATCATTAGGGGAAGAATATAGGAAGAACTCTTCCTTGGAATGACAGTGATATTCCATCCTGAAGTCACAAATTTTCTGTGAAATTTAGAGGAATCTAGTCTTTCAGAGCTCCAAGTGTTTCATTAATTCACAGCAGCACGATCCTGCAAATGCTAGAGCACATGGGGACCCACCCCATCGGAGACAAAGAATATAAAATTCCATTCAGAAACTCAATTCTATATCAAGTCATTCTTTTTGTATCGAAGTATAATTGATTTACAATGCTGTGGTTTTTTTTTTTTTTTTCAGGTGAACAGCAAAGGGATTTAGATATATTATATCTATTCTTTTTCAGATTCTTTTCCCTTATAGTTTGCAAAATACTGATTATAGTTCCTATGTTCTACAGTAGGATTTTGTAGCTTATCTGTTTTATATATAGCAGTGTATATATGTTAATCCTAAACTCCTAATTTATCCCTCTTCTCCTTTTCCCTTTGGTAACCATAAATTTGGTTTCTATGCCTGTGAGTCTGTTTCTGTTTGTGAATAAGTTTGTTTGTATCATTTTAAAAAGATTCCACATATAAATGATATCATGTGAGATCTGTCCTCAGTCTGACTTATTTCACTTCGTATGATATATATTCTCATATTCATATGATATACCAGGTCCACCCATGTTGCTGCAAGTGGCAATATTTCCTTCTTTCACGTAGCTAATGAATAGTATTTCATTCTATACATGTATGACATCTTCTTTATTCCTCTGTCGATGGACACTTAGGTTGCGTCCACGCCCTGGGTCTTTTAAGTAGTGCTTCTATGAACATTCGGATGTGTATGCATGCGGGCTTAGTCGCTCAGTCACGCCTGACTCTTTGACCCCCATGGACTGTAGCCTGTTAGTCTCCTCCGTCCATGGGATTTTCCAATCAAGAATACTGGAGTGGGTAGCATTCCCTTATCCAGGGAAATTTCCCAACCCAGGAACCGAATCTGGGTCTCTTGTATTGCAAGCTGATTCTTTACTGTCTGAGCCATCAGGGAAGCCCTATGAACATTAGGATTTGTGTATCTTTACAAATTTATGATTTTCTTCAGATATATGCCCAGGAATGTGATTGCAAGCTTGTATGGTAGCTCTATTTTTCGTTTTTTAAGGACTCTGCGTACTGTTCTCCATAGTGATTGCAGCAGTTTACACTTCCACCGGTAGTATAGGTGGGTTCCCTTTGCTCCACACTCTCTCTAGCATTTATTTTTTGTAGAATTTTAGATGATGCTTATTCTGAACAGTTTCTGAAGTGATATTTCATTTAAATTAGAATATTATCTAATACTATACACCAAAATAAACTCAAAATGGATTAAAGACCCAAATGTAAGACCAGACACTATAAAACTCCTAAAGGAAGACATGAGCAGAACACTCTTTGATGTAAATCACAGCAAAATATTTTTGGATCCATCTCATAAGGGAAATAAAAATAAACAAATGGGACCTAATTAAACTTAAAATATTTTGCAAAGCAAAGGAAACCATACACGAAACAAAAATACATTTTTCAGAATAGGAGAAAATATTTGCAAAGAATGCAACCAAAGTATACAAAGGGCTCATACAGCTCAGTATTTAAAAAAAAAAAAACAATAAAAATGGCTAGGTCTAAATAGACCATTCTCCAAATAGATAACAAATAGGCACATGAAAAGATATTCAACATCAATAACTCTCTCAAGTCATTCTGGCTGTGGTGCAGCTCTGACCTCTCATCCCTTGACTAACAAGGAAAACATGTCCTTATTCATAACCTTCTTGTGGATACCACTTATAGAATTGGATCTTTATCTTATTTTCCTTTCTGTACGACTTCAAATGAGACATCTTCATTCGCCCTCTAGAAACTCAAGTCTAATTTCTGAAATCCAGCTGGCCATGGGGATCCCATTCTCAGCTCCCCCTCTTTCTGAAACTACTGCCTACATACCTTTGTCTGTCTTTGCTAAAAGAAAAACTGAAGGACATTCTGTATAGGGTCGTGTGTGTCACACAGCAGTAGCTCAATATTTACTTAAAGGGATATACATAATAAATATGTTCTGATCTTTGTTGCTGATGCAATTTATAGTCTAATAGAGAAAGATAAAATTATGAAAACCATTAACATATGCTATACTGAACAGAACAGAGCATAAAACTGGCATAAAGATTTTTTTCTGCTGGTAGAATCAGAGAAGATTTATTGGAGGAGATGAGAAGCATAAGTGACATTAAAGGAAGAGGAAGGATAGGTTTTTCTTAAAACAGGGGGGCAAGAGATGTACATTTTTCAAAGACAAAAAGTAAAGTTATTTACATGTGGAAAGTGTTTATATAGAAGCATGGCAGAAGATAAGCTTCCCTCATGACTCAGATGGTAAAGAATCTGCCTGCAGTGCAAGAGATCTGGGTTCAATCCCTGGGTTGGGAAGATACCCTGGAGAAGAAAATGGCAATCCACTCTAGTAGTCTTACCTGGGAAATCCCATGGACAGAGGAGCCTGGCATGCTGCAGTCTATGAGACTGCAAAGAGTTGGACACAACTGAGCCTTTAACACTTTCACTTTCATGGGTGTGTTGTGAGAGAGTCAGATCCTAGGCAGGTTGATAAGAAGTCTGAGGTCCCCGAGGAGGAGAGAGGTGTCTGGGCTTCTTGAGGAGGAGATAGGGGTCTGGAATTCTCAAGGAAGAGGAAAGGACGACTGTCTCTCTTTTTTTTTTCTACATTCCTTAGTCTTAGTCACATGAAACATTTTTTCTTTAAGCTGGGAACTGATGAGTACACAACAAGCAGCTCAGTTTAAACTCTGTACTAAGGATTATATAGAAAGAAAAGCTGAGCGCTGAAGAATTGATACTTTTGAACTGTGATGTTGGAGAAGACTCTTGAGAGTCCCTTGGACTGCAAGGAGATCCAACCAGTCCATCCTAAAGGAAATCAGTCCTGAATATTCATTGGAAGGACTGATGCTGAAGCTGAAACTCCAATACTTTGACCACCTGATTCAAAGAACTGACTCATTGGAAAGCACCCTGATGCTGGAAAAGATTGAAGGCAAGAGAAGGGGACAACAGAGATGGTTGGATGACATCACCAACTCAATGGACATGAGTCTGAGTAAACTCTAGGAGTTGGTGATGGACAGGAAGGTCTGGCATGCTGTAGACCATGGGGTCCCAAAGAGTCGGACATGAATGAGCAACTGAACTGAACTGAACTGAAGGATTATATAACAACAATGTATCCTGCTTAAGTACAGTTTCTCCTTCCTAAAAATCTTCTGACTAATCCTGTTATCTTAAAATGTAAATTGTGGGAGTGGGTCTCAGTAAAATCTTTTCAACCTTGAGACATTCTTTTGATTTATTGTAATGACCAATTTAAAAAGTATATAACTCCCTTGCTTAGACTAGCAAGGGGGCCACTCTCTGTCCCCCTTCTGATGTCTATGTCAGAAGCGTTCTCTGTCCCTTTTTATACCTTTAATAAAACTCAGCTACACAAAAGCTCTTGAGTGATCAAGACTGGTCCCTGGTCCTGAAGCTAAAACTTCTTCGGAGGTCACTGTAAGCTATCAGTTGGAAAATTACTTTTTTGGACATTTGAAAAATCTACAGTTTTCTGAGCAGGCAAGTGATACAATCAGAGTGCTATCTCAGAACTGCCTTTGGTTACAGTTATCCAGACACACTAGTTGAAAAAAAGAACTTTAAGGAAGAAAACCAGTTAGTCAGGACTCAATTTTACTATTATACCAAGAAGTGATTACTGTGTGATCTAAGGCTATGGCAATGGGATAAAATTTGCAATGGGATAGAATTTGGGTGAATCACATAGAATTAACTCTCATTTCTTCATACCATTCCACAAAAATTCAGTGTAGGGATTTTTAAGTGTATAACTTTACAAAAGAAAAATAAAAAATAGGGACAACAAAACTGAGATGCAAAGAAAAAAATGAAAGATTGAAGCAGAAAATGAAGATAGAAGAGGAAAAGAGAGAGTGTCTGCAAGACATAAGGGTGTGGAGTCAAGATACTAATGAATTCACACTCTGGAGTCCAGGGAGAACCTGTGAGGTAGAGGCACCATGCTCCTCTGAAGGCTGAGGTGGAGAACAGTCAGATGGTACCAAGTTGAGTTGAAAATTTTCATAAGATCCATTTAAACCTTTACATTCCCTCTAAAATTAAATGAGAAAAGCTGGGTCCTAACATCGTCCTGACCCAACAGAAAACTGAAGTTTATTCTCTAGAGAGACTTGGAGCCACATATACCAGATATAGTCAAGGGTGGGAGATCATACGGAAATCAGAAATTCCTGGAAAGCCTACAGAGTGAGCAGTGAGACCCCATAAAATACTTTTCCACAACTTTAGCCAATGGCCCTCCCTCACTAGGGGGTTCATCTGTTTGGAATCTCATGGTTCAAGGAAAAAAAAAAAAAATCAACAGTTGGAAAGAGGTAGTGACAATAAAAGCAACAAGATTCCTAATGATATTACAGGAAATCCCACCAGTCAGCAGGACATGAAATTGCACACAAAGCTTCTAATCTATTTCTAGGACTATACTCACAAGGATCAGGAAATCTGTGTCACTAACTAGAAATTCCTAGGACAAAGAGAAAAGCGATACAGAACCAGAGCAGTGCAAGGGATGAAAGACCCTATAAGAAACAGCCTTAGTGTGATAAAAGTAGGCAAGGTATCCGTAAAATTTTGAGAATACTGAAATTACCATAGTATTTTTAGAATACTGAAAATATTATGTTAAAAAGGAAATTGTTGTTGTTCAGCCCCTCAGTCGTGTCCGACTGTTTGCAAAGCAAAGAAACCGACTTTGTGGAGTGCAGCACACCAGGCTTCCCTGTCCCTCACCGACTCTCAGAATTCACCCAAAGTTCATATCCATTGAATCAGTGATGCCATCAAACAATCTTATCCTCTCCTGAGGCATTCAAATAATAAAACTCTTAGAAATTAAAAATACAGTAGCAGAAACAAAATAAAATAAAAAGATAGAAATATAAAGATGAGAGAATTTTCCAAAAGGTATAACCAAAAAGCAAAATGGGAAAAAGATAGGAATAAGTAGAACTTTAGAGGTTTAACCCTGAAGTTCAGACAGGCAAATAATAGAGTCCCAGTAAAGCACAAATAGCAGCCATGAAATTAAAAGACGCTTACTCCTTGGAAGCAAAGTTATGACCAACCTAGATAGCATATTCAAAAACAAAGACATTACTTTGCCAACAAAGGTCCGTCTAGTCAAGGCTATGGTTTTTTCCAGTGGTCATGTATGGATGTGAGAGTTGGTCTGTGAAGAAAGCTGAGTGCCAAAGAATTGATGCTTTTGAACTTTGGTGTTGGAGAAGACTCTTGAGGGTCCCTTGGACTGCAAGGAGATCCAACCAGTCCATTCTGAAGGAGATCAGCCCTGGGATTTCTTTGGAAGGAATGATGCGAAAGCTGAAACTCCAATACTTTGGCCACCTCATGCGAAGAGTTGATTCACTGGAAAAGACCCTGATGCTGGGAGGGATTGGGGGCAGGAGGAGAAGGGGACGACAGAGGATGAGATGGCTGGATGGCATCACTGACTTGATGGACGTGAGTCTGAGTGAACTCCGGGAGTTGGTGATGGACAGGGAGGCCTGGCGTGCTGCAATTCATGGGGTCGCAAAGAGTTGGACACGACTGAGCGACTGAACTGAACTGAACTGAAAGCACAAAGAAGTTGAAATAAAGAAAATTATACAAAAATAATTAAGAAAATACCCAGGGCTTACTTGTCTGGATTGATAGATTAAAAGGAGGAATCAGTATCTACCAAAATGGAAGAAGGGTTTTCATGGCGAAGCACAATGCAGTAAAACTTCAGGAAAGTGAGATTCAGAGGAAACAGGCAATCATAATGATATCAGACATCCGAACAGCAACTTTGAAGCTGAAAGAAAAAGGACTCATGCCTCTGATATTCTGTAAAAAATGACTTTCTGTCTAGATTTTGAACCCAGACAAACTTTCAGCTAGAGAAGAAAGGTAGGACAAAAGCTGTTTTATATCGACAAGTTCTTTTAAAAAATCATCTCCCATACAATTCTCAAGAAACTACAGAAAGATGGACTTCATTAAAATGAAAGAATAATCAAGAAGCAGAAAACTTGGAATTCTGAGGGAAAGTCTAATAGAGGACAGAAGTGCACAAAACTCCCACAATGACAGCAGTTCTAGAGAATCTAGATCAGGGTTATACAAAAGAGGTCCAGGGACGAAGCCCCCCGGAATGAAGCAAAATTGACAGATTAGCTTTTTAATCAGTTGAAGGAGGAGTTAACCTTCTCTCCAAGCATCTGTAGATGAAACAAGGCAATAGGTGTAAAGAAAACTTAAGCCAAAATAAACCAGTGCTAATTCCCAGGAAAACCAAAAGTTGCACAAGAAAGAAGTAAACGCAGTGCCCTTATGTGACTCAGGTGGGAACAACATTTATATAAATGCAATAATGAAAATACTGAATGTTTATTTTACCAAAATGTTCTTTAATTACATTGACATGATCAGAAAGGGATGAAAAGTAAAAAAGTTAACATTTTAAAGACATAAAGTCTTATCTTTCAAAGGAGCATATAAAAAGTTGTTAACTTTAAAAGATGGAAAATCACAAATAATAGTATTAATATGCAATGGCACCCCACTCCAGTACTTTTGCCTGGAAACTCCCATGGACGGAGGAGCCTGGTAGGCTGCAGTCCATGGTGTCGCTAGAGTCGGACACGACTGAGCGACTTCACTCTCACTTTTCACTTTCATGCATTGGAGAAGGAAATGGCAACCCACTCCAGTGTTCTTGCCTGGAGAATCCCAGGGACGGGGGAGCCTGGTGGGCTGCCGTCTATGGGGTCGCACAGAGTCGGACACGACTGAAGTGACTTAGCAGCAGCACACCTTTTTAGAGACATGGAGGTAAATCTCAGAAGCAACCAATAAAATATTCAAAACTACTTCCTGGGACAGAATTCAAATGTGAGAAAGAAATGTAGATATGACCCACTATTTTTTATTATAAACTTTGTAGAACTCCTTGACATGGATTCATAAGAGGGGGTGCATTTTAATAACTAGATTTATCCTCACAGTACTGGAGATTGGAAGTCCAAGGTCATGGTGTTGGCAGATTCTATAAACCACTGAGTCTATGATGTCTTTATTGTTTTGTCGCTATTGTTATGGAAGCCCAAACAGACAAAGACAGTGACAGTAAGGAGTGTTCATTAAATGTATATCTTTAAAAGACATAACATTCTTGTGAACAACTAAACAAGAAGTTATGGAATGTGCTTTTAAAAAATAGTGACTTTTCTTTTTCATAACTTCTTCCTTTTTATCATAACTAAAAATTATGTTAGCACCAATAAAATTTGCTAAGCAGATAAGCATCATAATAAAATAAAGGGGCAGATACAGATGCTATTGCAAAGAAGAATCAATAGATCAATGGGATAGAACAAAATGACTAGACTTTGGAGCAAAGAAGGAGAAAATTTACATGACCCTATGATTCCATGCCTTTGTGATGGAAGATAATCTTGGATAAAATTATATAAGAGAGGAGTGAAATGTTTGGTGTGATAGCAAGTATACTGGACTGGTTGGTAGTCAGATAATATGATTCCTAATCCACATTCCATTCCCAATTACTTTGTGAGCTTGGTCAAGAAAATTTACTTCTAAAACTCACTTTCTCTAGGTTTGTCCATGTTGCTGCAAATGGCTTTATTTCATTCTTTTTTATGGCTGCATAGTATTCTATTTCATATACATATATATATATATATATATATGTATTTACACCACATTTTCTTTGTCATATTAAGAAGTGTTGACAGTGAAAGGACCAAGTGCTCATGTACTGTGACTGCCTAATGGGAATTAAGAAAGCTGTCAGGACTGGGGAGGCTTAGTATAGAGGTGTGTTCGAGGAGATCATTGAGGTTTGTACCAGGGTAGACATGGAAATGAGGTTCCCAGGTGGTGCTAGTGGTAAAAAGCTCACCTGTCAATGCAGGAGACATAAGAGATGCAAGTTCCATCCCTGGGTTGGGAAGATCCCCTGGAGGAGGACATGACTAACCCACTCCAGTGTTCTTGCCTGGAGAATCCCATGGGCAGAGGAGCCAGCCAGCTACAGTTCATAGGGTCACACAGAGTCGGACATGACTGAAGTGACGCAGCAAGCACAAATGCAGAGATGGAAATAGAAAGGTAGGGACAAGACTAGAGAAAATACCCATCCCAGGAAGAAAGAGTAAGAGGCAGTGAATGAGTGGTATGTAGACAAGCATCTCCAGTCAGCAAACTAGAACAGTGAATGTGTGAGGGTGAAAAATAAAACAGTATGGTTCTATTCATCCTTGACATTACTTTGCCAACAAAGGTCCATCCATCTAGGCTATGGATTTTCCAGTCATCATGTATGGATGTGAGAGTTGAACTATAAAGAAAGCTGAGCACCTAAGAATTGATGCTTGTGAACTGCAGAGTTGGAGAAGACTCGAGAGTCCCTTGGACTCCAAGGAAATCCAACCAGTACATCCTAAAGGAGATCAGTCCAGAGTGTTCATTGAAAGGACTGATGTTGAAGCTGAAACTCCAATACTTTGGCCACCTGGTGTGAAGAGCTGGCTCATTTGAAAAGATCCTGATACTGGGAAAGATTGAAGGCAGGAGGAGAAGGGGAGGACAGAGGATGAGAAGGTTAGATGGCATCACCGACTCAATGGAGATGAATTTGAGTAAAATCCGTGAGTTGGTGATGGACAGGGAAGCCTGGAATGCTGCAGTCCATGGGGTCACGAAGAGTCGGACACGACTGAGTGACTAAACTGAACTGATTCATCCCTGCAGCTTTAGAATTTTATGAAGAGTTAGCAGAAGTTATGAACTCAATAATGACTTCTGAATTTAAGTAGAAAAATGTTTCAGTTCAGTTCAGTTCAGTCGCTCAGTCGTGTCTGACTCTTTGCAACCCCATGAATCACAGAACACCAGGCCTCCCTGTCCATCACCAACTCCCGAAGTTCACTAAAACTAACGTCCATTGAGTCGGTGATGCCATCCAGCCATCTCATCCTCTGTCGTCCCCTTCTCCTCCTGCCCCAATCCCTCCCAGCATCACAGTCTTTTCCAATGAGTCAACTCTTCGCATGAGGTGGCCAAAGTACTGGAGTTTCAGCTTTAGCATCATTCCTTCCAAAGAACACCCAGGACTGATCTTCAGAATGGACTGGTTGAATCTCCTTGCAGTCCAAGGGACTCTCAAGAGTCTTCTCCAACACCACAGTTTAAAAGCATCAATTCTTTGGCACTCAGCTTTCTTCACAGTCCAACTCTCAATCCATACATGACCACTGGAAAAACCATAGCCTTGATTAGATGGACCTTTGTTAGCAAAGTGATGTCTCTGATTCTGAATATGCTATCTAGGTTGGTCATAACTTTCCTTCCAAGGAGTAAGCGTCTTTTAATTTCATGGCTTCAATCACCATCTGCAGTGATTTTGGAGCCCAAAAAAATAAAGTCTGACACTGTTTCCACTGTTTCCCCATCTATTGGCCATGAAGTCATGGGACCAGATGCCATGATCTTCGTTTTCTGAATGCTGAGCTTTAAGCCAACTTTTTCACTCTCCTCTTTCACTTTCATCAAGAGGCTTTTTAGTGCCTCTTCACTTTCTGCCATAAGGGTGGTGTCATCTGCATATCTGAGGTTATCGATATTTCTCCCGGCAATCTTGATCCCAGCTTGTGCCTCTTCCAGTCCAGCATTTCTCATGATGTACTCTGTATAGAAGTTAAATAAACAGGGTGACAATATACAGCCTTGATGTACTCTTTTTCCTATTTAGAACCAGTCTGTTGTTCCATGTCCAGTTCTGACTGTTGCTTCCTGACCTGCATATAGGTTTCTCAAGAAGCAGGTCAGGTGGTCTGGTATTCCCATCTCTTTCAGAATTTTCCACAGTTTATTGTGATTCACAGAGTCAAAGGCTTTAGCCTAGTCAATAAACAGAAATAAATGTTTTTCTGGAACTCTTTTGCTTTTTCGATGATCCAGCGGATGTTGGCAATTTGATCTCTGGTTCCTCTGCCTTTTCTAAAACCAGCTTGAACATCTGGAAGTTCACGGTTCACATATGTTTAGAAAAAATGTTTAGAGTAGAGCAAATTAAAGGTTTTAGAAATCACCAACAATGAACTCCCCCCCCACCTTGATTTTTCATTTCATTGTAGGCATCATGTTATAGATGTTACCAACTGGGAGTAGTCACGTGGATGAAGGTGGGCTTTTTATTTTTCACCTTTAAAAATGTAGTAATGATTGAAATCTTGCCTGATGCTATGAATTTTTCATACTAGCCAGGTAGCTATTCAGCCCAGCGATCTAAATCTGTACACCTCAGCTGCAGTCCAAGCAGAATGAAATGGAAATATGTGACGGTATTTCACTAAACTCTATCATGCATGGGCATGCCACTTCCTTTATTTTTTACCCATATTATTCATTCACGCAGTAAAGCAAATCGGTTTACACACACAGACTTAAATTTGCTTTTCATTTATAAGTGGTAAAATCCTTTCTTAATTTATTGTTCTGCATTTTTATATACTAACTACTGTATTTTATACTTTGAATTCCTCATTCAATATGGTTGAGAGTATCATGCAATTATACAATCTGTATACTTTCAATTTTAAAAAGCAACACAATGACCCAACTTTATTACATGTATCTGTATATTTATATGGGCTTCTCTGATAGCTCAGTTGGTAACAAATACATATACATATTCATATATATATATACACATATGTATATGTATATATATATATATATATATACACACACGCATGCTAAGTCGCTTCAGTCATGTCCTACTCTTTGAGACCCCATGGACTATAGCCCACAAGGCTTCTCTGTCCATGGAATTCTCCAGGCAAGAGTACTGGAGTGCGCTGTATATATGCCCTTCTCCATATATACATACACACATACAGGTACACACACACATACACACACACACACCACACTTCTATAAGAATTTCTCAATTTTGGCCATATGATATACTCTTAATTTCTAATTTTATGTTGTTAATTATATTAGTTACTAGTATCTTTGAAAAAATGCTTACATTTATTTTAGTTTTTATTTTTCCATTACTTTCTTAGATACTAATTGTATGTGATATGGCATTACTCATTATAAGATGTGAAAATTTTGTATGATTCCATTAAGTACTTTTAGAGTGCCCCTATATCCAAAATAGCATGCCAAATTATACTTTCACTGCTACCATTTTAATAACTTGGAACATAACTTCTCTTTTGAACTATCTTGTCAGTTATGGTGAGTCAACTTACACATGGAGATCACTGGAGTTAACCTGAAGACAAGGTTGATGTTTTACCTAAACACTCGAAAACTTTGTCTATTCATAAATATTTAGTTCAGCACAATAATTAGAATATTAATTAGATACAGATAAACTAAATTTAAGCAGGAAAAGAAGTGTAATATGAATCACTAGAGGGCAGCAAAGATCAGAAAAAAGATACAAATTAAAATGCTGATTCTTAATGGAGTGAGGGGAGTATAAAAGACTGAAAGTTCCAAAGATATCCAAGGACAAGTTCTTTCTGCAAATGTTTCTGAGACTCCTACAGTCTTGACCCTTACATCATCTTGGAATAGAAAGCTGCACCATCCTGCATCTTTTAAAGGGTTGACTGCCACTTTAATTTGGTCATCAGTGAACAATAAATGTTCTCAGGCTTTCTCAAGAAATGGAAAGCTGCACTGTTACTGGGCTATTTCCCAAGGATTATGGTAGTTCCAATTTTTTTTAAAGAAATAGTTATGAAATAGGTCAACTGAGATTTTCTGTGGGATTTCTGCTTCTTCAGAGACCAGATGTTTCCTAATGACTTCTGTTTCCCCATCTAGAGCAGTAAAAATATTCCATTTTAGTTTATTAGCAGATATTGAATAAGGTTCCCTGTTCTATACAGTAAATCCTTTTTGTTTATTTCATATACAGTAGTGTGCCTCTGTTAACTCCCTAGTCTCAATTTAACCCCCGCTTCCCCCTTGGTAACCTTAAGTTTGCTTCCTGCGTCTCTGAGTCTATTTTTATTTTGTAAATAAGTTCACTTGTACTATTTTTTTAGATTCCACATATGAGTGATATCATATAATATTTGTAAAAACAAAAATATTACATAACTTGTGATTTCAGTGTCTATTACTACTAATAGAAAATATTTAAGTGCTTTTAATAAGTTATATAAGAAAGTATAACAATAATACACCTTTTCTTTTTTGAATTATCAATTTGTTGTGTGTATATATATATATTCACAAATTTATTAAGTGAATATCCTTGCTTTTAACATTAAAAGGGGATTCTACACTTATCACAAATTTTGCTTGTGAGTGGTATACCCTACTCTTATTCTACATTTCAAAATTCATTTTAAAATGCACTATTAGTCCTAAATCTTTAGCATTAACTCAGTGTTTATTGTATCACATTTTAAGATCCCAGAAAATGTAAAATTTTATAAAGGTTTCCTTGGGTATAATGCACACAAAGTAAGAGAATGCTAGAGTTGTCAATTAACAAAATAAAACCATGTTTGTTTTATAATGTTACCCTTCTAATGTTGGCCTTGAGTGTTTATGTTGACTTTGCTTAATGCCTTTTGAAATTGTGGCATTACTGCAGTTTATTTCCTTGAAACAGAAATTAAAGGAGTAACAAAAGATATTTATCAAATAAATAAATGTGTTTGGTACTTGTCCATTTGGAAATGGAGGAAGGCATAAAATTGAAAAACAAAGATCTCTGGATATCATTACAGACTTCGTATTTATCTACATGAGGGGGAAATAACACTGATTTAAAGTCTTCTTAAGTAAGACATAAAATAGAACATAGAGAAAAAGTGGACAAGATGCATGAGAACACATTTTCATTATGACTCTAAAACTTAACATTTCACCTAAGTGCTCATGACCCCCAGATGGATTTTCTAACCCATATTTCTCCCTGTAACCACATGACTGCTGCACATTTCCACCAGGATTCAAGTACTGGAAGCACCTCAAAGTCACTGTGCTCAAAGTTGAACCACCTTATCTCCTCAAAACCTGCTCCTCGTCTTCCTCTCTCTACATCCTGTCTTGCTGCAATGCCCACCCCCTCATCCAAGACATGCAAACAAAGGTTTCCTCCCTCGCAGCCCCAAACAACTAACCACTGAACCCTGCAACTTTTGTATTATAAATGTTTCCTGACTCTTTCCTTTTAAAAGACCTGACTATGTCTCTTACAGTCACTTCCTAACAGTCCTCTCAAAAAACATTATCTACACTGTTATCAGAATGCTTAGAGATTCATTATTTTACTCCACTGCTTAACTACCTACAAAAGTCTCCATTAATCTACAGCACACGGTCCAAATGCCTTGACATGGCATGCAAGAGTACCATCACTTTTGCATTTAAAGTTTATCCTTGATAAATTTTTGTTGAACCAAAAAGAACTCAATGCCCAGTGCTCCTATAATGAGACAGAATATTGATTTTGAAAAAAAAAGCAGAATTACAGCTGGGGGTTGTATCAAAGGATTGAAGGTGAAAAAATTAAAATATATATAATATCAGTTTAATATATTTCTTAGCATTGGAGGAAAATCCAGTGAAAAACAAACAGAGCAGGAAGTAATGATGGCAAAAATTGATGAGGTCAGTATTGCCCAAATTTGTGCCAAGGAAGAATAGAATGATATTGGAGATTTATACATTTAAATCCAACAATATATTCCAAACACAGTATTTCTGCCTCTTAGCTACATTCCTTTTTTTTTTTTTTTCCCCTCACATTTCCCTTTCAAAAAGCCATCATCAGCTCTGCAAAAGACTAACTCCTTGAGACTTTTATAAACAATGAACAGTCACGGCTGGGCATTTCCTGTGAAGAAAATGTGGAAATCAAAACAAAGACGCTTTCATCTTCTGTTTGCTCTTGGTAAACTAGCAGTGTTAAGAAAGATCTTTCATTTGTACATTCATCTCCTCATGTGTCCAAGGACTCACAGAAAGTGTTTACAGAGCAAAACAGCTCATTTCTTTACCCGGAAAATCAATACTTTGCAACTGGTCAAGATTAACTAAAACAGCATGGATGGGGAAGAGGAAATAGTTTGTTAGACAGGATAGAGACAAGGTCAAAGAATCAGTCCCTCACTAAATCTTAAAGTGATAAAGATACTTGTCTCTTGGTGGAACATAGATTTTGAAGATATTTTCTTCTGCCTTGCTAGAATTTCGATTTCTATGAAAGCATATTTTTAATGATAGAATAGTCATTAGTTGGTACAACTGTAAAGAATATTTTCTTTCTGTTATTTATACATTTAAGATATTTAACTACATAAGTCTACTTCTCTATTTCTGTTTGAACATTTGGTATTATATACATCTATTAGATCCATAATAAATCCAAAAATTACTGATTTAACATAAATTTAACATAGCTCTAAAAGATACTATTATGAATCAGTAAATAATATTTTAAAAATGATCAGTGTGAGGGACAACAAAGCAGAAAGAAGCCCCTGGTAAGTGAGGTTCAGAACCATCTAGAGAGAGAATTTGATGTCACCATTTCACAATACATATAAATACCAAACCATTTATACAAAGAAAAGGAAAATCATACCAACAGCTTATTTTCTTAAAAAATGTACTGCCCACACAAATCAATGGGAAGATTATCAACAACCGAATAAAAAGTCTGTGTAAAGACATAAATTTAGAGGTTAAAAAATGCAAAACCTTTACCGTTTTGATGATCAAGCTCAAACATAACAAAATGAATGTAAATTAGAATTTACATTTTAACTGCATCACTGAAACTTTTTGCACATTGGACAACTCCATCTGCTGTACGATATGGGACCTGTAGTTAACAACATGGATTTGTGTACTTCAAAACTTGTTAAGTGACTAGATCTGATGTCCAGTGTTATTAGCATACACACACACATACACAAAGGGATACAAGGAGACTTTGGGAGGAATTGGACACATTTATTACCTTGATTATGGTGATGGTATTGTGGCTGTTTGCATATGTCCAAACCGATGGAAATATACACCTTAAATATGTGAATTTCTTTATGTATTAATCATACCACAATAAAGTTAATTTTTGCAAACCAAGTGGAGACACAGATGTAGAGAATAAATGTATGGACAACAAAGGGGAAAAAGGGGAGAAGGATGAATTGGGAGATTGGGATTGACATATATACAGCATATATGTGTGTGTTCAGTTGCTTCAGTCATGTCTGACTCTTGGCAATCCTATGGACTGTAGCCCACCAGGCTCCCCTGTCCATGGAATTCTCTAGTCAAGAATAATGGAGGAGTGGATTGCTCTGCCCTCCTCCAATACAGCATATATACTATATATAAAATAAATAGCTAACGAGAACCTACTGTATAGAACATGAAACTCTATTCAGTGGTCTGTGGTGGCCTAAATGGGAAGGAAATCCAAAAAAAGAGGGGATATATGTATGCATGTGGCTAATTTACTTTGATATACAGCAGAAATTGACACAAGACTATAAGGCAACTATACTCCAGTTTGGATATCTAGTTTTCAATTAATACTTTCAGTGAAAAGGAAAAGTCCTCTAATCCATTGTATTAACAAGGGCTTGGGAAACATCCACTCTCACTCTGTTGGTGTGGACACTAGTTGATACAATCCTCTGGAAGGCAGTTTCAAAGCACCTATCAAAATTGTAAATAAACACACCCTTAGATTTGACAATCCCACTTGTAAAAGTTTTTTCTATAAATACAAACCCTAGAAATATAATTATGAAGGCTTTCAGAGCAACATTTGTGTGACAGCAAGCCGCATAGTTATTCAAAGGAAGGAGGCATAGTTGTGTCATTCCCATGAGACACTTCAGTGCTCAATTATTAAGTGAAAAGGTACAGGGTGCTACAATTTGTGCAAAAATCAAGCAGAAAAATCACTTCAAGAAAGAGAAACCTATACACTGGAGATCACTTTGAACTGTTCGATGTTTGACACTGCTTGAATTTTTTACCTTGTCATGCATTGCCTTCTCAAAAAATATTATATTGAAAAATCTTTTTCAGGAAGACGAAAAGATAAAGGGGAAGTAGTAACATGATGACAGCGAGTGAGGATAATGATTTATAGAGTTGGTAAGAAGAGTACAGGAAACTCAATTAACGTGGGGTCAAAGTTTTATTGTTTTTGTTGAGATTGTGTTTGCACTTTGAACCCAGATGGTTAGGAAACACTTACTTTGAGAATCTGACTATACCAGTCAGCATAAAGCAAGTGTAGAAGACCCTGATGCATGGTGGGTGCTAATGGATGAGTCCTTGAGAAGGACTGAGGGATAAAATTCAGATGAACAGAAGGGCTCGTCTGTGATTAGCCCAGAGGCATCTTAACAAGTAGAATGAAGAAAAGTGTTAGACTGTGTGTTAAAATGACAAAGTAAAGGTGGAGGAGTTGACCTCATTGAAGAGGGATCTGTCTCCCATTTTATTTATTTTTTTCCATCTCCCAGTTTAATGAGCAGAATGCAGCATCGTAAGTACAAGCATGGCAACGTTTTTAAATTTTTAGATGAGTCAAGAAGAGGTTCTGCTATCCTGCATCTAATTAATCCATGAATTATAAAGCTAAACCATCTTTTGAGAGTGCAGCTTGCCAGAGGAGGTAGGTTAACTTTGAGGAAAGAAGATCCAGGCCAGCAAACTCATCCCAGGTGAGTTTGGGAAATTGAGTTGTGGCATCAGGTGGAGTCGAATGTGTTTGGGGGCTCATGGTTAACTTAGAGTGAAATTAGTTACCCGTTTTCTATAATTAGCTATTGGGTTATAAGTACGGTGTAGGTAGGTAGTTGGATTAATTGAGGTTAGGGTAGGCAATTATTGCAAGAGAGTAGGGAGAAATAAAACAGATGAATCTGTTTACAAGGGAGTAAGTGTGATAAGTCACCTGCAAACTAAACTCAGACCACAAGGTAAGTGATGGTAGCGAAGGTAGAAAATAATATAGTAGTAGGAGAAATGGATTGAAGACCTGTATTAATCAAACAATGGTCATTCTGGGGTTTAATAGAGAAACTGAACCAGAAAAATAAAATATAAAGGCACTGTGGGATGTCTGAAATACAGACTAGTGACAACAGAGTACAGGGCAGAACCCCAAAGGAGGTGTTTTATGTGGACACAAGAAAGAGACTGGAATAAGAGGCTTTTTGTAGTTCTAATTTTCCAAGAGCTTTGGCAGTAGGAGGCACTGAATATGATCAAACATATATTTTAACCTCTTCTGAAATGGGTGTCTTTTTTTCTTACTGGGCATACAAATATATCACATTGCATGTTTCTAATATTTATTTCTCTCATGGAATAAAATGACTTGAAAAGTGTCATATTCTTAATAGTCTGTTTCATGCAATCTGCTAGAGTTTTATTTAGAATTTTCACTTTTTATAATCATAGAATGATTGCCCTCTGCTTTCAGAACACTAATACCTTTGAAGGCTGAATTGGATAACTTTCTATCTTTTTTTATACTCCTAACTACAAGATTTGGCATGAAAATGTTGAATTTGTTCCTTGTAAATTTGTAATGTCATCTGTTTCTATTCAGAGTTTTATGTGGAAATAATTTTTTAATATGTATTTTTTTCATTTCCTATTTCTTGCTATACTTTTAGATGTTTATTATTTTCCACAAAATCATTTATTCCATAGAAAATTTCAAATGCATTAGCATTAAACAATACACAGTAATGTTTTATAATTTTATTCTCTTATGCTGTTGTATTATTCCTTTCTCTTGAAAAATTAGTGTTTCTCGATTACTGTTGGCAGAAATTTAACTTTCCAACTTTTTTCCAAAGACCCAACTGTTATGTTTCCTTTGCAGTTCTGCTGTATTTTCTTGTTTCCTTTAATTCACATATAATAGATCCTCCCTTCTTACTTTGTCCCCTTTTTTTCTCTCTTTAATTTTGGAGGAAGAGGCCAAGAGGATGTGGCTTTATGAGTTTTTTCTGGACTATCCTATGCTTAGTTTATTTTTGTGTTACTGCTTAATCATAGAATCCCATCTGAGTTTGGCTTTGAGTCATTTATATCACTTGTGTTAATGTAGGTTTCCCATTTTTATTATTTTTCCAAAGATTTATAAAAGTTTATAAATGTTAATGACTTTTTTAATGTCAAAAGTCAAGTTGATGAGAGTTGAAATTTTGTTGATTTCTTTTGCTTTACAAACTGTTCACTTTTTGAATTTTGTCTTCGTTGCACTGGAGTTTTAGGGGTTTTTTTGTTTTTTTAGTTTTATGTGTGTGTTAAAAGAATGACTTAGAAATCTTATATGAAGAAAAACCTGAGGGTCACCATAATTATTCTGATGTGTTGGCACTGAAATGTCATACTAACATTATCCCAGCTCATGGATGGTCTCTAGTAGTTTTCCTTTTCTTTGAATTGTGCTTTTATCATGGTGTACTTTTTAAATACGCTGTTCCTTTTTAAAAAATTTATTCAAAAATAAAAATTCTGTGAGATGATGACTTATAATACCTTGGCAAAAAGAACAAAGGGTAGAAAAAATATTATCACCAAGGTAGACATTATCTTAGTAACAAGATTTAAAATATGGTAGTAATTGTTATGTATATGTGCTGATGCTCTGAGAACAATACTGCTAATATCTGTATAACGCTTTGCACTTTATAATTGATACTTAACAAGTGCCAATTTTATGGCTGAAATTCCTGAACCAGCAATGACATGGTTTGCTCTTGCATGTCTGTAATTACAGTCAAACCATGAGAACATAGCTCACTATATGCCTAAGAATTAGGCCATAAAACATATGACATGACTTCATACCATCTTCCTGAGAAGCTGCAGGACAGACCACAAAACCTGAATTTCACTGAGGTTCTCTGTTTAGGTGGTGGCCCTGGTTACATCAATATGCAGGATCTAATTCAAAGAGATGAATTCTAAAATCAGAAACAACAGAAGAATAACAAATTTCTTCATGATACATGTGTCTCTTGTTAGGAAACGAAAGTAAATGATAAAATCAGAGTGTTCCCAAATGTTACTTGTAATGTTAAATGTTCATGTTACAGTATGTTCTGAACATTAGACTCGTATGAGCATCCTGTGATGACAAATAGTTTAATCTTCATAGAACGTTCCCCCCACTAAGAACAGATTACTTTTACTCAGTTCTTGTCTTTAAAGTTGTTTTTATTTTCAAATTAAATAATGTGCTCTTGTGTTTTATTGTTAATCCAAACCTATTTCCTTCCTATAAAAAATTCCATTTCTCATTTATTTGTTCAGAGTCATGCACAACCATGAATGCATTTAAAAATTACTTCATCATATAAGCATTCAATTTTCCTGAGAGTACTAGTCCATGTCCTGGTCTAATGAAGTCACAAGACAAACATTTACTCCAGTCTCCTTATCCACTTTTACTGCTGTTTGTCAATCTCCTTTATCATCACTTCTTCCTTTGCCCTTAAATGTTCTGTCCTCTTTCCATCACTATTTTCTGTCCAAACAAGTCCATCATTCTGGCTCAATTACCCGCCACCCCTCCCCACTTCTCTATACCTACACAAAATCTGACTGAGGTAGGAGACAGTGGGCCTCTGGGCTGGACATTTGTCAAGTTGGGTAAAATTCAAACTTTGTTTTCACCCAGACTCCAAGGCCAAAGCTAATGATAAGAGCTGAGTTCTGCTGAAACAAAGAGATAAAGTGTCCACTACTGAAATCAAAGAAGACTTCCCTGTCTGTACTTGCTCAGGAAGGTTTCTTGGGGGTTGAAAATGGAGCGGACCCCACCCCATAATAAATGTGAGCGTGCACCCATAGGCCTCTGCAGAGGGATCCATCTTAGAAAAAAGCTGCACGTGCATCTTGGGGAGGATTCATGGACAAGTCAGGTGTGAAGAAAGTAACAAAATAATTTAGCCAAAAGTAAACAAAGACCCATTCTAAAGGAGATCAGCCCTGGGTGTTCTTTGGAAGGGATGATGTTAAAGCTGAAACTCCAGTACTTTGGCCACCTCTTGAGAGGAGCTGACTCATTGGAAAAGACTCTGATGCTGGGAGGGATTGGGGGCAGGAGGAGAAGGGGATGACAGAGGATGAGATGGCTGGATGGCATCACGGACTCGATGGACGTGAATCTCAGTGAACTCTGGGAGTTGGTGATGGACAGGGAGGCCTGGCGTGCTGCGATCCATGGGATCGCAAAGAGTCGGACACGACTGAGCGACTGAACTGAACTGAAACAAAGACCTGGAAGGACTGTTTTATACAAGTGATTTACATCACCCCTTTACTGCACTCCTCCTCACTCAGGACACCCACATTTTTCTGTGTGTGTGTATCTCTACCCTGCTTCTGAGATGGATAACCAGTTTTACTATGTGCTCTCCCATACACTGTGCTATGTCTCTAATAATAAACTTTGTGCCTGTTTATACAGTCTTTGCCTCCTTGAAACATTCTTGCTTTCAAATAGGGGCAAGAGCCAGGGCCATTTTGCTTCTAGCGTCTAGGCCCAGGTGGTCTGGTGGCTAGGACTCTTGGTTTTCATCCAGGTTACCCAGGCTTAATTCCTGAGCAGGAAACTAAGATCTCTCTCTAGGACCACTCACTTCTCTCCCTCTGAGATCATGACCATCTTTTAAAAACAGATCATATTATTCAACAACCTGATGATTTTTTTTTAACAACTACTATGTTGCAGGCACAATGCTAGAATAAAAAAAATAAAATCACAAAATAATTGTCTTCAGAACTGAAGAGTTAGAGATCCACTGATTCGTAGCAGTTGCCTTCTTCTAGAAATCTATTAAGACTCCATTCCTGTAAAATATGTCCAGATTTTCAAGGCCTCCATGGACTATATCCCATTCTGCAATAAAAACTCTGTGTGTCCTATCTCCCTAGTAGCAATACTTTGGACTCTTTAGGAAATCAACCCCTTCTCACTCAGAGCAGCCACTTTTTAAGAATAGGAGCATATGACTCAGAATCAGCCAATCAACTGCACATGCCCCCCTGCATTCAACACCACCAGGGGTGAGTAAACCACCTGAGCCACCCCTCCAGACTGACCCCTGGACCCATGCCTACCATCACCCCATACAAGGAACCAGCCCATCCCTCCTTGGGGAGTGAGCAAGGGCTCCTATTACTTGTTCTCACTACTCCCTACTGCATCACAGGACCCAATAGAGCCTTGCCTGAATTTCTTGTCTGGCCTCTGATCAATTTCTATTGATTGGGGAAGGCCAAGAATGTTGGCCAATAACCACAATTGTGTGGTCACTCACCTAGAGTCAGACACCCTGAAGTATGAAGTCAAGTGGGCCTAGGAAGCATTACTACAAATAAAGCTAGTGGAGGTGAAGGAGTTCTACTTGAGCTATTTCAAATCCTAAAAGATGATACTGTTAAAGTGCTGCATTCAATACACCAGCAAATTTGGAAAACTCAGCGGTGGCCACAGGACTGGAAAAGGTCAGTTTTCTTTCCAATCCCAAAGAAAGGCAATGACTAAGAATGTTCAAATTAACATACAATTGCACTCATTTCACATGCCAGCAAGATTATGCTCAAAATCCTTCAAGCTAGGCTTCAGCAGTATGTGAACTAACAAATTCCAGATGTACAAGGTACATTTAGAAAAGACAGAGGAACCAGAGATCAAATTGCCAACATACTCTGGGTCATAGAAAAATCAAGGTAATTCCAAAAAAAGCATTTACTTCTATATCATCAACTACTCTAAAGCCTTCGACTGTGTGGGTCATAACAAATTGTGGAATATTGTTAATGAGATGGGAATACCAGATCACATTACCTGCCTCCTGAGAAACCTGTATGCAGGACAATAGGCAACAGGAAGAACTGAAAAAGTAATAATGGACTAGTTCCAAATTGGGAAAGGAGTACATCAAGGCTGTATATTGTCACCCTGCTTATTTAACTTATATGCAGGGTATATCAGGTGAAATGCCAGGCTGGATGAACACAAGCTGGAATCAAGACTGCTGGAGAAATATCAACAACCTCAGATATGCAGATGATACCACTTTAATGGCAGGAAGTGAAGAGTATCTAAAGAGCCCCTTGAAGGTAAAAGAGGAGAGTGAAAAAGCTCGCTAAAAATTCAACATTCAAAAAACTAAGATCATGGCATCCGCTCCTATCACTTTATGGCAAATAGCTGGGGAAAATGTGGGAACAGTGTCATTTCATTTTCTTGGGCTCCAAAATCACTGTAGACGGTGACTGCAGCCATGAAATTAGAAGACTCTTACTCCTTGGAAGAAAAGTTATGAACAACCTAGACAGTGTATTAAAAGGCAGAGACATCACTTTGCTGACAAAGAAAAACAATAGTCAAAGCTATTGTTTTTCCAGTAGTCATGTATGGATGTGAGAGTTGGACTATTAAAAAAACTGAGTGCCAAAGAATTGATGGTTTTGAACTGTGGTGTTGGAGAAGACTGTTGAGAGTCCCTTGGACTCCAAGGAGATCAAACCACTCAATCCTAAAGGAAATTAACCCTGAATATTCATTGTAAGGACTGGTGCTAAAGCTGAAACTCCAATACTTCAGCCACCTGATGTGAAGAGCTGACTCACTGGAAAAGACCCTGATGCTGGGAAAGATTGAGGGCAAAAGGAGAAGTGAACGACAGAGGATGAGATGGTTGGATGGCATCATCCACTCCATGGACATGGGTTTGAGCAAACTCTGGGAGATAGGGAAGAACAGGGAAGCCTGGTATGCTGCAGTCCATGGGGTTGCAAAGAGTTGGACACGACTAGGTGACTGAAAACAACAACCTATCACTTTGTGTCTCACTGAATTCTTTCTGAGCTGAGACATCAGGACCTGAGTTTCATTCAATATTGAGATCAGGTATGTGATCTCAGTTAAAAGACCATAGATTCAAGTCCCAGTCTAGGTTATACAGTTTCACGGGTCTTGGATTTTTCAGCTGTGGGTCAATGCTCTCCTTTTGTTGTTAAATACTTTGAATCTCACTTACCAATGGGAGATTTAAAAATCTGGCCCTAAGAAAGGAACATTAAATGACAGACACCAAGTTCATATTTAAGGAGAGAGGAGGGCTCTCACATCTCTGTGTTGGGGGCACAGTAATATTTGTAATTTGGCTACAAAGGTTAGAAATAGATAAATTTGCATCTGTTTTAGCTTGGTTTTCAGAACTTATACTTAATAATACAACAGCATTCCTTGTCTTGTAATGAAAAATGTAGGATTTTGGAGCATGATCCTTGTTCTAATGGTTCTCTGTAAGCTTTATAATAAAAAAGACTGGCTTGTGTTGGAATTGGTTCATTTGAGCACAGTCAGGAAAAAGACTGTGGCTTAGCTAAGAAATACCTTTCTTGCCTGAAGCCCATTCAAGGTCACTGAGAAATCTGAAAGATTAGAAAGCTAAATTTTCTCCTTCAAACTAAAACTATTGCCAAGAAAAGCCGTGATGTGAGAAAAATAGCAGGAAATAATATTAAAACCTGTGGGAAGCCATTTTCATCAGGCTCCTCCAAAGAAGCTCTTACTTTAAACTACTTAGAAAAGAATGGATAATGCCTAACAGAAAAGGCATTGGCCTCCTAAGCTAGGGGTTGTGGGTTCATGTCCCATCTGGGGTGGCTAGATTTTAGGAGGCTCCCTGGTGGCTCAGACAGTAAAGAATCTTTCTGCAGTGTGGGAGATCTGGGTTCAATCCCTGGGTTGGGAATATCCCCTAGAGGAATGCATGGCAACCCACTCCAGTATTCTTGCCTGGAGAATCCACATGGACAGAGGAGCCTGGCAGGCTACAGTCCATGGGTCACAAAGAGTTGGACACGACTGAACAACTAACACTTTCACTTTTAGAAAAGAAAGATAACTTGACCTCAAAGATGCCACACACGTGTACCTGGGAACAAGAGTCAAAGTTGTCTAACAGCCTCTGTCAATGTTAATGTGTTAAATTGCTCCAAGCAGAAGCAAAGTTTAGAAAATAAAACTGAGCAGGACCTTGTAGGGCTCCTGGACACAAAAGCCTTTCTGTGTCCCCCATTTCTTGATCACAGGAAATAGACTTCATTTAGCCTCCAGGGCCCTTCCTGGAGAGATTCAAATAGTTGCAATCAGGGAAGGGAGAATATGCAGAGAAAAAAGAGAAGCAGTCAAGAGAAACAGTAGTGAAGCCTTGGGGCAGGGTCCTGGTTCCCCCTCAAGAGATACACACAACAATATCTTTGAGCTATTTTGCAGATACTGAAATCTTCACCAGGTGAGACAAGTTAGCTACCCACAAGCACATACACCTGAGATGGGGCAAATGTAAAAGGTTGATAATGCTAAGTCCCAGTTGCCTCACCACCAACCAATCAGAAGAATGTCCATGAGCTAATTGCTCCCTCTTTCACCCATTACTATATAACTCCACACTACCCACTCCAGGTTGGGACACACAGTTTTGAAGGCATTAGCCCTCTGTGGCCCCTTTTGCCTGGCATAGAAATAAAGCTATCCTTTTCTATTTCACCCAAAACTCTAAGATTTAATTCTGTGTCAGGATACAGAGGCTGGATTCAATTTCAATAGCTTGGATAAAGGGAATAGACAGAGCAAAGTGGTCAGAGGACAATAGCAGAAAAATATGGGGTCTCGTTCTAATACAAATGTTGGCTTGAGGAGACATCTGGTTTTTAGATCTAGCCCACAGAACTGTCTGGAACACACAGATTGCAAACCCAGTTGAATTTTAAGAAAGTTGTCCCATCAACATTGGAACACAATAGGTTACAACTACAATCACTAAAAATATCCCAAATTCCTAATCCGATCACAACAGGAAGGGATGGGATACACCTCACATGTCTGTCTCCCATATGACCACTTAGGACAAAAAAATAAGAGAAACCGTCCAGAGGAACAAAACCAGGACAATGAATTCAGATCTACTGACAAAAGAACTCTTTCTAGCACCAGAAAAAAACAAGGCAAAAAATGCTGCTGTTTTTTAAGCCAATTATTATATGTGATGTGGACTCTTGGCCACTGTATTTTATTTCCCATGTGTCCCATTCAATAGAAGTTTTATTGCAAATATTTTTATCCTCTGTAATTGTGTCTTGCACATGATGAGTTATTGAAAGAAGTTAAACACTTTCTGTCGGCTTGCTGGACTGCGGGGAACTGCGTCTAGACCTGATGGATGAATCGAGGTTAACCAGAGATGGAGACTTAGACCACATATGTAACGGGGAAGAACAAATCTGACTCCATATTTGTTTCTTTTGCTTTAACCTTTGTGTTCTACTATTTTTGCTATACGTTAATCACTAAATTGATGTTGCCAGTTGCTGAAAGTGTGCACAATGGTCTGTCTTCATCTCTAGGACCTGGCCTCCCATGCCTGAGTGTTAAACTAAAATACCTTTAAGTTCACAGGAAACATCCTGACCAGGCCCTTCTGTGAATGGCTGCAGGAAAGAAGAAATTAACACATTCCCTCCTAGAGTCTGGCCAGAACCAGGAAATATTTGCATCTGCCTGTAATGCAGGAGATCCAGGTTCAAAACCTGAGTCAGGAGGATACCCCAGAGAAGGGAATGGCAACCCACTCCAGTATTCTTGCCTGAAGAATTCCATGGACAGAGAAGCCTGGCGGGCTACAGTCCACATGGTCTCAAAGAGTGGGACACACTGAACAACTAACACGCACACTTTCACCTGATTACTTCACCTCCTCACCTCTGCCACTTTGTTTTACAAAAGAAATTAGCACCCAAACCCAGTGAAGACGGTTCTTTGGGACTCCAGCTCACCATCTTCTCCATCTGGTGGCTTTCCAAACAAAATCACTATCCCTTGTCCCCACAAGCTGTCTCTCAATTGCTTGTCCTGTTGGGAGGTGAGCGGTATGAGCTTGGGCTTGGTGACTGGTATAGTCACTGGGAATAAGGAATTTAAGAATGATGGGTTCATACATTAGGTGGCCAAAGGGACAGACTAGAGAGGATCTTTGTTGCTTCATAACTGCTGTGACCCACACTCACTGCATTCTCCCAGTGGAGCACCCCCCACCACTCGCCCCCAAGCTGTAGGAATGCAAGAGAACCAAACTCTTGTACACGGTACTACTGAGCATTGTGGGATCAGGCAGCAGTGACTGGCCAAACCAAAAACCTAGCCAGAAGGAATTTCAGGTCAAGCACAGATGTGGCCAGAGGGAGCTACGCCCTCCTTTTTTTCCAGACTTGAAACAGGAAGGACATGGGGTAGAAAGCCCCCTCAGGATAAAAAGAGCATATAGTGAAGCATGGGCCCAGTAGAGAAGAAGCAGAGCTGAGCAAAGCAGGTGAGAAACAGCTCTGGCTGATGAAGAAAGACCGGGAATCAAGGAGAAATAGGAAGCACCTATTATCTAACCCTAGATTTTCAATCACATAAGCCAGTGTTTATCTACCCTAGATTTTCGTATCTTTCAGTTAAAGGTTCTTGAGATCTAGTTTGCTTTCACTTTTAACAGGCAAATAAACCTCAACTTACCTTTTCAACATACTTCTTCATCCCTAATCCACAACTTTGTACCACAGTCACACAAAGCATGACCCGGATCTCATATTCTGAAGACTCGACTCTTGGAGAGATTTGGACTGAAATGTCCATCTCCCTTTTCTGTCTGGAAAATTTCCATTTACCCACTAAGGTTCGCCTACTTGTTCTCACCTTTGTAAAATCCTCCTCCACATCCCCAAAGGACTAATGTGTTTCCAAAACCATTACTATTTCTAGGAGGACCACTCAAACAACTGGTCTGTTGCATGTATCTCTTACATATAATAAAAAGTGTTTGTTAATTAGTTGGTAAGTTTCTGATGTTCACACCCTATTTGTTGTGTTGACTTCCTACAGAAAATTACTAGATAGGATTTAAATGATTTGTAGCAAAATTCTGGTAGTAACAGTTCCCTTGTCATTTCCAAAAAGTGTATTCCTTGTGTAAAATCCCTTTTAAAAACTGCCACTTCTTTTTTCCCCCCAACGGTATAAATAATTATTTCTTTAAATTTAAAATTTTTATTTTATTCTGGAGCATAGTTGATTAACAATGCCACTTCTTTTCTAAGTAGGAAAGTGATCATTCTTGACTAATATTGTGCTTACTTGTAATATTTCTATACAGAGCAGAAATGAGAGTTGGCACCTAATTATGTTCCAATTTTACGCACTTCTCTTTGTCAGGTGCTTCCAGAATGTTTGCTTTTTATTTACTCTCATTTCAGTAAGTGCTTGAGTTGGCTGAAAATAATATCTTTCCAAAGGCCCATAAGCAAGAGTGCTTCAAGGCTGACAACACTCTATTGTGAGGGCTTGTGTTTTAAATGCTTTATTTTATGTGATGGGGTTCTGTCTGATGCCCCAGAGGAAAAGTGACACAATCAGAGAACACCATCATCAAGACTATTTTTAGATGTTATCCTATTGCCCAAAACAGAAACATTTATTTTTAAGTTGGAATGTAACCAAACAATATCACATCCTCTGTTTATTTGGTGCAGCAAGTTCCAGATTGGTGTCTTATAAGCTATTTTTCATATGTTGTGGCACAATGATAAGTGCTTTTATTCAGAAGCGGCCTGCTGGCGGAGTGCCCACCCATTGTATGACAAGATTTTCCCTCAGCTGTGTCAGGACAACAAACCAAGAAGTTCACACTTCCTCATTACTTCTGGAAAACCCATACCTCGGATAGCACAGCATGAACCTTTTTATGTCTTGACAATTGCTGGAAGTGTTTTATTTTATAACAGAACTCAAGACTATCCAAATTAAATAGCCAACATTGGTTATACTAGAAACTGCATCCGGGAGTATCACAAGTGTCTAAAAGAATAATCATTGTCCTGCAAAACCAAATGAGTTTGGTACTTAGAACTTATAAGCCTGTTGTTTACTTTGTCAGTGGTTTCTTATTTGTTGAATATATTATTTAATTAGGGACTGTGAAAGATAATACCAAGGGTCAATTTTAGAGTCTTGATATTTGCCTACAATTTATGGGAAGAATTCCAATCCCTCAAGTCTTAAGGGTAAAACTTTAAGCATGTGAATCTCAGCATCCACCTGAGACTGTTTAGTCACGTTGAAGACAGAAATAGCATCAAGAGAAGGAAAAGTGTGGATTAACAGAAAACGGAGTGTTAGCTTATTCATATTTCAGTTCTCATCCACTTTGTCTTCCATGTTCTTCCCTATTATTAGTAAATTTATTTTTGTACATTAAATTTTAGAGTACAATGTAAAAGAATGATCTTGGTCCCTGGACACAAAATAATCTGTGTTTGATTTCTGACCTCCTGTTTATATCTTATTGCAATTATTTTAATTTCTCTAAACCTCAATTCCGTTGACTATAAGATGAGAAACTGGCATTGCTTACAAGTTTGTAAATTCAATATTGTCTGATTATAATATAAATGTATAGAAAGCACATAAATTTTGTTTTAAAATACGACCCAGAGGGATGGTATGGGGAGGGAGGAGGGAGGAGGGTTCAGGATGGGGAACACATGTATACCTGTGGTGGATTCGTTTTGATATTTGGCAAAACTAATACAATTATGTAAAGTTTAAAACTAAAATAAAATTTAAAAAAAATAAAAAATAAAATCCTGGTTAAGACACAACAAAGAGTAGGCATTCATTATAGACTCTCAACTAACAACATCCACAATGGCCGTTGTTTGTCAACTGTGGGTACTTCCTTTGGGCCAACATCCTTACAAGTGTTAACTATCAGATAAGAACCAGGAATCAATATTGCCTTATTGTTGTTACTGTTTTATTTTGTCATTACTGCCCCCAGTTTGCAAACATAATATACTCTACTAAGTTAAATTCTTAGATTGGGATTGGGAGAAAATGTCACTGATATTCTGGAAAGAAAAAGGTGACAACAGAACTTAAGAGGAGCACATACAACCTCTCCCTGCCACTCAGACCCAAACTTTCCAGCTCATACACAGCTGCACTGAGACATGAATATTACCATGTGTAAACTAGGTGACCAGTGCAAGTTTGATGCATGAAGCAGGGCACCCAAAATAAGTGCTCTGGAACAACCCAGAGGGTTAGGGTGGGAGGGAGTTGGGAGGGGGATTCGAGTTGGAGAAACAGCTGTATATTCATGGCTGATTAATGTTGATGTATGGCAAAAAACCATCACAATATTGCAAAGTAATTATCCTCCAAATAAAGTAAAAAAATAGTAATGTAAAAAAAAAAAAGAATAACCCACTGTCTCTTTCTCTTCACTAAGCCTCTTCCTTGTCCCTTTCAAATCTAATGAAGCCACCCCTGCCTGATATGTCCCCCAGATGAGAACCAGTATTAGTTGTTCCAGATGTTTATTAGTTTGGGTGGAGAAAACTTCAAATTGACCGTTAACCGAAGATGATGGAGAGATCCATGCACTCTCTCAGGGTAAGCAGCTGTGGACTTTGGGTGAGGTCTGTCCAATTGGTTTGCTATTTTCATCTATCACCCCCATCTATTTACTGCTGACCTACACAGGCACATAGCCATGTCAGAAGTGCCAAGAGAGATATTTATCTTCTAAGACCAACAAAAGAAATCAGAGAACCCTTTTCTTTTGAAATTGATGAGACCCATTGTGGATTCATCAGCTTTAGACTTGACACAGCAGAGAAACAGAACAGTGAGTGATCCCATTTGTCTTCTGGAGCCCTGCCCCTTCACAGCCAGTGGGCAAATCCATCTGCCTCCAGACAGGGCTTGATCTCGGATCCCGCCAACCATGCCGAAAGTTCTGAAGGTTCTCAAGGAATCTCTGGGACCCCAAGCATTAATCCCCACTTGTTTTTACAGCATCATCCTAAATGCATGCCAGTGACCATGTCTGTAGGGAAATTACAAAACAGTGAATCTGTGAATGTAAGTACATGCTTGCATGCTAAATCACTTCAGTCATGTCTGACTCTTTGCAACCCTTTGGACAGTAGCTCACCAGGCTCCTCTGTCCATGGGATTCTCCAGGCAAGAATACTGGAGTCGGTTGCCATGCTCTCCTCCAGAGAATCTTCCTGACCCAGGGATCAAACCTACGTCTTTTATGTCTTCTGCATTGGCAGGAGGGTTCTTTACCACTAACGCCATCAGGGAATCCCTGATTGTAAGTACACATAAAGCCAAATTAAATAAATAACCATTCAAATGTATAAAGTCTAAAGAATAAGTTTGTCTAAATTTGAAAAAGGGACAGGTTTATACTGTTGCTAAGACAAGTTAGTAAGGTCACACAGTCCTCACTCTGAGAGTCTGGGCAAGTTATTTCACTTTTTTGTGTCTCATTATCCATCTTGTAGGGAGAGTTATACTCAGAAGTTTGTTTTGAGAATTAACTTTACTGATACAAGCTTAGAACATTTTTTGGAAAGCATTCAATAAGTGCTAGCCAATTTTACCTTTAAAATATCCAGCAAATAATGATGATTCTATATCAATTTATATATTGTCCAGATTCAAAAATAAAAAAAAATCATTTATAAATCTTAATAGTGCACAGCATTTGATTATAGAAAATACAAACCAAATGTTTGGATAAATGCAGGAATCTCTTTGGGATTTGCATTTGAATATGTTAAAATAGGACAATGTATTCAGTCTTCCAGTGATTCATTCAAATAAACACTTTTTAATATGCTCACATGATGAATTTCTTTCTGTTTTTCATCTCTACAAAGCTTGTTCCCAATTCAGAATTTCAGTAGCTGGCTTTTTCCATAATTCAGTTATCAACTCAGATTTTACCTCCTCAGAATGGCCTTGATTATGCTATCTATTTTAGGCCTTTGCTCCCAAGAAACTCTCTATAACAGTGCTCTGTCTTTGTAACCTTAATTCAATCAGAATACACCTGGATTATCTGCTACTTGCTTCAAACTGTCTCCCTTGATGTGTTTGTTTACCACTTATCACCAGTGCCCAGAATAGTGCCAAGCTAGTAATAGTAACAAAAATATCTTCCATTTATGCATTTTGTGCACAGCTTACTTTGTGCAAATTACAAGTATTGACAACTTAATCCTCACAACAATCTTGCCAGGTAGCTGCTACATTATATTCATTTTATAGATAAGACAAAAGGAGGTGAAGACTGGGAAAGTAAGTGCCGGTAATTACACACCTGCGGTGCTACAGTCCATGGGGTCACAAAGAGTCGGACACGACTGAACAACTGAACTGAATGAACTGAAAGGAGTCCTTAAAACAACTCAAGTTTACCCCGAGGAGGCATGTAACACAGAGTGGTTAAATAAATGACTAGATGTGCTAGGTTTGGGGCAAGGAGCTGAATATACAAATGTAAATAAGACCTAAAGTCTCAATGCATAGGCCACATGAGTCTATGTGAAGCAAACAATATATTAAGTGAATGCATGTCAATTACATCTCAATAAAACTGGGAAAAAATAAGCAAGAGGCATAAATTCCAGAAATCACTAGAGATGCTTTGATAGATGCCTTCACAGGACACTCTTGAGAGTATGAACGAGAACCTAGCATTTCCTTTGGTGCTGAGGTCCAGTTTTCTTAGAAGATGACGGCTCATGTCTGTTTGGAGGGGAAAGAGTAAATAAACATGGAGGACTTAAATGGTGCAAACTTGAGAAGCTCTAAGTGAAACATTATGCAACACATTAGAAAATGCCTGAAAGATAATAAACTAGCTTGACAACCCCAAAACACTTTGCAAGGTTTGTGTATATTGCGGCATCTCAATGGATGAGCTTAACATGGTTCCCATGCAAGCCAAGCTGTTACCATGGATACATGAACAAATGATCCCAGGGAGGCAGAGTTTGTAATCATAGCTAAATTCCTACAATCAGTGCTAACCAGCATTCCTTCACTGTAAGTGATTCTACATTTACAAAAATTCAACATAGGAAATGGCATCATTTATTTCAAGAAAAGTAGTAAATGTAAATATCACAACCATTGGTCATTGCTGTTAATGGATAAAAGTATTTAAAATGTTCATTCACTGATATCAAAGCCTGAATAGTAACTATAAGCTATAGCTTAAATGTTCTTGTTTTAAAAATGGGGGACTTGGTTTTGATTACCTCAAATGGTACTAATAAATTATCAAATTTTACAGGGTAGTTTATCATAGAAAAATACATCTATTCAGTTTGAAAACACTGAGATATTAACATATACCAATCATTTAAGGAAAAACTAAGAAGAAATATCAGTTTGATATTTGTTAAATTTGTATCCCCTACAAGCACAGACTTTTAGTGAAGGGAGGGTGTATGCAGGCTTCACTGGCTTTGTATAATGCATTTCTGTATATCAGATAATTTTATAAGCAATTTAAATTTTATTTTAAAATTTTATTTTCACCTATTTCTTTAAATTAAGTCTTAGGCTCAATTTGGATCAAATTATTTAAGAATATTATTCTTTACTCAAGAGAACTTACTTTGGTTATTTAGAGAGGACTCTGCTCACAAATTTATGGTCCTTCTCAATTTCTTTAAGATACTGAAAGCCTAGAGAGCTTTCATGCATTCTAGGAGCTTCATACTTGAAGCCACAGATAGCATGTGTTTTAAGTAATTAGATTGTGCTTTGGCAGGTATAAAGGTGGTGTTTAAACTGCCCAACCATATATGTGCAATGCTACGCTTAGTTGCTTGGTTGTGTTCTACTCTGTGCGACTCCATGGACTGTAACCCACCAGGCTCCTCTGTCCACAGGGATTCTCCAGGCCAGAATACTGAAGTGGATTGCCATGTCCTTCTTCAGGGGGTCTTCCCAACCCAGGGATTGAACCCAGGTCTCCTGCATTGCAGGTGGATTCTTTACCACCTGAACCACCAGGGAAGCCCAAGAATACTAGAATGGGTAGCCTATCCCTTCTCCAGGGAATCTTCCTGATCCAGGAATCGAACCAGAGTCTCCTGCATTGCAGGTGGATTCTTTACCAGCTGAGCTACCAGGGAAGCCCCTATATATACATAGACGCAAATATGAATTTTACATGATTTGCCTGTGGAACTCTTGAGAAACACTGAAGTAATCTTTAATAGATGATCCATAAGATGGTTTGTGGGGAGAGATTTTTTTCCCCTATGACTATCATTGCCTTCCTGTCATCAGTAATCAGTGCAACAGCTCCATAATGTTTTCATCTAATACATTCCTGGAAATTTTTCATTCCCTAACCAATAATAGGAAAGAAATTCTTCAACATGGATGGATGGGTTCTTTCTTTTTCGACATATATGGTTCAGAGGGTAAAGAATCTGCCTGCAATGCAGGAGACGCAGGAGATGTGGGTTTGATCACTAGGTGGCAAGATCCCCTGGAGTTATGGGCTTCCCTTGTGACTTAGCTGGTAAAGAATCCACCTGCAAAGCAGGATACCTGGGTTCGATCCCTGGATTGGGAAGATCCCCTGGAGAAGGGAAAGGCTACCCACTCCAGTATTCCGGCCTGGAGAATTCCATGGACTGTATAGTTCATGGGGTCACAAAGAGTCAGACATGAGTGAGTAGCTTTCACTTTCACTTTCAAAGTGACACAGAGGTTAGACTCTCATGCTATGCTTGGCAAGTTAGAGGGAAGATTTCTTGAAATATATTTTTTTCTGTTGGAAATTCTCCAGGTTAACATTAGGATAAAGGAGTAAATGACCCTTAGAATGGACTTCCAATGAGTTCTAAGGTTATATTATTTGAATAAAAAATTCTTCAGAAAAAATCAAATATTGAGAACATACATTGTACCCTGAAAATATGCTGAAAAATCCTCATTTTAATTTCCTTAAATAACTAATTATCTCCCTTGCCATGGTATTTGAAGGGTCAGAATAAAGAACATATGAAATATAAAAGAGGAAATTAAAGGACCTGTCATATCTCTTTTGAAAATGTGAATACCAAATTCTAAGGATATTTGATATTCAAATTAAGAAGATATAGGAAAGGATCGGAAAGGAAGAGGAGGGCACAGTAACCCAACTCCAGTATTCTGTCCTGGAGAATCCCATGGACAGATGAACCTGGCGGGCTACTTACTGTTCATGGTGTCTCAAACAGTAGGACATGATTGAAGCAATCTAGCATTCATGCACATGCAGGAAAGGAAACAATGTTCTCAATAAATAGGGATCAAAAAGAAAAATGACTTGATTTGTATTTTTTAAAAAAGTGAATTAAATTTTTGTTCATCTTCCTCATTAAAATTTGCTTAATGGGCCTGATCTAGCCTTTAGAATGAGACAATTTCATTCACTCAATTTAGAAAAAAATTTCTTTTTCTTATTTTTTAATTCTTTAATTGAAATATATTTTAATATTTTAATCGATGCTATAATTTTCCTATCAAATACATTTTATTTATATCAACTTTTCACACACACAAAATTCTTTTACCTTTTGTTATTTTTTTTCTTTTACAAATTGGACTAATTTCTTTTCTACTGTAACACATGCAGAAGGCTTGAAAACTCCTTATACAGTCAGTGCCTGCTTGAATCACTGATAACATTTTTCAGATATAATTAGTTGAAGCTCTTTTTATTTTTCTTTAGCTGCACTGGTGGTTCAGGCTTCTCCAGTGGCTCAGCAATAAAGAATCCACCTGCAATGCAGGAGACATGAGTTTGATCCCTGAGCAGGAAGGTCCCCTGGAGAAGGAAATGACAACCCATTTCAGTATTCTTGCCTGGGAAATCCCATAGACAGAGAAAACTGGCAGGCTATAGTCCACAGGGGCACAAAAGAGTCAGACATGACTGAGCTGCTAAACAACAACACTGCTAGTTACACAGATGACCTTTCTGATAAGGTGTAAGTCAAGAAAAATTGTTACAACACTCCAGGGAATTGTTAGGGCAATGATGTTTGAGTCATATCTAAACTACCACCCTTAACGTTTTGAAATTTGTGTTTCATTCATTTAACAAATACATATTCTCAGGCACTTTGCTTCCAGAACACTGAGTAGCAAAGCATTATTGTTTCCTTGGTGCCTGGAATAACTGCCTATTATTCCTATTTATTGCCATGTCCTCAGTAATGAGGAAAAACTTAAAACATAATTAATAAATCATTTATCATCTATCTCAAAGTAAAACCATTAGGAAGAGTCCTAAATTGTGAATTATTTATTTTGATAGGTAAAAAATTTCTTTTAAGTTGAAACACATAAAATTTATGAAAAGAGAAGAATTATTAATTTTGTGTTGTTTTTGGTATTTATGTATTTAATTCCTCTGTCTTTGACTAAATTTTTTAATTCCTGAGAACTAGCTTTGAAAAGCATAAAATAAACAATGCAATACATATTCATTTAATTATTGAATTTCATATAATCAGAAAATATTAGCATTAAAAAATGTTAAGTTGTCTTCTCACAGTAAACTCAATAATCAAGACTTTATTTTCATTTGAATTTCTTTTTTAAAAGTTACAACTTTTCATATGTCACTCTGTCAACAATTGACAAATAAAATAAAATTCAGATCTCCTGCTTTCAGAATAATCTTATTCATTGAAACCTTTTTCCTTCTATCAAGGCTTTTGGTTGAAAATTTGTCCACAGTGCCCCCATATGTAATATAATTGTCACTATATTTTAGATTTAAAGTAATAAGAATAAACAAAATGAGGTTGACTACTGGGCAAACAGTATTGCTAGTATCATCTTGAACTATTTACTCATAATACAACTTTTCTTCTAAAAGATTAGTGTTAGCAAGAGATGGCTATTTCTTTGCCAAAGATTCTGGGTAAATTTGAGTATGGCTGTGTCCAGAAGAGCAGGATTGTTCCAAGAATGGGCTGCCCTCATCAGCTTGCATCCAGGTGGGATCACATAACTGAGTCTGGCCAAGAGAGTGTGAGCAGAAGTAATATAAACTAGAATTCCTCAAACTTGAGCTTGCATTAAAATCACCAGAAGGGTTTGTTGGAATATGTATCCCTGAGCTCTACCTATGGAGTTTCTAGTTCAGTGGGTCTATAATAAGTCCTGGGAATGTGCATTTTTAGCCAGTTATTATGTGATGCTGATGCTGCCCATGACTTGAAAAAAAAAAAAAAGATGGTCTTTTGATTAAAATGATTTTTCTGTCATGAACAAATAAAATGGTAATTTCTGTCTATTTAGAGACACATTCTTTACTACCATCAAGTTTGGTTGTAGAAATTTATAAATTTAGCTTTTAATGTGACTATTTCAGAGGAGAAAAATCCTGTTCAACCAGTGGATATACATGCAAAATGATGTAGGAAGCAGAGGAAGAGGAAGATCTATGAATTTAGAGCATTATTTGTCATCTCCAAGTTATTCCTAAGAAAGCACAGCCAGAAGAAAAAAATACACAAATAAAGTGAAAAAAACACAAGCACAGATTTTATGGACCCAAGAAGACCTGTCCTGACTACCACAATGATGCAAATTACTTTCTAAAGTAAATTAAGACAGTGAGGACATTGCCAGGACACTTATCATGAGTTCCAGAAGATCACACACATGTGAAACACAGCTAAACATCTTGAATGCAGACTCCCATTTTCAGACTCCCTAAAAACAACAAGATAGTCTTCCGGAATGTTGGGGGAAACTCTCTGGCTCAGGAAAGTCTCCTTCTGGAGGCATAGCTACGCCTTTCCCTTTCAGCCCACTTTTTAGTGTCTTCAAAACTTCATCTTTTCATCTCTGGCACCATGTGCAAATAGCTTCTCCAATGCATCATTGTTTCCAGGGTTTCACTCCATTATTTCAACATCCTTAGGAAAACAAGAACACCAAGAGCAAAAGTTTCTTTTACAATATGCCTGCTGTTCCTGATCCTCTATATCTGCTTCAACCTGTAACCTTTCAAACCAGGCTGTTTTGAGGTCATCCTCCCTTATTAACTTGAGATCATGGATTAGTCTCTCCAGTGTAATAATTATTCATTGTGGACAAAAGGGGGTTATGTTTGTCTTCCTTGCCCTACCGCAGAGCTGAGAGCTGTACCAAAACTTGTTATCATTTTCTCCCACAACTGTGGTAGGCATTACCATCATTTCGTAATAGAGGACATACTTGATATAAAAAGTAGATGAAACTTGCTGAATAGCATAGTCAACATTTTAGTGAAGGTTAGAATAAGAGTCTCCCAAAGCCAATGGATGCATATTTGAAGGTACTGAACCTGATAGTAATAGTTATCATATAAAAATTAAAATGGACCCAGAGCCCCCAGACTTGTGGTTGCCATGGATGGAAAATGGATCAAAGACTTGTATTTAATAATCTTTCTAGATTCTACCTCCCATGTGGCAGACACTTGTGTGATCCTTTATCATGATGATATCAGGATCTGATGGTACCTTGAAATGAGAAGGCAATTGATAAATATTAGTTGAATCAATGTTGGAAATATTCAATAAAATCATAAAATATGCTTTAAAATCTCCTTTATTACTGGCTTTTTGTTTTTGTTTTTGGTTTTTTTTTCCTATTTTTTTTTTTTTATTTTATTTTATTTTATTTTATTTTTTTTTATTCTTCCAATTTTATTTTATTTTTAAACTTTACATAATTGTATTAGTTTTGCCAAATATCAAAATGATATTAAGAGGATGAAAGGCTAGCTTCTGGAATAAGCCTATGCATTCATGCTGATTAAGTTACCTCTTTGTGGCTCAGTTTCTCTACCTGGAAGATGTTAGAACACCACCACCTAACTTGTGAATATCCTACATCCATGTTGAACACATTGTAATCACTCAGTAACTGCACAATTTTATGGGACTTTCCATTTGATATTGATAAATAGCTGTTTTTTAGATCACTGACTCAGTGGACATGAATTTGAGCAAACTCCGGGAAATAGTGTAGGACAGAGGAATCAGGCATGCTGTAGTCAATGGGGTCACAGAGTCAGACACAACTTATTGACTGAGCAATTGTAATAATCCTAAAGAGATATCTATAACATTGTCCAACGCACTTGTCATTCTGTTAAGGGCATTAATAGGTACACAGATTTTCTTATTCTGTTCTTTTGCTTTAAGACAGAAAAAGAAATATATACAGTATTTCAAGATTGCATGATCCCCAAGGAAACTACCAGAATCCAGCCTCAGTCCTCTGAACAACGCAGTAGGCCAGGTGAGATGTTCAATTGCTGCCACTGAGTGTAAGTCCCACTTACTGCTCACCATGTGACCTTCTTTCTGCATTGTACCTCCTTTTTCCCTCTCTTACTTTCTCCCTTCAACTTCATCAGGTCTTTGATTATAATTCCTTTTGTGGGGTTTATTTTTGCTGTTGTTGGTTGTGGGTTTTTGAAGAAATTGCATTTTCTTCTCTTACTATTTTTTTTTTTTTACTTCTCTCTCTCTTCTTAACTTGAGAAATAGAAGTACTCAATAATACACAAGCGCATTGTTTTGCTAGCAGAATTTGGGATTTAAATGATATGACCTCTGTAATTAGTTGTTCTACAGAAGGCTTCTTTAAAGACCCACTTAGGTCCAAGCCAATGCTTTCAGACATTCTCTGGTGACTGGGAGCATTTGCCACCCACCTTTAAATGGGTAGTTGCCCTGTCAAAGATATAGTCTCCCAGATAATTATATATAATGAAACATTATTTATTTTTTCCAACAATACATTGGAATCATACTAGACAAATCATAAACTGGGGTATGAAATGCTGGTGAGATAAATGAACATAAGGATTTAGGGTGGCATGCCCTGGGAAGCAGAAATTTTTGTGATTTAACACACTGATCCCACTTGTTCAGGAGCTGACACTGGATTCTATTATTGGGAAGTAGCATCATAATAATACAAAGGATAAATATGTACCCATTCCCACTGAGGTTTCCTCTTTAAGAGTGTGGTCACTTATTTGGAGAGCTTTGGATCACTCTCTGGATACAGATAGTTTAAACAATGGCTAACAATGTTAAATTTTCCCAGATCATTCTTCCTGACATGTTAAAGATAAAAAAGACATATAAGCCTTCAAGCAACCAGGTTGGCTCAGGTAAATATCATGTTCCAGATAATAAATATCATGTTCCAGATAACACTAGATAACACTGGTGTCAAGGAATAGTATGGAGAAGGCTCTTCTCAAAAGATGGGATGGGGAGCTTTTGAAAATAAGGCTTAGGAATAACTTTTTATGCCATGAGATATGTTCACATTATAGCAACAGATGCAATAAGTAGGATACAAATTTGATTCATAATCACTATTACATTATCATAATTATCTATATAAATTATACACACAGGTAAGGAATACAAATAAGTCAAGTGTTCTGTTTGGATAGTGAGTTCAATTATTGATGACTTCTTCTTTTTATTTTTTATACTTACAAATATTTTACAATGACTATTAATTTTTTATTTGAAAATATAAAAATAATGTTTCACCCCATGATGAAAGAGAACAGCCAGTCCTGTTACTACCAGGTCCTAGTTCCTATCATGATGCTTAACACCTGGTAGGTATTCTATCCATATTTGTTGGATAAATACAAATAATAAGAATATTATAGTCATAGGTCTGTGTCTAAAAATAAAGTCTCATATTTGAATATAGCACAGTCAACTATCTACAAATGTCAAAGATACCCTTTTTTTACTCAGAACAGCTACAAAATGTTTCAGTTGAATGGTTTTTGTGGGGTTGTACACTCTTGTTTATATATTTCAAAAGAGATTCTGTTGTTCTTTAGTGACCTTCATTCTTTCTTGATACAAAGCTTATGTTGACCCTAAGGAAAGAGTTGTGTTTTCTGAATGGGACCAACATGTGTTTCCCATCTGACTTTTCTTGGTGTTGCTCTCCGCTTCCATATACTTAAGGACAATAGAAGCCTTTCTGTGCCACGGGAAACACATCACACTGAGAAGCTCCTCTGGCCTGTCCCCTGCCTGAGTACCAGTAAGACCATTGCTTGAGAATAACTTTACAAAGCATCAAAGCACAAAAGATACTAATGGCTGGCCCCAAATGGTCTGGCATTGCAAATGGTTCAAAAAATCCAAGGATATGTTTTTTCATTCCATGCACTTGATGTTTAGGGGCATGTGTGAAGTATATGCTATCTTTTTTTCTTAAGGAGATAATTTATAACTGAGTATGACAGTAGGTTTGAAGCCCAAATGTGCCTGTTAAGCATACTTAATACTTCTTCATAAACTTTATTTTTATAGCATTAAGTGTGTGTTGAAAAAGAAAATAAAGAGTATGCTATCTTAACCCTTGGATCAAGTTCAGACTGTTGAGATCTTTACAGTTCTGATTTAGTACAATCACAGGATGTGGGAGAGCTTTTCAAAATATTGAAGTAGGTCTACAAGCCTGAGACTGGAAATGAATCACAGGACCATTTTTCATCTTGTCAGTTGCCGACATCATGCTTAAGGAATTCTTACAGCAAAACATATGTCTGTTCAGAGTATTAGCCCTTGTTTCCTGACACCCAATCAAAGCAGTAGTCCCTACAAAGGAAGTTTGAAAAGACATAATTGTCATTTCTAGGGAATATACATGTGTAAAATTGATCATTAATCAGGGTGTTCATATCTCACAAAGATGGTCCTATGATGACAAATTTAACAACCCACACATCCTGGGCCAAAGAGACATTAACCCAGGCTTTAACAATGTTAAGATTATAAAGATGTTATCTATCTGGATTTCATATAGCATAAAAGGAACTGTAAACATAAGCAGAGTGATTTTGATATATTATTGCTGATTTCCAGATATACTGAGGAAAAGCCATATGATTTCATGGTAGGCAAGACTTTATTTACTGCATTGATCTGGTATTTCTTCAGCTGGGGCTGCACTTCAGGGTTTGCTGAGGACCATTTATAAATCTCTATACCTGTGTCAAACTCTAAATCAATTAAGAACACTCAGTGTGGGAACCCAGGAATCCATATTTTTAATAGTCTTACAAGTTTCCCTACCCAAAGCCAAGGTAAGAAGCACTGCTCTGTTATATTCTGCTGAAGTGACCAAGAGAGTAGGAACTATATCTGGGCAGCTAAGTGACTAAGGCAGTGTTCACTATTATATGCTGTCACTTTTTAAATAGCTTTGCCTGTAGTAACACTCAGTCCAACTTCATGGGAAATTATTATTATCACCACGATTTTACAGATGAGCACTCTGGGAGGTGTCACACATCTAGGAATGATGGAATGGGGTTACATATTCTGGTATTTGATGACACAATTGTATTTATTTAACAAATGCTTTCAAGTTCGTACAATATACCAAGCACAGTGGCAAATTACTTCAATTATAATGCAATAAACAGGAGATGTGGTCTACCAATAAACATCTGCTGCTGCTAAGTCGCTTCAGTCGTGTCCGACTCTGTGCAACCCCAGAGATGGCAGCCCACCCATTCCTGGGATTCTCCAGGCAAGAACACTGGAGTGGGTTGCCATTTCCCTCTCCAATGTATGAAAGTGAAAAGTAAAAGTGAAGTCGCTCAGTCATGTCTGACTCTTAGCGACCCCATGGACTGCAGCCCACCAGGCTCCTCCATCCATGGGATTTTCCAGGCAAGAGTACTGGAGTGGGGTGCCATCGTCTTCTCTGAATAAATATCTAGTGATCAGCAACTGTCTTACTACATGGTCTTGAATTAAACATGTAAATGTAATAATGTGGCTCTCAATAGTATCCTGGAAAAGTTGTTGATATTAACTGAGCTAATAGATAAAACTAACTAAAGAGGACCAAAATTCTGTATCCATTGACATATATCTGACTTTCAGTAGACATACATTGTTGGCTGGTCAGCAAAGTAGAATCACAGCCACTGTGTTTCCAGCCTCATTGAGTCAGACATTCTTTTAGCAGGGGTATCCCAAAGGACAGAGTGGATACAGTTAAAATGACCAAATTTGTATGCATTACAAGAAATGCATTTCTCCTTATCCTACGTACTATGCTGACTTCTTGTTTGCACAAAAAGGAGCCACAACAATTTATTGAGGACTTAAAATACATTTTACACCATTGTTTACATGAAGAATATTTCCTGTTTCAGAAAATCCCATAGGTTTAAAAGCAATAATCTGAAGATATCAATCCATTCTCTCTTTTATCTGGAAATGAATAAGCCAATTTAGACCCAAATCTGGATACAAGTCATCTTCTGTAAGTAAATATCAGTAAATGTGAGTTTGAAGCAAACAAATTGATGTACCCAGCGATCATGTGCAAGTGTTATTTCAGGACCATTAAAAAGAACCAATACCAGGGGGTGGTCCTAAGATAACAGAGGAATAGGCTGGACAGACCCCTTTCTCCTCCCACAAATTCATTAAAAGATCATTTGAATGCTGAGCAACTTCCACAAAACAACTTCTGAATGCTGGCAGAAGACACCAGGCACCCAGAAAGGCAGCCCATTCTCTTCAAAAGGAGTGCTGTATGGATGGAGAAGTCTTAAGACTACTGTAAGAATAAGACTGAAAGCCAGAGGCAGGAGGCTTAAATCCAAAACTTTACAACACCAGAGAACTCCTGACTCCAGGGAACATTAATCAAAAGAGCTCATCCAAAAGCCTCCATACCTACACTGAAACCAAGCCCCACCCAAGAACCAATAAAGTTCCAGACCACGACGTACCACACTAATTCTCCAGCAATGCAGGGACATAGCCCTGAGCATTAAAATACAGGCTTCCCAAAGTCACACCAAACCCACAGACACCTCAAAACTCACTACTGGACACCTTATTGCACTCCAGAGAGAAGAGATCCAGCTCCACCCACAAGAACATCGATGCAAGCTTCCCTAATCAGGAAACCTTGACAACCCACTAGTCCAACCCCACCCACAGGGAGAAATCTCCACAATAAAGAGGAACCACAAACTTCAAGAATACAGAAAGGCCACCCCAAACACAGCAATCTAAACAAAATGAAAGGCAGAGAAATATCCAGCAGGTAAAGGAACATGATAAATGCCCACCAAACGAAACAAAAGAGGAGGAGATAGGGAGTCTACCTGAAAAAGAATTCAGTTTAATCATAGTAAAGATGATACAAAACCTTGAAAATAAAATGGAGTCACAGATAAATTGACTAGAGACAAGAATTGAGAAGATGCAAGAAATGTTTTAAAAGGACCTAGATGAAATAATGAATAATGCAATAAATGAGATCAAAAACACTCTGGAGGCAACAAATAGTGGAATAACGGAGACAGAAGATCGGATTAGTGAAATAGAAGATAGAATGGTAGAAATAAGTGAATAATAACTGAGATCAAAAGCACTCTGGAGGGAACAACAGTAGAACAACTGAGGCAGAAGATAGGATAAGTGAGGTGGAAGATGGGATGGTGGAAACAAATGAAGCAGAGAGGAAAAAAGAAAAAAGAATGAAAAGAAATGAGGACAACCTCAGAGACCTCTGAGACAATGTTAAATGTCCCAACATTCAAATCATAGGAGTTCCAGAAGAAGAAGACAAAAAGAAAGGCCATGAGAAAATACTTGAGGAGATAATAGTTGAAAACTTCCATTAAATGGGGAAGGAAATAGCCACCCATGTCCACGAAATCCAGAGGACCCCAAACAGGATAAACCCAAGGCAAAATACCCCAAGACACATATTAATCAAATTAACCAAGATCAAACACAAAGAGCAAATATTAAAAGCAAGGGAAAAGCAACAAATAACACACAAGGGGATTCCCATAAGAATAACAGCTGATCTTTCAATAGAAACTCTTCAGGCTAGAAGGGAATAGCAGGACATACTTAAAGTGATGAAAGAGAAAAACCTACAACCCAGATTACTATACCAAGCAAGGATCTCATTCAAATATGAAGGAGAAATCAAAAGCTTTACAGACAAACAAAAGCTGAGAGAATTCAGCACCACCAAACCAGCTCTTCAACAAATGCTAAAGGATCTTCTCTAGACAGGAAACACAGAAAAGGTTTATAAACTCAACCCAAAACAATAAAGTCAATAGCAATAGGATCATACTTATTAATAATTACCCTAAATGTAAATGGTTCGAATACCCCAACCAAAAGACAAAGACTGGCTGAATGGATATAAAAACAAGACCCCTATATATACTGTCTACAAGAAACCTACCTCAAAACAAGGGACACATATAGACTGAAAGTGAAGGGCTGGAAAAAGTTATTTCACATAAATGGAGACCAAAGGAAAGCAGGAGAAGCAATACTCAAATCAGATAAAATAAACTTTGAAATAAAGGCTGTGAAAAGAGACAAAGAAGGACACCACATAATGATCAAAGGATCAGTCCAAGAAGATATAACAATTATAGACGTATATGCATCCAACATAGGAGCACCACAGTATGTAAGGCAAATGCTAACAAGTATGAAAGGGGAAATTAACAATAACACAATAATAGTGGGAGACTTTAATATCCCACTCACACCTATGGATAGATCAACTAAACAAAAATTAACAAGGAAACACAAACTTTAAATGATACAATGGACCAGTTAGACCTAATTGATATCTATAGGACATTTCAGCCCAAAACAATGAATTTCACCTTTTTCTCAAGGGCACATGGAACATTCACCAGGATAGATCACATCCTGGGCCATAAATCTAGCCTTGGTAAAGTAAAAAAAAAAAAAAAATGAAATCATTTCAAGCATCTTTTCTGATCACAATGTGGTAAGATTAGATGTCAACTACAGGAAAAAAAAAAAACTATTAAAATACAAACATATAGAGGCTAAACAATTTACTTCTGAATAACCAACAAATCACAGAAGAAATAAAAAAAATAAATCAAAATATGCATAGAAATGAATGAAAATGAAAACAGGTCAACCCAAAACCTATGGGATTCAGTAAAAGCAGTGCTAAGGGGAAGGTTCATAGCAAACAAGCTTACTTCAAGAAACAAGAGAAAAATTAAACAAATAACCTGATTAGGTTAACCTAAATCAACTAGAAAAAGAAGAAATGAAGAACCCCAGGGTTAGTAGAAGGAAATAAATTATAAAAATTAGGACAGAAACAAATGAAAAAGAAACAAATGAGATTATAGCAAAAATTAACAAAACTAAAAGCTGGCTCTTTGAGAAGATAAATAAAATAGACAAAGCATTAGCCAGACTTATCAAGGAAAAAAGGGAGAAGAATCAAATCAACAAAATTAGAAATGAAAATGGAGAAATCACAACAGACAACACAGAAATACAAAGGATCATAAGAGACTACTATCAGCAACTATATGCCAATAAAATGGACAACTTGGAAGAAATGGACAGATTCTCAGAGAAAGTATAACCTTCCAAAACTGAACCAGGAAGAAATAGAAAATCTTAACAGACTCATCACAAGCACGGAAATCAAAACTGTAATAAAAATCTTCCAACAAACAAAAGCCCAGGACCCGATGGCTTCACAGGTGAATTCAACCAAAAACTTAGAGAACAGCTAACACCTATCCTACTCAAAGTCTTCAAGAAAATTGAAGAGGAAGGTAAACTGCCAGACTAATTCTATAAGGCCACCATCACCCTAATACCAAAACCAGACAAAGATGCCACCAAAAAAAGAAAACTGCAGGCCAATATCACTGAGGAATATACATGCAAAATTCCTTAATAAAATTCTAGCAAACAGAATCCAACAACACATTAAAAAGATCATACATCATGACCAATTGGGCTTTATCCCAGTGATGCAAGGATTCCTCAACATTTGCAAATCAATCAATGTGATACACCACATTAACAAATTGAAAGATAAAAACCACATGGTTATCTCAATAAATGCAGAGAAAGCCTCTGACAAAATTCAACATCCATTTATGATACAAACCCTCCAGAAAGCAGGCACAGAAGGAACATACTGCAACATAATAAAAGTCATATATGATAAACCCACAGCAAACATTATCCTCAAAAGCAAAAAATTGAAAGCATTTCCCCTAAAGTCAGGAACAAGACAAGGGTGCACACTCCCATCACTACTATTCAACATGGTTTTGGAAGTTTGGGCCACAGCAATCAGAGAAGAAAAAGAAATAAAAGGAATCCAGGTTGGAAAAGAAAAAGTAAAACACTCACTCTTTGCAGATCACATGATCCTCTACATAAAAAACTCTAAAGACTCCACCAGAAAATTACTAGAGCTAATCAATGAATATAGTAAAGTTACAGGATATAAAATTAATACACAGAAATCTCTTGCATTACTATACACAAACAATGAGAAAATAGAGAAATTAAGGAAACAATTCCATTCACCATTGCATTGAAAAGAATAAGATACTTAGGAATAAATCTACCTAAAGAAACAAAAGACCTATATATAGAAAACTATAAAACACTGATGAACGAAATCCAAGATGACACATATAAATGAAGAAATATACTATGTTCATGGATCAGAAGAATCAATATAGTGAAAATGACTATACTACCCAAAGCAATGTATAGATTCAATGCAATCCCCATCAAGCTACCAACGGTATTTTTCAGAGAACTAGAAAAATACTTTCACAGTTTGTATGGAAATACAAAAAAACCTCGAATAGCCAAAGCAATAAGGAAAGAAAAACAGAACAGGAGGAATCAACCTACTTGACTTCAGACTATACTACAAAGCTACAGTCATTATGACAGTAGGTACTGGCACAAAGACAGAAATATTGATCAATGGAACAAAATAGAAAGCCTGAGATAAATCCATACACCTATGGACATCTTATCTTTGACAAAGGAGGCAAGAATAAACAATGGAGAAAAGACAATCTCTTTAACAAGTGATGCTGGGAAAACTGGTCAACCACTTGTAAAAGAATGAAACTAGAACACTTTCTAACGCCATACACAAAAATAAATTCAAATTGGATTAAAGATCTAAACATAAGGCCAGAAACTATAAAACTCCTAGAGGAAAACATAGGCAAAACACTCTCCGACATAAATCACAGCAGGATCTTCTATGACCCACCTCCCAGAGTAATGGAAATAAAAGCAAAAATAAACAAATGGGACCTAATTAAACTAAAAAGCTTTTGCACAAAGAAGGAAACTATAAGCAAGGTAAAAAGACAGCCTCAGAATGGGAGAAAATAATAGCAAACAAAGCAACTGACAAAGAATTAATTTCAAAAATATACAAGCAGCTCCTGCAGCTCAATTCCAGAAAATAAATGACCAAATCAAAAAATGGGCCAAAGAACTAAATAGACATTTCTCCAAAGAAGACATACAGATGGCTAACAAACACATGAAAAGATGCTCAACATCATTCATTATCAGAGAAATGCAAATCAACACCACAATGAGGTACCATCTCACGCTGGTCAAAATGACTGGTATCAAAAAGCCTACAAACAATAAATACTGGAGAGGGTGCAGAGAAAAGGGAACCCTCTTACACTGTTGGTGGGAATGCAAACTAGTACAGCCACTATGGAGAACAGTGTGGAGATTCCTTAAAAACTGGAAATGGAACTGCCATACGACCCAGCAATCCCACTGCTGGGCATATACACCAAGGAAACCAGAATTGAAAGAGACACATGTACCCCAATGTTCATCACAATACTGTTTATAATAGCCAGGACATGGAAACAACCTAGATGCCCATCAGCAGACAAATGGATAAGAAAGCTGTGGTATATATACACAATGGAATATTACTCAGCTATTAAAAAGAACATTTGAATCAGTTCTAATGAGGTGGATGAAACTGGAGCCTATTATACAGAGTCAAGTAAGTCAGAAAGAAAAACACCAATACAGTATACTAATGCATATATATGGAATTTAGAAAGATGGTAACAATGACCCTATATGTGAGACAGCAAAAGAGACACAGATGTATAGAACAGACTTTTGGACTTTGTGGGAGAAAGTGAGGGTGGGATGATTTGAGAGAATAGCACTGAAACGTGTATATTACCATATGTGAAATAGATAGCCAGTCCAGGTTCAATGCATGAGACAGGGTACTCAGGGCTGGTGCACTGGGATGACCCTGAGGGATGGGATAGGGAGGGAAGTGGAAGGAGGGTTCGGGATGGGGGACACATGTACTCCCATGGCTGATTCATGTCAATGTATGGCAAAAACCACTACAATATAGTAAAGTAATTAACCTCCAAGTTAAATAAATAAATAAAATTTAAAAAAAAACAATACCACCTTCAAAAATATTCACAATCCACTGGTAGTTCTACACAGGTCTTTATTATTTTAGCTGTTCTCCCATTAAAGATAGTATTTATGAAGGAATTAAATGTCACCATTAACAGTCATTTACAGTTCAGTGTGAATTAATGATTTAAGAGTAAGCTTTTCTATGATTTTAGGAGAGAGAACATTTGGGTTCTGAGGCCTGGGAGGCATGCAGGAGGAGCTGACATCCAGAATGGGAGAAAAAGAAAGTGTAACCAAAAGTGGAGTCCAGCTGCTCGCTGCTCAAAAAGCCAATGAAGAGGCAAGGTTGGGGGAAAGGAAAATTTGTTTTATTTTGGATGCTGACAATTGGTGAGGGGAAGGTGGACACCTGTCCAAAGGCTAATCCCCATCTCCCCACCCCCCATTGACATCAGTGGGCAAGAGCTTTTATAGACAGAGGGAGGGGGCTACATACAGGAACATCACAGTCAGCTCCAACAGTTATCTTGCAATTGGTCACTGGTGATCTGACCAGTGTCATCTTGTTTGATTTAGGAATCTTCAGTTCCAGGCTTGTTTCCATCTCTGGAGGACAATTCTAGGAACTGTGGTTGCTTATGTAAAGGCTACATTCCGGTCATCATGTGGTTAACTTCTTCCACCTGGTGAGGGTTTTAGCATCTTCAAGACAGCTCACCAGATATGACTCAGATTATCTACCAGTCCTCGAGGAGGAAATAAAGGTCCTTGACTTTGCTTAATGGGTAGACTATTATTATTTGGTCTTCTTTGATAGTTTCCCTTCATTTATGCATGTTCTCACTTCTCTGATTAAACTTATTTTTGTGAAGTTTTTCTACAGACAAAAAGCGGGCCGAGGACATGATGGGGAAGAACCATATAGTTCTGCTTCTTAAGGGATTATGCCCTGGGAATGCCAAAAACCCTTTCATAAATTCATCCTGCAACCATTTTTGATACAGAAGCAGGGGACACCTGAGTAACTAGAAAAAGCTTCTTTCATTCCTAATGATACACATTTCCTAAGGCTAATTTAGACTATGGATTTTATAATATACAAAGAGAATAAAGATATTTTAATTACAGGTAACTCCTAAGCAGAACTGGAAAGCAAGGAATTGAAAATTTTCAAATAGAACAAGAAAAATAAGAAAAGGAGAAGAATTCACGTAATTATCACACTCATCAACATCACCATCATCATCATAATTTGGCTCAATAAGGAACCGTGGAGACTAGGTGCTTTAAGAAGTTTGGCCAGATAAGGTAAGTTTGCAAACAAGAGTTCTATTAGCATAAGTGAAACATCCACTGGCTATACTATAATGCAGAGAAATCACACTGCAAAATATGTGAAGACACAACCATATAGCGTGAGGTCAAATCAAAATTAGATCAAAATAATGGGGTTTACTGATCATCTCCAAGTGATAGAAATATTGAAATACTTTTAAAATACATCCTGCATGGTGTAAACATAACTTTAAATAATCTTTTGTTGAGTGAAGGTATTGTTGACTCTAGTAACTGATCCAGAAAGTGCATCCTTCTCTTGCTGTCACTCTCATTTATGAAATTCAGATTCATTTCTCCCAAAAGAGATAGAAATAAGGAAGAAAGGGGGAAAGTGAGTTCCATAACCCTCACAGATCAAAGAAATTGTTTCTATGAGGTGAAAAATAATGTCAACTTGAAAAATTAAATATCTCATTCTGAAGACAATAAGTGTAATGTAACAACAAATGTATTCTTTCCATTTATTGAGAAAACCTTTTAAGCAATAAATTTGAGAAAAGATGGAAACATAATTATATCAGGTACTAACACTGCAAAACAAATCTCTGCAAAACTTGGTGTCATAAAACAGTAATAATAGTGTTATTTCTCATGATTTTTATCTGTTGCTGCTGTTGCTGCTGCTAAGTCGCTTCAGTCGTGTCCGACTCTGTGCGACCCCATGGACTGCAGCCTACCAGGCTTCTCCGTCCATGGGATTCTCCAGGCAGGAACACTGGAGTGGGTTGACATTTCCTTCTCCATTTTATCTGTTAGGAATCCATAAAGAAATTGGTTAGGCAGGTGAGACTCAGAGTCTCCCACGAAATTGCAGGCAGATTGTAGGTGAAAAGGAGGCAGCTGGAGGCTGGTCATCCATCTCTCTCCTCATATAGTCTCATAGCTTTCCTATGACATCTTTTTCTGGTCTTCCTGACAGCATGGGGACCTCATGACAATGGAACTATTCATGTTACAGGTCAGGATTCCAGAGGCAGGGTGTCAGTGAGCAATGTGGAGGTTGCATCTCCTCTATGACCTAGTCTTAGATGTCATCAAACAGCACTTGGGTCTCATTTGACTAGTCAAAAGGCTCAGCAGTCTTTTCTGTCTCAACTGCATAGGATATAAATCTAACCTCTCAACAGAAAGAATGTGAAAGACAACAGTGTCAGAAGATCGTATGGCTTGACTATCTTGGGAAAGAACAATTTTTCATATCATATCTCCCAACCCACATGGTCACCTGAAAATATGTCTTTCACACTTCTTTCACTGAGAGGTGAAATATCACATGCAAGCTTATTTTTCATTAGACTATGGCAATAACAAAGATAATAATATGATAATTATAAAGATAGCACTGTGTCTCACTTAATCCCATCATTACTTCCATTTTATACTTGCAAAGTTTGAGCTACACAGAGTACTGAGATACAGAGTGAAGTAAGTCAGAGAGAGAAAAACAAATATCATACATTAATGCATATATATGGAATCTAGAAAAATATTGCAGAGGATACTATTTGCCAAGCAAAAATAGAAATGCAGATGTAAAGAACAAATGTATGGATGCCAAGGGGGGAGAAGAGGAAAGGAAGGAATTGGGAGATTGGGATTGACATATATGCACAATTGATATTATGTATAAAATAGACAACGAATGAGAACCTTCTGTATAGCACAGGAACTTTACTCAATGCTCTGTGATGACTTAAATGGGAAGGAAATTTTAAAAAGAGGATATATGTGTATACATTGGAGAAAGAAATGGCAACTCACTCCAATAATCTTGCCTGGAGAATCCCATGGACAGAGGAACCTGGAGGGTTACAGTCCATGGGGTCACAAAGAGTGGACATGACCAAGTGACTAACACACACACACACATGTGTATACATATAGTTGATTCACTTTGCTGTACAGCAGAAAATAGCACAATGTTGTTATGTGTTATTTAAAGCAACAAAGCAACTATACTCCAATAAAAATTAATTTTAAGAAAAGATAGCAGTGAAAATATTACTGCCAACATATAAACATAGATTGACCCATTTCTGATTCCAATTGCTTTCCATTACACTATGTCATTGTATAATTATTTTAATACTAACCTAATCAATCACCCTCATAATGCCAGTTCATCAATCAATGTTTTATTTATCATAAAGGCCTACTTCTCAATAGCACTCAAATGGAAACTCAGCACCAAATTCTACAATATATTTAACTTTACTTACATCACTTGTTCATTCCATATCTGTTGTCACAGTTTTATTCTTAATGTATTTGATCTAAATTCCTAACAGATAGCAAAGTCTCCAATTGAAAGAAGAAAATATTGTGAGGAATTAATTTCTTCAAATTCCCTTCCCTTCCCATCAAAATTCTCTTGAATCCTGTTTGTCTCTTTTCATTCTGTTCCTAGTTGAGTCCAAAGCTAATTCTTTCCCCTTTATTTTGAATCTCCTCCCTTCCTGTCTGCTCTGAGAATTTTCCTTCTTAATTATGTCCACTTATTTTACCTACGACCTCCCTTCACTCTTGGCTCTTTCTCTTCCTTTTAAAAATAAACTCAGATTTCTTATCCTGAAAAAAATAACCCTTCTTAAGTCTGTTCCTCTCTCTGTTAAGCCACTTCCCTTCCTGGTTTCCTGTCAAGTCTAAATTGCTTATCAGTATGGTTTATGTTAGATGGATTCGTTTTATTAGCTCTCACTCTGTGACTAACTTTGTTCTGGTTTCAGCCTCTTGTTTCTTTAAGCAATTCTTTCAAGTGACACAGAGTTAGTACAACTCCATGAGGAGGGTACAAGAGTTGAATCTGCATCCTTTTATAGTAAATATCCTTCTCCTAACCTTTATTCAAGTTTCGATATTTGCCGTGGATAAAGATTTTGCTTGAGAGGTTTTATCAGCTTCTCGTTAAATGTATTTACTCCTTTTCTTTTATGTAGATAGTCAGAAGTGGGATAGCTGGATCATATGGTTGTCTTACTTTTAATTTCTTAGGCAAACTCCATACTGTTTTCCACAGCAGCTGCACCAATTTAAATTCCCACCAACTGAGCACAAGGGTTTCCTTTACCTTACATCCTCAATGCTACTTGTTACTGTTGTCTTTTCAATGATACCCATTCTGACAGGTATGAGGTGATAACTCCCTGTGGTTTCAATTTACATTTTCATGATGATCAGTGACATTACGCACCTTTTCATGTACCTGTTAGCCATGTGTGTGTTCTTTGGAAAAATGTCTATTCAACTCCTCCACATGTTTTTTAACTGGGCTATTTGTAGGTTTTGTATATTAAGTTGTATGAGTTTCTAGCATATTTTGGATATTTTCTTTCTATTGGTGATTTCCTTTGTTGTGCAAAAGCTTTTTAGTAGTCTCATTTGTTTATTATTGTTTCCTTTCCTGTTGCTGTCAAATAAAAAAATTATTGCCAAAACCCGTATCAGTTGAGCTTATGCTTTATGTTTTCTTTTTTATAGTTTCAGGTCTTATGTTCAATTTCTTTAGTCCATTTGGGTTAATTTTTGTGTATAGTGTTATGTAGTGGTCCAGTTTCATTCTTCTGTGAGTAGCTGTCCAGTTTTCCCAAAACCATTTATTGAACAGACTATTTTTTTTCCCATTATATATCCTTGGCTCCTTTGTCAAGAATTAATTGACCATAATATGTATGGTTTATTTCTGGGCTCTCTTCTTCTACATCTATTTTTTTATGTCAATATCATATTGTGTTAGTTACTGTATCTTTCTAATATAGTTTGAAATCAGGATGTGTGATGCCTCCAGCCTTCTTGTTCTTTCTCAAGATTATTTTAGCTTTTCAGAATCTTTCATATAAATTTTAGGATTTTTTTTTCCTTCTGTAGACACCTATTCAAATGAAATAAATTCATTATTATAAAATATTCTGTGCTCTCACATAGCCACGTTATTGATAGCAGCCAGGGTATGGAAACAATGTAAATTAAATGTCCACTGATAAAAAGGTTAAAAGTGTGATTTCTTTTTCTTTCTCAAATATTATTCAGCCTTAAAAAAGAAGGAAATCCTGTCATTTGCAACAGCATAAATGAAACTGAAGGACGTTGTGTTCAGTGAAACAAGCTAGGCAGAGAAAGACAAATGCCTCATGATCTCACTTATATCTAGAACCTAAAAATAAAATCCAACTCATAGAAGCAGAGTGTAGAAAAGTGGTTACCAGAGGCCAAAAGGTGGGGGAGATAAAGAGTGATTGGTAAAACAGTATGAACTTTCAGCTATCAGATGAATAAGATCTGAGGAGTTGATGTATGCTATAGTGACTCTCATTGATAACACTGTATTGTAGAATTGAAATTTGCTAAGAGAATAGAACTTAAGTGTTCTCACCAGAAAAAGCAGAAAAATAACACGTAATTACATGAGGTGATGAATGTGTTAATTATCAATGGAAGGAATCCTATTACATTGTATGTGTATGTCAAATTGGCACATTGTATACTTTGAATATCTTAAAATTTTACTATCAATTATAAGTCCATAAAGAAAAAAAAAAAGATTCAGTCCCGTGACTCCAGTAAAATGCAGTAGCTTGGAAACTCAGGACAAAAATGTTTTCACTTCTCTATTCCTCTCAAGCCTAATGGTTGTCAGAGTACAAGTGTCAATTATAATTAATATGCAGATACTTCTCATGGTTTAGTGTTTACCTTTTAAAGTCTAGCATGACAACTGCAGCCAAAAAGCTAGGAAATGCTATAATAGGGTGTTTTATCACCCCTGTCCTGATAGGCAGGGCTGGCCAGTGTTTTTGCCTGCTCATGCAGTCATAATAAAAACCTAGACTGGATGGATTAAAGAACAGAATTTTTTCCCAGTGTTGGAAGTTAGGAGGCTGAACCTCGGAGTGCTGGCAGACTTGGTTCCAAGAGAAAGCTTTCTTCCTGGATTTTAGCTGCCTTCTCCCTGTGTCCTCACATGGCCTTTCTTCAGTGTGTGCACATAAAGAAGGAGAGACAGATTTCTCTTTCTTCTTCTTCTTCTTATAAGGCCACTAATCCCAACATGAAGAGCCCACCCTCATGACCTAATCTAACTCTAAGCCTACCCTCATGACCTAATCAACTCCCAAAGACCTCACATCTATACACCATAACATTGGGAGTTGAGGTTTCAATATAACAATATTGGAAGGACACAAGTAGTCCATCCACAATAGCTGTCCTATAATTGGTTCCAAAATTAGCAAAACTAAAAATTGATTTTAAGGTTGTAATTCAATTCAAAATTATGAACTTCCCCATGAGCTCTGAATTTGACTGGAGTCATAAATGGTCATTTCTTCTTCCAAGGTTGTTGTGAAAGCCATCATATTCCCCATCAGATATAAATAAGTCTCTGATGTCATTGCAATCTTGGGTCATGATGAATCTTTATTAGTCTTGGATATTTCTGTGGACTCCAGCAGCCAAAGAGGCTGGATGGCCAGGTAAAGACAATGGATTGAATGTACATATCTAAATTTGGCCCATCCTGAAATTGCATTAAAACTACAATTAAAATTGATTCATGTTGAGTTTTGACAGAAAAACATCAAAATTCTGTAAAGCAATTATCCTTCAATTAAAAATAAATTAAATTTTTAAGTGAAAAAAAAATGAAATAAAAAGCACATACCAGATTATGTGAACAAGAGAATATATCAACAATATTTTTGAACCTGGAAAGCATAAGGATCACAGATCCAATCTAACCCTCATTTTGAAAATCAACATTTGGCTAGAGTCCCAACAGGACCAAATGCCTCTGTAATGTGGAGCAAAGGGAAAACTGAAATACAGAAAATGTCCTCAAAGCTGTTTGGTAAATAGCTAGACACCCCACCCCTCCAGAGGGACAGTCAGTCCCCAAGTCTAGGAAGACTACTACATGGCTGTTATACGGACAAGAAGAAAAAGAAAAAAAAAAAAAAACAAGGATCCATAGATCCAGAGAAATCTGTTGAGAGGATGAACACAAACCAAAAATAGGGGGAATAAATGAACATAGGAAAACTGAATGATAAATTCTGAAACTCTATTCTTTCCCCATCTGGGTTCTCAGAACACTGAAAGCCAGGAATTCACTCAGGAAGTGGAAATTCCCAGAACTTGAACTCTGAGCAGACCTAGAGGGAAAGACCTAAAGAAGTTTTCACCAACAGAGACTCAGCCAGGTGACACAACAGAGAGACATGAAAGAAAGAAAGAGATGATATGAAAGAAAGAGTGACTTCATATCCGTAGATCTGAGAGATGATGCTTAACTATGATTCTAGGAATTCCTTAAGTTTACTCAGATCCTTTCAAGATTGGAAGAACTGGAGTCAAGAGAGACCAAATTTGGGTTCTGTGTAAGGCTGTGAATGAATGAAAAATATGGGTCATCACAGAAGAAATCTCATTTGGCACCTATGGTTCATAGATTATGCTGTAAAAGAAATACAGTTCAAGTTCTGATGAGGGTTACAAATTGGCAGCTGATAAAAGCACATAGATAACTATTACAGAGAGCAGTCAGGACCCGATAAAGCCAGATTTCAAAGCAGGATGAGGGTGTTTCAAGGTTTCAACTCCACGATGGGCAACCTGGCATCTTGTGACCCCAAGGCCTCTGCTTATTTCCAAGGGTGACACAAAGAAACAATGTTCCTGGTGGGACAGTTAAGAGAAGAGATGGACCTGTGCTCCTGCATTTCAGTTAGTCTGCTAACCCTCTCTCTGAGACTAAGAGTGTGTGGGTCTAAATTCATATCAAAATTAGGTCAAGTCAGCTCAGCATGATGCTACCTTTCAGCACATGAGTCGGTTTACTAGTTCTGTGGCATGAAATGGGAAGGCTTTGAACCTGACACTCAATTATCTCTTCAGAGCAGGTTGCGGAAAGTGGGGATACAGACTCAACTAATTTCTAAGAGGTACACCGGCAATGAGAGAATGGTAGACAAAAGATAGACCATCAGAGAAACAGATCAACACAGAAGATGGGTTACCAGTCATATCAAAGCTAACACCTAGAATGAGCTAACGCTAGGAAAGTCAAGTTACAGGAAAGATAAAGAAGCTTTATGAATTACTCTCTGAACAAAAAAAAATTGGAGGCTTAGGTCTACTGCTCAGGGGTGAATTGTCTATCTGACCTAAATGATGAAAAAACAAGCTGACATAAACAGATTGAAAAAGAAAGAATCAGAGATACAATTGTGAATTTCAAATACTTAAATGCTTGTTTTATGAAAGAGGAATTAGAATTCTTTCTGGACCTCTTATTTTTACAGCTGAGTATACCCCACTGAATCTTGTGCTGCAATCAGTTAAAGGCAGGATGGATCCCTCTCAAAAAATGTGGTTCAGATGTGGAGGGAGTGCATCACTACACACGCACATAAGAGGGTATGAAAAGGTTTATTGCTGACATAACGAGGCTTTCTGGGAACGCAGTGCAGGCTCCCACTCAGGTCTGAAAATGGATTCAGAAATTGCAGAGAAAGGAGACGGGCTTAGCTTTTATGGTAATTAGGCAGTGGGGCTGGAGTGAACAGTCCTGCTGGCAGATCAGGCCTTGCAGGGCCCAGATTTATTGCTGGTGCCAAAGAAGGAAAAATTGCATTTTCTTATCAGCTTACTCAGATGTAGGGCAAAATGGGAGGGCAAGTGATGAACTTGAAAGCTCTTGGCAGTCAAACATCAATAACACAGTCAGAGTCTTTATTACAATCTAACATACCAAGTTTTGAAATGGCAAGAATTATTCTTAGGAAGGAAAATCTCATTTTTGGAGATTAGACAGCAAAGAATTTACATAGCGCTAGTGTCTTCTTGAGATCTGTGACTCTTATTCTTACGTGATAGATGAGACAACTTAGAAACATCTAATTATCTAAATTCTTAGATCAAACAAAGATTGCCTCAAATGTAGAAGTTTGGAGGTATATTATAATGTGCTTCATACAGCAGCTAAAACAACTTTAATGTTATAAGAGCTAAATAATCACTAAAGCAGTTGAATGTTTTTTTACCACTATTTTAGTTCCAAATCAGAGAAATTCACAATGATTTGGAAGAAGATGGAAATGTGAAGTTGGTTTCAATCTTGTTAATTCAAGAAATGCATTTGATTTAAAGATATCTCTGACAGTTCACAGATGTCAGTTTTATATTACCTTTTAATACCTATTTAATAATGTTTTCTAGATTGCTGCTCATTTTAACACAATATTCCATGTACAAAAGAAAATATACATTTGTTTTGTAATTATAATATGGTTGGCTAAAAGTTCTGTGTTAAGGATTACCAGTCAGGGACCAGTGTTTTTTCTGGATTAAAAAAAAGGAGGGAATTAACACAAGCATGTCAGAAATTACACCTAGTAAATGTTCAAATATAGGCATAATAAATAAATTGGCATGTTTGCTACTTTTCTTGTAAAGATATATATGTAGATATATATATATATATCTTCTGACCAGAAGATCCCTTGTGTTGTCCTGAAGTAATCATTCAGTCCAATAACTCAGGGCTAATAAAGCTGCATTCCTGAACCCAAACACTGCACATTGGAATGGCCCTAACACAATTTCTGAATGGTTTTTATTCTAACAAAATGAAAATTCTCCGCACATCAACACTTTGGCTAGATGATTCCATAGTAATGAAGATCTCCACTTAATTTTCAATGCACAATTTTAGTAAAAAGCACATTTAAAGATTTAAACCTCTGTATATATTTCATCCCAATAAATGTACCTAGTACTGTTTTGTGTGTGTGTGTGTGATTGCTGCTTATTATTATTTTTATGTTTAAAAAAAAATTCTCCACTTTTTAGCAGTATGGCTACTTAAACACTATGGAGGAACATAGAGACATTTTTCTTTCCAACTTCATGTGTGATGCATCGAGTTTGGAAATAATCAACGGGAAAGAAGCACAGAGATAGAAAGCTAGATGTGTGACTCTATACTAATCCTTGAAAGTCTATACTGTAAAGCTGAGTGCAATGAAGACATTACTGGCTTATCTGATTATCCTGCAAAAATGACTGATGAACTAAAATCAGAGATAAGTAGGAAATATAATAATCTCCCCTAATAAAAATTTACAGTTAAAAACTTGACATATATATTAAGTAAAAAAAAAGAAAAATATTTAAAATATAAAGACAAAATTTAAATCATAATAATATCTACTGTTAAAATTAGTTTCATGTATATGTGAGAATATGTTCCTTAAAATATTGCTTCATGCTTTGTGTCTACATATAGAGATGAACATGCAAATAGAAATATGCTGAGAACTTTTACTTTACATGATGTTATGCTATATTTTCCATGCTTCTAAATTTCCTTCAAAATTACTGATTTTATATGACTGCATAATCACCCACATTATCAATATGCTGCAATTGATATCACTTTTAACCCTATAATTGGACATTTAGCTTGTGTCTAGAGAGAAGGTTGAATGCCTTTGTCTTAAATAACACTTCAATGACCATGTTGTGGTTGTTTAGTAGTTCGTTCATGTCCAACTCTTTGCAACACCATGGACTGTAGCTCACCAGGCTCCTGTCTGTCCATGGGGATTTTCAGGCAAGCATGCTAGAATGGATTGTCATTTCCTTCTCCAGGGGATCTTCCCAACCCAGGGATCTAACCAGCATCTGCTACAAGTCTCTTGAATAGCAGGCAGATTCTTTATTGCTGCACCAGCAGGGAAGCCCTTACTTGTGTATAAAGATTTGTACTAATGTCTAAATATTTCCTTTGGACATGAGAACTGCTTTATTGGGTCATAGTATTTTGCCATTACATTCTTATCCAAATTTCTACGTCAGTGGTTGCATCCTGTCAGCAGTCTATACTAATGCCTTTTGTATCACACTTGGCCATGCAGGAGATGCAATAAATGTGGATTCAACCCCTGGGTTGGGAAGATCCCCTGGAGGAGGAAATGGCAACCCACCCCAGTATTCTTGCCTGGAAAATTCCATGGACAGAGGAACAAGCCTGGTGGACTACAGTCCATGGAGCCACAAAGAGTTGGGCTTGACTGAGCATCATCAGCATTATTGCTGTCATGAATACTGTCTTTTGAATCAATAACTTCAATATTATACAGGGACATGAGATACCATTTCAAGGTTATATCTTTTTATGATTGTAAGCCAGATATATTTCCCTTTCATGAATCTCATCTCTAAGTTTTTTTCACATTTTCAAGTTCCTAAAACATTTTTAATTACTATTATTCATTTGCAAGCACAGATTTAAAATTTTTTCTTAACTATTTTTGTTTTCTTTGTCCAGTTTTCAAACTCAAATGAGCTTGTTTCAAATAAGCAAGAGTAATTCTCCAATATTTATAAATAAGCACAAGATTTGACCTAGAAAAAAAAACATCAAAAATACATTTATTGCTTTCTTCTTTCACAGGGCCCTCTAGGCATTTTTTTATGTTTACATCTTTAACTTGAGGAGAAAACATACAAGTTGTATGAGATTGGAGTTGTCATTATTCTCTGATATCCCCTCCATGTTTCTGAGTTTTCACTGTGTGTAGTGAATGTACACACTTACACAAGGACAATGAAATGTGATGAATTGTGGAGAAACCTTCTTTTGTGGAGAAAGAGTGCCACACGTGTCTTGGGAATGGAAGGAATTTGACCCTAAGCAGACAGGAGTCACATTCTATATCATTTGGACTCTATGGTAGCAACTTTCATCAACTGCAACCATTATGTTCATTTTAAGGAATAACAAAAGAATTGCTAAACTTCTCATAAGTTTCATTAAAGGGCAGGAGGATGTTCAAGAAGCAGGAACTGGTGTTGAAATTACAAATGTGACATTGTGTCAGGAATGCCACGTCCAGGATCTGCCCTTTTGACAACAAGACAGTTCTTGACCTTTGACTTTTAACAAATTGTGGCTAAGTTTAAACACTCCGGAAGTCTTCTAGTTCACATCTGCGTGATATTGCAACTGTGGTAAGAAAAGAAAATGAAAATACAAAAATATGAGTGTCATTTCAATTGTGTTAAATGGCATAAGATACGTATTATATGATAAGCTCTTTTAAAAAATTCACTAGCCATTCAAAGACAGAATAAAAAGATAAAAACACAAGAACAATGAAGACCTGAAATGTATTTTTTAAAGTAAGTCTGATGCATGTATGCAAATATGTTTGTCAGTAACTGGCACAAGGGCCCATGTCAGTTACATAAAACAAGATCATATACTAGGTCATAAAAGTGTGAAAGTTGCTCAGTTGTGTCCAACTCTTCATGACCCCATGGACTATATAGTCCATGGAATTCTCCAGGCCAGAATGCTGGAGTAGGTAGCTGTTCCATTCTCCAGGGGATCTTCCCAACCCAGTGATCCAACTCAGATCTCCAGCATTGCAGGTGGATTCTTTACCTGCTGAGCCACCAGGGAAGGCCAGTCATAAAAAGACCTCATAAATTAAAAAATGTAGAACTAATATAAAAAACATTCCCTGATCATAATATAATGAATCCAGAAATTAAAACAAAGTTAGAAACAAAAATCCTTCCACTTGGAAATAATTTTAAGTTTTGAAAGTTGAAATCTTGTCATAAAAAAACTTTTAGATGGAAGAGCTATAAACTAAAACTTCAAAAATATTCATAAAGATGATGAAGATACTATATACCAAGCTTAACTAATTAAAATAAACAATAAATTAATCAAAAGCAAAAACCTTGTTATTTTTAAATCAGTAAAATGAGTTAAATCTTAGCTACTTATAATCAAGAAAAACAGAAGGAAGATAGTTACATGCAAACACACAAAAGAAATCTCAAGAAATAAGTTTAGAAACAGAATAATTTTAAATTATTGAAAGACTACTTTCCCAGCTCTACATGTATCAAATTTTACATCTGGATAATATAAATATTTTCCAAGAAAAATATAATTTACCGAAGTTGGCTATAGAATTTACATAAATCCTAAAAAACCTCACCAAAACCTAAAACTTAGATATAAAAGAGCTATCTTCCAAAATACAAAACACTAGACTGACAGCTTCAGAGGCTTTTCCTAAATTTTAAAACAAATAAATTAAGCTATTCTAAGTGTTAGTCGCTCAGTGGTATCCGACTCTTTGCGACCCCATGGATTGCAGGCTGTCGGGTTCCTCTGTCCATGGAATGCTCCAGGCTAGAATACTGGAGTGGATAGCCATTCCCTTCTCCAGGGGATCTTCCCAAACCAGGGATCAAACCCAGGTCTCCCGAATTGCAGGTGGATGCTTTACTAGCTGAGCCACCTGGGAAGCTATTCTGAAAGTGAAAGTTGCTCAATGTTTCCAATTCTTTGGGACCCCATGGATTATACAGTCCATGAAATTCTCCAGGCCAGAATACTGGAGTGGGTAATGATTCCCTTCTCCAGGGGATCTTCCCTACCCAGGGATCAAACCCAAGTCTCTCTCACTGAAGGCGGATTCCTTACCAGCTGAGCCACCAGAAAAGCCCCCAAATACTGGAGTGGGTACCCTATGCCCTCTCCAGCAGATCTTCCTGACTCAGGAATCAAACTGGGATCTCCTGAATTGCAGACGGAGTCTTTACCAGCTGAGTTACTAGGGAAGCTATTCTACAGCACATTAAAAATTAAAATTAAGCATGAGTTATATTGACATTAAATCAAAAAAGTCACAGTCAAGCAAATAAAAAAAAAATGTAGCAAACCCATACAGCAGAACACTAAAATAACCATGCATCAAAAATAACCACCATCAAAAATAAATCTCCCAAATATGCCTAGGACTTATTCCAGGCAAAAAAAAGATGAATATTAAAAATACCTTTTATTATATTTAATTCTCTTTCTATCTAAGGTGAAAAAATATCACATGATCCCTTTTCTGAATGCTGAAATGGCATTTGATCATTTTACACTCATTTTATTTACAAAGGAAAAATGCCCCCAAATGAAAATCAGTGAAACATTCACTAACACACACATGAGGGCACAGGTGCCCACAAATAGGTCAAGCGCAGAAATCAGCACCATGTGAGAAAGAACACTGGAAGCAGAAAGAGGATAAAACTCACAACATCCATGACTAATAAACAAGGTGCTAGAGGCACCAGCCATTGCAATTATGGAAGAAATGTGTTTTTATCAGAAGTGTAAAATCACAACAGAATGAAGTAAAATCAATACTCTGCAGATAATATAGTTACAATTGGAAAATCCAAGATAGTTACCAATAGAACAAAAATCAAAACCTGTAAAGCATGAAATCATAAAATTATTAAAAATAAACATGGTTGCACTTTTTTATACATTAGGGTGGAGAATGAAGGCCTATCTAGAAAGTGAAAGTGAAAGTCACTCAGTCTTACGGACCCCATGGACTATACAGTCCATGGAATTCTCCAATCCAGAATACTGGAGTGGATAGTCTATCTGTCACTTAAAATGCAGAAATCTTTAAAGTGAGTGACTATCAGAGTTTTTTAATTTTTTTTAATGCCACTATAAGAAAAACTAATTGCAAAGTCATCATAAGCTGAAGAAAGATAAGCAGCAAAGCAAAAAGGAAATTTGGGGGGGAATTCCCTAGTTCTCCAGTGGTGAAGACTCTGCTCTTCCTCTGTAGGGGATGAGTCTTCCATCCCTGGTCAGGGAACTAAGATCCCATGTGACTCAAAGCTTTGTTGGAGGCAGAGTGTGATCCCCCAAATATGCAAATACTTAGAAATCAAGGAAAAAATCAAAAACTCATCAGAAAACTAAGTGAATACATGAAAAGTTCTTTGAAAATCAAATAAAAATATTTCCTGAGAAATAAAAATGTGCCTCATTCATCATAAATGAAATCTCATTTAAAATACTATAATTTTTTTTACCTATAATATTGGTAAAATTTCAAAATGTTTGACAATACACTCTGTTGGTGAGGTTATATGAAAAATCGAAGTTTCATTCATTCCTGGAGTACAAAATACTGCAATCCATAGAGAGGGCAATTTAATAAAACCTAACAAAATTTAAAACTCTTTTATCCAGCAATTTTTTTATAGGAACATTTTTGTTATTCAGTCACTCAGTCATGTCCTATTCTTTGCAACCCCATGGACTGCAGCATGCCAGGCTTCCCTGTTCTTCACCATCTCCCAGAATTTGTTTGAATTCATGTCCATTGAGTCGTAATGCCATCAAATCATCTTGTCCTCTGTCAACTTCTTATCCTTCTGCCTTTAATCTTTCCCAGCATCAGGGTCTTTTCTAATGAGTCAGCTCTTTGCATTAGGTGGCCAAAGTATTGAAGCTTCAGCTTCTGCATCAGTCCTTCTAATGAATATTCAAGATTGATTTCCTTTAGGATTGACTGGTTTGATCTCCTTGCAGTCCAGGGGACTCTCAAGAGTCTTCTCCAACACCACAGTTTGAAAGCAGTTCTTCGGTGCTCAGCCTGCTTTCTGGTCCAGCTCTCACATCCACACATGACTACTGGAAAAACCATAGCTTTGACTATATGAACATTTGCCGTCAAAGTAATGTGTCTGCTTTTCAATATGCTGTCTAGGTGTGTCAAGCTTTTCTTCCAAGATGCAAGCATCTTTTATTTTCATGGCTGCAGTCACCACCTGTAGTGATTTTGGAGCCCAAGAAAATAAAAAGCCTGTCACTCTTTCCATTTTTTCCCTATCTATTTGCCATGAAGTAACGTGACCAGACGCCATGATCCTAGTTTTTCGAATGTTGAGTTTTAAGCCAGGTTTTTCACTCTCCTTTTCACCTTCCTTAAGAGGCTCTTTAGTTCCTCTTCACTTTCTGCCATAAGGATGGTGTATATACCCTGCAGAATGTACCCTGCAGAAAAACCTGAAATGATTTTTACATAGGAAATTATTTTCTAGCAGTACTTTTCTGTTAGCAAATAATCCAGTGACAACTAGGCATACCTATTTAAAGGGAACAGATTAAATACACCATAGGATAATTACACATGTGAAGATTTTTTTAGTTAAAGATTTTTAATACCCTGATATGGAAAATTCTCCAAGATACATAGATAAGTGAAAGGAAAAAACCAAAAACATAATAAAGATACATGACACTGTTATATACTTTATTTAGAGACATAATGAAATATATTTACATTTGCCTATATTTACATAGAGAGACACTAGAAAGTTACACAAGAGCATATAAAACATGTTTCCTAAAGGAGTTCAGTTGAACAAGTTGTTCAATGCAGGGCAGTCAGGGCAGGAGTGATGAATACCTACATGTATATCTTTGGTATATCATTTGGATTTTTGAATCCCATGAATGTACTACAAACTTTAAATTTTTTTTATTTCAATATGTATAAAATATTTTCCCAAACCTTAGAATATTATAGGATTAGTACATAGCAAGTATTTAATGAATATTTATTGAGTACATTAGAATAAAAATGGTCTGTTCCATAAACAAATGGAGAGAAGAAAAGAAAGGTTAAGGAGAAATAGATAAGAGAGAGATGGAGGGAGGAATAAATTCCACTTGACTTCTGTGTTCACACTTTCTATTTTTATTTGAGGTTAATTTTAAACATAACATTTGTTGTCTTATCAGTAAGCATTTCATCTGAGGGCCAAAAAAGTTTGTTTAAGCAATGCTGTATCAAACCAAGACACATTATTATATCCTTTTATGAATACATATTGTGAAAGTATGAGATCCTGCTCAATATATATACCCACTATGCATATAAATACATTAAGTGCTTCATTAAAAAGAAAATTTAAGGTGGCATGTGCTATTCCTTAATTTGGAATTTTCCATCAGAATAAAACTTGACTGAAATTTTCCAAATTGGTTTCCAAGAGTTGTATTTCTGTTCCACTTCGCTGCATGTTTGATCTATCTCAGCCTCATTTGTCATGTAATGCCTTAGAGCATATTCAAAATGGGTTTCACTTTTCAGATTGGCACTATGTATGTATGTTCACCTAGATAACATATTCAAAAGCAGAGACATTACTTTGCCAACAAAGGTCTGTCTAGTCAAGGCTATGATTTTTCCTGTGGTCATGTTTAGATGTGAGAGTTGGACTGTGAAGAAGGCTGAGTGCCCAAAAACTGATGCTTTTGAACTGTGGTGTTGGAGAAGACTCTTGAGAGTCCCTTGGACTGCAAGGAGATCCAACCAGTCCATTCTGAAGTAGATCAGCCCTGGGATTTCTTTGGAGGGAATGATGCTGAAGCTGAAACTCCAGTACTTTGGCCACCTCATGCGAAGAGTTGACTCATTGGAAAAGACTCTGATGCTCGGAGGGATTGGGGGCAAGAGGAGAAGGGGACGACAGAGGATGAGATGGCTGGATGGCATCACTGACTTGGTGGACGTGAGTCTGAGTGAACTCCAGGAGTTGGTGATGGACAGGGAGGCCTGGCGTGCTGTGATTCATGGGGTCGCAAAGAGTCGGACACGACTGAGTGACTGATCTGATCTGAGACAGAAGAATAATTGTATTTTTATTACTAATACTAAAAATGTTACCAATGATATAAAAAGTAAATTTCAGACAGTATAATACAGTTTGAGAGATTCAAACAGTGAAAAATTAGGCATTTTGGAGAAGATAGGGAATTTCATGTGTATCTGATCCCAGCTGTGAATCTTACTCAGGGTTAGTTTCAGTAAGTAGTTCCTGACTGAGCTTTACATATTTTCAATTAACTGTTAATTGTATCCAGCCACGGATTTAGAAGGCTTTGAGTACAAAGGGTAGAAGTCTGTTCTACAGATAACACCCTACCAGAGAATAGGCACTGAATTGTACTAAGTATAGCAAGCTTTTAACATTCAGACCCAAAACATGAGTGTGATGGGGCAGGATGGTGGTGGGCTCTTGATATACTGTACTACAGGATGTCATCACCATGTGGACAGGTTGGCTGTGTGACTTCCTTTCTTCTCCTTTCCCTCCAGGAGTGTTTACTGTGGTTTCTTAGACCTGACCAGTTATTGTATATTGGATAGATGCAATGCAAATAGCTTTTATTTTCATATATCTTTGCATTTAGAGATGCCACACATCTAGGACTTCACAGACATACCCCCGGCATCACCCTGTGAAGTGGAGACAAAGCACATCACCAGAGGCCTGAGCCTGATGCAGTGTCTGGATCTGGCTGGTTTCCGTGAGAAATGCTAGATTATTTTTTGTTAGAGTATAAATGATTTACAGTGTCATGTTAGTTTCTTCTGTACAGTGAAGTGAACGAGCTATGTATGTATGAGTCATTGCTGAGTCATGTCAGACTCTTTGCAACCCCATGGGCTGTAGCCCGCCAGGCTCCTCTGTCCATGGAATTTCCCAGGCAAGAATAGTGGAGTAGGCCGTTGCCTCCTCTAGGGATCTACCAGACTCAGAGATGGAACCTGTGTCTCCTGCATCTCCCTCATTGGCAGTCATCTCCCACATTACTCAGTGGTAATCTTTACCACTGAGTCACCTGAGAATTAGCTATACCTATACATATAACACATCCCCTCCCTCTTGAGCATCCCACTCACCTCTCTAGGGTCATCACAGTGCACCAAGCTAAGCAATTTGTGCTATATAACAGCTTCCCACTAGCTAGCTATTTAACACTTGCTAGGGTATATATGTCAATGCTACTTTCTCCATTCATCCCACCTTCTCTTCCCCCCCACTGGGTCCACATGTCCATTCTCTTGTCTGTGTCTCTATTCCTGAGAAGTGTTAGATTTTTAATATTGATCTTTACTAATGAGCAAATGGGGAAAAGGTACCAAGGCCAGACTGTTATTTTTCACTTAAAGATCAAATAATGACACTGTGGTCCCTTATACCTTGAGGTGTCATCATGGTGGTGACACCAAGGAAAGCCAGGTATTGTTAAAATGTCCTATCTATGCAAGTTTCAGTCTGTATCTGAACAGGAATGGAGAACAGTGCATTTTCCCTGTTTATATCCAGTAGAGACAGCTATCTGCGTCCCTTTTTGAAAGAAGGAGAAAAAATATATAACTTCTACTCCTTTGAGAAGTGATGGCAAGGATTCTGGATTCTTACCCTGAACTTTTGAAATGTAAATACATCTTTCAAAGGTCAGATAAACACTGAATGTCTTCTGCTTTCATGACCTAGAGATGTTGCCAAGTTCTGGACTTCATAGGTTTTGGAATGTAAATAGCTAAAGAGAGAGAGCTCTCCAGTCTTTCTGGCACCTTGGGACTTAACCTAGAATCCTAATCCAAATTGCCACCAGTCTGACTCTAGTAATATGTGAGGAGTCAAATGCTTCCAGGAAAAATAAAAACAAACATTTCCTATCTTGGTGTCCTATATGTTTCCTTGTCTCAGAAGGCTAGGGCTTTTTTATGGAAACACTGAGAAATCTAGGAAGTTGTTTTTCCTCATAAGAAGGAGAATCTTTATTTTTTAAACAGGATGGAGAATATACATTCAAAATATTTGACACCAATATTCCAGGCAGACATAATCATCAGTATTGCTCAATAATATTTTTATTACTATTTCCTCTCTCTTCTTTCAGTCATGTAGTAAAATTGTGCTTAATTGACCTTTGAAGTTGGAATAGTTGTGTCAGCCAATAATATAAGAGTGAAAGATTATGTATCTTTTGCAGGTGGAAAGCTTGAAAAATCACTCTTCCCTAAATGGTAGACTCTCTGATACCCACATTCTTTAGCGAAGATGATGTGGCACAGAGCCCAAAGCATATATGTAATGAACATAAAACTAAACCCTGATTTTTAGGTCATTGAGATTTGGTGGTTGCGTGTTACATACCATCTATGGAACTACCCTTTCTGATATGTACACATATAAAGTAATTGAAAAACACCACTGATCTAAAATTCTAGAAATTGATGTGCTTTGAGCTGTTTTCTTCTCTGAGATATGTCACTCCCTCCCTGCAAAAGGCATGAAAATCTTAAGAATTTAATATAACTCTGGTGTTACAGAGAATATAACTCTGGTGTCAGCAACAACCCATGAACTCTGATTCATCTTCCATTAAAATATATTAGATATTAAAGTTAAAGGATTGAATTCTGTGAGATCCTTATGTCTACTAATTTCCATATATACATGTATATAGTAAATGTTAACTTCTCCATAAGAAATCTGCTTAGCTTAAGAAAGTCAACATTAATTCATCTACATGAAAAATGTGGTAACACTTATCTTTAATTTTTTTAGATACAATAGAAACTGATTTCAACATACCAGATACTGAATTTGAAGAACCCAAAGAATATTTTCATGTTTTTTTGTTGTTGTTCTGTAATTTTTTTTCAATATTCATACTATACTTTTATTTTTTTTCCATATATGATATTATACATATTTCAATGCCATTCTCCCAAATCATCCCACCCTCTCACTCTTCCACAGAGTCCAAAAGACTGTTCTATACATCAGTGTCTCTTTTGCTGTCTCGTATACAGGGTTATTGTTACCATCTTTCTAAATTCCATATATATGCGTTAGTATACTGTATCGGTGTTTTTCTTTCTGGCTTACTTCACTCTGTATAATAGGCTCTAGTTTCATCCACCTCACTAGAACTGATTCAAATGTATTCTTTTTAATGGCTGAGTAATACTCCATTGTGTATATGTACCACAGCTTTCTTATCCATTCATCTGTTGATGGACATCTAGGTTGCTTCCATGTCCTGGCTATTATAAACAGTGCTGCCATGAACACTGGGGTACACGTGTCTCTTTCATGCTTTTTTAATGTTCCTCAAACAAGATCATTTCAAAAGAAAGGTCTAAACATTTTTTGATAAAAAATTGTTTTCTATAGTTTATTTAGTGAAGACTTTGTTTGTTTTCCACATTAATCCTTAGAATTCCTATGGGTGAGTTTTATTTACTGTCTTATGAGATCTTACAGGAAATTAATCAAAAGAATCCTCTTAAGTAGCTGAAATCCACAGACTATCAGGGCAATTGAAGGATAGTGCCATATTAATAAATTGTATTTATGATACACTTTAACTGGAAGCCAGGAAGTAAATTAAGTGATAAGTTTAACTTCTTATTCTCTAATTTCAGATTTTAAAACAGGTATCTTTCATTTTAAGAAACAGTTTCACTATAGAGAACAACAGGTAATCATCCATTATACATCTGAATTGCAGTGGAAAGAAACAGAAGTTATTGCCTCTAAAATTATACTTATTAAATGCTTTCAGATAGAAAATGCACACAACGTAGGCAATCATTTATATAATTCAGCACACAAAAAAGATATTTCAATGGAGATGCTCATCGCCTGAATTTGAGGCTTCTCTCTTTACAATATCACTATCAACCATTGTTGTGCCTTTTTTCTTTGAAATGAAAGAAATCAGATCTTCTTCTTGACAGTATCAACAAAGTAAGTTTTATCACTTTTACCTCTATCCAGTAATAAAAAGTTTTTTGTAAGATTTTGTATGCTTTAATTTTTGGTTAAATTACTCTTTTTCAGAATCATTATTTTTATATTTTAAAAATTTTCCTGAATACATATTAATACACAGTGCCTAAAAATAACTTTATTAAAATTAATGACACACACACAAAATAAATTTTTCTACTTAGAATTGCTACCAAGTTCAAGTTCATACTGCTTGCCACGGGAAAGTGAAAGTGAAAGTCATTCAGTTGTGGTCAACTCTTTGAGACCCCATGGACTATACCATGGAATTCTCCAGGCCAGAATACTGGAGTGGATAGCCATTCCCTTCTCCAGGGGATCTTCCCAACCCAGGGATCAAACCCAGGTCTCCTGCATTGCAGACATATTCTTTACCATCTGAGTCACCAGGGAAGCCCACTTGCCATAGGACTGCTGCTGCTGTTAAGTCGCCTCAGTTGTGTCCGACTCTGTGCAACCCCATAGACGGCAGCCCACCAGGCTCCCCCGTCCCTGGGCTTCTCCAGGCAAGAATACTGGAGTGGGTTGACATTTCCTTCTCCATTGTATGAAAGTGAAAAGTGAAAGTGAAGTCGCTCAGTCATGTCCGACTCTTCGCGCGACTCTATGGACTGCAGCCCACCAGGCTCCTCCTTCCACAGGATTTTCCAGGCAAGAGTACTGGAGTGGGTTGCCATTGCCTTCAGTTCAGTTCAGTTCAGTTGCTCAGTCGTATCCAACTCTTTGCGACCCCATGAATCACAGCACGCCAGGCCTCCCTGTCCATCACCAACTCCCGGAGTTCACTCAGACTCACGTCCACCAAGTCAGTGATGCCATCCAGCCATCTCATCCTCTGTCATCCCCTGCTCCTCCTGCCCCCAATCCCTCCGAGCGTCAGAGTCTTTTCCAATGAGTCAACTCTTCACATGAGGTGGCCAAAGTACTGGAGTTTCAGCATCATTCCCTCCAAAGAAATCCCAGGGCTGATCTCCTTCAGAATGGACTGGTTGGATCTCCTTGCAGTCCAAAGGACTCTCAAGAGTCTTCTCCAACACCACAGTTCAAAAGCATCAATTCTTCAATGCTCAGCCTTCTTCACAGTCCAACTCTCATATCCATACATGACCACAGGAAAAACCATAGCCTTGACTAGACGAACCTTTGTTGTCAAAGTAATGTCTCTGCTTTTGAATATGCTGTCTAGGTTGGTCATAACTTTCCTTCCAAGGAGTAAGCATCTTTTAATTTCATGGCTGCAGTCACCATCTGTAATGATTTTGGAGCCCAGAAAAAATAAAGTCTGACACTGTTTCCACTGTTTCTCCATCTATTTCCCGTGAAGTGGTGGGACCAGATGCCATGATCTTCGTTTTCTGAATGTTGAGTTTTAAGCCAACTTTTTCACTCTCCACTTTCACTTTCATCAAGAGGCTTTTGAGTTCCTCTTCACTTTCTGCCCTAAGGGTGGTGTCATCTGCATATCTGAGGTGATTGATATGTCTCCCAGCAATCTTGATTCCAGCTTGTTTCTTCCAGTCCAGCATTTCTCATGATGTACTCTGCATATAAGTTAAATAAGCAGGGTGATAATATACAGCCTTGACGTACTCCTTTTCCTATTTGGAACCAGTCTATTGTTCCATGTCCAGTTCTAACTGTTGCTGCCATTGCCTTAGGACAGGCCAATACATAGATGAATTGTCAGGGCAAGGAACAGTGACTTAGTTCAGGAAGCCAGAAGACTGGGAAGACAGCAGACTCATGTTCCAAAAAATCATCTTACCTGACTTAGAATTCAGACTTCTTTTATATTAACAAGGAATAGGCAGTGTGACTGGCTATTACACTTCTTGGCATCAAGTATCCTTTATTCTTGCAACCATCCACATAGTTTAGGTCACCTGTTCCTGTAAAACTCCAACAAGGCAAATGTTATTCTCTGTTCTGCAAACTGTTATCTCTGTATGAATGGGAATACATATCCTTTTAAAGGTCAAATTTGGGAGACAGAGTCTTGAGAATGAGCTATGCTGTGTATTTCAGACTCTAAGCAACATTCTTTCACAAAGATGCAGAGCCAGCAGGACTAAACACAGGCATCAGAGCTCAAGTTAGAAGTAAAGGAATAGATTCAATATGGAGTCAGACTTGTTCTTCTCTGTTATAAAACAACTTTTAACAAAAATTATGAAGTTTTCTAAAAGTGTTGATATATCAATTCAATAGTTTTCAGGTTTGGTTTTGGTTTAAGTTGATCTTTTTTATTAATCCAGGGATTAAAGAATTCCTCTCCTCAAAAAGAAGAAAAAGAGATTTTTTAAAAAATTGAAAAAATACACTTGGTCAAAGACATATCTATTATTAGAGATGCAAATTTGGAGAAATTTTTGATCTTCATCTTCAATATATTCTTTATTACAATCTTTAAAATATTTATTTTAATGCAAGTCAAGACCAATTTGTCTTAACAGATACATTTAGAGGTAAAATAAGATTTAGGAATATTAATGCATTAAGTTTTTTCAGTATTTATTTCCACTTTTATTTAATCACCATGAAAACCATGTCCTGGATTAATTGAATAAAAGAGTGACATGACTGAATTCTTCTGTTTATGTCTAGGTGAGTAGTATCCTTTGGTTCAGTGTTCTAAGACATCTTTGCTGCTGCTAAGTCGCTTCAGTCATGTCCAACTCTGTGCGACCCCATAGACGGCAGCCCACCAAGCTCCCCCGTCCCTGGGATTCTCCAAGCAAGAACACTGGAGTGGGTTGCCATTTCCTTCTCCAATGCATGAAGGTGAAAACTGAAAGTGAAGTCGGTCAGTCGTGTCCAACTCTTAGCAACCTCTTGGACTGCAGCCTACCAGGCTCCTCCGTCCATGGGATTTTCCAGGCAAGAGTACTGGAGTGGGGTGCCATTGCCTTCTCTGAAGACATCTTTACTCAGATCTAACTGGACCTGCTCTCACGCAATAGAAAGGCCAATCTGCTGAAGAGGTGCTGGGTGTTGACAATTAAAAAATCATAATGTATCAAATCACATAAATATGCTTCATACGTAAAAGCTATTGAATTTGGGAGTAACAAAGACATCTGGATATTATCATGAACCTCATCTTTAATTTTTAACTAGTCTAGCTCATACCAAAAATATAGAAGGAGGAATTTGGTGTTTGCTATGGAAAGAGGATGGACCTTGTACAGCAAGGATGACTGGAGACGGACAAATGAGATCCTCCCTAAAACAACTGATCCTTCCGAATCAACTTTGCTGTTTTAGAAAAGGAAAAAGAACAAAAGAAAAAAAAAACAAACTTTCCCCTTTCAGCCTAAGGTTGAGAATGACAGAAGGAAATGGCTACCATCCTAGAAAACTCTGTTATATAGCTGTCAAAACCTAAAAAAACAGCTGTTTAAACTCTAAATCATCCTCAAGAATGAGAAGGCTTGGCTAGATATATATTTAGCCATTCCAAATATGTAATTTGGAAACATTTATTTAGCCTCTTGAGGCCTCTGTTACATGATCAGAGATTAAACCAAAATATTGATAGTACTTTAATTCTCTAAGTAGGTGTTTGGGCAAAATACTTTATTAAATTTCTTCCTTAAATGAGAATTTTGATTTATAACGCATGAGGAAGCAAAGGAGTTTGGGTTTTGCTTTTTCTTTAGTATCTAAGTTGGACTTTTCTTTTTTGAGTCTCAGAAAAACGGGTGAGAACAGACATCAGTTTGAGTCCCAACTTGCCCAACTGTGGTTCCCACAGGACCTTTTGAGGAAGAATTTCATCCCTCGTCCTGAATGCTCAGTGAATCAACTCCACCAAGAGCCCTGGGATTCTAGAGGAAGTTTTGCAATGATTCTCTGAGGCTTTGGCCCTGAAGAAGAAAGCAGTAATTTTAAGAGTTTTGACATTTTATGTACCATTTTGTCCCCATTCAACCGTAAGTTAAAAAAAAAAAGCTGTTCAGAAGAAATTTTTCCCAAATACCCAGCACCGAATGCAGCATAGAGACCTCATAAGGGACTTTTTAAAAGAGTAGCTATGCAGAGACCCATCCCTAAAATAAGCTCATGATATCTGCATTAAGTAAAATAAATGACCAGTGTGAGTTCGATGCATGAAGTAGGTCACCCAAAGCCAGTGCTCTGGGACAAGCCAGAGGGATAGGGTGGGAAGGGAGGTAGAAGGGGGTTCAGGATTAGGGGGATGCATGTATACCTATGGCCAATTCATGTTGATATGTGGCAAAAACTATTACAATATTGCAATTATCTTCCAATTAAAATAGATTAATTAGTTAAAAAAAAAAAAAACTCATGGGGAGGGGAGAATTTTAAGGTCCTCCAACACTTTCACATTCCAGGCACCTGGGACCCCATTTGCTCATAACAAAACTGTACCCTCAACTTTCTGAGCGACTTTATATATTTTAAGTCATTCCTGGTGACATCATCCACACAGAATAGAAGTTTTATAATAAGAAAAGAGAATAAATCTGTCCTCTCATCAACCTTCTCCTCACTATTCCCTGAACCAACAACAAAACAATTTGGATGGTATTTCAGAAAAGGAATGTGACAAGGCCTGTTTCATTTTGAAACAGTAGCTATTGAAGCTATTTCCTCAGACTTAAGCATCATGATGCTATGTCGCTTTCCTTTCAAAGAAGAGAAGCTAATATTGCTTGTTTGTATTTTTAATCTACCAAGTCACATCTCTGGGGGAAAAAAAAAAAAGGCTGTTGAAATAATGAATGTGAAAATATCTGAAATGGTGCCTGGCACTTAGAAGCCAGTGAATAAGTGTATTTTATAGAGAATAACTGACACGATTAAATTTACTTGTAAAGACAAAAATCTTTATTTAATCAATTTATACATTTTAAACTCTTGTGCTTCCCAAACCTGGGTATACATCAAAGTCATCTGGAGACTTAAAAAACAGTACCATGTTTTGCTTAAAGCAAATGACCTCTGCCCTCATCTTCAAGCAAAGTCAACTCTGATTTCTGCATGGCTGGGAAGACCAGCTGCTGAGAGTCAAGGCTTTGTAATATCATCGGAACTTTACATCCACTTCCACAAAAGAATATGAAAAAAATGACATATTTTGCTTCTAATCTAGATGGTAAAATTATATATAACTGTAATGGTAACTCTTTCTTAAGAATTGTCTTCAAATCCTGTAGAAAATTAAGATATTTTCAAACGCATTCAACCTTATTCCACAATTTTTTTTATTTTAAGTACAATTGCAATAAATTAAATGTGTTTCTATTTCCAATAATTTGTTCAGAAACAAACTACAAGTTTGCATAAAGACCTTATGAGACCCCAGTACTATTATAAACATGAACCTCAAATTATTCAGTCATTTACCTGTGAAACATAATCTCTGAGGGTGACATTCCAGGTTCAAGTATAACTCAATGAATAAAAAAATAAAATATAGCCTACCCTGAATTATATTTCATAAACTGACTACTCATCAACATTAACAAATTCACTAAGATAAATAATTATATAGAGGGGACAAAGGACATGCAATAAAGATATTTGGCATACTGGGTTTCTATTTCTCTATTAGCTTCTATTCTTTTCTATGACAGAAAGTCTTCCTGTGTTATTTCAGAGACAGTCAGATGCCAGAGAGGGCTTTATGTGCTGACTGGTTTTAAGGCCACCAAACAATGATCTGTGTGGTGTGATTCAAGTAGGCCAAACAGTCCGGGATGACCTTCCAAAAACCTCTCATGTGTTGACTGATGCTAGACACTCTGGAATGTTTTATACCCTAGATAAGAAGTTCTTAGCTGGGGTGTCTTTCAGTGTTTTAAAATACTCTGTTTAAAAATACTGATGTCCAGGCCCCATCCAGAAGTACTGAATCCAAATATTTGGGGGTTGGATGCAGTATATGTGAAAACTTTGATCTGTACTAAATACCAAACCCTCTGCCCCTCCGACCCATGGCCTTAGCAGAACTCTCACCCAAAATCATTTTCAAGAACCTGTATTTTAGTATGAATTACCTGGAAGCATGTCTTGAGGAGGTAAAGAAGAGAAGCATCCATCAGTACTACTGTGGGAAGACTATGATACAAATTTCAGAAAAATGTAGACTGATCTCATGTGTTAGATCCAGCAGAAACAAGAAAATAAAATACTACCAGAGTTAACAAGGCCTCAGATTATTAATTTTTTACAAAAAAAAACCTATAAAACAATAAATTTCCATAATAGTTTGAAAGACTTTAAAAAATTGCACACCAGAGGAAAAATAAGAGTCAGTCAAAAAATTAGGAAAAGGCCCCTTGCCCAGAAATGGACAAGAATTAATATATAGAGAAATAAATATTTTACAGTGCTTTGAACATTTATGAAGTAACTTTCACATATTTTATATTATTTGTGCATCAAAACAGCCCTATTGTTTGTAGAACTAGGTTTAAGCAGATTATGATTCACACTATATTAGGGATGAATAGCAGTAGTAGTAATATGTGTGTGCTCAGTCAAGTCCAACTCTTTGGACACCCCATGAACTGTAGCCTGCCAGCTTTCTCTGTCCATGAAATTTTCCACGCAAGAATACTAGAGTGAGTAGGTTGTCATTTCCTTCTCCAGGGAATCTTCCCGATCCAGGGATTGAACCCACATCTTTTGCATTTCCTGAATTGGCAGGCAGATTTTTTTTTTTTTTTTTTTACCAACTATACCACCTGGGAAGCTCATATTTCAGATATGGAAACTTAAAGAGGTTAATTGGGTTTGCCAAGGTCCTATCACCAGGATCTAAGAGTGTATGCTTGAATCTGTTTGCCTAAAAGCTGAGCACCAAAGAATTGATGCTTTTGAACTGTGGTGTTGGAGAAGACTCTTGAGAGTCCCTTGAATGGCAGGGAGATCAAACCAGTCCATCCTAAAGGAGATCAGTCCTGGGTGTTCATTGGAAGGACAGATGGTGAAGCTGAAACTTCAATACTTTGGCCACCTGATGCAAAGAGCTGACTCATTTGAAAAGACCTGATGCTGGGAAAGATTGAGGGCAGGAGGAGAAGGGGCCAACAGAGGATGAGATGGTTGGATAGCATCACCAACTTGATGGACATGGGTTTGGGTGAACTACGGGAGTTGTTGATGGAAGCCTGGCATGCTGTGGTTCATGGGGTCACAAAGAGTCAGACACGACTGAGCAACTGAACTGAACTGAGTGAATCACAGCATTCCCTGGAAAATAAGTAAAATTTGATCAATTAAGATAATTTTCCTGTCACTGCAATCTAACAAAATATATGAGCTATGTCTTTCTCAAAGAAAAAACATTTTTCTTGGGTCTCTCATCAAAAGAGGAGGATCATCTTGCTAAGTGTTTCTTAGTTAAGTTTCCAACTTTTGTTAGTGGCATGGAAAAGTTTGGATTCTCTTCTGAAATTCTTTGCTATTCAAAGAACTCCCCCAGGAGTCTGGGGGTTATGTCAAACCCCCTCCTACTGCTTCCAAATCATTACAGCATAAAAAAATACATCTATTTGACTAATGTCATCCAGTGTCGCAAATTTATCTAGGAGTTCCTTTATGTGTAATCTGTGTCTGGCAGAGGTGAGATCAAGGTCAATGTACAATGTTCGATATTCCTTTTAATGCTCTGGTTTCTATCTCTCCATCTTTTGTTCTCATCAGTCTAGTAAAATATCTATTGACCATCCCCATGGAAAAGAAATGCAAAAAAGCAAAATGGCTCTCTGGGGGTGCCTTACAAATAGCTGTGAAAAGAGAAGCGAAAAGCAAAGGAGAAAAGGAAAGATATAAACATCTGAATGCAGAGATCCAAAGAATAGCAAGGAGAGATAAGAAAGCCTTCTTCAGTGATCAATGCAAAGCAATAGAGGAAAACAACAGAATGGAAAGACGAGAGATCTCTTCAAGAAAATTAGAGATACCAAGGGAACATTTCATGCAAAGATGAGCTCGATAAAGGACAGAAATGGTATGGACCTAACAGAAGCAGAAGATATTAAGAAGAGATGGCAAGAAGAACTGTACAAAAAAGATCTTCACGACCCAGATAATCATGATGGTGTGATCACTGACCTAGAGCCAGACATCCTGGAATGTGAAGTCAAGTGGGCCTTAGAAAGCATCACTACAAACAAAGCTAGTGGAGGTGATGGAATTCCAGTTGAGCTATTTCAAATCCTGAAAGATGATGCTGTGAAAGTGCTGTACTCAATATGCCAGCAAATTTGGAAAACTCAGCAGTGCCCACAGGACTGGAAAAGGTCAGTTTTCATTTCAATCTCAAAGAAAGACAATGCCAAAGAATGCTAAAACTACCGCACAATTGCACTCATCTCACACGCTAGTAAAGTAATGCTCAAAATTCTCCAAGCCAGGCTTCTGCAATACGTGAACTTCCAGATGTCCAAGCTGGTTTTAGGAAAGGCAGAGGAACCAGAGATCAAATTGCCAACATCCGCTGGATCATCAAAAAAGCAAGACAGTTACAGAAAAACATCTATTTCTGCTTTCTTGACTATGCCAAAGCCTTTGACTGTGTGGATCACAATAAACTGTGGAAAATTCTGAAAGAGATGAGAATACCAGACCACCTGACCTGCCTCTTAAGAAACCTATATGCAGATCAGGAAGCAACAGTTAGAACTGGACATGGAACAACAGACTGGTTCCAAATAGGAAAAGGAGTATGTCAAGGCTGTATATTGTCACCCTGCTTATTTAACTTCTATGCAGAGTACATCATGAGAAACGGTGGGCTGGAAGAAGCACAAGCTGGAATCAAGATTGCTGGGAGAAATATCAATAACCTCAGATATGCAGATGACACCACCCTTATGGCAGAAAGTGAAGAGGAACTCAAAAGCCTCTTGATGAAAGTGAAAGAGGAGAGTAAAACAGTTGGCTTAAAGCTCAACATTCAGAAAACGAAGATTATGGCATCTGGTCCCATCACTTCATGGGAAATAGATGGGGAAACAGTGGAAACAGTGTCAGACTTTATTTTTGGGGGCTCCAAAATCACTGCAGATGGTGACTGCAGCCATGAAATTAAAAGATGCTTACTCTTTGGAAGGAAAGTTATGACCAACCTAGATAGTATATTGAAAAGAAGAGATATTACTTTGCCAACAAAGGTCCATCTAGTCAAGGCTATTGTTTTTCCAGTGGTCATGTATTGATGTGAGAGTTGGACTGTGAAGAGGGCTGAGTGCCAAAGAATTGATGTTTTTGAACTGTGGTGTTGGATAAGACTCTTGAGAGTCCCTTAGACTGCAAGGAGATCCATCCAGTCCATTCTAAAGGAGATCAGTCCTGACTGTTCATTGGAAGGACCGATGCTGAAGCTGAAACTCCAGTACTTTGGCCGCCTCATGTGAAGAGTTGACTCACTGGAAAAGACCCTGATGCTGGGAGGGATTGGTGGCAGGAGAAGAAGGGACAACAGAGGATGAGATTGCCTGATGGCATCCCCGACTCAATGGACATGAGTTTGAGTGAAGTCCGGGAGATGGTGATAGACAGGGAGGCCTGGCGTGCTGTGATTCATGGGGTTGCAAAGAGTCGGACACATTCTACGACTGAACTGAACTGAACTGCATTATCTTTACAAAGAACTTTTTGTTTAATTAATTCCTCTAATGTTCTTCTCTTTTGTCGATTTCTATCTTGATATTATTATTTCCATCTTCCTTTTACTGGCACTGGATTGGCTGCTCTTAGTTTTCTATCTTCTTAAGGTAAAAGCTGAGACTATTGATCTTAGATCTTTCTTCCTTTTTACTATAAGGTTTTAAAGTTACAAATTTTCCTCTAAGCACAGACTTTTTTCTGTTGATTATTTCCCATTTAATTCATCCATTTGAAGTTATTAAAAATTGTTTTATGACCTAGCCTAGGGTCTACCCTGGAGGATGAGTCACATGCAGTGAAACTGTACTGTGGAGTGAAAGTCCTCTGTAAGTCAGGTCAAGTTGAATGATAGGGTCATTTTAGTCTTCTGTATCCTTATTGCTTTTTTTTTTTTTTTTTCTGGTTGCCTTGTGATTACTACAAGAGGACTATTGAAGTCTCCAACTAAGATTATTGAGTTGTCTATTTCTCTTATGAATATATAAGATTTTTCTCAATTTATTTAGGGACTCCATTTAAATGCATTTACAGTTGTTAAATCTTCATGGCATATTGGCTACTTTATCAGTAGGAAATGTCCCTTTCTGTCTTTAGCAATATTTCTTAAAGCCAATGTTGATACTAATATAACCACTTCAGATTATTTATAGTTGCAGTTTGAATGGTATATCATTTTGCCATCATTTGCTTTCAGTTATTTATTTCTTTGGCTATAAATAAAATAATTCTTTTATAGAAAGCTTTCTTATTCACTTTAGCAATCCCTGCCTTTTGATTGAAATGTTTAGTCTATTTACACTTAAAATGATTATTGTTAGGGTTGGATTTACATTTTGCTATTTTTTTACACATTTCATATCTTTTTTGTTTCTCTTTATCTGCCTTCCTTTGTGATTAACAAGCATGACTCAGTTCAGTTCAGTTCAGTTGCTCAGCCGTGTCTGACTCTTTGTGACCCCATGAATCGCAGCATGCCAGGCCTCCCTGTCCATCACCAATTCCCGGAGTTTACCCAAACTCACATCCGTCGAGTCGGTGATGCAATCCAGCCATCTCAGCCTCTGTCGTCCCCTTCTCCTCCTGCCCCCAATCCCTCCCAGCATCAGGGTCTTTTCCAATGAGTCAACTCTTCGCATGAGGTGGCCAAAGTACTGGAGTTTCAGCTTCAACATCAGTCCTTTACCATATTTACTTTCTCTGTTGATTTTTAGCTTTATATGTAAACACACACAGAATATTTATTCATTAACTCTATTTTTCTTCATCAATACTTTGAATATGTCATTCCATCCTGCCTGTTGGGCTCCATTGTTTCTCATAAGCAGTCAGTTCTTAATCATATTATTGACAACTATTTCTGTTTTACTGCTTTCAAGATTTTCTCTTTGACTTTGGCTTTCAGCAATTTGACAATGTGTAATTGTGGGGTTTTTGTGTTTATATTACTTAGGCTTATGTTACTTAGGTTTCATGAATATCTGAGATCTCTTAGATTCTATTTTTCACCAAATTTGGCAAGTTTTAGACATTACTTCTTCTTTTTTTTTTTTTCTGTTTCTTTTTCTATCTCCTAGCTGGGATACGGCTAGGAGACAGGAGACAGGGGACAGCTGGGATTCATGGCTGGAATGTGTCATATTGTCTCTTCCCTATTCTTCAGTCTGTTTTCTATTGTTGAAATTGGGTATTTTTTATTGATCTAATTCATGTTCACAGTGATTCCTTATTCCACCAACTCAAATCTGTTCTTGATTTCCTCATTCCATTTGTTGTAATAATTGACTCTAGATTCTATTTTCTGTATTGATATTTTATATTTACTAACTTGTTATCCTAATTTATTTTTACTCTTCAAATGTCTTCAAATTGTCTCCTTTAATTCTTTGAGCATATTTTAATGGCTGTATTGAAGTCTTTGCTAAATCCATCGAATGGACCCCTTTAGAAAGTTTCTATGGACAGCTTCTGCTTTTGGAACTGAGTATAAATCATGCTTTACTACTTCTTTGTATGTCCCATAGTTTCGTTTGAAATCATACGTTTTAAATGATTTATTTTATCAGCTCTATATAAATTCCCTTTTTATTTTTATGAGGGTTATTGTCTGCATTTAACCTCAGAATCTACCTACCCCATGGTACACAGTCAGATATCTCTGCTCAGGTCTTCCATCCAATGTTTGTTTTTCAACTTGGCTTCCCTGATGTTACCTCCTGTACCTACGTAATTAAGAACTGAGTTAATGCTCTGAATAAAACTTTTACTCAAATACCTCAAACACATATGGTTTCTACCCTTAGCCTGTGGTTAAGGAAATGCATTCAAATTCGCAGCCTGTTCTCAAGTCTCTCCAGGCTTACTTTTGTTTGCTACCTTTCTTTTTGTGTGTTTGATAGTTTTGTCTTGTTTTGTTTTGTTAGATCTCTTCTGCACACACATAGATCCCACTCAGCCAGTGGGCATGGGAATTGTTTATTTTAGCACTTCCAAGACTCCCTCATTTCCAGAATCTACCCATGAAAGGTCTGGCTGGGATGTACTTCCTGCCCATTCCCACTTGAGTCTATCACCACTGTTAATCAGCAAAGCAGGGGATTTTACCTCCAACTCTGTATTGAAATTGAGTAAGTCTGCCACAGTTTTTTTCACCCAGTCACCTCTTGTGAAACTAGAGCTTTTACTATCCAACGGAGGCTGGGGGATGGGGTGAGGGGGTGAGCAGTCCAGTGATTGCCAGAGACACCTAATGTCCTTTCCCAAAGCTCTCACTGACTTTTAGCAATTAATACTTCTCAAAATGTTATCTGCTTTTGGTCAATTTCCAGTGCCTTTATTGTTTTTGAGAATTTAGAATGGTTTTATAATCTGTTTGTGGAGATGAATTGCCAAGCTATTCATACAGCTATTATCCCATTGATGTGTCAATCTGCAAAAGGCAAAATCATAGAGACAAAAAATAAGTCAGTGGCTTCCAGGCACTGGAGTGGGATGAAGAAAAGTCCTGACTACAAAGGAGGTACCACGTAAATTATTGGGGTGATGGAAAGGTTCTAGATATTCATTTTGATTTTGTTCACATGACTACACACATTTGTTAAAACTCATAATACTGCACAATGAATTTTACTAAAGGTAATTTATGCCTTAAGAAAGTTGGTTTTACAATAGTAATAATACAGTCTGGGGAGTCACACAACCCAGGTTCAATTCCCAGTTCTACCTGTGAATACAAGTGACCTAGGACAAACTACCTAACCTCTGTCTCATATCTAACTTTGCCAAGTATGATAATTATAATAGTTTCCTATTGTTGCCAGAACAAATTAGCACCAGCTTAGTAGTCTACAACAACATAAACATATTACTATACACTTTTAGAGTTCAGAAGTCCAAAATGGACCCCACTGGCTGAAATTAAGGTGTTGACAGGGCTGGATCCTTCCTGAGGCTCCAGAGGAGAATCTTCCTCTTTGCCTTTTACAGCTTCCAGGGGTTATGTGCATTATGTGGCCCTTCTTGCATCTGCAAAGTGCACAAAAGAGCATCTTCATATTTCTCTGTGACTCTGACATGCTGCTTCTCTCCTCCACATTTAATAATCTGTAAGGGAAAAGAATATTATATACACATTCTTTTTCAGGGTATATATATATATATATATATATATATATATATATATATAGATGGTGATTGCAGCCATGAAATTAAAAGACGCTTACTCCTTGGAAGGAAAGTTATGACCAACCTAGACAGCATATTCAAAAGCAGAGACACTACTTTGCCAACAAATGTCCGTCTAGTTAAGGCTATGGTTTTTCCTGTGGTCATGTATGGATGTGAGAGTTGGACTGTGAAGAAGGCTGAGTGCCAAAGAATTGATTCTATTGAACTGTGGTGTTGGAGAAAACTCTTGAGAGTCCTTTGGACTGCAAGGAGATCCAACCAGTCCATTCTGAAGATCAGCCCTGGGTGTTCTTTGGAAGGAATGATGCTAAAGCTGAAACTCCAGTACTTTGGCCACCTCATGCGAAGAGTTGACTCATTGGAAAAGACTCTGATGCTGCGAGGGATTGGAGGCAGGAGGAGAAGGGGACGACAGAGGATGAGATGGCTGGATGGCATCACCGACTCGATGGATGTGAGTTTGAGTGAACTCCAGGAGTTGGAAATGGACAGGGAGGCCTGGCGTGCTGCGATTCATGGGGTTGCAAAGAGTCGGACATGACTGAGCAACTGAACTGAACTGAGCTGATATAGTGTTGGCCAAAAAGTTCCTTTGGCTTTTAAGTAAAAATAAATAGCATATTGTTCATTTTCACCAAGAACTTTATTGAACAACATATTCATTTTTTTGTTCCACTACCTTCTGCCATTTTTTCAGGCAACTTTGTAATTTCATCTTCCCAAAACCTTTTATCTTTTTAAACACAGTTCCAACTGGCTTTAACAGTCTTCCAGGGAATTGAAATATTTTTCCATTAAGTGAATTTTGTAAAGACCAAAATAAATGTAAATTCTAATGTGCCATGTCTGGTGAATACAGCAGATGAATCAGAACTTCCCAGCCTAGCAATTTTTGCCTATTCATCAAAGAAACATGTGGTCTTGCATTATTCTGATGGAACATTATGTTTTCTGTTGACTAACTCTGGTCATTTTTCATCAAGTGCTGCTTTTAGTTGGTCTAAGTGGGAGCAGTACTGTTAGAATTAATTGCTTGGTTTTCCAGAAGGAGATCATAATAGAGGATTCCCTTCCAATCCACACGCATAGCGTCACCTTCTTTGGGTGAAAATCGGCCTTTAGTGTGTTGGTGGTGGTTCATTTAAATTGCTCCATGATCTGTTCCATTGCACATTATGGTATAGTATCCACTTTTCATCACCCTCACAATTTGATTAAATGCAGAATTTTTTTTCACGGCACGCTCCATACACTCCACAAAATTTTTCTTTTTGTATTTAAATTGAATTTTTATCTTTCTTGATATAGTAAAGCATTTTATGTTGAAAATGTTGCTTTTTTATTCCATGTTCAAGATTAAAATGGCTACATGAAATTCACCAATTTTGATGTCTTTTTTAATGCATGTTGATATGACAACTGTCACATTTGAATCATTGTGTGGTACACCTGAAACTAGCAAGAGATTGTAAATCAACTATATTTCAAAAACTAAAATTCAGAAAGAAAAAACACTGGTGGTTATGCTGGGCCCACTGAATTTTCCAGTATAATGTCCTTAATTTAAGAGCTGATTAATATCATTAATTCCATATGAAACCATGCCTCTTGCCATGTAATATTTCATGTAACACAACATATTCACAGGTTCTGGGGATTGAGAACTGGACAACCTTGGGATGCCTACTGCAATATTAGTACATACCTCCTGGGTTTGTTGTGAAGATGAAGTGAGTTGTAAATGAAAACATCTAGAACAAAACCAGCACATAACAAATACTCTGTAATCATCAACTCTATCATTATTATCATTGTCACTATCCAGCTCCTGATGTTGAGGTTGGGCATGGCGTAAGCAGAGAGTATGGGAAGAGGTGGGGATGCACAGCTCCACACAACCCCTCCATGCACTCAGCAGAACTGAATGTGGAAATGTCAATATAGTAACTTTCATCCCAAGGCAAGAGTAGTTATTTAGCCTGCATCGCTCTTGCCTTCTGTCCTCATGTCAGACCTATACACAAGCAGATCCCAGTACAATTTAGCCCACTGAGTGTATGAGGGAGAGAAAATTTTAAATCCTAATTTCCAGATCTTCAGGCCAAAGTGAGTAGACTGCATATCATGAAAAATGAACTGATTCTCAGAATTCCATAAAACTCAATGTAAATGCTTTTAATGGATCCAAAGACACAAACCCACTCAGGCACTGTGAAGTCCTTTGTTATACCCAGCAGATTACATCATTCTCAAGCTTGTGGAGACTTGCAAACTGAAACAAGAGGAAGCTAGTTGTATTTCTCAAATTTCTAAGAGGGTAGTTAAAATAAAATCATTATTCTCTGTATGCATGTGTGCTCAGTCACTTCAGTCATGTCCAACTTTTTGTGACCTATGGACTGTAGACCACCAGGCTCCTCAGTCCATGGGATTCTCCAAGCAAGAACACTGGAGTGGGTTGCCATAGCCTTCTCCAGGGAATCTTCCCAACTCAGGAATCGAACATATATCTCCTGTGTCTCCTGCATTGCAGGCATGTTCTTTACCCACCGAGCCACCTGGGAAGCCCTATTTTCTGTAGAAGGATATGCAAACCAGCTAATCAAAAGAGACCTGAAAGATTCAGACTTAGTTTATTCATTTTTATATTATTGCTATTTCATGAAATAAATTTTTCAGATGGAAAAATGTATTTATCCTGTATTTATTTATCACTCTATCATGTTAGGTAGATGCATTTTTTATTTAGTAATTATATAGAGCCACGGAGAAGGCAATGGCACCCCACTCCACTACTCCTGCCTGGAAAATCCCACAGATGGAGGAGCCTGGTAGGCTGCAGTCCATGGGGTCACTAGGAGTCAGACATGACTGAGCGACTTCACTTTCTCTTTTCACTTTCATGCATTGGAGAAGGAAATGGCAATCCACTCCAGTGTTCTTGCCTGGAGAATCCCAGGAACAGGGAAGCCTGGTAGACTGCCATCTATGGGGTTACACAGAGTCGGATACGACTGAAGTGACTTAACATAGCATAGCATAGCATAGCATAGAGCCACATCAAAGTAACTGAGTACATTAAGGTTAATTTGGCTCAGAAAAATTGATTATTCAAAATGTATTTGGCATAAGGAAGTAACTTCTGAAAGAAATGCAAGTTCACACGAGACTAGTAAATTTTGAGCAAACATGTTATACAACTAAAACATTACTCAAAAGGAAATCTACAGTTTTAAATATCACATTAATACTTAAAAGATTAAAATAAGTAAAATGAATCAAGAAAGCATTTCTCTTGAGAGGATATAAAAAATAAACTTGTGGCAAGTAAGTCAAACTAATAAATATAAAAGCAAACTTTAATGGATTAAAAATTATTAGATTAATAGAATAAAAATACATTAAGAATAATTTTCTTTAAAACACAAAAAATATTTAAACCATTAATCATTGAAACAATTTTAAAAAGTAAAATATGAATACAAACATTGAAATGCTTTTGTGACAATAACCATGGACAGAGAAAACACTAGTAGAATAATGAGAGAATATTTTGCTCACTACTCTGCTCAATGACAATGAGAACTTGCAGGAGATAAATTATCTGAGTTAGTTCAGTTCAGTTGCTCAGTCTTGTTCAACTCTTTTCGACCCCATGAATCGCAGCACACCAGGCCTCCCTGTCCATCACCATCTCCCGGAGTTCACTCAAACTCATGTCCATTGAGTTGGTGATGCCATCCAGCCATCTCCTCCTCTATCGTCCCCTTCTCCTCCTGCCCTCAATCCCTCCCAGCATCAGAGTCTTTTCCAATGAGTCAACTCTTCACATGAGGTGGCCAAAGTACTGGAGTTTCAGCTTTAGCATCATTCCTTCCAAAGAACACCCAGGGCCGATCTCCTTTAGAATGAACTGGTTGGATCTCCTTGCAATCCAAGGGACTCTCAAGAGTCTTCTCCAATACCACAGTTCAAAAGTATCAATTCTTCAGCGCTCAGCTTTCTTCACCATTCAGGTAGGACCTAAATCCAATCCCTTATGATTATACAGTAGAAGTAAGAAATATATTTAAGGGACTAGATCTGATATATAGAATGCCTGATGAACTATGGACTGAGGTTTGTGACATTGTACAGGAGACAGGGATCAAGACTATCATCATGGAAAAGAAATGCAAAAAAGCAAAATGGCTGTCTGGGGAGGCCTTACAAATAGCTGTGAAAAGAAGAGAAGTGAAAAGCAAAGGAGAAAAGGAAAGATATAAGCATCTGAATGCTGAGTTCCAAAGAATAGCAAGGAGAGATAAGAAAGCCTTCTTCAGTGATCAATGCAAAGAAATAGGGGAAAACAACAGAATGGGAAAGACGAGAGATCTCTTCAAGAAAATTAGAGATACCAAGGGAATATTTCATGCAAAGATGGGCTCGATAAAGGACAGAAATGGTATGGACCTAACAGAAGCAGAAGATATTAAGAAGAGGTGGCAAGAATACACAGAAAAATTGTACAAAATATATCTTCACGACCCAGATAATCACGATGGTGTGATCACTGACCTAGAGCCAGACATCCTGGAATGTGAAGTCAAGTGGGCCTTAGAAAGCATCACTCTGAACAAAGCTAGTGGAGGTGATAGAATTCCAGTTGAGCTATTTCAAATCTGAGTATATAAATTAAAATTAAAGCCTGAAACAGTATAAAATATTGCCAGAACAACTACTCTAAAATATGTTGCTATAAAGCTATTCTTTCCAAAATTCAAATGTTCAAATAACTTCACAGGGATTTCTACCAAACTTGTAAGGAAAAATTCACGACAATGCAATCATATTCTTCAAAAAAAAAAATATTAGTAAAACAGGGGAAAGAATGTAAAAAACCCAAAACTCTTTAGGAAATAAAAATAATATGGACTCAGAACCCAGAACAAGAGCAGACAAGGAAAGCTGAGTAGAACTTACTCTCAATGAATATTATAACTGTAAAAATAAAAGCAGATTCCAAAAAGCAAATTAATATAATAATACAGCTTAATAATTGTTATTTATTCTAAGAATGTAAGGATTCTTAAATGCTAGTATATCTATTTATATAAATTTGAAGATGGAGGAAACAATAAATAAAAATCATATAAATGACCTTTATATGCACTGAAAGGGCATTAACAAGCACCCAAAGTATTTGTTAGTATTCTCAATCTAAGACATTTAAGTTACTTGTAAAAATCATACTTAATTGAGAAACATTAGCAGAATTTAATTGAAATAAAAATAAGACAAATATATATTTTATCATTTTATTTATTTTTTTAATGAGGAAAATGTTTTTATTTTTTTATTTTTTTTAAATTTTATTTTATTTTTAAACTTTACATAATTGTATTAGTTTTGCCAAATATCAAAATGAATCCATCACAGGTATACATGTGCTCCCCATCCTGAACCCTCCTCCCTCCTCCCTCCCCATACCATCCCTCTGGGTCATCCCAGTGCACTAGCCCCAAGCATCCAGTATCGTGTATTGAACCTGGACTGGCATCTCGTTTCATACATGATATTTTACATGTTTCAATGCCATTGTCCCAAATCTTCCCACCCTCTCCCTCTCCCACAGAGTCCATAAGACTGTTCCATACATCAGTGTCTCTTTTGCTGTCTCGTACACAGGGTTATTGTTATCATCTTTCTAAATTCCATATATATGCATTAGTATACTGTATTGGTGTTTTTCCTTCTGGCTTACTTCACTCTGTATAATAGGCTCCAGTTTCATCCACCTCACTAGAACTGATTCAAATGTATTCTTTTTAATGGCTGAGTAATACTCCATTGTGTATATGTACCACTGCTTTCTTATCCATTCATCTGCTGATGGACATCTAGGTTGCTTCCATGTCCTGGCTATTATAAACAGTGCTGTGATGAACATTGGGGTACACGTGTCTCTTTCCCTTCTGGTTTCCTCAGTGTGTATGCCCAGCAGGGGGATTGCTGGATCATAAGGCAGTTCTATTTCCAGTTTTTTAAGGAATCTCCACACTGTTCTCCATAGTGGTTGTACTAGTTTGCATTCCCACCAACAGTGTAAGAGGGTTCCCTTTCCTCCACACCCTCTCCAACATTTATTATTTGTAGACTTTTGGATCGCAGCCATTCTGACTGGTGTGAAATGGTACCTCATAGTGGTCTTGATTTGCATTTCTCTGATAATGAGTGATGTTGAGCATCTTTTCATGTGTTTGTTAGCCATCTGTATGTCTTCTTTGGAGAAATGTCTATTTAGTTCTTTGGCCCATTTTTTGATTGGGTCATTTATTTTTCTGGAGTTGAGCTGGAGGAGTTGCTTGTATATTTTTGAGATTAGTTGTTTGTCAGTTGCTTCATTTGCTATTATTTTCTCCCATTCTGAAGGCTGTCTTTTCACCTTGCTGATAGTTTCCTTTGATGTGCAGAAGCGTCATTTTAAATAACATTGTTTTGAAAGTATTAGTTCAGTTAGATCAGAGAAGAAAAGAAATATGGAAATTGAAAGTTTTATTATCATTATATTTAGGTTATATTATTGTTTTCTGGGGAAAAGAATAAAAGAAACAGCTGAAAAAACTATAAGCAGTAAAAGCATTTACCAAATTTCAGTGAAAATTCAAATATATAGAAATAAATCATCTTCACATCACCAAATAACTGCCATTTGGAAAAGATAATTCATTTGAAATGAAACGAAAGAAGCAAAATATCTAGGAATAAACTTAAGAAGTCTACAAGATGGACATAAGCAAACTTTTAAATCCTATTCAAGAATTCAAATTTAGAAAAGACAGAGGAATCAAATCACCAAGATTCATTGGATCACAGAAAAAGCAAGAGAGTTCCAGAAAAACATCTACTTCTGCTTTATTGACTATGCCAAAGCTTTCGACTGTGGATCACGATAAACTAGAAAATTCTTAAAAAGATGGGAATACCAGACCACCTTACCTGCCTCATGAGGAAGCTGTATGCAGGTCAAGAAGCAAAAGTTAGAACCAGACATGGAACAATGGACTAGTTCCAGATTGGGAAAGGAGTACATCAAGGCTGTATATTGTCACCTTGCTTATTTAACTTATATGAGGAATATATCATGCAAAATGCTGGGCTGGATGAAGCACAAGCTGGAATCAAGATTGCCAGGAGAAATATCAAAAACCTCAGATATGCAGATGACACCACTCTTATGGCAGAAACTGAAGAGGAACTAAAGAGTTTCTTGTTGAAAGTGAAAGAAGAGAGTGAAAAGGCTGGCTTAAATTTCAATATTCAAAAAACTAAGATCATGGCATCTTGTCCCATCACTTCATGGCATAGAGATGGGGAAACAATGGAAACAGTGACAGATTTTATTTTGGAGGGCTCCAAAATCACTGCAGATGGTGACTGCAGCCATGAAATTAAAGGACGCTTGCTCCTTGGAAGAAAAGCTATGACCAACCAAGATAGCATATTAAAAGCAGAGATATTACTTTGCCAACAAAAGTCCGTCTAGTCAAAGCTATGGTTTTTCCAGTAGTCATGTATGGAATCAAGAGTTGGACTATTAAGAAGGCTGAGCACCAAAGAATTGATGGTTTTGAACTGTGGTGTTGGAGAAGACTCGAGAGTCCCTTGGGCTGCAGAAAGAGAATAGACAGAGTACAAGGCAGAACAAATATTTGAAAATATAATGGCTATAATTTTCAAAAGTAATAAAAGATACCAAAATTGAGAGTCAAGAGGTTAGGAGAACCCAAAGCAGGATACAAACATATAAACCACATACAGAGTTATCACATGTAAACTGCTGAAAAAGATAAGGAAATGTTGAGGGTAGCAGAGGAAGGAAAGACCCACCATGCACAGAGGAACAGTGATGAAAATTACTACTTCTTCCCATCAGAAACCATGTAAGTGAGAAGATAACCAGTGGTATTGTTAAAATTATGAAGAAAAAAAGAAAAATCTTCTGTCCCAGGTATCTATACCTCCTAGAAATATTTCTCAGAGATGAAGTTTAAAGGCTTTTTCAGACACTAAAGTGAAAGTGTAAGTTGCTCATTCGTGTCTGACTCTTTGCAACCTCATGGACTATACAGTCCATGGAATTCTCCAGGCCAGAATACTGGAGTGAGTAGCCTTTTCCTTTGCCAGGGGATCTTCCCAACCCAGGGATTGAACCCAGGTCTCTTGCTTGGCAGGTGGATTTTTTAGCAGCTGAGCCACCAGGGAAGCCCAAGAACACTGGAGTAGGTAACCTATCCCTTTTCCAGCGGATCTTCCTGACCCAGGAATCAAACCAGTGTCTCCTGCATTGCAGGGAGATTCTTTACCAAATGAGCTATCAGGGAAGCCCTTCAGAGAGTAAATGTGATAGGAAAAGATTGCCTGAGTGGTCACTGAAGAACAGCTAGCTACCCTAACCTTAAATATTTTCATCAGGGCAGAAAAATGTCCCAGATCACTGGCCTAAGCTTCCACCTTTAGAAACTAGGAAAAGAAAAGCAAACTAAATCCATAGTAAGCAAAAGGGAGAGAATAATAAAAGCAGAGGATAAATCAATTATATTGAAAGGCAAAAAGAAATTGCAAACAAATCAGTGACACCAAAAGCTGATTAAAAAGTGATTGATACAATTGATAAAACTCTGGCCAAACTGATGAAGAAAAAAAGATGTGAAAAAAACAATATCCAGATTCTACTAAAATAAAGTGAAAAGGAAAGTGCAATCATGTAACTGGATTATACTACAAGCATCATAGACATGAAATAAAATGTGTGTGTCGTAGGAATACAAGCTGTCAAATTATGCAATGGAAAAAGAGAGAACCTTAAGAATTGATAGTGCTAGATGGATCAGTATGGTTATATATAGAACCAAGAAGTATGAGAATAATAGCTATTATTTAAGAAACAATGTCAAGGAAATGGGAAATTTATTAAGAAAAATTAATTTGGACTGTTATTCTCACACTTTGCACAAGTGAAATTTTGATATCTTAAGTGTATGAAAATGTGAAATGTAACACTGTAAAAGTTAAGTGTAAAAATGTATTAGAAAGCATCTATCATGGGAGAATGGCATTGAAACATGTAAAATATCATGTATGAAACGAGATGCCAGTCCAGGTTCAATACACGATACTGGATGCTTGGGGCTAGTGCACTGGGACGACCCAGAGGGATGGTATGGGGAGGGAGGAGGGAGGAGGGTTCAGGATGGGGAGCACATGTATACCTGTGATGGATTCATTTTGATATTTGGCAAAACTAATACAATTATGTAAAGTTTAAAAATAAAATAAAATTAAAAAAATAAATTTAAAAAAAGGAAAAAAAAAGTTAAATATCGGTGAATGTGAATACCTCAAAATTAAGGATTTTTGCTTTACAGAGAAAGCTTGAGAGAACATTATAGGCATGGGGGATTGCAAAAAAGAAAAAAAAAAACCAAGACAATGTTATCTAGAATATGAGAGTCTCTTACAAGTTTTGGAAACATAAATTGCATCCCAAGTTATAACAAAAAGGTGACATATGTGACTAGGAAGTGAAACTTCTCAGATTAAAAAGCAGATGCAGGTGTTTCAATCTCCCTAATCATCAGAGAAATGTAAAGTTAAAACATTATTTATCACTTTACATCCATCACATTAAAATAACTACAAAGCTATATGATACCAAAGGCTGAGAAGGATGTGAGACGATAAGAATCTCCTGTGTTTTAGGTAGAACTATAATCGGGCAAAACTAATGTGAAGAAAATCTGAGAACATAGTAACTGTAAGGATGGCCCAACAGTGCTACCGCTGGATGTGGAGGAACTCACATATAGATGTACAGGAGCGTGTGTGCATATGCTTATTACAGAATCACTTGTCATCACAAACCCTGGATACATCCTATGTGTCACATATAGATGTACAGGTGCGTGTGTGCATATGCTTATTACAGAATCACTTGTCATCACAAACCCTGGATACATCCTATGTGTCACATATAGATGTACAGGAGCGTGTATGCATATGCTTATTACAGAATCACTTGTCATCACAAACCCTGGATACATCCTATGTGTCACATATAGATGTACAGGAGTGTGTATGCATATGCTTATTACAGAATCACTTGTCATCACAAACCCTGGATACATCCTTTGTGTCACATATAGATGTACAGGAGCGTGTATGCATATGCTTATTACAGAATCACTTGTCGTCACAAACCCTGGATACATCCTATGTGTCACATATAGATGTACAGGAGCGTGTATGCATATGCTTATTACAGAATCACTTGTCATCACAAACCCTGGATACATCCTATGTGTCACATATAGATGTACAGGAGCGTGTATGCATATGCTTATTACAGAATCACTTGTCATCACAAACCCTGGATACATCCTATGTGTCACATATAGATGTACAGGAGCGTGTATGCATATGCTTATTACAAATCACTTGTCATCACAAACCCTGGATACATCCTATGTGTCACATATAGATGTACAGGAGCGTGTATGCATATGCTTATTACAGAATCACTTGTCATCACAAACCCTGGATACATCCTATGTGTCACATATAGATGTACAGGAGCGTGTATGCATATGCTTATTACAAATCACTTGTCATCACAAACCCTGGATACATCCTATGTGTCAATATAGATGTACAGGAGCGTGTATGCATATGCTTATTACAGAATCACTTGTCATCACAAACCCTGGATACATCCTATGTGTCAATATAGATGTACAGGAGCGTGTATGCATATGCTTATTACAGAATTACTTGTGACCAGAAAACCTGGATACATCCTATGTGTCAACTTCTGGGAAGCAAATTAGGAAAAAGTCATAGACATGTGAAAAAGGATCATTAGGGAAAAATCATAGACTTGAAAAAAGATCATGCAGCAGTTCAGAAAGCAGTGCCAATGAACCACATTATAGAACAATAACAATACCATTAATGTAATTTCTAAATGCACACAAGCACACTAAAAAATATTTCACAGTTTACAAAAATACATATCCAAAGAAAAACACCACACACACTAGTAATGGCTATGGTGGAGGAGAGTGAGGAAATGCATTTGATGATCAAAAACAAAGGAAAATATAAAGAAAAGAATAATAAGGGAGACTTATACAGACCAATAATATATTTTAGTGCACCAAATAATGTAACCTCTGTATTTAAGCTTCATCCACACATCTATATACACAAAACACCCACATACTTACACAGACATATGTACACAAGAAAAGTGAAACACAAAGCCAGAACATTTGACAACATTTTGGTATGAGAACTGGTTAAAAATATTATGGCACATTCATGCAATGGCATGTTATGAAGCTGTTAAAAATAATGAAGTACTGATAGGAATCAATTTCAAAGGCTTACTATTGAGGTAGCATAGCAAAGTTCCAAACTATGTGAAGAGCATGGTAGTACTTGTTTTATCTAAAAGAATATATAAGTCAGTACTTGCATATACATAGACTGACTCTGGAAGGAGAGAGGAGAAAATGGTAATAATGATTGTTTCCAGGGAAGATACATATGCAACTGACAGTATTGGGATGGGAAGTTTCCATATTATAGCATATCATTTACTTTAAATTCTGTAGTCTATTTGCACTTCCAATTCAGACAAATAAATAAAAGCCACTGTTAATGAAAACTTACACCAATAAAATAATTGTCTGCTTTGAAATCAACAATAAGCTTCTCATAGGCTTATTATTATTTGTTTATTACAGAATTACTTGTGATCACAAAACCTGGATACATCCTATGTGTCAATTTCTGGGAAGTGAATTAGGAAAAAGTCATAGACGTGTGTCATAGACATGTAATAGCCAAAAGTAAAAGCTAAATATTTGTGATATATATTTTGATTAAGGTGACAGATGAGAAAAACAGAAACAGGACTTCTATGAAGTCAGAAAATTTCAAAAATGTCCATGCTTAATCTAAAATTTGTTTTATATTCAGAAACAACTATATTCATATCTACAACTCTGTGTTTTTATCATATTTGCTGTATCACAATCTTTGGAAGTAAAGCTATGTTTCTGATGAGTTAGAAGCATATTATATTTAGAAGTCAGAATAACTAGTAGGTTGCTAACAATCCTTTTTTGGCATCGGGTGGCCTAGTGGTAAGAATCCACCTGCCAAGCAAGAGATGTGGGTTTGATCCCTGGGTTGGGAGGATCCCCTGGAGAAGGAAATCGCAACCCACTCCAGTATTCTTGCCTGGGAAATCCCATGGACAGAGGAGTCTGGCAGGCTACAGTCCATAGGGTCACAAAGAGTTGGACACAATTTAGCAACTAAACAACAGGAATCTCTTTTAGGGCACACACAGCAGCATCTTCACTTTTCAATGGTGAAGGATCCCTAGATGCTAAAAGGTTCAGAGGATTCCCCATGGCAACCCTAAACACATCGATCTGCAGATGTACTGGGAGAGCTGTCCTGTGAAAGGACCTTCCTGGTGTGAGAACCAGTTTCAAATCTTGGCTCTCTCTGGAGTACTTTTGTTCAGAGCTTCACTTTAGTCTCAAAAGCCATTCACTTAAATCTTTCTTGATATGTTACTCATCGCTCTCTGATACAATTTCAGACTTCTATCAACTTGTACTCAACTTGTACTCTGAATTGTTCAACTGAGAGCAATTTCTTTCCTAAATCTCTCTATTCACCTCACTTAACTGATAAGAGGCCATTCTACAAAAACTTTATAAGAACATTTTGTATTTCTAGAGCAGACTCTCTAATTAGGGAAGGTAGGGAAGTCTGCCTTTACTCAGGACCTGGACACGGACTTATCTTGAACATATCATGATCTTGCTGAAACAATGATATGTGCTCTTAAGAAAGACTACAGAAAGAATAAGAAAGAAAAATGCAGAATAATGCTAATGCAGATTTATCTTTCCCCAGAGCTGGCTCCCAGAGAATTAAAAGTATTAGAAAGAGTAAACATTCAGCTAAAAAATGAACATTGTCTTTAAACTTAAAATGTTAGTAAGACATTCAAATATTCCTTTGCTTAATAATTGACAAAGCAGTTGCTAACAAGACAATAACTAGAAACGTGATTCGATTTACAGAATATAGAGAAACAATACCATTAACCTCAGTAACATTTTCAAAAAGAAATACTCCCACATGTTTAGATAGATAAGTTGCAAACACAATTTATTACCAACCTTCACATGTAAGGGAAACAATAAAAATTAAAACACAGCCAGAGAAACAGGAGTGAATCAGTATTAATTTTTCTTCCATGTGAAAGAGAGGTGAGACAATCTATTGTGCTCTTTGTTTGAATTTTTTCCTTGTTTTTTATCTGTTTTATTTCATTTTATTCGGGATATAGTTATTTCACAGTATTGTGTCAATTTCTGGGGTACAACAAAGTGAATCAACTATGTGTATACATATATCCCCTCCTTCTTGGACCTCCCTCCTACCCACAAACCTGTCCCATCCATTTAGGTCATCACAGACCACCCAGCTGAGCTCCCTGCACCATACAGCGTAAATGACACTAAAAGACAGCCCACAGAAAAGTGGGAAAATATTTGCAAACAAAACAACTGGCAAGGTATTAATCTCCAAAATATGTAAACAGGTCATAAAACTCAATATCAAAAAAAAAATAATAACCCAATGAAAAAAATGGGCAGAAGACCTAAACAGACCTTTCTTTAAAGAAGACATACAGATGACTAAGGAGTATGAAAAGATGCTCAACATCACTAATTGTCAGAGAAATGCAGATTAAAACATTGAGGTATCACCTCACACAGGTCAGAATGGCCACCATCAAACAATCTATTAATAATAAATGCTGAAGAGTGTGTGGGGAAAGGGAACACTTCTCCACTGTTTGTGGGAGTGTAGATTGATGCAGCTACTATGGAGAACAGTATGGAGTTTCCTTTAAAAAAAATCATATGTTTGATTTTTAACTGTGATTTGTTTCAGGCATCAGGAAGCTTTTCCTATACAGGGACAGAGAGTAAATATTTAAGACCACACAACCAAAATGTTCTCTGTGACAGGAACACAGCTCTGCCAGTGGCGTGCCATAGACAACAGGTTAATGATTGGACATGGCTGTGTTCAAATAAAGCTTTATTTACAAGAGAGGAGCCAGGCTGGATTGGTTTGCAGTGTGTGGTAATTTGCCTACCTCTGATCCATGTGATGGACATAACAGATTCATAAATGTATAGTTAGAAGCAAATATAATTCAGAGTTTCAAATCTCATCAGCATGTGTCTTTTGTGACTTCATGAATTCACCTATCTAATACCTAACTTGACATCATTTTATTACTATACATTCACCTTCCTTTCCCCTTGGACTCACATTAATGATAAATGGTAGAATTGGTGGATTCTTTAATTTTTTTATTTCACAACTTATTTTCTGGTCTAAGCTGAAGCTCTCACAAAGAAAACCATATTGTGTTAGCAAATATTTTCCAGAATTCCAGTACTCTTAATGGCTACCAAAAAGAATGTTGCTATGAAAAAGGGGGTGAGGATATCTTTTTCACTTAGTATTTTATTTCCTTGATGTATTCCTAAAGTGGAGTTGCTTGATCATATTGTAGTTCCATTATTAGTTTTTGAGGAAACTCCACACTCCTTTCCACAAAAACGTCACAATTTATATTCCCAATAACAGTGCACAAGTGTTCCCTTTCCTCCATATTTTTGCCAGCAATTGTTATTTATTGTCCTTTTTGATAATAGCTATTTTAACAGGTATGAGGTGATATCTCATTGTGGTTTTAATATGCATTTTCCTAATGATTTGTGATGCTGAGCATTTTTTCAGGAACCTGTTGGCCTTTTGTATATCTTCTTTTGAGATATATCTATTTAGGTTCTTTGTATATTTTTAATTTGTGTTATTTGTTTTTAGGTTTGTTTTTTTTTTTTCCTGCTGTGGAGTGTATGAGTTACGTATATATTTTGACTATTAACCCCTTATCAGATACATGATTTGCAAATTTTTTTCTCATTTCACAAACTATCTTTGCACTTTGTTGATGGTTTCTTTTCTTAAGGCTTTTTAATCCTAGCACATGTGATACATAGAAACTGTCTAATAAATAAGATAGTGAGGAGTATTGAACATACTCAATACAAATACATGCTAGTTTTATTCCACTCTATTTCTTCACCATCTACAACAAACAGCAATCTCTATGCTATTATTGGAGAAGGAAATGGCAACCCGCTCCAGTGTTCTTGCCTGGAGAATCCCAGGGACAGGGGAGCCTGGTGGGCTGCCATCTATGAGGTCGCACAGAGTCGGACACGACTGAAGCGACTTAGCAGCAGCAGCATGCTATTATACAGTTACAAAAGTTTTCTCTATGACCAGTATGGCTAATGAGCAGATCTAGATGGTTAAGGAATATATTTAGAGAATTTTATTAGATAGCTTATATATTGAATAATATTTGTGGAAAAAGATATTTTAAATAGCAGAATAACAATTTGCCCCAGTACACTGTACTTAAGACTCTGTCTATTCTAGACAACTGCAAAATAATTGATGAACAGCAGAAATTTCAGTCATGCTTATATAATACAATATTCTCAAGTACCTTATTATTTTTAACAAGATTAATTCTTTCAAAATCTCAGAAGCAGTTAGAGTTGCTAATAATACAGTCGACCCTTGAGCAATGCGGGGATTAGAGACACCAACCCCTGTGCAGTCCAAAGTCTGAGGATAATTTACTTTTCAGTCAGCCTCCACACCAAGGGTTCTACATCCCTGGATTCAGCCAGAAAAAATCACCATGTAAATGGATCCACGCATTTTGCAGCTATAGAGATGGGCTCCCAGGGAATAAATGATGTCTACAAAATCAGATAAATTGTTAATGATAGGATCTAAATTAGAACCCAAATGCTCTTCCTTTCTTATAGGTTGTACAGTCTAATCCCAGAGGTTAATAGTTCTGAGATAATAATATCAAGACATTAATATAAATCATATCCGGTAAGAAAATAATATCAATAATATCACATAATACACACTGCAAATATGATTCTACACACAACACATCGAGGGGTCAAAGTGTTCTGACCAGAGTTCTTGGCCTCCTTAATCAATAGAAATTGACTAGAGGTCAGAAAAAAAATCCAGGCAAGGCTTTATTGGGGCCCCTCCTGCAGCAGGGTGGAGCAAGAACAAGCAACATGTTCCCTTGCTTGTTCCCGAGGTGAGTCGTGAGCTGGTTCCTTAAACGGGGAGAGGGGAGGGGTGTGTCCAGGGGTCAGGCCTGAGGGCGGTGTTAGGTTGTTTGCCCACCCCTCTGGTGGTATTGTGTGCAGAGAGTATGCACAGTACCCTGCTTCTGCTCCCAACACCCAGTTTTTGCTCCAGGCTCCTCAGAAGTAGCAGTTGGGTTTTTATCTTTTTGTATATTTTGGGTCCAGAATTTGCTCCAACCGCACATACAAGCAGTTACTTTTAGTCCTGCATAGATGCTTTGTGTTTTGTTGCTAGAGGAGAGGTGTGTCCAGGTACAAGCTTTGCAGTAAAGGATCCCAGATTCCAGCCTGTCCCGTCTCAAGGGGTTGAGGAGGAGACTTAATTCAGAAAAGCTGTATTGGGGCACAGTTTGAAAGGCCAGGGTAGAAAGGCTGGAAACATACTCAAGGAAAGATCTTTTATTGAAAGGCCTTGCGCTTCCCTGGTGGCTCAGTGGTAAAGAATCTACCTGCCAATACAGGAGACGTGGGTTCAATCCCTAGGTCAAAAGATCCCTGGAGAAGGAAATGGCAACCCACTCCAGTATTCTTGCCTGAAAAATCCCATGGACAGGAGCCTGGCTACAGTCCATGGGGTCGCAAAGAGTCTGATAGAACTGAGCATGCAGAGAAACAAGATCTGGTTTTTAAAATACAAGGCTGACAAGAATGAGACTGGCCCTGAAAGTTAGTTGAGGACCAGAAGAGGCTGGTCTCTGCCTCTATGTATCCTGGAGGGAGCTGGAGCCAGCACCGTGACTTCTCCCCAGAGGGAGTCAAGGAGACTTGTCCTGCTCGTCCTTTCTGAAAACTTTGGGGCCTCAATCTTCTAACAGGAGAAAAGTCAAACTTGTTTTCAGCTCCTACTGCCTCTTGGGCAAAGGGGCAATACCATGGGTATCTACCTACCCCCACCCCCCCACAATCTGATTTGTTTAGTCCCAAGAAAAGAAAGGGCAGTTTGCCATTATTTGGGGACTTGTTCCTAACAATTAGGAATTTTTGTAAAAGCCATCTTCTCTCTCAGGAAAGAGAGAATTATTTCTCTTTCAAACAGGGTTTTATATTTTCTGTGCGTAACTGTTTGTTAGAAACAAGAGAAAACATTTCCTCTCCATGTACAACAACAAAACTATATGAAGAGAAAAACAAAATCTATTCTCCATGGAAAGAATTCTGGTAACAATAGAAGCTTGAGTCCTTTCCAGAAAAAATGTGTGTATGTGTGTTTTTCGCATGAACAGGGGAGACAGCTGGACACTGACCCATGTTAAATCCAACTTTCATTATCAGGTATTACTCAGGTCTTATAGAAAGAAAACCAGAAAAACCCAGTAGGCAGAGTTCCTTACAGACACCATGATGCAACATTACAAAATGCCTTTAGTAGACCATTGTCTTTCCAAAGGCTAGACTTTTAAGTAGTTCTGTGCAGCTATGTGGAATATAAAACCCAGACTTCATGCTTCAGCCTGGCTTCCTGGTTTGACCATGAGGAAGTCTGAAGCCTCCGGGTTTCCTAGGTGGTGCTAGTGGTAAAGAATCCACCTGCCAGTGCAGGGGACATAAGAGTAGCAGGTTCAATCCCTGAGTCAGGAAGATGCCCTGGAGAAGGGACTGGCTACCAACTCCAGTATTCTTGCATGGAAAATCCCATGGATAGAGGAACCTGGTGGTCTATAGTCCACAGAGTTGCAAAGAGTCTGACACAACTGAAGTGACTTAGCACAGAAGTGACTTAGCATACATGCACAAGCCTAAAGCATCACACTTGTTCACTGCAACCCTACATGTGAAGCTCAAAGCCGAAAATATGCCTCTGTGTGAAAGAAATAAAATGAAACTACAGACCAAACTGTTCCTGCAACACCCAGTCCATACAACATTCTTTGTGTTCTCTACATGGATTGATTGATAGACTTGATGTGCTATTGATTTGCAATGTAGTTTTACTTTCAAGTGTATAGCAAAATGATTTAGTAATGCACACACACACATTCTTTCTCAGATTCTTTTTCCTTATAGGTTATTACAAGATATTGAGCATAGTACCCTGTCCAATACAGTAGGTCCTTATTGGTTATTTATTTTATACATAGTAGTGTATATCTGGGCTTCCCTTGCTGCTCAGCTAGTAAAGAATCTGCCTGCAGTGCGGGAGACCTGGGTTTGAACTCTGGGTTGGGAAGATTCCCCTGGAGAAGGGAAAGGCTACCCTCTCCAGTACCCTGGCCTAGAGAATTCCAGTCCATGGGGTTGCAAAGAGTTGGACACGACTGAGCGATTTTCACTTTCTTTTCACTTTCAGTGTGTATCTATTAATCCAAAACTCTTAATTAATCCACCTTTGGTAAACATAATTTCTTGATGTCTGTGAGTGTGTTTTGCAAATAAGTTCATTTATATCATTTTTCAAGATTCCATAAATAAGTGATATCACTTTACATTTGTCTTTCACTATCTGACTTATTTTACTTAGTACGATAACCTCCAGGTCCAATGCTTCAAATGGCATTATTTCATTCTTTTTATGTCTGAGTGATATTCCACATGGACTTATGTTATCACACTGTGCTGTGCTCCTCCCACCACAACAACAACGACTCAAACTCACTAGGTCTACACCAAATCAGTCCTCTCCCCACCACCCAAAACTATGTCTTGTTTTGTTTTCCATTTTCCATAACAACAACATACTCCAAGGCTATAAAACCTTGTTGCATACTCCCCTTCCCCTGCTCACCCTCCAGATTCAGACCATCACTTCTACTCCTCTAGCCATGAGCCTCATTCAGACTTTCAACATCTCTCACCTGGAAAATAACAGTAACATCTTTATTTGGTCTGCCAATCTCTGCTGTCTCCCCTTCTTATTTCCTCCTTCGCACAATGGCCACAATCAGGTTTGATAATATAAATTCTCTGTTTGGAAATTCATCATTGCTAATAGTACCATTTCCTTGGCAAATCAGATTTGGCTTTTTCTAAGGTACTTTCAAACAATGTAGAAGGAAAGAGGTAAAGACAAAGACATTGGAAAGAATAAAAGTATCTCAAAACCTATGAAGTATGTTTACTTCAAATTTGGCTTTGTGTTTTACTTCTGTATGTTTAATGGACCTATTGTACAAAACACTCCTATTTAGGGAAATAAGAAAACATATATGGATCTGCTTATTTTTGCAAAAACAACCAAGAAAAGAATACATCTGAAACTAATATAATTAGTTAGCTACAAGGGATAAAACATAGATTAGATTGAAATCAACTTTTCTGAATTTTCTAACTATATTGATTTTATAAGAGAATATCTTTGTTCTTATTAAATACTTATAATATTAACAGATAAAGGAGTATGCATAGTCTGCCTACTCTCAAATGGTTCAGATTAAAAAAAAAATGAAACCAGTTTGTATATGTACATGTGTGTGTGTGAGAAAGAGACAGAGAGACAGGCAGAGTCAGAGACAGATCAAGAGAGAAAAACCAATTGTGCAAGATGTTAAAAATTGGTCAATCAATGTCAAAGAGTCATTCTTTTTTACTGACAGAACATCTATCAATTACTGCTTCTGAGGACCAATCAGAAGACCTTCCGGGTCACAATATCTATTTCTCAACACCAAAGGACTGGGAACCATGATAATTTGCTATTTCTGTGTCAGGAAAGACTGTCAATGAGTGAAGTTCCTCATCTGTGACCATGGGTTTTAGCATAGATTTAGTGAGTGGTTACTTTTTGCATATTTTCTCTTTTGTAGATGTGTAACAGATAGTTAATTCTTACTCTACTTTCAGCTTTATTGCCCAGTCTCTCGTGTAGCCTGTTCTTATGAAATGAGTATTTCTGGGCTTAAATTTTCTCATCTGCCAAATATGAACAGTTGAGTAATCATTAGATTACAACTTGAAGTTCCTTTACCTCTAAAAATCTTTTATATTTCCTTCCTCAATTTTCCTTTTAATTCCAAATGAATTTCATTATCTCTCGCACAGCATTTCTGTCTCTCTAGGGAAGAAAAAGCAATGCATTCATGGCCATGATTAAAGTGAAGTGAGGTTTGTTGTCATGCTTGTCCTTTCCTACATAATTTTAACTTAATTGAGCCTAGAATTGAAAGAAGCTTAGTATAATCAGGATTTCAAGAATACTAACTCATGCCTAAGATTGTTTGCATTCTTACAAATAAAAGAAAATTGTTGAAATAATTGATTTGTTGCCAGTGGAATGCTTTCGATTTTTATTACTTCTCAGCAGTGGCTTTGTAGAATCACTACAGGGGTTTGCTGCAAGTGCTAACTTGGCATTGGCTAAAAATACCCAGCATCAGGAAGGAATGATGTGCAAGACCAGTGTTTTATAGTTGGCAACAATTCTTCCCATTGTAACCAATGTCTGTTTATTTTGTAAATCATTGGCTAAATCATGTAAAAGGCAAATGTATTTCCCCTCCTTTTCTTTCCCAAGAATCTGAAAGGAACTAAAGCAAATGAAGCTGAGAAGCAGGCTTGTGACCTCTGACAGGTACTGGTTCTAGCTGGAATTCCAGGGAGAGAGTGTTGAAAGGGAAAAGGGACCACAGGCCATGTTCCAATAGTTGAAACCCTATGGGAGGTCTGTGTCCAAGGATTTGATTCTTCCTTTCATCGTGACACTCACAGACACCCTCAGCCACAATAGAGAGCCTACTTTAGGGGGAAAAAATTAATATGTAAGAATATAATAAGAAAAGCCAGGAAGATAACTTGGGGTTTACCTCCTAGGTCCCCGAGTCTGCACCACTTTGGAACACAGTGATCTCTGCCAGCCCTAAGGAGGCCATCAGGAAGATGCTGGTGACAAGGACCAAGCTAACTGCTAGGAAGATGACCAAGACCCCTGGACCACTGAGCCCTGTAGACAAGCCACCACAGCCTTCGACAGTTCCTCTCCAGTCCCCTGTTCCAGACATACCCGCTCCTGCCAGATCTGAGGGTCTGGAAGGATCCCAGCAGAAGGAGGGCAAGCCCATCACCCCACTTGCCAAAGCCTCCTTTGCCCACTTTTCTCCCTGATGGCTCTGAATCTTCCAGTTCCTCTTGGGGTGAAGCAGACCAAGTTCATCCCAAGTACCCCAGTTTGAGGTAGCCTTTAGTTTATAAAGTATACAATTACATTGATACTATTAAATAAAATCAATGTTACATATTAGAATTAGGCTAAACAGGATGGAAATCATATTTTTTTGTCAGTGAAAGCTCACCAATTTAAAAATAGCCTTAGTTCACTCATTCAATAGACATATATTAAGTATTTATTACATCCCAAGTTCTGTGGTCCACAAGACAGGTCCCTGTGTTCAGGAAGCTTACAGGTAAAACATTAAAGGAAACATTTTACACCTTAAGTATTAATTTTTTTAAATAAAAAGATATTTAAAAAATAAAAAGGAAAGAAGTAAAAAAAAAACAGATTAAAAAAATTTAAAAAAAAGATTAATTTGTGGTTGAAATTTTTAACTTTGTTTTGTGAAAGACGGATTTCTTTAAATAATGAAAATGCCAAGAATATAATTTAAATTTTTTCCCCAGTTACAAGTGATATTATTCTTGAAGATGGTTTGAGTATACCCTTGAAAACTATACTGATAATACTTTTTCTAAAACCTTTTTTGAGTATTATTGTTTATACTGTCCTTTACTTTGCCTCTCTACAATGTCCATGTTAAAAATCAAACATGTATTTCCAGGAATCTGCAGAATCAATACATTAGAAATTGCTGTTTTGCAGAAAATATTTTTATTTCCTGCTATGACATTCAGCTCACTTCAAGTTTTAAAGGTTCAGACACCTAGCTGGCGTTGACAACATTGTTAATCTTCCCTCACAGACATTCAGGCAAATTACCAAGGCAGGGGAGGAAAAAGTTAGAGTCATTTTTAAAATGACTTCTATTCAAACAATATTGTCATTGTCTAAATGCCAAGGTCTCCTTGGAGCCATAAAAGTTTTCATGATATCAGGCCGTACTGTTTGTTAAGCAATAAGCAGTTTTGGCTTTTCAAAATATGCTCTGTGTGTTTCTTCTGAAGAAATATTACCTTTGAAGGAGAAGATAGCATTATTTTAAAATTAATGCTTAATAAAATTATTTTGCTAGGATTGATTTTTAAATAAATATAAAACCATATTGATACTTGTATATAATAATCAATGCTATATAATAGGCTGATGTAGAACAGACTCTATATTAAAAGCAGAAATCACTTTTTTAAGTCAGTTAAAACTCATCAGTTAAAATATAGCTTTAAGGAAGTCCCCCTCATTAACTTTTTAAAAAAAATCTTTAACTCAACCATAAAATGGCAACCAATGAAAAACAAGGCAAAGAATCTAAATAGGCATTTCTCCAAAAAGGATACGCAATAGTTCCTAAACACATGAAAAGATGGTGGCCTCATTAGCCATCAGGGAAATTCAAGTCAACACTGGAAGATACCCCTACTCTGCCTCCACCAGGATGACTAAAATCTTTGTATAGTGTAGCCTGTATGGCTTTCATATAGTGGAGACTCTTTGGAAATACATTTTAAAATTTTTATTTAGATATTAAGTTATTAAGGTTAGCATTGTCTAATACTGGTGTTAAAGTACTACAATTTGAATTCTATTATCAAAAATATTGGAATAACCCCATATTCCTGGATAAAATTTTAAATACATAAACAAATAATGGTATAAGTTTAAATATTTAAATAAAATGAGTAGTGTGAATTAGAGAAATTAAGTAAATTAAATTAGTAAAATAAATTAAATTAATAAATTAAATAAATAAAATGAATATTTTAAATACTTGATGGAAATACTTAGCCTTTTCCCCTGCTTAGCTTCATTACAAGTTTGCTATAAAGAAAATGGAAGGAAAATTAATTTCATTCCAAAAGTCATTTACAAAACAGGGGAATATCTTCAGCCAGATATGCTGATGACAGCACATTTTTCATTTTGTTTTGTTGCACCTTTACACTAAATACAGTGTTGGAAGGAGAATGATCACTTCTGAGACAGGACACGTAACTTTCCAGTACTACCACAGAGCTGTCTGAAAGAGGACACAGAGGAATTTGCAAAAAGCAATTGCAATAGATAAAACAAAAATTAGAAGCTCGTCAGTAAACCGAAAGAACCAAAACCAACAAAAGTAAATTGGGTGCTGAATTTTAGGAGTAAAGATTCTGAAATTATCCCATGAAACACACACAAAAGAAGCACACACACAACAATGGCTCATGAAGACATTTATTTCATAAAAATTTACTTCATCAAAGACCACGAATCATTCACAAACACTTAACTCATAGAGAGTTTCCATGGAGACACAGAAAGCCCAACATGGAAACAACTTTTACAGGTTCTTAACTCATACAATGGCCAAAACTGTCTAGAATCGTAGTGGCAACTCAAGATATAACAGCCACAAGCAATTCCATAGAAAAATCACTTTATTACCAATAAAGAAATAATAAATCACACTATTCTAAGGCAACAGACAACAAATTCTGAAACATTAATGAGTTGCTGTTCCAAATGACATGCCCATATTTCTTAAAGTGTAGATTATTGATAAAACTGTTTCTTTCCTTTAATACATTTCATATGAGTCTCTGTGGTTGAACAAAACCAACATTAGCTGTTGCTATGGTACTTATGTATTCAGTACACATTTCCTACAGAAGAGTTATGAAGCTAAATTTATGTGAAGAAATTTTTGTTTGTGTGTTTCGCAATACATACAAGGGATAAAAAGTATGATTACAGGGCACAGATGAAATGCTATTTGACTCCAGTTACTCATAACCTGTGTTAAATAATCACTACTGCCCTCCACACATCCCTCCTCTTATATTTAGTGGAAAGAAAATTGCAGGGCTATTTTGTGCCACCAACATAGCCCTTCCTAGATGAGAGGATTACTACAACATCTTGCTTTATCTCTGGATTTTTCTAGTCTATTTTCCCTTTCTACATTGGAAAGAAAAGACATACTTAAAGATGGCTTATTTGAATTGACACTCCACAGGTCTCTTTACTCCCAACCTGTCTCTAATGTTGTTTAGTCACCAAGTAGCATCCAACTCTTTTGTAAACCCATGGACCATAGCCCAACAGCCTCCTCTGTCCATGGAATTCTCCAGGCAAGAATACTGGAGTGGGTTGCCACTTCCTTCTCCACTGTCTCTAATGCCCCTGAATAAATTGAGAACTACAATGCTGTTTTATTTCCTTGTAGGAGTCTTGGTTTTACTATTATGAGTAGGTAGAACTTGATGGTTTATTTCGTTTCTTGCATGAATTTCAGAGGACTAGAATTATGAAAAAGCTTACATTTTCCCCTCCAGTATTCTATAGTGCTAAATATAATCAGGATTGTCTATATCTCTGTCTTTATTAATCAGAAAAGTAGTGTGTTAAGGAAATTAAAATGGAAGATATCTTGTTCAGGCCTCAGAAGCACAACAGGCCTGTGACCTGCTTCTGATCTGCCTGGATTCCATGCCTGCCTCCAAGCACAGCAAATCAGGCAGCACTTTAGATAAGGAAAGGAATGAGTCCTGAAATCTTCTGAGTCCCTGAGGGCCTGGCTAACCACCTCCCCCAGTGGGTCTAAGATGTCTTACGACTCATTAGGTGAAACAAACTGCATTTTCAAAAAAAGAACAGAGCTGTATTTTCAGAGGAACAAACTGATGATGATATCAGTTCATGGTCTGGGGTTATAAAAAGGAGCCCCCAAAACTGCAATTTGAATTCTCATCTATGTGGTGAATGCACACTACCCAGGACTCTTTCCCAACTGGGACTCCAGATTGCTGTTAATGAGGGACTCCCCAGTGCTGTTCAAGACTGGATACAGGTCACTGGCCCAATTTGGTGATGTATATGCTGTTACTTCTCTTTATTATTTGTATTTCTGTTCTTTTAATGACTGTATATTGAAATTAAGTCAAATAATCCTCTATTAAATATTGAAATTGTTTATTTGTGAGCAACGAGTGGTTTCTATTGTTAGAAAATCCTTGGAACCTAAAACAAAAGTAAAATTTTGGACAAAATACATTATTTCAATTCTATTAATTATTACTTATATTTGATATTATCCAACATATCAAATGTTGGATCTTTTAATATAAAAGCTGATCAATCATATAAAACATCTTTAATGGAGTTGTTGAACACAGGCACATTCTTTTAGTCAGTTTTGGCAATTTTCTTCATCCAAAAGATAATTACTGGGTTGAATTTTTTCTCAGAGACTGTTGCACTATCCGTTGATTTCAATGACAAAGAAATTTAAGGACAGCAAAAGAAACAGGAGGGCTGCATTTTAAGAATAAGAATAAAAAGAGAGTTAAAAATCATAACCAAATGGAAAAAAAAAACTCATTAAAGGGAGAGGATGAGAAACAAAACCATAGAAGATGAGAAGAAAGGTCCTGATTGTGAGATATAGAGTTGAAAATTTTAAGACTGATACAGGAAATATTTTAATTTAGACAATATATTGATATTTAATAATTGCAGGCATGTTACTTTTTAACATACCTTTTAAGACTTCTCAGGTATAAATGCATTTAATTCTCACAGCCCATACTGAGTAACAGATGTCCACACTGTGAGGTCTACCATCACGATCAAATGATATGGCTGTCTCCCAAACTGGCCATTCTTTTCTGCCTTCCCTCTGCTCAAGTAAACACTGATCTGCTTTATGTTACTATAGATTAGTACAGACTACTATGAATTAGTATGTTACTGTGAATATAGCCACAGTCATACATAAAGGGCGGAGAAGGCAATGGCACCCCACTCCAGTACTCTTGCCTGGAAAATCCCATGGATGGAGGAGCCTGGTAGGCTGCAGTCCATGCTAAGGGTCGGACACGACTGAGCAACTTCACTTTCACTTTTCACTTTCATGCATTGGAAAAGGAAATGGCAACCCATTCCAGTGTTCTTGCCTGGAGAATCCCAGGGACGGGGGAGCCTGCTGGGCTGCCGTCTATGGGGTCGCACAGAGTCGGACACGACTGAAGTGACTTAGCAGCATACATAAAGGGAGTCACAAAGTATGTGGCCCTTTTCTGTCTGGTTCCTTTCCCTCAAGCAGGTTATTAATATTTTGAAATCATCCATTCTGATACATGTATAAATTCAGTTCAGTTCAGTTCAGTTCAGTCACTCAGTCGTGTCCAACTCTTTGGGACCCCATGGACTACAGAACGCCAGGCTTCCCTGTCCATCACCAACTCCCAGAGTTTACTCAAACTCATATCCATTGAGTCGGTGATGCTATCTGATCATTTCATCCTCTGTTGTCCCCTTCTCCCACCTTCAATCTTTCCCAGCATTAGGGTCTTTTCAAATGAGTCAGTTCTTCGCATAAGGTGACCAAAGTATTGGAGTTTCAGCTTCAGCATCAGTCCTTCCAATGAATATTCAGGACTGATTTCCTTTAGGATGGACTGGTTGGATCTCCTTGCAGTCCAAGGGACGTGTATAATTAGACATCAGTTTTTCTCCCTTAGTCGGTTCTATCACATGGTGTACCACTACTTGTTTATCCATTCATATGCACACTGACTGTTCCAGCTCCTGGTTATTACAAATCAAGCTTCCATGAATATTTACAGACAAGTTTTTGAGTAATTTTCTGAATAAATGACTAGGAGCAAACAGCTGGATCATGTTATTGATAGCTGTATGCTTACTAAAGATATTGCCAAATTGTTTTCTACAGTGGTTGAATCACTTTACATTTCCGCCACCAGTTTATTGGGTTCTATTTCTCCACATCTTTGCTCACATTTGGTGTGGTCAGTCTTTTAAGTTTTTGTCCTTTTTGCACAGTCTACAGTGACATCCATTGTGGTTTTAATTTTCATTTGCCTATAATAAATGTAATTTTACCTGGAAAATCCCACAGACAGAGGAACCTGATGGGCTACAGTCCATGGGGTTGCAAAAGAGTCAGACACAACTTAGTGACTAAACAACAACAATAAGTAATGAGTTAATTATTATTAACAATAATAACTTTTGTGTGTTTGCTTATTGAAAGTCACTCAGTCCTGTCCGACTCTTTGCAACTCCATGGACTATACAGTCCATGGAATTCTCCAGGCCAGAATACTGGAGTAAGTAGCCATTTCCTTCTCCAGGGGATCTTCCCAACCCAGGGATCGAACCCAGGTCTTCCACATAGCGGGTGGAGTCTTTACCAGATAAGCCACCAGGGAAGCCCCAAAATACTGGAATGGGTAGACTATTCCTTCTCCAGCAGATCTTTCTGACCCAGGAATCGAACTGGAGTCTCCTGCATTGCAGGCGGATTCTTTACCATCTGAGCTACCAGGAAATCCCATTTGCTTATTTGCTATTTGTAAATTCTCTTTTGTGAAGTGACTCTTCAGATCTTTTGCCTATTTTTATGGGTTGGCTTCCATGGTGGCTCAGCAGTTAAAGCGTCTGCCTGGAATGAGGGAGACCCAGGTTCGATCCCTGGATCAGGAAGATCCCCTGGAGAAGGAAATGGCAACCCACTCCACTACTCTTGCCTGGAGAATCCCATGGAGGGAAGAGCCTGGTAGGCTACAGTCCATGGGGTCTCAAAGAGTCAGACACAACTGAGTGACTTCACTTTCACGTATTATACTTATTGAGTTTTGAGAGATTTTACATATTGTGTGTACAAGTCCTTTAATTTTCTCTTAGTATATGGCTTATTTTTTCATTCTCTTGAATGTCTTTTGAAGAGGAGTTTTTTGTTTTTTGTTTTTTTTCCAATGTTGAAATACCAATTTGTCAGTTTACTCTTTTGTGGATTATGCTTTTGCAGATTGTGCATCGAAGATATTTTTGCTTAACACAAAGTCACAAAGATTTTACCCTATGTTTACATTTAGAATTATTACCATTTTAGGTGTGATATTTATATCTAGAATCCATTTTAAACTAATTTTTTATGGTATGATTAAAGGATTTTGCTTTTTGTATGTAAATACTCAACTGCAGATGGTGATTGCAGTCATGAAATTAAAAGACGCTTACTCCTTGGGAGGAAAGTTATGACCAACTTAGATAGCATATTCAAAAGCAGAGACATTACTTTGCCAACAAAGGTCTGTCTAGTCAAGGCTATGGTTTTTCCAGTAGTCATGTATGGATGTGAGAGTTGGACTGTGAAGAAAGCTGAGCGCTGAAGAATTGATGCTTTTGAACTGTGATGTTGGAGCGGACTCTTGAGAGTCCCTTGGACTGCAAGGAGATCCAACCAGTTTATTCCAAAGGAGATCAACCCTGGGATTTCTTTGGAAGGAATGATGCTAAAGCTGAAACTCCAGTACTTTGGCCACCTCATGCAAAGAGTTGACTCATTGGAAAAGACTCTGATGCTGGGAGGGATTGGGGGCAGGAGGAGAAGAGAACGACAGAGGATGAGATGGCTGGATGGCATCACCGACTCAATGGACATGAGTTTGAGTGAACTCCGGGAGTTGGTGGTGGACAGGGAGGCCTGGCGTGCTGCAATTCATGGGGTTGCAGAGTCGGACATGACTGAGCAACTGAACTGAACTGAACTCAACTGTTCTAGAATCAGTTGTTAAAAAGACTATCTTTTTTTCATGGAATTTCTTTCACCTTTGTAAAAAAAATCCAGTGTCCCTATACATGTGAGTCTATATCTGGACCTCTGTTCTTTTAATTGATCTATTTGTCTATCTTAATGGCAATGCCACATTACTCAGTTGTTGTGATTTTATTAAAGGTCTTGAAATTAGTTGTTAGTCCTGTAAATTTGTTCTTTTTAACAGTTGGCTTTTCTATAGTTTTGGTATTCAAAATCCTTGGTATTTCTTTATGAATTTTAGAATCAGCTTGCCAGTATTTACAAATCACTTGCTGAGGTTTGATTGAGACGTATTTTATGACCAAGAATATGAGTGATCTTGTTAAGTATTCCACGTGCAGTTGAGAAAAGGCATATTATTCTGTTGTTGGGTAGAGTGTCTTATATTAAGGTTTTCATCAAGCTTAGAAATGTTTTGGCTGTTATTTCTTCAGATGTTTTTCTTGACTCTCTACTCTCCATCAGGAACCTGAATACATGAGACTGCTTGAAGTTTTCCTACAGCCTACTGATGCTTTTCATTTACTTTTTCTCTCTCTACTTTTTATTTTGTGTAGTTCCTGCTACCATAACTTTAAATTCACTGATTTTTTTTTCTTCTGTGATATCTAATCTGCTGTTAATTCCATCCAATGTATTTTAAGTCATACTTTAAAGGTTTAGCCTCTAAAATTTTGAATTGGGTCTTTTTCTACTGAACACATTAAACATATGGAAAACAGTTATAACTATTTCAGGGTTCATTTTTGCTAATTATAACATCTATGGCAGTTCTTGGTTGCTTTGGCTTTTCTGATTATTTTATTCACTATGCATAATGTTTTCCAACTTTTTGCATGCCTGGTAAGCTTCAATTCAATAACAAGCATGGTATAACATATATACTCTACTATGTATAAAAATAGATAAACAACAAGGACCTACTGTAAAGCACAGGGAACTATACTCAGTATTTTGTAATAACCCACAAGGGAAAATAATATGAAAATACATATATATTAATTAAACACTGTACTACATAAATGAAACTAACACAACATTGTAAACCAACTACACCTCAATAAAAATTAATCTTAAAAAATAAAAGAAATGAAAACTAAAAGAATAATAAGTGGTGAACTTTGCTTTTTGGGGGGTTTTATTTTAGTATGCAATTAAGTACTTGGAAATAATTAAACCTTTTTGATCTTGCATTTCTGGTTTTTTAGGCAGCTGTAGAGAGCTGCTCAGTCTAAGACTAATAATTTCCTGCTCCTCGGGCAAGACCTACCTTGAATTATGAGTTTTTCCAGTCTGGCTACTGGAAACAGGCACTATTCCCAGGCTGTGCGAGTGCCAGTCACTGTTCCCACTAGCAGTTTTGGTTGGTTGTTTCCTCAGGCTTGGGCAGTTATTTCTTCCTCTGCACTGACCGGTGCTCTGATGAAACCTCCAGGGAAGATCTAGTCTTTCGATCTCCAGGGAGCAAACTCTGTGCAGCTCTCTTGTTTTGGGGTGGACGGCTTCTCTGATGGCTCAGTGGTAAAGAATCCACCTGCAATACAGGAGACATGAGTTTGATCCCCAGGTCGGGAAGATGCCATGGAAGAGGAAAGGGTAACCTACTCCAGTATTCTTAGCTGGAGAATCCCATGGACAGAGGAGCTTGGTGGGCTACAGTCCATAGATTTGTAAAGAGTCAGACACCCCTGAGCAACTGAGCAACACTTGTTTCCAAGGGCTCTGTCCTGGGAACTCCAGCTTCCTTTGTCTCCCCAGGTGGAGACTCAGGTCCAACTCTTACAGGAGTCTCCTGGGCTCCAAGTAGGTTCCCTTCCTTCCCATGCAGAAACGTGGGGCAGTAATGAAGGGAAGTGAATGACAGGACTCACTTTCTTTGTTTCTTTTGGGGATCATTAGGCTTTGAGTCTGATGGCCAGTGTCTTGAAAACTCTCTTTACATGCTGTCTGGATTTTTGGTTTTGGTTTTGTGTTTTTATCAAGCAGGAGGGTGTTTTCAGTCTCTGATACTATATCTCATGCAAAAGAGGAAATTATCCCTCACCTTTAAAAAATAATACTAAAGGAACTAAGGAAAAAGTACGAAATAGTTAAAGACAGAGCAGGAAAGGCTGAAACTGTCCTCTTCCTAACTTTTGATGATGTTGAGTAACTCATAGATTTCTGTTGCTGCTGCCAGAAATTATCATAAACAACACAATTTTATTATGTATATTTCTGTAGATCCAAATTCTGACACAGATCTCAGTGAGCTAAAATCAGTTTCATTCTGGAAGCTTTACAAGAGAATCCATTTCCTTGCCTTTTCCGGCTGCTAAAGACCACCCACACTCTTCAGCTCATCACTTCTTGCTCCATCTTCCAAGACAGCAAATTTGCACCTCTCTGATGGTTATTCTGGAGTCCTACCTCTCTCTGACCACAGCAGGGAAAGAGTCTTTGCTCTTTAGGACCCCTATAGTTACACCAGGCCACCTAGATAATCCAGCATACTCTCAACAACCTCAAGATCCTTAACCTAATCACCTCTGTCCTTTCTGTTGACTGATGCTGGCTGCAGGCATTGCAGTTTTTGATGCCTCTCATCAACTTGCTGAGCATACTTCTCACATGTAATGGTTTCACCAGGATTCAGAAAGCTGTAGTGGATCAGACCATCAGCAGACCACCAAACAGTGGCCATGATTTTTTGGTGCAAGTTTGGTTTTGGGAAGTGCTTTGGAGCTTCTTCTCAGTCCAGCCACTGAGCTGGTCATTACCAGTTGTATAAAACCCACTTTTCATTGCAGATCACAATCTGATCAAGAAATGGTTCATTGTTGTTGCATAGAATAAGAGAAAATGACACTCAGAATGATGATTTTTTTATTTGCAGTCAGCTCATTAGGCACCCATTTATAGAGCATTGTCATCTTTCCAATTTGCTTCAAACGGCCAACAACTGTAGGATGGTCAATGTTGAGTTCTTTGGCAACTTCTTATATAGTTGTAAGAGGATCAGCTTCATTGATTGCTCTCATTTGGTCCTTGTCAATTTCTGATGGCCTGCCACTATGCTCTTCATCTTCAAGGCTCTTGTCTCCTTTGCAAAACTTCTTGAATCACTCTTGCCCTGTGCGTTCATTAGCAGTTTCTGGGCCAAATGCATTATTGATGTTGCAAGTTGTCTCCTCTGCTTTATGACCCATTTTGAACTAGAATAAGAAAATTGTTTGAATTTGATTTTGGTCTAACAACATTTCTATAGTCTAAAATAAATATAGAATTACCAAGAAGTAATAAATTATTAGCAAAAAGAAAAAACATAAAGCAAGAAATGTGCATTAAAATGATGTATAACATAACCACATTGCAGGTCAGGAAGCAACAGTTAGAACTGGACATGGAACAACAGACTGGTTCCAAATAGGAAAAGGAGTTCGTCAAGGCTGTATATTGTCACCCTGTTTATTTAACTTATATGCAGAGTACATCATGAGAAATGCTGAACTGGAAGAAACACAAGCTGGAATCAAGATTTCTGGGAGAAATATCAATAACCTCAGATACGCAGATGACACCACCCTTATGGCAGAAAGTGAAGAGGAACTCAAAAGCCTCTTGATGAAAGTGAAAGTGGAGAGTGAAAAAGTTGGCTTCAAGCTCAACATTCAGAAAATGAAGATCATGGCATCCCGTCCCACCACTTCATGGGAAATAGATGGGGAAACAGTGGAAACAGTGTCAGACCTTATTTTGGGGGGCTCCAAAATCACTACAGATGGTGACTGCAGCTATGAAATTAAAAGACGCTTACTCCTTGGAAGGAAAGTTATGACCAACCTAGACAGCATATTCAAAAGCAGAGACATTACTTTGCCAACAAAGGTTCATCTAGTCAAGACTATGGTTTTTCCTGTGATCATGTATGGATGTGAGAGTTGGACTGTGAAGAAGGCTGAGCGCCGAAGAATTGATGCTTTTGAACTGTGGTGTTGGAGAAGACTCTTGAGAGTCCCTTGGACTGCAAGGAGATCCAACCAGTCCATTCTGAAGGAGATCAGCCCTGGGATTTCTTTGGAAGGAATGATGCTAAAGCTGAAATTCCAGTACTTTGGCCACCTCATGTGAAGAGTTGATTCATTGGAAAAGACCCTGATGCTGGGAGGGATTGGGGGCAGGAGGAGAAGGGGATGACAGAGGATGAGATGGCTGGATGGCATCACTGACTCGATGGATGTGAGTCTGGGTGAACTCCGGGAGTTGGTGCTGGACAGGGAGGCCTGGTGTGCTGCAATTCATGGGGTCGCAAAGAGTCGGACACGACTGAGCGACTTATCTGATCTGATCTGATTCCAATATCAAATGACAAAGCTGAACAATGCAAAACCACAATTACTTTTGCATCAACCTAAATAAAATATTCACATCATTTAAGAAGTAGGAGATAGATATCTTTAGGGAAATCATTATTCTGCCTACCACAACTAAGATTTGGTGACTTAAATTTTACTATTCTATTCATTTTAAGCAATGAGAATGACATTCACAGAAATCTTTTTAAAAACATTCAGTCAAATTCAAAGTTTTAAAAAATTTGCCTGTTATTCCTTTTTTCTCGGTTGATGAAAAAATTAATTGGACAGACTGCTTTTCTGCACCACCCACTGGTAAACTCTCCTTCATTGGCCTAAAATACTGGTTCTTTCTCAGTTATCTAGATTAAAATAGTGAAGTCTCACGTGCAATGAGTTATATATATATGTGTGTGTGTGTGTATATATATATATATTTCTCTGTATTTTTATATTGTATAATATATGGTGTGTGTGTGGTTGTGGTTATTGTCCAGTGGCTAAGTTGTGTCCAGCTCTTTGATCCCATGGACTACAGCATGCCAGGCTTCCCTGTCCTTCTCGATCTCCCAGAGTTTGCTCAAACTCATGCTCATTGAGTCAGTGCCACTATCTAACTATCTCATCCTCTGCCACCCTCTTCTCCTTTTGCCTTCAATCTTTTCCAGCATCAGAGTCTTTTCCAGTGAGTTATATATGTGTGTGTGTGTATACATACACACACACACACGCACAAACACACACACACACATATATATATATTATTTCAGGGTTGAATCTTTCTTCTTAGCATTCACACCCAAGAGTCTTCTCTAAAATTGCTTTTTGTATCTGTTAATATTGCTTTGAAACTAATTTCATCAGTAATATCAATAATGTAACAATAGCCAATGTTTATTATGCAGTTGCCATAAGTCAAACACTTGATTTAACCTAAATAACTCCTTTGGCATACATAGTAGCTACTACCATTTGAAGAGTTTAGAAATGAAGCAGAGCGAAGATAATTCACACTATGTTTCTGAAATACTTTTCTTGGAGGTCAGATCAAAGACAGGACAACCTGACTCCTGAGTCAGCATGTTGATCCCTAACATCACAGAATTTTGAGTTCCTGGAAGACAGAGATCATGCTTAAATATTTTGTTTACTGTTTCAAAGAATCTGGTGCAGTGCTCACTAGTGCTTAAACGTACAAGACGGCCTGATCAATTAATACTTATTCCTTTTATGTCTTTAACAATTAAGCAATCTAGATAGTGTTGGTGTCCCCATGGTGCTCCCCTGATTTCCGCGAGAGGCAGTGAATGAGGAAGAGGGGATGGAGCAGAGTATATAACTACCACTACACATTGGGACAACAGTGTTACACGGTTGCTAATGAGAGCGTGTCGACCACACGAGGAGCCTCATGATGGCGCATTGAGATCTGTCATCCTTCATCTTCACAATCACATATTTGTATACCTGAATCTGGAATTCTAGGCATGATTCATGTCTTTTCCTCTTATAATAGTTAAACGTTGACATCATTTTCACTAGAGTGGCAGAAAGCAGAGAGTCACAAAGTTCACAAACTGTTGAACCTGAGGGCAGTTGTGAAGAGCTTCTAAAGATAGAAGGGAAAAAAATACTCCCTTTCTGGTGATCAGTGAGAACATTGACCTCAAGGCCAGAATCCTCACGTTTCTCAAAACTTGTTTTCCCTCAGTGAGGAAGGAAGTATCGAACTGGCCAAAATGTTCATTCAGGTTGCTCCGGAAGCTGTTATGAGAATATCCCAAATGAAGCTTAAAAACCCAAGCAAACTTTTTGGCCAACCCAATAGTTAGCTGACTTCTAAGCTTTTGATTTTGTTTTGTTTTGTTTTTTTCTATTACTTGTCTTTATTTTAGGCCTATCAGCCAGGTCAAGATGGCTTGGAAGAAGTCTCCTACGTATACTGGTTTCCTGGGTGGCCATAACAGATGATCACAAACTGGGTACATTAATGCAACAGAAACATTGTCTCAGTTCTGGAGGCCCTTAGTCTTCCATCAAGGTGTTAGCAGGGTTGGCTCCTCCTGAGAGCTCTGACAGGGAAGCTCCTTCGTGCCTCTCTACCAGCCTCTGGTCCTAGCCAAGCATTCTTGGTTCCTTGGCTTGTGGATGCTTCCTGCCAGTCTCTGCTTCTATCCTAATAGTGTTCTCCTGTGTGTCTGCATCTGTGACCAAGAGCCTCTCTTCATATAAGGACACCAGTCACACTGGATTATGATCCACCATCATGACCTTATCTTAACCTGATTAAGTCTACAAAGACTCTATTTCCAAGATGGATCAAATTCACAGGTGCTAGCCACCTCATGCGAAGAGTTGACTCATTGGAAAAGATGCTGAGAGGGATTTGGGGCTGGAGGAGAAGGGGACGAAAGAGGATAAGATGGCTGGATGGCATCAATGACTCGATGGACGTGAGCCTGAGTGAACTCTGGGAGTTGGTGATGGACAGGGAGGCCTGGCGTGCTGAGGTTCATGGGGTCGCAAAGAATCGGACACGACTGAGTAACTGAACTGAACTGAACTGAGAGATTAGGATTTCAACAAATCTTTTGTAGAGAACACAATTTAACCCATAACACTGCCCTACCTGTTGAAGAATTTACATGTCAAGAATCACTTAAGCCAAGATCCCATTTAGGTCTGATTGTTTAGATACTTTATGGAATTCATTGATTTGATCATGTATCACTTATATGTACAATCTAAAAAGAAAAGATACAAATGAACTTATTTACAAAACAAAAGTAGACTCACAGATGTATAAAAATTTATGGTTACCAAAGGGGAAAGAGGAAAGGAATAAGCTAGGAATTTGGGGTTAACAGGTACACACTATTATATATAACATAGACATAACCAATAAGAACCTACTTACTGTGTAGCACAGGAAACTATACTCAATATTTTATAATAACCTATAAGGGAAAAGAATCTGCAAAAGAATACACACACACACACATGCACATATTAATATATGTTGTTATTTAGTCGCTAAGTTGTCTCTGATTCTTTTGCAACCCCATGGACTGTAGACCGCTAGGCTCCTCTGTCCATGGGCTTCTTCAGGAAAGAATACTGGAGTGGGTTGTCATTTCCTTCTCCAAGGGATTTTCCCCATCCAAGGATCGAACCCACGTCTCCTGCATTGAAGGCAGATTCTTTACCATTGAGCCACCAGGGAAGACCATATATGTATATATGTATAACTGAATCACTTTGATGTACACTTGAATTTAACAACATTTTAAATCAATAGGTATTGATTTCAATAAGTATTGAATATCAATAAATACTGAATATCAATAAATATTGAATTCAATAAAAATAAGTTAAAAATTATTATAGAAGAAAAGAATTCAGTGTTTGGTTTCACTCTGAAGATCATCACCTCAGGTGTCAAAGCCTTCCAAGAAATCAAAGAAAATTCAAACACTGGCCATTGAAATATGAAATGTATAATCATCCATTCCATACATCATACCATTATGTGTGGTAATAATACATAGTGCTACTTATGTATCATTTATCAATCATGTAAAGCTTGTATTCCTTTTTCTCTTGTCTTATGTGGGTAGGTTCACCTACATCTGATTCAACAGCTATTTAATCAGATGCTATTTAATGATTATTTAAAACTGTTTAAACCAAAGTGATACATACACACACACACATCACACACACACACACACACCCATATATATATTCTCTTTTTACATTCTCTTCTGTGCTGTGCTGAGTCACTCAGTCCTGTCTGACTCTTTAAGACCCCATGGACTGAAGCCCACCAGGCTCTTCTGTCCATGGGGATTCTTCAGGCAAAAATACTGGAATGGGTTGCTTTGCCCTTCTCCAGGGGATCTTCCTAAACCAGGGACCGAACCCAGGTCTTCCACATTGCAGGTGGATTCTTTACCAGCTGAGGTATCTGGGAAGCCCAGGTTCTCTTCTCTTTACAAGATATAGAGTCTAGTTCCCTGTGCTGTACAGTAGGTTCTTATTATTTATCTGTTATATATATAGTTATGTACATCTGTTAATCCCAAACTCCTAATTTATCCCTCCTCCTATCTTTCTCTTTTGGTAACCATGAGTTTGTTTTCTGTGTTTGTGAGTCTATTTGCTTTGTAAATAAGTTCATTTGTATCATAGCTTAGATTCCACATATAAGTTATATCATATGACATTTGTCTTTCTTTGACTTACTTCACTGGGTCTATTCACATTGCTGCTAGTGGCATTATTTGATTCTTTTTATGACTGAGTAATATTCCACTGTATGCATGTATCTCATCTTCTTTATCATTCAACTGTCAATGAACATTTAGGTTACTTCCATGTCTTGGCTATTGAAAAGAGTGCTGGTTTTAATTCAAAACTCACAAAAATACTTTTACCATAGTATCATTCCAGCTTTTCTCTCCTTTGCTCTTCATTCCTGATTACAAACAGTGTGAAGGAGAGAGTTCCCAATTTTGTCTCCAGGAGAGTAATTCTCCCTTCTGTCTTCCATTCTGAGGACTTAAGTGTACATTATAACATGTCAATAGGTGAATATTTGCTATTATCACTTTTTATCTAATAAATAAGCTTGTAGAAAAAAACAAAACCTCACTCAGGTTCTGTGAAGCTGCTTAAACTGTCTCAAAGTTGTCTTCCTTCCTGAAATTATCCTAATTCTCAGCATTTCACTTTGTTCAAAAGAGCACTGAAGGGTTTGCTTGGGCAGCTGCTAATGTCTTTCTCTGAATATGAAAAAGACAGTTACACAAAGAACAATCACATTCTTAATTGATGCCCCTGAACCTGGGCAATAAAAATTCAGATTGATTTTTGATAAGTTATGACTTCCTTCCTTCAATTCACTAATCCTTTCTCCAATTTTCATTTTCTATACAATCTGAAATCACAGGCACTATTGTGGCTTTACAGCAGAAATAAATTTTAAAAGGAAGCATGATTAAATTTGCCTCAATTCCTTTTTTAAAACCAAAGGGGATATATGAATTTCAAAGTGTGCAACTGTCTTTGCAGCACCAAACATATTCCCTGATTAAGTTAGGTAACCATAGTCCAAAAAAAAGAAAAATAGGGAAGGGTTAAGAACCTACATGGAAGGAGGGAAAATTCAGACAAAATTAAAGGTAAAGCCACTCAGCTAGTTACTTAGTTACTAAACCAAATATCCCTTAAAGATATTGCTAACCATAATTTTGATCAGAAGAATTAGACCAATAAATTTAAACAATATAATCAATCTACAAAATTAACTTGGAGCCCATACCTTGTATCTTTAATGGAGAAATATGTTAAAATGTTTTTTTTTTTTTTTGGCAATAGCCAGATAATTTTATTTTCAAGCTATATAAATTTCACCAAAAGTAGCTTTGCAGAGGCACATTATAGCATAACATTTAAATCAAGAACTCTAAAGTTAAGCTTCCTGGATTTAAGGCCAGACATTGCAATTTACTGGCCATATGAATATGACCTTGGACAAGTTAATTAACCTTTATAGCCTTCCTCTATTCTTTCTGTCTGTGAAACAGAGGTAATAAATAGTCCCTGCCTCACAGGAATGTTGTATAGATGCAATGGAATAATGTATGTAAAGTACTTGTAGTCAGGGCTCCATAGATAATTCACTATTATCTGCCTGAAAAAGTATGTCAAATAAGGCATTTGGAGCTCAAAATATGGAAAATGAAAAATAATGGACAAAATGCAATAAGAGGTTAACAGTGGTTAATATCAGAGTAGTGTAGCTATGACTGATTATTTTTTCTTTTTCCACTTCCCCCAAACTTTAAATGTAATTACATTATATTTAAAACAGAATACAATTTTATAAATTTCATTAGAGCAAATACATAGAAATGGAAAATTTTAAGTTATTCTTAACATTTTTTTTTAATGGAAACTTTCAGTCTCTAGAAACCAGAATCCTTCCTACCCCCATATCCACTCAACATTCACACTTCTCGCCACAAGATGAGGCTTTACCAAAATCTACACCCCTAGTGCAGAATCCTCATAGCACAGCACTGATTGAGTCAACCCTTTGCAGTTAAGAGTCATGTTTTAAATATCTCTAGAATTAGAAAATAATGTTCTGCAGAACTCAACAAAATAGAGCTGATTCATTTGTATATGTACTGATGTAATCATATCAAAATTCTGGATTTACAGTAGACATTTCCTTGCAATATATCGTCCAAATGTGATTTTATTAAAATTGATTGAATTGACCACTATTGATTGACTATCACATTAAAGAATTGGGGAAAATAAATAAGTTGGGGGATGTCTTTTTTAGTTAATTAATTTATTTTTGGCTGTGCTGAGTTTTCATTGCTGTGCTTGGGATTTCTCAAGTTGCCGCAAGCAGGGCATACTCTCTTGTTGAGGGGAGCACTGGCTCTGTGGTGCTCAGGCTTCAGTAGTTGGAGCAAGCGGACTCAGTAGTTGTGGTTCCTGGGCTCCAGCGGCTCGTGCTTCAGTGGCGCAGGGGCTTTGTTGCCGGCGGTATGTGAGATGTTCCCATATCAGGAATTGAATCTGACTCTCCTGCATTGGCAAATGGATTCTCAACCACTGAACCGTCAAGGAAGTTCTGGGGGATGGCTTTTTTAACATCAAGATTATTCATTTAAGTTCAATATTTTGAAGTTTAACTATAGAATGCATGGTTCTGGGTGGAAAGAAAGAAGAAAAACCTGCTTGTTTATTTTTTAACAATAAGAAATTCTGAAATAATTTATGGCAGCTTATATAAATAAATATAATAAATAAGATTAATACAACAACTATGTCCACATAAGGGACTTACTTAGAAAGCTAACTTATAACTTACAATTAACAGTGTTAGTCACTCAGTCATGTCCGACTCTTTGCAACCCTTTGGACTGTAACCTGCCAGGCTCTTCCGTCCATGGGATCATCCAGGCAAGAATACTAGAGTGGGTTACCAATTCCTTCTCCAGAGGATCTTTCTGACCCAGGGATTGAACTCAGATCTGACTTAACAATTAGTGGATTTATAAACAGTTTGTTTTAAAAGTACATAAAAGCCAACATCAGTAACCTGTTAAAGTGAGTTATTTGATTCATTATCCTGAGCGCCAAAGAATTGATGTTTTTGAACTGTGGTGTTGGAGAAGACTCTTGAGAGTCCCCTGGACTGCAACCAGTCCATTCTGAAGGAGATCAGCCCTGGGATTTCTTTGGAAGGAATGATGCTAAAGCTGAAACTCTAGTTCTTTGGCCACCTCATGCGAATAGTTGACTCATTGGAAAAGACTCTGATGCTGGGAGGGATTGGGGGCAGGAGGAGAAGAGAATGACAGAGGATGAGATGGCTGGATGGCATCAATGACTCGATGGATGTGAGTCTGGGTGAACTCCGGGAGTTGGTGCTGGACAGGGAGGCCTGGCGTGCTGCGATTCATGGGGTCGCAAAGAGTCGGACACGACTGAGCGACTGATCTGATCTGATCTGATATGAGTTTTGAAACAATATTTTGTTTAAAAGGGGGGAAAGTTATACCAAAAAAATGGCCAAGAGACTTTGTATAAAATTTCCTAAAAGTTTTAAAAGATTTTATGACTGATAAGAATTTGGCCATGACTGGTGAAATTTAATCTGGATTATATTTCCTTTTTCTTCCTGGTAGCATTCTAAGAAAGTAGCATATTTGTTCCCTTGGAATTTAAAATTGTAAAATATCATTTGCTTAAGCTTCTCTGGAGATGGGTGAACGGAGAAGACACTGAGGATGTTAGCAAGCAATGTGTCCCCCGACAAGATTCTCTAGACATGAAACAAGGTAAAAATAAACATCCACGATGTCATGAATTGACAAATAAGTCAGAACAAATCAAACAACCTGCTGGGACTTTGCCCCAAGCCTCTTCAATCTTTCAGTCTGTGAGAAGAAGGGGTGGCCATAGACACCTTTGGAAAATGTAAGTGGAGTTTTAAGCATTGGCTGCACTCCATGTCATTTTATTTTTACCTACAGACAGGGGCCACCTCCTTATGTATCTTCCTGGAACTTCCAACAGAACCACATGAGCACCAAGTATGAGTAACCCTGAAGGCATGTGTACTTAACAAGTTCATTAAAATGAAGTATGAAAAAATAAAGTGCTCTTCACTTCCTGCAGAGATTAGTGACAGCAAACTGAACAGGAAAGCATTCTTGAACTATTATTGTTTTTGCTATTATTTTGAAATTTTTACAAGATCAAGTGCAGATGCCCCTGAGTAGGAAGATGAGCCAGAGATTTTACATCTATCTAAGAAGCAAATGAATATTTGAATATTCAATATATTGAATAAAAATATTATGAATATTTTTCACTTCCAAATATAGTAAGCAAGTCTTCCACCATTATTTTGGGGATACTTCTTTTTTATTAAAGTACAGTTCGTTTATGAAGTTATGTTAGTTTTAAGTGTACAGCAAAGTGATTCAGTTGTGTGTATATATATATATATATAACACATCATATATATATTTACACACACACACGTATATATGTGTGTGTTCTTTTTCAGATTCTTTCCCATTATAGTTATCACAAGATACTGAATCTAGTTCCCTGGGCTATACAGCAGGTTCTTCTTGGTTATATCTATTTTATATACAGTAATAGTGTGTATCTGTTCATCTCAAACTCCTAATTTATCCCTCCCCCCATCTTTCTTCTACAGTAATCATAAAATTATTTTCTACATCTATGAGTCTGGGTCTGTTGTGTAAATAAGTTCATTTGTATCCTATTTTAGGTTCCACATATAAGTGATATCATGTGATATTTAATTGCAAAATATTCTCATCCCCATGATATCCTTTTTAAAAAATAGGATTTATTTGCAAAATATTGAGAAACACATCTTCTATTCTTGGCAAATAACTTTGTCATTAATATCAGCAGAAGCAGATGTGTGTTCACACTGCTATCCAAAAAGAATAAAAGAACACACGAAAGTCAGAGCTATCTGAAATCCAAACTCCAATCTAAATCCAGTAAATGGCAGATGAAAAAAATTATAGAAAATGAGGGATGTACAAGAAAGGCAGGAACCAATGGTTCTGTTCCTGGATTACACTGACAGTGGAGGAGGCAAGGCAGGCTGGCATTCATTATGGTTAGTTTTATGAGAAGTTCGTCACCTGGAACTGCAAAATTCTGGCAATCATTCATGCTCACACCAGATCATGTCCGACTCTCTGCGACCCTTTGGACTGTAGCCCGCCAGGCTCCTCTGTCCATGGGATTCTCCAGGCAAGAATACTGGAGTGGGTTCCATTTTCTCCTCCAGGAGATCTTCCCAACCCAAGAACCAAACTAACTTCTTTGTAATTAGGGCAAAGTCTAACTCCATCTTCATGAAATGTTGTAGAAGCTTTCCCCACTATTTGTTGAGATAATATTTTTTAAAAATATGAGTAAATCCAGGAGGAGGAGCTAAGATGGCAAGGAGCAGGACGGGGAGAACACTTTCTTCCCCACAAATTCATCAAAAGAACATTTAAACGCCAAGTAAATTCCACAAAACCACTTCTGAATGCTGGCAGAGGACATCAGGCACCCAGAAAAGCAACCCATGTCTTCAAAAGGAGGTAGGAAAAAATATATAAGACAAAAAAAGATACAAAAGAGGGAGGGACGGAGCTCCATCCCGGGAAGGGAGTTTTAAAAAGAGAGAAGTTTCCAAACACCAGGAAACCTTCTCACTGCCGAATCTGTGCCGAGCCTTGGAAGCACAGAGGGCAACTTAACAGGGAGGGAAAATAAATAAACAATTAAAACCCGCAGATTATGAGCCCTACGTAACTCTCTCAGCGGAGAAGCAGCGCAGATGCCTGCATCCACCATTAGCAAGCGGAGGCTGGGCAGGGAGGTGTGGTGCGGGCTTCATTGCTTAGAATAAGGATCTGGCCTGAATACCCCGAGCGCTATCTGAGCGAAATAATTTGGGCTAGCAAACCAGACTGCGGGATATCTACCACGTGATAAGCCAGCCCTAACCTGAGACACCGTCAGGCCCGCGCACGGAACAAAGGACTGTACAGAGATAGCCGGCTGCAGACCGTCCCCCTCTGGTGACAGGCAGCCAGAGCCAGAAGGGGGCAATCACAGCCCCAGAGAGACATTATCTACAAAACTGTAAGTAGGCTTCTTTGCTAACTAAAACTTCTTGGGGGTCTGGACGGTCAACATCCGCTTGAGAAGGTGCACCAGTTGTACACCTAGATAACTGAGCGGTGGGGAGGCGATAATCACAGCAATCACGCTTACCAAACACCTCATCACCTGAGCTGCTTGGACCTGGGAAGGGCACAAAATGCTGGCCCAACCAAGTCTGCACCTCTGAGGACTACCCGAGTGCCTGAACCTGAGCAGCTTCGACCCGGGAGGTGCAGGCAGCCCAGGGCCGGCCTCGGATGGTTCCTGGCAGAGCAACCTAGAGCCTGAGCAGTGTGGGCAGGGAGGCTACACGCGCCGTGAGCCGAGGCAGGCCCAGTGTGGCTGAGGCACTGCGAGCACACGCCAGTGTTATTTGTTTGCAGCATCCCTCCCTCCCTCCCCACAGCGCGACTGAACAAGTGAGCCTAAAAAAAAAAAAGTGTCCATCACCATCCCCTTTGTGTCAGGGCGGAAACCAGACACTGAAGAGACCAGCAAACAGAAGAAGCTATAACAGAGGGAACTGCCTTGGAAGCGACAGGCAATAGATTAAAACCCTGTGGTTAGAACTGAATACATAGGAAGGGGCCTATAGATCTTGAGAAATATAAGTCAGACCAAGGAACTAGCCGAAAATGAACTGACCCCACAATACTCAAAACAAAACCAGAGAAAGTCCTAGATATATTTTTACTATTTTTATGATCATTCTTTTTTTCTTTTTTTTTTTTAAATTTTAAGTCCTCTATTATTCCTTTAATTTTCACTTTTATAACCTACTATTACTTTGCAAAAAAAAAAGAGACCCTATTTTTTTAAAAGCAAACTTCATATATGTATTTTTTATAATTTTTGTGACCTTGTTTTTTTTCCTTCTTTTCTTTAACATTGTATTTTTGAAATTCCAAACTCTACTCTAGATTTTTAATTTTAGCTTTTTGGTATTTGTTATCAATTTTATACCTTTTTTTTTTTTTTAATTTTTGTGACTTTTTTTTTCCCCTCTCTCTTTCTCTTCTTCTTTTATATAACATTGTATATCTGAAATTCCAAAGTCTACTCTAGATTTTTAATTTATGCTTTTTGGTATTTGTTATCAATTTTGTACCTATATTTTCTTTATAATTTTTGCAACTTGGTTTGTTTTTGTTTGTTTTTTCTCTCTTTCTTTTCCTTCTTCTTTTCTTTAACATCGTATTTTTGAAATTCCAAACTCTACTCTAGATTTTTAGTTTTTGCTTTTATGTATTTGTTATCAATTTTGTACCTTTAAGAACTCAATCTTCAGTACCCATTTTTCACTAGGGAGTGAGATTACTGGCTTGACTGCTCTCTCCCTCTTTGGACTCTCCTTTTTCTCCACCAGGTCGCCTGTGTCTCCTCCCTAACCCCTCTCTACTCTATGCAACTCTGTGAATTTCTGTGTGTTCCAGACGGTGGAGAACACATAGGGAACTGATTACTGGCTGGATCTGTCTCCCTCCTTTTCATTCCCCCCTTTTATCCTCCAGGCCACCTCTGTCACCTTCCTCCTTCTTCTCTTCTCTGTATAATTCTGTGAACATCCTGAGTGGTCCAATTGTGGAGTGCACATAAGGAAGTGATTACTGGCTAGCCTGCTCTCTCCTCTATTGATTCCACCTCATCTCATTTGGGTCAGCTCTAACTCCCTCCTCCCTCTTCTCTTCTCCATGTAACGCTGTGAACCTCTCTGGGTGGCCCTCACGGTGGAGAAACTTTTCATCTTTAACGTAGATGTTTTATCAGTGGTGCTGTATAGAAGGAGAAGTTTTGAAACTACTGTAAAAATAAGACTGATAACTGGAAGCAGGAGGCTTAAGTCCAAACCCTAACTCCAGGGAACTCCTGACTCCAGGGAACATTAATTGACAGAAGCTCATCAAATGCCTCCATACCTACACTGAAACCAAGCACCACACAAGGGCCAACAAGTTCCAGGGCAAGACATACCAAGCAAATTCTCCAGCAACACAGGAACACAGCCCTGAGCTCCAAGATACAGGCACCCCAAAACCATAGACATCTCATAACTCATTACTGGATACTTCATTGCACTCCAGAGAGAAGAAATACAGCTCCACCCAACAGAACACCGACACAAACTTCCCTAACCAAGAAACCTTGACAAGCCCACCTGTACAAACCCACACACAGTGAGGAAACACCACAATAAAGAGAACTCCACAAACTGCCAGAATACAGAAAGGACACCCTAAACTCAGCAATTTAAATAAGGCGAAGAGACAGAGGAATACCCAGCAGGTAAAGGAACAGGATAAATGCCCACCAAATCAAACAAAAGAGGAAGAGATAGGAAATCTACCTGATAAAGAATTCCGAATAATGATAGTGAAATTGATCCAAAATCTTGATATCAATATGGAATCACAGATAAATAGCTTGGAGACAAGGATTGAGAAGATGCAAGAAAGGTTTAACAAGGACCTAGAAGAAATAAAAAAGAGTCAATATATAATGAATAATGAAATCAAAAACACTCTGGAGGCAACAAATAGTAGAATAACAGAGGCAGAAGATAGGATTAGGGAATTAGAAGATAGAATGGTAGAAATAAATGAATCAGAGAGGATAAAAGAAAAACGAATTAAAAGAAATGAGGACAATCTCAGAGACCTCCAGGACAATATTAAGTGCTACAACATTCGAATCATAGGTGTCCCAGAAGAAGAAGACAAAAAGAAAGACCATGAGAAAATACTTGAGGAGATAATAGTTGAAAACTTCCCTAAAATGAGGAAGGAAATAATCACTCAAGTGCAAGAAACCCAGAGAGTCCCAAACAGGATAAACTCAAGGCGAAACACCCCAAGACACATATTAATCAAATTAACAAAGATCAAACACAAAGAACAAATATTAAAAGCAGCAAGGGAAAAACAACAAATAACACACAAGGGAATTCCCATAAGGATAACAGCTGATCTTTCAACAGAAACTCTCCAAGCCAGGAGGGAATGGCAAGACATACTTAAAGCAATGAAAGAAAATAACCTACAGCCCAGATTATTGTATGCAGCAAGGATCTCATTCAAATATGAAGGAGAAATCAAAAGCTTTTCAGACAAGCAAAAGCTGAGACAATTCAGCACCACCAAACCAGCTCTCCAACAAATACTAAAGGATATTCTCTACACAGGAAACACAAAAACGGTGTATAAACTCGAACCCAAAACAATAAAGTAAATGGCAACGGTATCATACTTATCAATAATTATCTTAATCGTAAATGGGTTGAATGCCCCAACCAAAAGACAAAGACTGGCTGAATGGATACAAAAACAAGACCCCTACATATGCTGTCTACAAGAGACCCACCTCAAAACAGGGGACACATATAGACTGAAAGTGAAGGTCTGGAAAAAGATTTTCCATGCAAATAGGGACCAAAAGAAAGCAGGAGTAGCAATACTCATATCAGATAAAATAGACTTTAAAACAAAGGCTGTGAAAAGAGACAAAGAAGGCCACTACATAATGATCAAAGGATCAATCCAAGAAGAAGATATAACAATTATAAATATATATGCACCCAACACGGGAGCACCGCAATATGTAAGACAAATGCTAACAAGTATGAAAGGAGAAATTAACAATAACACAATAATAGTGGGAGACTTTAATACCCCACTCACACCTATGGATAGATCAACTAAACAGAAAATTAACAAGGAAACACAAACTTTAAACGATACAATAGACCAGTTAGACCTAATTGATATCTATAGGACATTTCATCCCAAAACAATGAATTTCACCTTTTTCTCAAGTGCACATGGAACCTTCTCCAGGATAGATCACATCCTGGGTCATAAATCTAGCCTTGGTAAATTCAAAAAAATTGAAATCATTCCAAGCATCTTTTCTGACCACAATGCAGTAAGATTATACCTCAATAACAGGAGAAAAACTATTAAAAATTCCAACATATGGAGGCTGAACAACACGCTGCTGAATAACCAACAAATCACAGAAGAAATAAAAAAGGAAATCAAAATTTGCATAGAAACGAGTGAATATGAAAACGCAACAACCCAAAACCTGTGGGACACAGTAAAAGCAGTCCTAAGGGGAAAGTTCATAGCAATACAGGCATACCTCAAGAAACAAGAAAAAGTCAAATAAATAACCTAACTCTACACCTAAAGCAAATAGAAAAGGAAAAAATTAAAAACCCCAGGGTGAGTAGAAGGAAAGAAATCTTAAAAATTAGGGCAGAAATAAATGCAAAAGAAACAAAAGAGACCATAGCAAAAATCAACAAAGCCAAAAGCTGGTTCTTTGAAAGGATAAATAAAATTCACAAACCATTAGCCAGACTCATCAAGAAACAAAGAGAGAAAAATCAAATCAATAAAATTAGAAATGAAACTGGAGAGATCACAACAGACAACACAGAAATACAAAGGATCATAAGAGACTACTATCAGCAATTATATGCCAATAAAATCAACAACCTGGAAGAAATGGACAAATTCTTAGAAAAGTACAACTTTCCAAAACTGAACCAGGAAGAAATAGAAATCTTAACAGGCTCATCACAAGCATAGAAATTGAAACTGTAATCAAAAATCTTTCAGCAAACAAAAGCCTAGGTCCAGACGCCTTCACAGCTGAATTCTACCAAAAATTTAGAGAAGAGCTAACACCTATCGTACTCAAACTCTTCCAGAAAATTGCAGAGGAAGGTAAACTTCCAAACTCATTCTATGAGGCCACCATCACCCTAATACCAAAACCTGACAAAGATCCCACAAAAAAAGAAAACTACAGGCCAATATCACTGATGAACATAGATGCAAAAATCCTTAACAAAATTCTAGCAATCAGAATCCAACAACACATTAAAAAGATCATACACCATGACCAAGTGGGCTTTATCCCAGGGATGCAAGGATTCTTCAATATCTGCAAATCAATCAATGTAATACACCACATTAACAAATTGAAAAATAAAAACCATATGATTATCTCAATAGATGCAGAGAAAGCCTTTGACAAAATTCAACATCCATTTATGATAAAAACTCTCCAGAAAGCAGAAATAGAAGGAACATACCTCAACATAATAAAAGCTATATATGACAAACCCATAGCAAACATTATCCTCAATGGTGAAAAATTGAAAGCATTTCCCCTAAAGTCAGGAACAAGACAAGGGTGCCCACTTTCACCATTACTATTCAACACAGTTTTGGAAGTTTTGGCCACAGCAATCAGAGCAGAAAAAGAAATAAAAGGAATCCAAATTGGAAAAGAAGAAGTAAAACTCTCACTCTTTGCAGATGACATGATCCTCTACATAGAAAACCCTAAAGACTCCACCAGAAAATTACTAGAACTAATCAATGATTATAGTAAAGTTGCAGGATATAAAATCAACACACAGAAATCCCTTGCATTCCTATACACTAATAATGAGAAAACAGAAAGAGAAATTAAGGAAACAATTCCATTCACCATTGCAACGGAAAGAATAAAGTACTTATGAATATATCTACCTAAAGAAACTAAAGACCTATATATAGAAAACTGTAAAACACTGGTGAAAGAAACCAAAGAGGACACTAATAGATGGAGAAATATACCATGTTCATGATTGGAAGAATCAATATAGTGAAAATGAGTATACTACCCAAAGCAATTTATAGATTCAATGCAATCCCTATCAAGCTACCAACGGTATTCTTCACAGAGCTAGAACAAATAATTTCTCAATTTGTATGGAAATACAAAAAACCTCAAATAGCCAAAGCGATCTTGAGAAAGAAGAATGGAACTGGAGGAATCAACCTGCCTGACTTCAGGCTCTACTACAAAGCCACAGTCATCAAGACAGTATGGTACTGGCACAAAGACAGAAATATAGATCAATGGAACAAAATAGCCCAGAGATAAATCCACGCACATATGGAAACCTTATCTTTGACAAAGGAGGCAAGAATATACAATGGATTAAAGACAATCTCTTTAACAAGTGGTGCTGGGAAATCTGGTCAACAACTTGTAAAAGAATGAAACTAGACCACTTTCTAACACCATACACAAAAATAAACTCAAAATGGATTAAAGATCTCAACGTAAGACCAGAAACTATAAAACTCCTAGAGGAGAACATAGGCAAAACACTCTCTGACATACATCACAGCAGGATCCTCTATGACCCACCTCCCAGAATATTGGAAATAAAAGCAAAAATAAACAAATGGGACCTAATTAAACTTAAAAGCTTCTGCACAACAAAGGAAACTATAAGCAAGGTGAAAAGACAGCCTTCAGAATGGGAGAAAATAATAACAAATGAAGCAACTGACAAACAACTAATCTCAAAAATATACAAGCAACTCCTATAGCTCAATTCCAGAAAAATAAATGACCCAATCAAAAAATGGGCCAAAGAACTAAATAGACATTTCTCCAAAGAAGACATACAGATGGCTAACAAACACATGAAAAGATGCTCAACATCACTCATTATCAGAGAAATGCAAATCAAAACCACTATGAGGTACCATTTCACGCCAGTCAGAATGGCTGCGATCCAAAAGTCTACAAGCAATAAATGCTGGAGAGGGTGTGGAGAAAAGGAAACCCTCTTACACTGTTGGTGGGAATGCAAACTAGTACAGCCACTATGCAGAACAGTGTGGAGATTCCTTAAAAAACTGGAAATAGAACTGCCTTATGATCCAGCAATCCCACTGCTGGGCATACACATCGAGGAAACCAAAATTGAAAGAGACACATGTACCCCGATGTTCATCGCAGCACTGTTTATAATAGCCAGGACATGGAAGCAACCTAGATGTCCATCAGCAGATGAATGGATAAGAAAGCGGTGGTACATATACACAATGGAGTATTACTCAGCCATTAAAAAGAATCCATTTGAACCAGTTCTAATGAAGTGGATGAAACTGGAGCCTATTATACAGAGTGAAGTAAGCCAGAAAGAAAAGCACCAATACAGTATACTAACACATATATATGGAATTTAGAAAGATGGTAACAATAACCCTGTATACGAGACAGCAAAAGAGACACTGATGTATAGAACAGTCTTTTAGACTGTGTGGGAGAGGGAGAGGGTGAGATGATTTGGGAGAATGGTATTGAAATATTTATAATATCATATATGAAACTAGTCGCCAGTCCAGGTTCGATGCACGATACTGGATGCTTGGGGCTGGTGCACTGGGATCACCCAGAGGGATGGTATGGGGAGGGAGGAGGGAGGAGGGTTCAGGATGGGGAACACGTGTATGCCTGTGGCAGATTCATTTTGATATATGGCAGAACCAATACAATATTGTAAAGTTTAAAAATAAAATAAAATTTAAAAAAAATATGAGTAAATCCAAACTCCAATCTGCAAATCAGACTATTTACCTTGAGGAAAAAGCAACAATAGAAATTCATCAAATATCAAATTGCTCATATTAAATGAGAGACCTTTGCTTTACAAAGGATACCCTGAAAGGAACAGTGCAGTGTGTTTCCTCTAGCGGCACACATCAAAGGAAATTCTGCACAAATGTTGCTCTTTTGCAAGTTTGTTTAGATAGGTCTCTTAAGGACCTGGATTTAGTCACTGGGTTAATTCTTAGCAAAAGAAAAAGTGAACAAATGTCAAAGTTATGGAGGATCAAAGTTAAAATCTACCAAGTGATTAATCTGCTCTAATGAAAAATAATTCTTGAGAAGCACTTGGAAATCCAATGCTCTGTTAAAAATCATAAATAAATGCTTCCTGACCAACTGTTGCATGGGATTTAACAATGATTTCAGCACTTACTGACAATATGATATTGCTCACGTCAACTTGGCTATGAATGGGCAGTCCAGACCCAGCCTCTTTGGAGATGAGGGAGAGAAGAGTGTACTTGGAGAAAAGTGAACACATGGATTAGCCAGGACAGAAGCACAATTTATATCTCCTGCTAGTAAGTTCAGGCAGGCAAATATCCGGACCCAGATTTCAGAGTTCTGGAGGTGCCATCACCATTAGTGCACCAGGCAAGGAGAAGTTCAGGGAGATGAGCTTGTTCCTTCACATCTGCTGCAAAACGTGAGGGCTGAAACCCTCTGAGCCCAGCAGCTGAGGCCCGAGGGATATTGATTTTATTCTTCATACCCTTCCTTCACCCCAGACTGAAAGGAAAGCTCATTTTCTCCAGTCTCCCTGAGAAATGACTGGAGATATTCCTTAAAACTTAGAGAAAATAAAATCTTTAACAAGGACGCATTTCATAAAGTAAAATTTTGACTCAAATGTGCTAATATTTTGGCTTATATGAATTATTTAACTCCTATAATACCTAGTCTGTAATTATTTTTATTATGGAGTCACTTTATATTTTATCTCTAGTTTTCAGAGAGACCACCTAGCTCTCGATCCTAGACTTCGTGGCAGTAAAGACTTTATTTCATCCATTGCTGTAATCTCTGCAGCATGCATCCAGCCAGGGCCATAAACAAGGCTTACTCCTGTCCTCATCTCTCACCTCCATACTTCACTGACATTTCCTAGCATCTTGTAACATGGAAAGCAGATTCCATATTCATCAAGTGGACACAGTCTATTCCAAGGATCCACACTGAGGATTTACTTACTTACCTTTAGTCCTCACTTCTGTCCATTTTTTCCAGCCCAGTTCTTTTCTGGTTGTTTTTTGTGGTTTTTGTCCCTCCTACTGCCATTCAGTGATTAGTCAAGTACCAGAGAAGATGCAAACGTGAAGTGCAGCAGTAAAGACATGACAGTGGATTGGTTGAAAGTCATCAGAGGAGACAGAACAAGAAGAGTCAAGGAAGGTATGACATACAGAACACAAGCTAAAGTGGTGCCTCGGGGATGTTTGATCACCCACTGAACATAGAACCAGAACCCATGATGTGAAACACAATAGTCTACAACTTACTCTGTAGTTTGGTCTTTATTGTTCTGAGATCCAGTAACCTACCATCATGTGAGATATTTACAGACACTAGTTAGTGAGCAGAGCACATCCTGGGGCTTTCTATGGGATCTTCTCTAAAATAACTCCACCAACATTAAAGGAGCTTACTCATTAAAGCCCCAGGAGTTTCTGTTTCTGAGACCAGAAATAAAAAAGAGAATTATGTTTCAAGTTTGACTCTTCCCTTTGCCAAATAAGGATATTCTTTCGTAGAATACACTGGAAGATTGGTATGTTAGGCTCTGAGAGTCATGAAATCTTCAATCCACTGCCAGTTAGGAAGGCTCATTATGGAAATTACAATCACAGTTGCTTAATTTGCATTGTTAAATATAACTTCATAACATTAAAAGTCTGTTCCATGATGATAGCTACCATATCCAAAATGATATAACTTACCTAATAAATCATTGCATTAACTATGATAGGAGAATAATTCAAGGTACTGTTGACTTTCCTAATGCTTTGGTCATATAATGTGCAAACAAGCTTTTGGAATATTAATTATTCTTCTTCCCTCTCAAGTATAGATCTTACCCCAAGACTCAGATAGGGAGAAATAGAGGGGGAAAATCATGGCGTACTTAAAAATAAAAAAAATTTAAAATGTAATAAAATTAGATTTTTCAGGTAATGTAAATTTCAAGATGAATTTACTATCTTAGACCATGTTTGGTATATTGCTGCCATCTCTAATTTCTCCACACATTTTTAAAAAATCACTCCAATTGGACTTCCAACCCCAGTACCCCAGAGATGCTTGGTTTGAAGGTCACTAATAAGTGGTCAGTTCTCAGACAGAGTTTCTAATCTTTCTCTTTGCCATGCTTTGTTTTTCTCTTTTCCTTAGATTTCAGGCATGGCATTAAGATGGCTTGGTTTTCCACCTATAGTGCTACTCACTCTTTTTCAGGAGCCACCATGCCTAGTAAACACCTCAAACTTAAATGTGTCAAAATGGACCTCTCCCCTGACCCCAATACCCATCCAGACTCCCCCATGTTGGCCATTATTCATTCTATTTCTTTCAAACCCACAGGCAGTCTGGTAGCTCCACCTTCAAAATGCATCCAGCATCTCACTACTGAGGTTCAAAACATCACAGTGCCTCACATGCATCATTACAGTACCCTCGCTGGCCCCCTTCCTTCTGCTCTTGCCCCTGAAATGTGCCCTCCACACTCCAGCCAGAGTGAGCCTATTAAGAAGGAAGTTAGGTGGCATCATCTTTAAATCCTTCACTCCAGTATAAATTAAAGTACTCACAATGGCACACAAGTCTCACATAATTGAAGCTACTATAAATGCAAAAATAACAGTTTTCTCATAAAAAGCTAGTATGATACCCCATTCACAGCCCTGATCTGTCTCTCTCTATATATATATATTTTTTTCTTTCATTTCCTCCATTTTTCTGTCATCTACTTTTCCTTCCCAGTGAGTATCCAACAGAGGATGCATCTAGAAGGTGTTGGAAATACTGATCTAAAAATCCAGGGTCAGACCCACAGAAACCAACTAGGGATTCACCAGTCTCCACTTAAACATCCTCAGAAGCAGAGAATTTATGAATAGTTCTGATTGTGAGCACATTTCCTAACTGGAATGAAATTAAGCTCCTTACAACTTCCAACCACAAGTCCTGTTTTTGTTTGTGAGGCAAGCCCTGAATGATTATTTTCCATCTCCTACATGAAATCTCCTCAGATATCTGAATATAAAAAATATGTCCCTATTGCTTCCAAAGTCTTCACTTCTTTTGTAAAGTAGCATCCATTCCTTCTGTTAGTTATCTGGTTTAGAATTTTAAAATGTAAAATTTATTCTAGGGTACCTGGAAGCACATCCTCTATGATGGAGATTGTATTAGTGGGGACCTCAAATGAGTCACCTCACTCACTCCTCACAGCAATACATTTGGGGAGGTGCAGCTATTTTTCATCCTTACTTTATGTTTTAAGACCTGCAGTTTGGAAGAGATGGGCAACTTGTCCAGGGCCCAGCGAAGGAAAGTGGTCCAGCTGGGATTTGATCTCGGGTTTTTCCAACCCCGAGATTAGATTCTTACCTACTATACTGTGCTGTCTCTTGGCAAATTGCTAAACAAATAGAGCATTCAATGTCCCAGTTATTTCCTAGGGAAACAGACTCTCTCATCTTCCCAGTTCTCATCGGGGTTTGAAATCCCAGGCTCACTGCTCACCATTTGGTGAAATTGAGCAATGTGTTTAGCTGCCCTGTGTACCATTTTTTTCACCTGCAGCGTGTGATGATAACATCTCACATACAGAGTCTTTATGGAAATTGGCTGAACTGATGCACTGGAGGACACGGGCCTCTGGGGTTAAATTCACCTCTGCTCCTAACTGTCTTATCTTTGTTTTTTTCAGGCAATGTCTTCTCACCAAAACACATCAGGGGTCATCATTGCTCCTGCTTCACATGTGGTTATGAGACTTAAAAGTGAAAATCTTTGCAAAGTGTTTGTCACATAGAAAGAGCTAGATATATTGAGTTATTAATATCGCTTTCATTACACAAAACATCTGGCAACTACAAATACTAGCTATTATTAATATGTATAAAAACAGCATAGCTTATGTGACAGAAGACAAACTAGAAACATATAACCTAAAAACATCCAGAAACTACAAAATTAAAGTTATACCAAGAGCAATGATATTAACAATAGAATTAAATGACTAAAATTGACTTACTTAAAAGCAAAGGCTCTCAAACTAAACTATAAAACCATAGCTATTTGCTATTTAGAGAAATTCATCTGAAGGCAAATAGTAGAGATATGTTAAAAATAAGAATACAGTAAAATATAACAATAATATTTACATTAAAATGCAAGGGCATAGGAAAAAGTACACAAATTAAAGTCTCTATAGAAGCTTTAGGAAAAATCATTAATAATACGAAGAGGAAATTTCTAACAAAACTCTACTGGCTTATGCTGGGAAGCAAAACAAAATTCTTAAAATCTTTGCAAGTTGTTTTTTCATTTAATAATGATATTAACTAACATGTATGAAATTTTCTAAGATTCTAAGAGAATAGAATTTCCATATTTCTAAGCGAATATATGCTTTTCAATTACTCATGTAGTGTTTACAAAGTATTTTAGGATACAAAGAACATTTCAAATAAAAAACAAATGTAAAGACCAAGTTTGATTATCATAATTTGATAAAATCTGAAAAAATGTTTTCATACATCAGAGTTTATTTCTTATTACTTTAATAAAACTAAAGGAAACTTTAAAAGTCAGACAACTTACATTTCTTAAAACCAAGTGAAAGATTTTGGGCAGATGCCAAGAAGCTTTAATTTGATTTGAAGTAGACAGAAGTCCCCGGCTGCGACCGGCGCGGTAAGCGCAGCTGAGAGGAGCCACTGCGCGGCTGAGAGGAGCCACTCCACGTCGGAGGTCAGGGGCAGAAGCCAGGAGGACCCCATGCCCGAAGGGTGGCGGCCAAGAGGAGTTACCCCACATCCGAGGTCAGGGGCAGCAGCAGAGAGTACCAGACTGCGACGGCGCAGGAACTGCTGAGAGGAGCTACCCCGCGTCCGAGGTCGGGGGGTCGGGGGGGCGGGGGGGTGGGGCGGGGGGTGGTCGAGAGGAGTTACCCCACGTCTGAGGTCAGGGGGCGACGGAGAGGAGATACCCAAAGTCCGAGGTCAGGGGCGGCGACGAGAGGAGTTACCCTGCATCCGAGGTCCGACAGCCGCTGGGAGGAGCTACCCCACGCCCCTAAGCCCGAGGCCAGGGGCAGCAGCCATGAGGAGCAACCCCACCCCCGAGGGCAGGGGCAGTGGACCAGAGGATGAACCCCACGTCCGAGGAGCCGTGGCTACGGGGCGCAGGAGGGCCTAGAGGAGCTATCCCACGTTGAAGGTCAGGAAGGGCGGCGGTGAGGAGATACCCCTCGTCCAAGGTAAGGAGCAATGGCTGCGCTGTGCTGGAGCAGCCGTGAAGAGATACCCCACGCCCAAGGTAAGAGAAACCCAAGTAAGAAGGTAGGTGTTGCAAGAGGGCATCAGAGGGCAAACACACTGAAACCATACTCACAGAAAACTAGTCAATCTAATCACACTAGGACCACAGCCTTGTCTAACTCAATGAAACTAAGCCATGCCCGTGGGGCAACCCAAGATGGGCAGGTCATGGTGGAGAGATCTGACAGAATGTGGTCCACTGGAGAAGGGAATGGCAAACCACTTCAGTATTCTTGCCTTGAGAACCCCATGAACAGTAAGAAAAGGCAAAATGATAGGATACTGAAAGAGAAACTCCCCAGGTCAGTAGGTGCCCAATATGCTACTGGAGATCAGTGGAGAAATAACTCCAGAAAGAATGAAGGGATGGAGCCAAAGCAAAAAGAATACCCAGCTGTGGATGTGACTGGTGATAGAAGCAAGGTTCGATGCTGTAAAGAGAAATACTGCATAGGAACCTGGAATGTCAGGTCCATGAATCAAGGCAAACTGGAAGTGGTCAAACAAGAGATGGCAAGGTGAATGTCGACATTCTAGGAATCAGTGAACTCAAATGGACTGGAATGGGTGAATTTAATTCAGATGACCATTATATATACTACTGCAGGCAGGAATCCCTCAGAAGAAATGGAGTAGCCATCATGGTCAACAAAAGAGTCCGAAATGCAGTACTTGGATGCAATCTCAAAAACAACAGAATGATCTCTGTTCATTTCCAAGGCAAACCATTCAATATCACAGTAATCCAAGTCTATGCCCCAACCAGTAACGCTGAAGAAGCTGAAGTTAAACGGTTCTATGAAGACCTATAACACCTTTTAGAACTAACACCCAAAAAAGATGTCCTTTTCATTATAGGGGACTGGAATGCAAAAGTAGGAAGTCAAGAAACACCTGGAGTAACAGGCAAATTTGGCCTTGGAATACGGAATGAAGCAGGGCAAAGACTAATAGAGTTTTGCCAAGAAAATGCATTGGTCATAACAAACACCCTCTTCCAACAACACAAGAGAAGACTCTATACATGGACATCACCAGATGGTCAACACCGAAATCAGATTGATTATATTCTTTGCAGCCAAAGATGGAGAAGCTCTATACAGTCAGCAAAAACAAGACCAGGAGCTGACTGTGGCTCAGACCATGACTCCTTATTGCCAAATTCAGACTTAAATTGAAGAAAATAGGGAAAACCACTAGACCATTCAGGTATGACCTAAATCAAATCCCTTAGGATTATACAGTGGAAGTGAGAAATAGATTTAAGGGCCTAGATCTGATAGATAGAGTGCCTGATGAACTATGGAATGAGGTTCGTGACATTGTACAGGAGACAGGGATCAAGACCATCCCCATGGAAAAGAAATGCAAAAAAGCAAAATGGCTGTCTGCGGAGGCCTTACAAATAGCTGTGAAAAGAAGAGAAGTGAAAAGCAAAGAAGAAAAGGAAAGATATAAACATCTGAATGCAGAGTTCCAAAGAATAGCAAGAAGAGATAAGAAAGCCTTCTTCAGTGATCAATGCAAAGAAATAGAGGAAAACAACAGAATGGGAAAGACTAGAAATCTTTTCAAGAAAATCAGAGATACCAAAGGAACATTTCATGCAAAGATGGGCTCGATAAAGGATAGAAATGGTATGGACCTAACAGAAGCAGAAGATATTAAGAAGAGATGGCAAGAAGAACTGTACAAAAAAGATCTTCACGACCCAGATAATCACGATGGTGTGATCACTGACCTAGAGCCAGACATCCTGGAATGTGAAGTCAAGTGGGCCTTAGAAAGCATCACTACAAACAAAGCTAGTGGAGGTGATGGAATTCCAGTTGAGCTATTTCAAATCCTGAAAGATGATGCTGTGAAAGTGCTGCACTCAATATGCCAGCAAATATGGAAAACTCAGCAATGGCCACAGGACTGGAAAAGGTCAGTTTTCATTCCAATCCCAAAGAAAGGCAATGCCAAAGAATGCTCAAACTACCACACAGTTGCACTCATCTCACTTGCTAGTAAAGTAATGTTCAAAATTCTCCAAGCCAGGCTTCAGTGATATGTGAACCGTGAACTTCCTGATGTTCAAGCTGGTTTTAGAAAAGGCAGAGGAACCAGAGATCAAATTGCCAACATCCACTGGATCATGGAAAAAGCAAGAGAGTCCCAGAAAAACATCTATTTCTGCTTTCTTGATTATGCCAAAGCCTTTGACTCTGTGGATCACAATAAACTATGGAAAATTCTGAAAGAGATGGGAAGACCAGACCACCTGATCTGCCTCTTGAGAAATCTGTATGCAGGTCAGGAAGCAACAGTTAGAACTGGACATGGAACAACAGACTGGTTCCAAATAGGAAAAGGAGTTCGTCAAGGCTGTATATTGTCACCCTGCTTATTTAACTCATATGCAGAGTACATCATGGGAAACGCTGGGCTGGAAGAAACACAAGCTGGAATCAAGATTGCCGGGAGAAATATCAATCACCTCAGATATGCAGATGACACCACCCTTATGGCAGAAAGTGAAGAGGAACTCAAAAGCCTCTTGATGAAAGTGAAAGTGGAGAGTGAAAAAGTTGGCTTAAAGCTCAACATTCAGAAAATGAAGATCATGGCATCCGGTCCCATCACTTCATGGGAAATAGATGGGGAAACAGTGTTAGATTTTATTTTTCTGGGCTCCAAAATCACTGCAGATGGTGACTGCAGCCATGAAATTAAAAGACGCTTACTCTTTGGAAGCAAAGTTATGACCAACCTAGATAGCATATTCAAAAGCAGAGACATTACTTTGCCAACAAAGGTCCGTCTAGTCAAGGCTATGGTTTTTCCTGTGGTCATGTATGGATGTGAGACTTGGACTGTGAAGAAGGCTGAGTGCAGAAGAATTGATGCTTTTGAACTGTGGTGTTGGAGAAGACTCTTGAGAGTCCCTTGGACTGCAAGGAGATCCAACCAGTCCATTCTGAAGGAGATCAGCCCTGGGATTTCTTTGGAAGGAATGATGCTAAAGCTGAAAGTCCAGTACTTGGGCCACCTCATGCGAAGAGTTGACTCATTGGAAAAGACTCTGATGCTGGGAGGGATTGGGGGCAGGAGGAGAAGGGGATGACAGAGGATGAGATGGCTGGATGGCGTCATTGACTCGATGGACGTGAGTCTGGGTGAACTCTGGGAGTTGGTGATGGACATGGAGGCCTGGCGTGCTGCGATTCATGGGGTCGCAAAGAGTCAGACACAACTGAGCGACTGATCTGATCTGAGACAGAAGTCCCCAAGATAAAATTTTGTATATTGAAGCAGAAGAGCTTTAGTTCTGGTGTTAGATGGTCCTTGTGCCCTGGAGGAAAAATGTTATATTTAGGTAGATTTTTTTTTTTTCACTTTCCACTTGTATATAGTGAAATCACAGGAACAAATTTAATCAGATATGAATCTCCAAAATATTCCTTTTTTTTCCTGAAATATAGTTGATTTACAATGTTGTGGTACCTTCACATGTACAGGCTAGTGATTCAGGTTTTTTGCAGATCATCTACCATTATAGTTTATGACAATATACTGGGTATAATTCCCTGTGCTATATAGTCAGTCTTTGTTGATTACTTACTTTATGGACATTGCTTATTTTATGGACAGCAGTTTGTACCTGTTAATCCCAAAGGCCTAATTTGTTCCTCTCCCCTTTGGTAACCACAAGTTTGTTCTCTATATCTGTGACTCTATTTCTGCTTAGTCAGTAAGTTCATCTGTACTGTTTTTCTAGATTCCACATATATGTGCTAATATAAGATATTTACTGTTCTCTTTCTTCACATTTTATGACAACCTCTAGGTCCATGTCAGTTCAGTTCAGTCATTCAGTCATGTCCGACTCTTTGCAATCCCATGAATTGCAGCACGCCAGGCCTCCCTGTCCATCACCAACTTCCGGAGTTCACTCAGACTCACGTCCATCGAGTCAGTGATGCCTTCCGGCCATCTCATCCTCTGTTGTCCCCTTCTCCTCCTGCCCCCAATCCCTCCCAGCATCAGAGTCTTTACCAATGAGTCAACTCTTCACATGAGGTGGCCAAAGTACTGGAGTTTCAGCTTTAGCATTATGCCTTCCAAAGAAATCCCAGGGCTGATCTCCTTCAGGATGGACTGGTTGAATCTTCTTGCAGTCCAAGGGACTCTCAAGAGTATTCTCCAACACCACACTTCAAAAGCATCAATTCTTCAGCGCTCAGCCTTCTTCACAGTCCAACTCTTGCATCCATACATGACCACTGGAAAAACCATAGCCTTGACTAGACGGACCTTTGTTGACAAAGTAATGTCTTTGCTTTTGAATATGCTATCTAGGTTGGTCATAACTTTTCTTCCAAGGAGTAAGTGTCTTTTAATTTCTTGGCTGCAATCACCATCTGCAGTGATTTTGGAGCCCAGAAAGATAAAGTCTGACACTGTTTCCACTGTTTCCACATCTATTCTAGGTCTCTGCAAATGGCATTGTGTCATTCCTTTTAATGGCTGAATAATATTCCATTGTACATATCTGTCTTACGTCTTCTGAAGCCTGGTGTCTATTGCTGGGCACCTGGGTTGTTCCTGTGCCTTGGCTGCTCTGATACCACTGATCCACCTTCTGTAACTGTTGTTCACCCAAGACAGATCTTACTGCCTCTTGTCATCTGTCCCTATTCCATTTACGGGATGATCTGCTTTTATTTTTATTTATTTATTTTTAATTTACAATATTGTATTGGTTTTGCCATATATCAATATGCATCCGCCACGAGTGTACACGTGTTCCCAATCCTGAACCCCCCTCCCACCTCCCTCCCCATATCATCCCTCTGGGTCATCCCAGTGCACCAGCCCCAATTTTCCTGTATCCTGCATCGAACCTGGACTGGCGATTCATTTCTTATATGATATTATACATACTTTAATGCCATTCTCCCAAATCATCCCCCCCCCATTCTCCCACAGAGTCCAAAAGACCGTTCTATACATCTGTGTCTCCTTTGCTGTCTCACGTACAGGATTGTCGTTACCATCTTTCTAAATTCCATATATATGCATTAGTATACTATATTGGGGAGAAGGCAATGGCACCCCACTCCAGCACTCTTGCCTGGAAAATCCCATGGACTGAGGAGCCTGGTGGGCCGAAGTCCATGGGGTCACTAAGAGTCGGACACGACTGAGCGACTTCACTTTCACTTTTCACTTTCATGCATTGGAGAAAGAAATGACAACCCACTCCAGTGTTCTTGCCTGGAGAATCCCAGGGACGGGGGAGCCTGGTGTGCTGCCATCTATGGGGTTGCACAGAGTCGGACACGACTGAAGCGACTTAGCAGCAGCAGCATACTGTATTGGTGGGTTTTTTTGATCTGCTTTTTAAAAGTATTTTCAACTTGAGAATTTGTGTCTTTGTTCAATTTTGGAAATTTGAGGGCTTTGTCTCTTGCATTATTTCAGCATCTCTCTTCTCTCTGTGCTGTCTTTTTGGAATTCCTCATAGATACGTGCAGGTCCTTTCTGTACTATCTTTCACAACAAAGTCATCTTTCTTTTTTCTTTTACTATTGTTACTGATTTAATCTGTGATATTTTCTCATCTTTATCTTCCAATTTCTTCAGTTTCTGTAGAGTAAGAGCCTACTGTCTGATTTTCATCTTGTCTTATTTATTCCTGGCCTCTTGCTCTTCTTGCGTGTGGGTGTGTGCTCAGTCATGTCTGACTCTTTTTAGCCCCATGGACTGTAGCTCCCCAGGCTCCTCTGTCCATGGGATTTTCCAGGCAAGGATACTGGAGTGGGTTGCCATTTTTATTCCAGGGGATTTTCCCAACCCAGAGTCAAACCCTCATCTTCTGAGTCTCCTGTGGCAATCAGATTCTTTACCAACTGTGCCACTTATATATGTATACATATAAATACATATATACATATTTAATCATGAAAATGATTTTCATTTTCATTTAGCACATTATTAATTTATAGTAAGTTTCACATTATTTATTGTTTCAAATGATTAAAGCAATGATTTTCTTGTAAACTTTCAGTAAATGTGTTCTTTATATTTTAATTTAAAACTTTTTTCTTCTTTGAGAGGAGCTTGTTTTTCACTGGAGTCTCAGGTACTGACTGGTTCTGAGGATGATGCTCCAAGGAAGTGCTGAGTTATTTCTTCTATACATCCCAAAGTTATCCCAAGGACCACCTTATATTAGTGTCTCAGCTGGGCAGTCTGGCCTTCTCAGATAAAGGTCAGCCTCCAAATCTTTGGATTGGTGAGGGGAACCTTTTTCCTGACACCAGATATAGGAACTTGCTTGTTAAACATTGGGTGAGAGATAGATATTTCATTTTCACTTTTCACTGAAGCGTCAGGTTTCTACAGCCCAGCATTTATGATAGAATGTTTTTCTTGAGGAGCTCTGAATCTTTTCTTCATACAGTCCCTGCATAGTTATTAAAATTCAAGTTCCATTTTCTCTTCGTGTGGTAAGTAAACTCTGCACCTCCAAAGTCAGGCTAACAGCTGATATGTTTATAATAAACAACAGCTCCATGTTTATTAAATTCCATTCCTTCTTTTATCATCATATAATAGAAAAGGAGTACATCAAGGCTGTATATTGTCACCCTGCTTATTTAACTTACATGCAGAGTACAGCATGAGAAACGCTGGGCTGGAAGAAGCACAAGCTGGAATCAAGATTGCCGGGAGAAATATCAATCACCTCAGATATGCAGATGACACCACCCTTATGGCAGAGTGAAGAGGAACTCAAAAGCCTCTTGATGAAAGTGAAAATGGAGAGTGAAAAAGTTGGCTTAAAGCTCAACATTCAGAAAACGAAGATCATGGCATCCAGTCCCATCACTTCATGGGAAATAGATGGGGAAACAGTGGAAACAGTGTCAGACTTTATTTTTTGGGCTCCAAAATCACTGCAGATGGTGACTGCAGCCATGAAATTAAAAGACGCTTACTCCTTGGAAGGAAAGTTATGACCAACCTAGATAGCGGAGATTGAAAAGCAGAGACATTGCTTTGCAAACAAAGGTCTGTCTAGTCAAGGCTACAGTTTTTCCAGTGGTCATGCATGGATGTGAGTGTTGGACTGTGAAGAAAGCTGAGTGCCGAAGAATTGATGCTTTTGAACTGTGGTGTTGGAGAAGACTCTTGAGAGTCCCTTGGACTGCAAGGAGATCCAACCAGTCCATTCTGAAGGAGATCAGCCCTGGGATTTCTTTGGAAGGAATGATGCTAAAACTGAAACTCCAGTACTTTGGCCACCTCATGCGAAGAGTTGGCTCATTGGAAAAGACTCTGATACTGGGAGGGATTGGGGGTAGGAGAAGAAGGGGACAACAGAGGATGAGATGGCCGGAAGGCATCACTGACTCGATGGACGTGAGTCTGAGTGAATTCCGGGAGTTGGTGATGGACAGGGAGGCCTGGTGTGCTGCAATTCATGGGGTCGCAAAGAGTCAGAAATGACTGAGCGACTGAACTGAACTGAATAGTAGTTATTTTATATTATATTTCAGTACCATTGCCTAGGCATTTTCTTTTTTATATGTTCTCAATGTTACATTCTGATAGAAAGATTTTATCAAACATTTCAACCCTAATGGAAGAATTCTGCATTTTTTGATACTTTTTATGGATATTTTTTAATCTTGCAGGAACTGAAAGCACCTGGGTAATTTCTTCTGCTTTCATGGATTTTAAATTTCATCCATATTTTGACAATTCCCAACTATATTTCTAAGCCATTCATTCTCAGTCAGTGGTGGTTTTACCCCTGAGGACATTTGGCAATGTCTGCAGACAGGTTTATTGTCAGAGCAAGAGGAGTGTCACTGGCATATGGTGTGTAGAGGCTGGAGATGGCACTGAACATTCTACAGTCTCCAAGATGTTAACTGGACCCAAAATCTCAAATGACACCAGTGTTGAAAGGCCCTGACCAGCTCACACCTCACATCTATATTTAATGTCTCCACTCAAATGCACAATGACTTCTGTCAAACAAAATATTCTTTTTTTTTTAATTCACCAAAGTTGTTTCTCACTGGATAGTTCCCATTTGAGTCAAGGGCAACATAATGAACCTGATTACTCAAGTTAGAAACCTTGTGGTCATTCTTGAAAACATCATTTTCCATCTGGTAGATGGAAGATACACTTTAAATACTTTAAATTCACTGATTTTCCATCTCCACTCCCCATAATGGTTCACCATCTCTCATTGGAGCTGCTGGGTGGCCTTCTGTCCCATCTCCCCTCCCTCCACATTCGTTAGAAAAATTAAAATGGAATAAGTCATGTTCAAGTTCAGAAACAGGAAAGCAGGACTTTGACCTGCCTGGACATTGCCTGGATTCCATGCCTACAAGAACAGCAAATCAGATGGCACTCTAGATAAGAAATGGAGTGGGTCTTACAATTCTTGAGCCCCTGGAGGTCTAGTCAACTCCCAAGGTCTAACAAAATCCTATGACTCACAAGGTAAAACAAATAGCATTGCAAAAAGGTTGAAGTAAAAGTGGAGCTGCAGTTTTGCATGCAATTTTGATGATGATATCTGTGGCCTGGAATTATAAGCAGGAGACCCACAAACTGCAATTTGAAGTCTTACCCATGGGGTTGATCCGCCACTCAGGAACTTTTCCCAGTTAGGACTCCAGATTGCTATTAACAAGGGACTTCACAGAGCTGTTTAAGGAATGTTGGTCGGCCCAATTTGGTGATGTATGTGCTGTTACTTTTCTCTATTGTTTCTATTTCTTTTCTTTTAATGACTGCATATTTAAATTAATTCAAATGATCATCTATAAAAATTTAAAACTATTTGTGTGTGTAATGAGTGGTGTCTTTTGTTAATGAATCCTTCAAACCTAAAGCAAAAGTAAAACTTTCAGGAAAACAACATTGCCTGTCTCCCACTCATTCTCCACATGGACTCTAGAGTGATCTCACCAAACCTGGGATGTAATCCAAATTACTTAGCAAGGTCTTTGGGTCAGAGGTGCACGATCTTGGCCTCTACTCTCATCATCCACCTGCAGTGTCTCTCCCTCATTTGCCATATTTCATAAGAGCTTTATCTCATTTTATGGAGGACATGGAATATTTTTCCACTTTCAAGGTTTTGCATGTGCTGATGCTTCTGCCTGAAATGTTCTTCTTCCCATTCTTGGGGTAACTGCTTCTCAGTCCTCTGACCTCAGCCTCCACATCCCTTCCTCTGGGGGCCTTCATTTCTGCCCTAATCAGTAATACAGCTCTCTGCTCACAACTTTCACTGCAATTTTCAATGTTATTATACATATTCTTCCCTAAATATATGCTCCAAAAAGTCAAGAATCATATGTGTTTAGTTCAGTACTTCTTTTTGGACTTGAGGATATGGCAGGTGTTCAGGAAATATTTATTGAAGGAATTAATTAACACATACCAGAAATTAACCAGGAGTGGTCACTTGATAACACCAGCTGAAGAGTTTCTGAGGATCTTGAACTTAGAATGACTTCAAATTTCTGGTGTATATGCCTGGACATATGCTGTGAAATGTTATACACAGTTACTAAATAGTTAATGCATTATATAATGTAGATACATATATGTACACTATGCACATCATAAATGCATGAGTGTATACATTATATAGGGCTTCCCTGGTAGCTTAGTTGATAAAGAATCCGCCTGTAATGCAGGAGACCTGGGTTCAATTCCTGGGTTGGGAAGATATCCTGGTGAAGGGATAGGCTACCCGCTTCTAGTGTTCTATCCTGGAGAATCCCCATGGACAGAGGATCCTGGCAGGCTGCAGACCATGGGGTTGCAAAGAGTCAGACATAATTGAGTGACTTAGCACAGCACAGCACAGCATACTTTATATAAACATGCATGTGAGTATTTAATATGTATATATTTTATGCATCTGTGTGTATTAAATATATTGTTGTTTGTTATTCAGTCTCTAAGTCATGTCCAGCTCTTTGCAGCCCCATGAACTGCAACACACCATGCTTCCCTGTCCTTCATTATCTCCCAGAGTTTGCTCAAACTCATGTCCATTGAGTTGGTGATACTCCCCAACCACTTCATCCTCTGTTGCCCCCTTCTCCTCCTGCCATCAATATTTCCCAGCATCAGTGTCTTTATATATACATATCTATGTATATAATATATGTAAACATAATATGTATTTTCTATGTATGTATAAACATATAGTGCATTAAATCTCTATTTATATATGCTATATGATAAAGCCTTTGGCTTTAATCTTAAAGCTAATATTAACATTGGTGAAGCTTAATGCCGCTGTGACATTGATGACATTTCTCTCACACATTTGTCCATTTTCTAATACATCAATTGTCCTGGTCCTAAAAAGCTCACTGATTTTCTTCTGTTTTGTGAGGTCCTATACACCAAACTTTTCAGAAGAATCACTCTATTTTTCAATCTTTATTTGCTATGGGTCAAAATTCAGCTTCCAAAAGTTCATCATTTGCATTTTTATGGCATAAGTGTTTTGTTACTTATAGCTTCAACTGGGAGCAAGTGAAACCAGGTGCTTCAAGTCCTTTTGCAAATGACATAGGGACAGACATGAATAAAAATAAATCAGTGCTGTATGAATGCATATCTTGATAGATGGAATTGATGGAGCTTTGTTTTCCAACAGTAGCCTCTTCTAAAATGGGTCTTGGACTGACCAGTTCTTCAGGTATTGCTTCTCATATTTACATATGGCATTGGAATGGATTTTGATAGCCTATTGTCTTCATGAAAAAGAACATAATATTCTAAAACAATACCTTATCTCCCACACAAAACACTGGACTGAAGCCATGGATTTTATACTGTTCTGTGCATTACAGGCTCAGATAGCCCCCCGGCTATGAGCTTTGACATGGTTTCATGCTCATGATGAGATAGATGTCAGGTTGGAGAGTCCAGTGTGCTTAAAAATCTGCTCACAACAATAAAAGGAGAGATGTCTATTTTTAACTCTCAGTCTTCCACAATCCTCAATATAAAAGTTCCAGAATTCCACATAAACCAGCTAGTTAGATACTGGATTGTTAAATATATGGTGGGGACTTAATATCATTTTTAAGAGTATTGTCATTCATACAACTGGCAACAGGAATGCCAAAAAATGCTTCAATCAAAGCCATGTTAAAAAATTTTAAAAGTATCACTTCTTGATCATGAAAATAAACATTTTTATATGCCTCTCAGTGAAAGTAAAAATTTGTCCCCAGAACAGAGCTGATTTTATATGAGTTTAAATCTGCTAATTGTTTTTTCAATCTCTCGCTTTAAAACACACTAACTAATCAGTTGAACAAAGCTCTAACTGGCTATTATATCTACTTGCAAACTAGCAAATTCAATTTTCGACATAACAACACAAAGTAAAATGAAGTGGAATGCTGTGATTTTAAGGGGGCTTTGCCCTCCTTTGTTCTGTGAACTTCACCAGCTTTCACACCACAGCAATCTCACAGCCCTTTGTTCAAACTCACAACATCGAATGTAAAGAATGGCTTTACATTGTGATTTTCTTACCCGAGGAATCCAAATGCATCAAGAAAAATGCTCACCAAGGCTTGGAACAGAAAGAGGTATTTATTTCACATGTGCCCGAGTTCTGTGTAACTCAGCATCATGGCAAATGGATTGAGATTGCAATTCTGAGCTGAAATTCTGTCTCCTGTGAATCAGGAGGCCAAGCATATGGACTAAGAAGATAACGATTTTAAAGAGTAGGTACCCATCTGGGAAAATGGTCATTGTCATTTCAATATGCTTGAGTAGAATCAGACATGAGAGGGACACTGAAAAACTTGAGGGGCTGACCCTTCTCTCAATTAGATGGCTGTGAGACAATGTTTCCCCTTCAGCACCTGGCCAAGGTTTCAGTTTATCTCGGTGTGTATAAGTGATACAAATTCTCTCAGGGAAATGAGTCACTGTGACAGAGTGGAGAGTCCTGGGTCGACTTGTGTAGGCCATGTGGCCTGACTGTCACAAGCGGAGCTTGTAAAGTTGGGTGGATTTGGATATGAATCTCAGATTGTCATTTCCTGGCTTTTCTTGGACAAATTATTAACTTCATTCTTTAATTTTCTCTTGTGTCAGAGTGGAGAGGACTAAAGTAGATACTATTTTTTGAAATATATCACAGTATATATAGCAGCCTCAAGGTGTGAACCTGAAATGGTAATTATCTTTTTTTTTAATTTTCATTTTATATTGGAGTATATTTAATTTACAATATTTGGTTAGTTTCATGTGTACAGCAAAGTGATTCAGTTGTCCATTGTCTTTCAGGTTCTTTTTGCTTACAGGTTATTACAGAATAGTGCCCTATGCTATATAGTAGGCCTTTGTTGTTTATCAATTTTATATTTAGTAATGTTTATATGATAATCCAATCTCCTGATTTTTTCTTCCCTTGCTCAATCTTTCCCTTTTGGTAACCATAAATTTGTTTCCTGTGTCTGTGCGTCTGTTTCTGTTTTGTAAATAAATTTATTTAGACTTTTTTTTTTTAGAATCCACATATAAGTGATATATTTGTCTTTGACTTACTTCACTCAGTGTGACAATCTCTAGGTCCATCTATGTTCTTGCAAATGGTATTATTTCATTCTTTTTATGGCTGAGTAATAGTCCACTGTACATATGTACTGCATCTTCTTTATCCAGTCAACTGTTGATGGACATTTAGGTTGCTTTCATGTCTTGGCTATTGTAAATAGAACTGCTGTGAACATTATTATGTTGCATGTACTTTTTGAGTTTTGCTTTTCTCCAGATATATGCCTGGGAGTGGGATTTCTGTGATCATATGGTAGCTCTGTTTTTAGTTTTTTACAGTGCTTGCATAGTGGCTGCCCCAAATTATATTCCCACCAACATTGTAGGAGTGTTCCCTTCTTTCCACACCATCTCCAGCATTTTTTTCCAGCATTTATTATTTGTAGAAATTTGATGATGGCCATTCTGACTGGTGGGTAGCTGTCATTATTAAATTAGGAGATCTATGTTGTTACAACCTTCTATAACTCACAGATTATCATTTTCAAAATATAAATGAAAATTGATACCAAATGAGCCTACATAATGACCAGTTCTCCAAGTGTCTCATTCTACTCATTATTTGCCTCTTTCTTTATGTCCTGCTCTTCTCCGTTGATTCAAATGGTATCCAGTATTTATTTAAGAAACTTCCAAAGAGCTGAAATATAAGACAAACAAGAGGTTTGTATTCATTAGACAAAGCTGATTTAGTTGTCATTGTCCCAGGCAGTAGAAACAAAGCTATGCATTTCTTAAGAGAAACAAGATGAGAGGGGGAAAAAAATGGGTAGTTTTTAAGGGAAGCAGGAGAACAGGACAGAATATCAAGAGCTATATCTCTGTATCTCAGAGAAAGAGGATAAATCTGAGTTAGTGGAAAAGGGAAAGAACCACTGGAGATTTTACATAGATGAAATGGCTGCATATGGCAGAAAAAGATTCCAATAGTCAGACATTGCATTGAAGAGGCTTTTTACCTAAAACAAAATAGAAGGTAATGATTCTGCAATGCACTAAAAACAAAATGGAAAGAGAGGAATACAACTGATAATGGAGGAATAGATCTAAGACACTGAAAGCTGTTGAAGGGGATGATGTTGCAACAAAGGGAAGCAGATTTACAGGAACTGGCTTCTTGAACCTTGCTGTCTGGTTCCCATTACTCTTTCTCTTCAAAAAAATGTCACCCATTCCTTTCAGGGCAGAACATTTTGCCAAATATGCTATTTAAATATTGATTTTAGAACATTTCCTTGATCTGAAAGCATGCTACCCAGATTGCCATAAATCCAAGTTCTTTCTTTCCAGAGTCCTTGTCATGATTTATTCGAGGAGTTTTTTTGTTTTTTTGTTTTTTTAACCAAAGATAAAAATCAAAGAAGAACAGACCATCAAGGGCACAAAATACACAATTCCTGACAATAAAGTGCATTGGCTGGAGCTATCATGAAGGATATTTGAGATATTACATAAGAGATTTTGATTCATAAATATATCTGAAAAATAACATGCCTTTTTTAGTAGGAACAGTTGAAGAACAAAAAGAAAAGGCTAAAGGAACTCTATATAAAATTAGTTTTTCTTATGTGTGAAAAAATTAGCTAATGATTCTGATTTCTATTCTACCACATATAGACAGATATTAACCTTTACAGTTTCATGATCAAAGATTTGAAGAAGGAAGCTGCTGAAAAAAAGTGATCCCTTATTTTCCTCTACTAAATCCCAAGATCTAAGGCAGTGCTTGGCACATAGTTGGCACTCAAGAAATAGTTATCACATGAACAACTCAATAAAGCCTTAAGGAAATAAAGTTAAAAAATTATGTAGTCATCACCAGTTAAGAGCTAATTATACCAGAAAATCCTGAGATCTGGTTTAATCTCATGGTTTGGGGCACCCTCACTTAAATTAAAAGCCTCAATTCTGATAATAGTAAATCACTTGGTTTTGAATCAACTGTGAAATCAGCCTTTTCATCAAGGAAACCCTCCCCCCCCCAAAAAAAAGAAAGAAAAGCAATCTACCTCTTTATCTAGATTTATTGTCCTATGTGTGTTGTGTGTGTGTGTGTGTGTGTCCCTCAATCTTTCTGAATCTTTCTCAATGATACAAACTCAGGTGACCTTCTCTGGTAAACATAGTTCCCTTTAGAGATGACTACTGATGAGATAACCACAGGTGCATAAAATGAATCTACGCCAGAGCAGACTATTTCTATTGCATGGTGTTTCTGGAGTATCTTTTCATGTTATCTGCCATAGCCATGACAGTTTTCTCAGAATGGTTAGTTAATTCCCTCCAAATCTCTATGTAATGGCCTACAATTATGTATGAAAACTACTTCAAAATTAGACCCATCCTGCCTCACTCCTTGATTTCTTTGTAACTAAGTAACTTCTAGAGCTTTTAGATCATGTTTCCACATCCTCTCCCCCAACACACATTCCAGTCCACCCCAACAGACTCTTTTCTCAAATGATTCTCTCCTTTAAGAACAGAAAAACTCATTAAAAAAACATGGCAAGGGATAGAAGACATGTGATTCTTCTTCAGAAACCACTGAAATGAATGAAGAAGATGCAAAAGGGAAAGAATGATGTGCCTAGTATAAAGCTATAAGATGACCATCACCAAAAGCAGAACGCAGAGTGCAGATTTCTTTGAAAATAAACAAGGGTCTAAGAAACCTAACAAAGAGAAAATGGGATTATACCACCAAAGACACCGCCATTTTGAAATCAAAGGGACAGAGAAAGCAGGATAGAATGAAGGAAGGCTGTCAAACTCGCTAACTGCAAATCACAGGACTACTCAGGCTGCATGATTCTACAACACAGGACTGTGAAGCTCTTTAGTTATGAAGGTACCCTCTTCCTCAAGGAAATGGAATGATGATGCTGAAGGTGATTAAGAGATCATCAGAGCTGATACTCTTACCACAGGCTCGGGGGCCACAACTAGTTCCTTCTGCTTTCACTGGGCCAGGATGCCTCTGCTCACTGCCCTCCCAGACATCAACATGAGCAGGACCCTTTCAGAGAGCAACAGGGACAGAGCTGTGGGGGTGATGCTGCCACCTCAGTGATCCCAAGAGGTGGGGCATAGAGTCAGAGAAGGTTATTCGCAAGACTTAAGAGCCAATGAAAATCACCTTTCTAGGTTTTGGACTTGCTTGGCACTTTTCCCTCCTCCCTTCGTCCCTATTTTTCCCTTTCTGAATGGTAGTGTTTATCCTATGCTTGTCCCGTCATAGTATTTTGGAAGCAGTTAACTTGCCTGGTTTCCCAGGTTCACAGCTGGAGAGGAATTTTGCTTCAGGATGAATCATAACTCAAGTCTCCTATGCATGTGACTTCGATGATTTTTAAATAAAACTTTGAACTTTTGACTTTAGAGATGATGCAGAAACAATTGAGGACTTGAGGGTTGTTTGCGTGGAATTAATGCATCTTTTATGCAAAAAGGATGTGAAGTTTGAAAGGCTAGTGCTATAGAACGAATTGTATCACACTTAAAATTCACGTGTTGAAGCCCCAACTTCATGTGATGGTATTTGGAGCTGGGGGTCTTTGGGAGGTTTAGAAGAGGTCGTGAGGATGGAGCACTCATGATGGGATTCGTTCCCTTGTGGGAAGACACCCAGGAGCTTGCTTCCTCTCTCTCCACCTGCACACCCCCAAAAGGCCATGTGAATACACAGCAAGGAGTGGCCATCTGCAACCCAAGGAGAAAGCCCTCCCCAGATACTGGCCCCATTGGCATCGTGATCTTGGCCTTCCCCCTCACCAGTACTATGAAAAGTAAATTCTTGGTCTATGGCATTTTGTTATGGCACCCCAAGCTGCCTAAGACAGAGACCAAAACCCTAACCTAGATGTGTTACCTGGCAGATGAGGTTAAGATAGAGATTGGGGAACAGCAGCTGTTGCTGAGGGTGGCACATGAAAATACACAGAGACACCTGTGCTCTGCAGCAATGCTAGCCAGTAGACATTCTATAATGATGGAAACATCCTCCACCTGTGCTGAGATGAGGACAGAGTATCCATTAAAGCACCCATGGCTACTGAACATTTAAAATGTTGCTAGTGTGACTGAGAAAATACAATTTTAACTTTATTTCATTTGAATTTTACTTGAAAATTTTCAGAAACTATTTCCTACAGCCTCTGAGAAAATTCTAAAACTCTTTGAAAAACTATTTCACCTAAAAAGATTAAAAATTTTTAAAAATCAACACAGAATTAATATAGAAGCAGAAAATTAAAACTGAGTTTTCAAAAAAGGAAATTTGAAGATAAATTCATTTAGAAGAATTAAGACTAATTAGAACCAGTAAGAAATAGGATACATACTGCTGAGATAAAGTTGGAAATATAAAGAAAACCTTTGAGAAAATAGTAAATTTTGTGAAGGAAAAATATAGAGAAAATTAAGTAAATAAGGAAAATACAATTCAGAGGCAGATTCCATACACACATCATACATATCTCTTTATCTGAAAACCTAACAAATAGAACCAAATAATATTCAAATATATATTGTAAAAGTATTCCTGAAATGAAGGAAAATATAAATATGTTGATTCCTTGTGTTCTAGGAAAATCTGATGTAGAATGACCAGCTTTAAGACATGTCTTGAGAATTTATTAAAATTAAAGAATGAATAAAAAACACAATGTGCACCAAAATTTGTAAAGCAAATGACCTACAAGTTAGAAGAATCCAGGGTGACCTCAGAAATCTTATTAGTAATGTTCAAAGCCAAATAATAGATTTGCAATGTCTACAAACCTCCAGGGGCATTTTTGTTTTGAAAATAAAATATGAAATCCAAATTTCCTATCACCAAGCTGTTGTTTAAATACATCAATAAAACACTGTTATTCACAAATGAGGATGTCTCTGTGAATATAGAACTCGTGAGTAAGTCTGTAATAATCATCTGATGAAGAAACGTGTCAGCAAAGAGATAAGGAGGAAAAACAAAGACCTCAGGAATGCAGAAGCTATAATTGATGGCAGGCAGGAAATCCATGCACACAAAGCAATAAGGCACCTGTGAGAGGCGGAAGCTAGAAGGTAAACAGTAAGAAGATTAACAATGTGAGCATGATGATACATATTTCAGAAGTTAGTTCATGAAGGAAAGAAGTAGGGGAAGAACATCTAAGAGCATGGACATCTTCATCTGTCATTGGAAAAAAATCATGACATGCTTTCCAAACTTGGCTTAGAAAAAGACCTAAATCAGAGATGTTTCTGTTGATTGCAAGCATTAGAAAAACAATCAACCTAGATTAAGTTGAAGCAAAAAGGTGAATCAATGAAAGATACTGAGCCATTTCAAGGAAAGAACAGGAAGGCATCTCCAGGGCAACAAAGGCAGCAGAAACAATAAAACCATGGGCTCAGCTACACCCGTTGTCAGCTCACGAAAAAGAAAATCTGACTAAGATCTCCAGAATATTGCCCATTAGTACTTTAGTTCTGTTTTTTCTCTTTTCCAGATCTAAAATTCTGAGGCATATTCTCCTAGTCAGTCAGGCGTTCAATTCTGAACCGATCAATGATGACAGCAAACGAAGCTAAATAAAGAGATGTTGTTTGCCCAGTGGAAATCACACGTACATCCCTGAACCTCTCAAATAGGGCCTGAGGGCCCTGACAGAGGGGAAGTGACACAGTGGGTTCCAGGTCCCCAGAAGAAGAGGATTGGTGGATAGACAAAATAAGATGTAGGTTGTATTTGCTTCAAATATAATGAGTCACCATTTATTTAATAGCTCTCACCATCCACTGTAGTTACCAATGTTATTCACCAGATAGTTCATTACCTGATTCTCAAACTGCTTTGTCTGATGACTTGTAACTGAAAGTACCAGCCCTTCAGAACTTCCCTTCACTCAGGCACAGCAATGGAAACATCCAGGCTGCTCATCTGCTTGATTCTCCAGTTTTTATGAAAAGCAAAGCCTTCCTGCCAAGCCGGAATGGACATTTGCCAGTAGAAATCTAACTTAGTGGTTTCCAGCCATGGAGATTTGAAGGTACTTTGTTCCTGTGACACTACTTGATCTATTATATCGATATTCTAACCTTTTCTTAGATTTCCCATGTGATTATGCTTTGCCCTTTGGCTGCAACTGCACCCTGGCCCAACAGTTTCTTTCTAATGCACTTCATTTCTCTTTCTCCTCACCTGCTAATAAGGAAACACCTGCCACAATGTCTGATCTTCTGTCAAGGTAGAGGAGGAGGTTCCTAGGACTGTTAGGTCCTGAGGAGAGAATGCCTTCTTTACAGACCAGTCTTCATGTCAAAGGACACAGATACTGGCCCCAGAGACAGAAGAAGGTAAAGCATTTTTACCACCACTCAACCCAAAATGTTTGCCTTGGCGTTTAATTATTTATCATACTGCTACCAAGTCCAAGCTCACTCTGCTCACTGCACGACAGGCCAGTAAATCCAAAAGACGAAGTGTTGAGGGAAGGAATACAAAGTTAGTAGACTGAGAAGATGGCAGACTAATGTCTCAAAACAACCATCTTATTGGGGTCTGGATTCCAGGTTCTTTTATAAAACAAAGATGGGAGTAAGTGAGGAGGAAAAGTAAAAAGGTCATTAATCTTGCAAATATCTCCTGGAATGGCCAGCTTCAGGGAAGGGGTGTTAATTTCTTCCTTACTGCAGCCATCCACAGGTGGACAGGGTCCTGAACAAAACATTTTGGTTTAGCATTCAGGCAGAGGGGTAAGGGTTCCCTGAGGCAGGCCATTATGTATAAACAGTATCCTTTTAATGAACAAAAGAAATGGGAAGCAAAGGTTAAAGTGAGAGAAACAGATGCAACATGGAGTCAGTTCTTCACTCTAATAATATGCTCCCAGATATATTTTTCACCTAAAATTTGTATTGATGAGCCCAAGGTATCTCGTCCTCATGATTTTCATGTGGCTTATTTCTAGACCCCTTCCCCCAAACCGTCAAACCTCTTGGGAATCTGATTGATGCCATAAAACATGGCAACCCATTCTAATATGAAGAATTGGACAATCTTTATGAATGTGAGAAGACAAAAGAAAATTAAAGGTGTACCTTCTATAGTGGGGCAGGGGGGTGCTTTTTAATCAATGGACTAAAGCTGTAGTTCTGAACCTTAAAGTGATAGCTTTGCCTTTCAGGGGACAGTTTGCAATATCTGGAGATATTCTTGGTTGTCACAACTTGGAGACCTGTTACTACTAGCATCTGGTAAATAGTCTAGGGCCAACATCAAAATTTAATTAGGAATCTAAGTCCTTAATTAGGAACTTTCTACTTTGGGTGCCACCATGTCACTTCTTTTTAAACATATTCTCTCTGCTTGCAACTAACAATACAGTAAAATGGAAATGACACAAATAGTACTGCCATAATTGTCAGTGAAACTCTCAGGAAAGTCCTATATTTTAACTGTCACTTGTTACCTGATTGAGAGAGAAGACTGACTCTCTCCTAGGAGATGCTATCCATTTTTCAAAATTCTCTTATGAAAGACCTAAACTTTGCAAGTTTAACTGTAAAGTATTTTCACCAAGTTAGAGAGGATATGTGAACTGCAGTTAATTTTTTTAAAGTATTATATGGTCAAAAAATAACATTGACTTCAAATTTTAGTACTCCTGAGGGCCTGAAATGAGGATGTAGAACAAGATCTCTTGTTCTCCTAAACAGAAGTTGAGCCAATAACATAGAGTACTTTATGAGCCAGATAATGTCTGGTGTCCTGGAGCTAAAGAAAATGTTGGCACGTCTTGCAAAATCACAGCTGTTTCAGTCTTATTTAGTGACTGGCCACAATCCCTGCAGCCCAGTTTGCCTTTTGAAATATAGCTCAGCTAGCTATTCTGCAGCATGACAAAAAGGCCCCTGACAAGGAAAGGTTTTTTTAATCTCTTTGTCTCAAAAGCTTTAAAAATCTTGACAAGCACTGCTAAGAAACACACATTATTTTTTAAGAAGATGCATAGAAATTTCTTAATGCATGCAAAATTGTGTATGTTTTTATAAACAAATAAAATGCACTTTGGAGACATGAGGGTAAAAAGATACCTTTCTAAGAAGAAAAACAAAATGTTGAACTAATTTAACTATATGCAGTGCTAGTATAAGAAAGGATTTCTGTGACTTCGTTCATGTACAATGTGCATTTTAGACTGCAAAACAAAGTCTGCCTGTAACCCATCTGAGTCAGACCTTTCAAGCAGATAATCAACTAACAATTTTTAATCAATTAAAGGATGAAATGAAAATAAACTTAAGCTGTTGATCAAATGGTAGCATTTAGTTTTTTAAATGATGTGACTCTGTTTTGAAAGTTGTTAAAATTTCAAAATTTTAAAATCATGACACTCAAGTAAATACAATTATAAGACTCTACAGTCAAAAGTTTATTAAGCCAAAATCTTAAAAAAGGTAAAACCGCAACTCTTATGCAAATATAAAATGAACATATTCAAAGATTTTATTAAAATAATTAATAACAAGAAAACTAGTAAGAAGACACTATGATTTCAAGAGGGCTTCAAAAGCTAAATATTTACAGGCAAATGTTAGGATAAGATTATTGGACAAATTAAAAAAAAAAAAAAAACTGGTTAATGTCCAACAGGGTAATAATTTGTAAAGCCATTAAGGTAGGATTGTTTTATCCACCAGACAGAAATTATTTGCATCTCCCTGGGGTAAAAATCTACAAGTTAACCTCTGCCCTAGAGCATTGTTAAATAGTCCATTCAATTCAAAATGAAGTCCAGCATTGCACTGAAAGAATACTTGGGGCTATTTCCAAGTGTCCAATACCTTTTCTGACAAGTCAAATCATCTTTCATTCATGAAAGTTCCTGATTCTTGATAACATTATTTATTCTTGAGAGAAATACCGTCATCATCTTCATTTGACTTATGTATCAATGCCATTTCCATATCATATTTTCAGGCTAGGGCTCTAATGTGCCTTATGTAATCTGTACTGAGATAAACATTAGAATTTCATAAGACAATATATAGATGAATCTACATTTAGGTTATTTTATTTCAGTCACTGGATATAATTTACCATATATCTAAAAGCACAATGGTATAAACAGGCTATTACAGAAGTTTAGAGATTATAAATATTTTGAACATAAGTCTAAGACATTTTATATTTTAATAAGTTCCCCAGGTGCCTAATAAATTTAATAAATATGAATGCTACCAAGGAAGCCTTAAATATAATAGTAAGACTCACATCAAGCAAAGAAAACCCCAAATTAGTATCTTTTTATAATTTATGATATCTGTTAGTAATTTGCATACCACCTAAAAGAGTGCTAAATGTACACCAAGGGAAGGCATAATATCATTATTAATGATATCAAATATATGCATACACAAACACAGTCTAGTGTAAGTCTCGACTATACAATTGTTTCTTTTATCATGGATAAAGGTAGCAAACACTCCCCCAAAGTTCACTTCTGAAAAGCAGTTTACCTATAAAACAAGATAAAAACAAAACAACAACAACAAAAACACTGACAAAATAAAAAACACACATCTTTAATTTTTAACATTTTTATGACATATTTTTAAGATATGTATTTATTTTCATAATATCAGTTTAAAAAAAGAATCACACAAGAATAAGCTTCGGTATGTCTGCCTACGTAAACTGCTCTATTTTAAATTTATCAAATTGTAAATAAAGCCCATAATGTGCAATGTGAACCAAACTGCAGCCTAATGAGTACATTTGAAAGGCAGAGTATTCTCATTGTTTCAGTAAGAGAAGAGTATTACTTATTAGAATGAAAAGCCTGGCCTCAAGTCATTCATCATTCAAAAATAACATAGCATGAATTATCCACTGATTCTAAAACAACATATACTGTTAAAAAGCAAAGGTGACTAAATTAAACATGTGTTCCTGGACCTGTCATTTGATACTTTGCATTTCAGAAAAACTGGAGGCAAATAAACAATGAGACCCACCAGCTGGAGGACCAAGTTGTCCAGAAGTGGTATAGGTTAAGATGCAAAATCAAAGCCACTTCTGAGGAACCTGAGATTTCCAGCACCAGTATCACAAAGTTGGACAGGATGGTATATTCCATGAAAGGCATATTAAAATGCAAATATGTCACCTAGATTAAGACAAGGTATAAGGCAACTTGACAAAGAGTTATTTTAATGTAGAGTTTGCATCTCCAGACTTCTGTTAGGCCAATTTCTCATTAATATGCTGATTATTGAGACACAAAGTGATCTTAAAAGACCAAATATAGCAGGTAGCAGTGGAGACTCAGCAGAGTCCACATGTACTTAGAAAGTATGGGGCGGAGGGTGGGAGAGGCGCACTCAGGGCTACGGAGGGAACGCTGAAGACAGCATGGTCTGGAGGCCAGCTCTCCAAGGGTCAGCTGAGAAGTGAGGGTGCTAAAAAGTAGGGCTTGAATGTAAGCCTAGAAAAGTTATAGAGGATCAAATGATTCCCTTTTCCTTTGACTATGTTTTCTTATAATCTACGTTTTATTATGTCACTTTGCCTCAAACGTTTGTATAAATTAAAATCTATAGATAGGTTAGCCTTTATCATACTGTCTTTAGTAGTTCTAATCTTCAGTGATGCTGAGTGACCCTTATTAGAACACAGAAAATGGGATGCACTTTAGGAATAACATGCAGAATTGAGAAAACAGAGGATAGAATGCATTATAAATATTCTTAAGTTATTTTTTTAAACTGAAAGAAGTCAGTATAGTAGCTTCTTAATAAGAGGTGAGGGGGGAGGGTCACAGCCATTTGTTCAAGACTTCAAATCTCTATGTGAACATCTATCAAACACCATGATGTAGATGCCTCCAAGGATATGTGGTGCAGTGGTAAAGAATCCACCTGCCAAGCAGGAGACATGGGCTTGATCCCTGGATCAGGAAGATCCTTTGGAGAAGGAAATGGCAACCCACTCCACTATTATTGCCCGGAAAATTCCATGCACAGAGGAGCCTGGAGGGCTGCAGTCTATGGAGCCTGGAGGGCTGCAGTCAATGGGGTCACAGAGTCGAACATGACTTAGTGACTAAACAACAGAGTTCAGAGAGAATTGTTTGAGGTTAAATATCCTCCAATTTCCTGTTTCTAGTCATGTGATTTCACTTGAGGAGAACTGATCAGAGTTGGATTTTAACTTATTTTGCTCCTATTTTTCATATTGGAATAAGTCAAACAATGTATTCAAACATACTCAATATCTGGTCCTATTGTCAATATCTGGACAATATCAATTAATTCTGTTTAAATATAATTACAAAGAACAAGCTTGAAGAAATCCACTATTATTTATGAAATAAGCAGAAATTATAGCCTATCCTTAGTAAAAATGACAAAAAATGTAAAAAGAACATCCGCCCAACCAAAAGACACTCAATAAGCGTAGTTTCACATATGCAACTTCATACCTAAACATTGAATTTTTAAGCCACCAGACATAAGTTGGACCAAAACAGAGAGTAAAACTACCTAATGTATAAACTCTCAGATGTAGGTTTCTATACTGATGACAAAATGTTAATACATTTCCAAAAGGGAATGGAAAATGCGATTCTTGTGTTGAGGATCACAAAGCTGGCTGATCATTTTTAGACACAATAGAATATACACTGGAGGTTTTACAAATAAACCAACATTTCTCCTTAAAATTACTATAGAGTCTGAAGTTTCTGAAGGTTATACACCTCCATTTTCCAGCGTAGAGTTGCCTCTGGGTAGTGTTGAAACTGCTGTCTGTTCTAACAATCAACAACAGAAAGATATCCAGAACTGTTCCCATTAGTATTTGGTTAGACCAGCAAATGGCATCAAACCTGATTTATTAAAGGAATCACCACTTCTGGTTCATACTATCCTGTTAACCGATGTGACAGATGCTTTAATACAACTAACTGGGATCAAAATTGCAACTATTCTGTGCTCAGATGTTGAGACTCCGAGTCATGATGTTAAAGGAAAATGTAAACAGATACATCTTAGCAGTATATTTGCAAAAGCTTTTAAAGACTGCTATTGTGCTCAGGTTCATCGTATTTACTAGATTAAATTCATTTACTTTGTGTATTCATCTCCACTGCCTCATCTCTAAAAGGACTGGACCGCTAGCCAGAAGACCTTTTCTTATTCATTCATAGGTAACACTTTGGCCCCGTGTGCGTTGATGTAGGTGAGCAGGATTTTGGCTCTCTGTTCTATCACATCGATTAGCTTTTCGATGCCCTGTCTACCTCCCTGACTCTCCCAGTAAACTTTATCAAGAAACAGAGACTGAAGGAGTTTCTGCCGTAAGTGTTGGCTCTTCAAAACAGAAACTGCAGATTCGGGAAACCTGAAAAGAGAAAATGATATTTCATTCTTCGTAATTGCTTGGAAATATTATGCCCTGCCCAGTGGTTCAGCCAGTCATTAATCTGTTATAAATCATACTATCAGATAATATCTTGAGGATCGAAACATTTCTGTCAGCGTCTAGCTTACACTTCTCAATAATTATATACTAGAAGAACAGATTTCAAAGGGACTGAGTTTTCTATACCACTGAGAACTTGACATACCAATGTCTTACTTAAGATCATTATATGTAGGCAAAGAGAGGGACAGAATTAGCAAGAATTCTGATAATCTGGAAAAGTACTTTCCTCAAATTTAAACTCCATTGAGCCCATAAGCGAAGAAGGCAATGGCACCCCACTCCAGTACTCTTGCCTGGAAAATCTCACGGACGGAGGAGCCTGGTAGGCTGCAGTCCATGGGGTCGCTAAGAGTCGGACACGACTGAGCGACTTCACTTTCACTTTTCACTTTCATGCATTAGAGAAGGAAATGGCAACCCACTCCAGTGTTCTTGCCTGGAGAATCCCAGGGACAGGGGAGCATGATGGATTGCCGTCTGTGGAGTCGCATAGAGTCCGACACGACTGAAGCTAAATAGCAGCAGCAGCAGCAGCACCCATAAGAAACCACTTTAATCTGTTGAGTAGAATCCTATCCTCTTAAGTATCAGCATGAGATTATATGCAAGAAAATATGAGAAGCAAAAAAAAAATGCTGACATTTCAGTAAATTACTCTTCCTGAAGCAGAGTTGCATGAATGAACTTAATGAGAAATTATACAAAATACATGTGGTGTAAAGAAAGAAGTCACACCAAAATGCCCAATTAAAGACTGAAATGCTTTTTATTCAGATAATACTTCAGAAATTCTAAGAATCTGGAAACATTATATTAAACCAGAATATTAATTTATTGTCAAATAAATTTAACAAAACTCAAGTTTGAGGGCCAGGGCACTCCACAAGGAAGCACCTTTCTGGAAAACCTGAGGTCAGTTTAGAGGGATCCTTGCTGAATTCCCTAAAGAAGGGCATTATGATTCCTGCTTTTCATTTAGAAATAATAAAGGCAGGGATACAGCACATACATTATCTAAAGGATTTAGTAAAATTTCTCGTTCAAAATTATAAGCAACATTTTGCTGAATCTCCAATTTGGCCTCTCTCCCAGCTTTCATTAAAATGCTGATGAAAGTACAGTACAAATACTGGGGTTTAAGAGTAAATTTAGTAGTTCCTTAAAAACTAAAACAGAATATATATTTGTTCCAAGAGTACAGTTTGCCAAGAGCTTCAGTCCTCTAAGCATCTTTTCCAAATGTCAATGGATCACGCTGGGGATGGCACTGAGGGGGCATGAATACAGCAGTCCATATGTTCCAGCATTTCTGATGCTGCAGAGAGACCAAAGGCCAAAGAGCTGGACATGCTTAATGAGTCTGAGTAAGTGTGGAATTAAATAATGTTAATCAGATGCTCTGAGCACCCCAAAGACATGTCCTTTATAGTTTAGTAACCATAGTATTAATTAAGCATTTTTGCTATAGGAAGTATTAATAATCCATGATTTATTAATTCTCTGGCCCTTGAACTAACTTAGCTGTGGCAGAATGTACAAGATGAAACCACTACATTCATGGATCTCTTTAGTGTCTAATCCTTGCATAAAGGAAAATCAAAAAAATTACCTGACTCTGCGCTATGCTGCTTAATGGAAATATTCTATGCATAAATCTGGTTAGTGAAATCTTCATTTTTGCCTTTGAATGTGGAAATTACATATTCAAAGAAGATTTAACTTTAAACCTATTACTCCTTATAATGCATTTAGGGTTAAATCTCCTTTGAAAGCATAAGTAAAATGTTACTCATATTTTTATGAATGTATGAGAGAGATGGATTCTCCAGGCACTATTAATTCTAAGAGGAAATTCAGGGATTTAAGAAGACTCCATAATATCGACTCAGTAAGTGATGCCACTGGTATGTAAATTTTCCTACACATAAAATTTCCTCACCTCAAACACTTAGCAGACACTTATATTTTACCTTCCATCCACAGAGATATAAGGAATGGGTATTAATAGAGAAAGTCATGGCAAAAACTCATGAAAATGGATGTCCTGAAACTCATTAACTCTAGCGTTGGAAATACATAAAATTCCCCATTACCTAATTCATGGTGCTAAGAATTATTAAAATATGCTTCAGAGTTTTGTTAACAAGAGAAATAGTAACAGCAGAAATGCCACAAGTTACTGCAGAAAAATGACTGGACTTGGTGTTGGAGGACCTGGGTTCTACTCTCAGTTTTAGACTTGCTCATGTGTCCCCAGCAATCCCTCGGCTTCACAAGGCTGGTGGACTGTTTCCCTAGAGCACCCTTCTATTTTCAAGTCTCAGACACACCCCCCAGTTTCTTAGTGACCCTGATTTCTGACTAAGGTTGAAAGACAATGAAGGGAACTTCCCTGGTGGTGCAGTGGATAGGAATCCACCTGCCAATACAGGCGACACAGGTTTGATCACTGATCCAGGAAGATTCCACTTGCCTTGGGCAACTAAGTCCATGTACCACAACTACTGACTCCACACTCTTTACCCTGCGAGCCACAACTACTGAGCCTGTGCTCCACAACAAATAACCCTCATTCACCATAACTACAGAAAGGCCGCATGCAGCAATGGAGACCCAGTGCAAACAAAAATTAATTAATTAATAATTAAGAAAAAAGAAAGAAAGACAATGAATAGGTGCTTATGAAGGGAGGCCTGAAATGTAGCTTCAGTCCCCATGTTTGGGGGTGAATATCTCAGACTCTACAGTGAGGTCCCTGCCACTATGGAATGTCTTAGTTTCCTTTATTTCCAAATACTTCTTGAGTGTAAGCTCAAGATACTTGTCCCCATAATCTATGTCTACAGAAGGATTTCCAAATGCTCAGAAACCCTCTTACCTGAATTGAACTGCCATTATTCTTGGCTACTGTGTTCTACTCAGCAGGTTGCCTCTAACTTCCCATGTGTTCATCAAAGTCACTGAGTTTATTCTGCCCTGGGATATCCTGCCTTGTCAGTATTTGAATGTCTGTTGGTTTCCCCATCCTGCACCCTGGTAATGGAGCCCCTGTGACCTGCTCACCTCCACCAGGCTAGCTCCTATTCCAGAAATGCCTGCATGCTTCCAACCTCATACCACCTGGATTTTCACATGACGGCCAAGCAATATGATGCCTGTGAAATGCAGCAGGACCTCTGTAGGTTGCACAGGCCAGTTACAGTGAAACCTGGCTGCACCTTTTTTCTACTTCCCTTGGGTTTGGTTCCCTTCTCTGGGCCTCCATTCCCAGATTCTCTTTAAAGGTTAAACTGATCAGACATAGGATATGAGTCTTCTCAAAGCTTACTACGTATTCAATAGAAATGCAATGTCCTGCAGATGTTACTACATCAGGAAACTTACTCTCTGATGCCTTCTAGGAGTTTGAAGTTCAAGTTATCTTCACTTCTGTCAAAGAAACCCTTGTTATCTATAAAAACCAAGTGTCTTGGGTCCTGCTTTCGCTGGACAATGTGGGCTAGAACCACAGTATCCTGGTTGTCGCATTTTGAACTCTGTCCACTCTGTACACAGGTATCTTCCTTCCGAGGTCGGAACCCACAGCAATTTGTATCCAGGCGGTTATAAATCTGAAAGGGAAAGCAAAAACAAAATCTAAGATGCTGAGTAAAAACAAAACTTGGGAAAGTTAGATGTCCAAAGAACAAGTACTTTCTAAGTGGCTGACTTGCCAGAATTTAATTGGGGCCAGGTTTGTTTAATTAACTGTCAGAATAAGTCCAAATTTCATATCCTTCTGATCCAGCTCAGTTAACAGCTCCACAGGCAGATCATCCAAACTAAGCATCTCCACCCTTCACATTCAGAGTTCCCACTGACATCATATGTCGATGCGTGGCCAGAAGAATCTCTGATGCTACTTGGGACAGAAGATACAGATCACTGTACTTGGATACATCCAGAAAATCTGGGTCACCTCAGTGGCTCTAAAAGTTTACTGCATTCCCTAACTCTCTCTGGATTTCAGTATTACAGTATAAAACTTTAAGTTACTGAGAATAAACCTATGGAAAAAACGTGATAACCGATAATGATAGCCAAGAACACACCACATATGGAGCCCACAGTTAGATTCTAAATGAACAAGCAGAACACTTAGGCTTATTGGGGTTTATTGTGGGAGTAGGGCGACCACCCTATAGAGGGCAGACACTAACTAGGAAAGGGAGAAATGGGTTATTTACATGTCTTTTTGGAAAGGGAAAAAATTATATTAATCATGGTAAGTTAAAGCCTAGGCTAAGGAGTTAGATACATTTAAACTCAAGTCTCCTCTTTGCAGTTCCGCAAACTTGTATAGCTCCCTTTACGTTACTGAGTCTCAATTTAATTTTCTGTATATCGGAAATCATACTATTAGCCTTGTACTTTTGATGGGTTAAGGACACAAAAGTGTCTGGATACACCCCAGCCTGACCCAGGCATCTAGAAGATACTTAAGAATGGAAAACTGTCATTACTATTGTTGAGACACACATGTACACAGTGTATGAAATGATTGACCACAAAACAAGCTTCTGAAACAAAAGGTAGTTTCTCCATTGCAGTGAAGGAAAACTGAGCCTTGGAGAGATTAAATATTGTACTCTGCATAGAATTTTAGTAAGTAGCAAAGTTAAGATTCAGACACAGTTGTGTTTGTCTTTGAAGTGTACATTTCCCCCTAAAACACCACATTGAATAGTTTGTCTAGTCAAATATTGTACGTATGCTCAAGATTCAAAAGATGGCTCGACACAGATTGTCTTTTGTTTTTTTAATTTTTGGCAGTACCACCCAGCACATGGGATCTTAATTCCCCGACCAGGGGTTAAACCTGTGTCTCCTGCATTGAAGCACAGTCTTAACTACTGGACCAGTAGGGAAGTCCCCAGGCTGTCATTTCCATTCTTTTGTCATTTTAAGTCTTTTATTTACTAAACTCCCATCTTTTCTCTTCCTCCTGTTTTTTTCCATATCTTATAGGGCTGGTCACTATAGGTAGTCAGTTGCTAAGACAGAAATGCAGAAAGAGTAGTACCAAAATTGAGCCTACGTTGCAAAAATCCTGTATTTATTCATCCAACAAATGTTTATGTAATATCTTCTACCACCCAGCAGTGGGCCAGGCACTGAGGCAAATGTCACCCAGGGCCAGCACCCCGCCCAAACCAGCACTACTTCCAGAGGGAGATGAATCAGTTTTGCCTCGCTAACACAGCAAACCCACTACCAGACAAATGACCCTCCTCTCTGTTTTCTGCAGGTAAGTAGACTTCACATCAAAAAGCATACTTCAGAAAGCAGTGATTATAAGAGAAGTTAGCATAAGCCAATTTTCTATGAAATTTATATAAAAGTAGTCACATGGGATGAGGTGCTCCATGAGCCACCAGCCTCTTGGACAGATCAGAGGGTACGGTGCTGGTCAAGAAACAGTCTACAGATCAGGGGACCTTGGCAGAGCTAGCTTCAGGCAAGCTGATCTGTGGGGTCATGGGCCTAACCAGGGGTTTATCCATAAATGTCACACAGGCTGTCTCCAGGGCACAAAAGCTCCCAGGGCTGGTTGAATGTTTTCCAAAGGTGAGCAAGAGAGCCCCAACCACATCACTGTAGGTTAAATGAAAAAAAGCATAAGCTGGAAAATACTAGAAAAATGAAAAATGAATTGACTCCTTTCTCCTCAATTTGATTCCTTTTATGTGTTATCTTGACAGATTTGAGTATAAGGGAAATCAAATGATATGAAGAGATGGTATGTGCTTGCTAGTTAATCAAGTTACCATCAAGAGGTCAGGGAGAATGTAAAAAATAACTCTCCAGGGAGCTGATTCTCATTTAATGTCCCTTTTTGTTATATATAGTAGCTAATAATTCTCAAAAAGTCTCTATACCTTATTCCTGTCATCATTGTATGTTTTTATCCAATTATAATGACACTATATATGAGAGAAAGCTCAATCTTACTTCACTTTTGCTGTAACATCAATGTGTGTTGTGTTGGATAAGTGTGTTTAGAGCTTTACTTGTAAGGACACATCTACCAACCAGTTCTTAAATGGTCTCTGAACCCTAAGCTCTTTCTCCATTGTTGATTTCTAGTAGTGGGAAAGGACCAAAACAAATAGCATTTCTGTTGTCACACAACAAAGCCAGGGGTATCACATACAATATTGTGTGATAACAAGCAATGTACCATCTAGGCCCTAACCTCCAGTACTCTATAAATAAATTATATCTTTCTGTTTTTAGACTACAAGAAAGCATTAAGAGTTAGAGGTGAGACAGAGCAACTTGGAGAAGGCAATGGTACCCCACTCCAGTACTCTTGCCTGGAAAATCCCATGGGCAGAGGAGGCTGGTGGACTGCAGTCCATGGGGTCGCTAAGAGTCGGACACGACTGAGCGACTTCACTTTCACTTTCCACTTTCATGCACTTTCCATGGCAACCCACTCCAGTGTTCTTGCCTGGAGAATCCCAGGGACAGAGGAGCCTGGTGGGCTGCCGTCTATGGGGTCGCACAGAGTCGGACATGACTGAAGCGACTTAGCAGCAGCAGCAGCAGCAGAGCAACTTAGAGCATCCTTTTAAAATTATTATTGGAGTATATTATTGGAGCTTTACAATGTTGTGTTAGTTTCTGCTGTACAACAAAGTGAATCAACTATAGATATACATATGTCCCATCCCTCTTGGATTTCCCTTCCACCTGCCATCCCACCCCTCTAGGGTCACAGAGCACTGAGCTGAGCACCTTGTGCTATACAGCAGCTTCCCACTAGCTATCTATTTTACACATCATAATGTATTAGTTTGGTGCAGAAGTAATTGCAGTTTTACATTGTTGGACTTTGCCATTTGATGTTGGAATACATTCTTAAATAAATGGGGTTGTGTTATACATCATTTTAACGCACATTTCTTGCTTTATTTATTTTGCTGCTGCTGCTGCTGCTGCTGCTAAGTCACTTCAGTCATGTCCGACTCTGTGTGACCCCACAGACTGCAGCCCACCAGGCTCCTCCGTCCCTGGAATTCTCCAGACAAGAACACTGGAGTGGGTTGCCATTTCCTTCTCCAATGCATGAAAGTGAAAAGTGATAGGGAAGTCGTTCAGTCGTGTCCAACTCTGTGCGACCCCACGGACTGCCGCCTACCAGGCTCCTCCATCCACGGGATTTTCCAGGAAAGAGTACTGGAGTGGGGTACCATTGCCTTCTCCATTTATTTTGCTAATGACTTATTACTTGCTGTTTATTTTATATTTATTTTAGACTACAGAAATGATGTTAGACACAAAGCAAATTCGAGTGACTTTTTATTCAAGTTCAAAATGGGTCATAAAGCAGCAGAGACAACTTGTAACATCAACAGTGTATTTGCTCCAGGAACTGCTAATGACTCTTCAGTGCAGTGGTGGGTCAAGAAGTTTTGCAAAGGAGACAAGAGCCTTGAAGATGAGAGCGTAATGACGGGTCATAGGAAGTTGACAAGGACCAATTGAAAGCAATCATCTAAGCTTATCCTCTTACAACTACAAGAGAAGTTACCAAAGAACTCAACATAGACCATTCTATGGTCATTGGGCATTCGAAGCAAATTGGAAAGGTGAAAAAGCTTCACAAGCAGGTGCCTCATGAGTTGACCACAAATCAAAACAATTGTTTTGAAGTGTCTCTTCTCTTATTCTATGCAACAACAATGAACGATTTCTTGATTGGATTGTGACATGAGACAAAAAGTGGATTCTTCTATACAACAACCAGTGGATGACCAGCTTAGTGGTTGGACTGACAAGAAGCTCCAAAGCACTTCCTAAAGCCAAACTTGTACTAAAAAAAAGTCACGGTCACTCTTTGGTGGTCTGCTGCCGGTCTGATCCACTACAGCTTTCTGAGCCTTGTGAAATAATTACATCTGAGAAGTATGCTCAGCAACTTGATGAGATGCACTGAAAGCTGCAGTGCCTGCAGCCAGCATTGGTCAACAGAAAGGGCCCATTTCTTCTCCACAGCAACACCAAACTGTATGTTGTACAACCAATGTTTTAAGAGTTCAATGAATTGGGCTACAAAGTTTTGCCTCATCTGCCATGTTCACCTGACCTCTCGCCAACTGACTACCAATTCTTCAAGTATCTCAACAACTTTTGCAAGGAAAATGCTTCCACAAGTAGCAGGAAACAGAAAATGCTTTCCAAGACCGTGGAATCTGGAAGCATGAATTTTTACACCACAGGAATAAGCAAACTCATTTCTAGTTGGCAAAAATATATTGAGTGTAATGGTTCCTATTTGATAAATAAAGATGTGTTTGAGCCTAGTTATCATGATTTAAAATTCACAGTCCAAAACTGCAATTACTTTTGTACCAACCTCATAACATGTTTCAAAGCTAGTCTCTCAACTCATCCCACCCTCTCCTTCCCCTGCTGTATCCACAAGTCCATTCCCTACATCTGCATCTCTATTCCTGCCTTGCAAATAGGTTCACCCGCACTATTTTTCTAGATTCCACGTATATGCATTAATATATATATTTATTTTTTTCTTTCTGACTTACTTCACTCTGTGTGACAGACTCTAGGTCCATCTTTTTACTGCCTTCCCAATGTGAGATTGTTTCCAACAGTGTATTTATTGTTTTGTTTTGTTTTGTTTTTGTTATTTTTTTTTTTTAATTTTAATTTCAAATTTCAGGTATACACATGCTCCCCATCCTGAACCCTCCTCCCTCCCCCCTCCCCATACCATCCCCCTGGGCCGTCCCAGCGCACCAGCTGGGACCAACAGTGTATTTTTAAAGCATTTTGCCTGATCCAATTTGAATCACTCAACAGTCTATGATAATTTCACCGCTTCCCTGTCAGACTGTTGTGCCCTTCAAGTCTCACAGACCTTGTTATTGAAAATAGGTGTGTGATTTCAGCCTAACTTCTCTTCCAAAAATGTTTATCACTCTTTTTATTCAGATAATGCATGTACTTGGTGGGTATAATACCAGTTTTCAAATGTGAGCTTTGTGTGTGTGTGTGTGTGTGTGTGTGTGTGTATGTGTACATATACAGAGAATCACATTGTTAGGCTTCAGATAATTATTTTACTTTGTTTTTCTTAGCCTCCAACTATAGTAAATTATGTCTTTGTTTACTGGCCTTGTCTCTTAAGGGCCTAGTTCAGTTCAGTTCAGTCGCTCAGTCATGTCCGACTCTTTGCGATCCCATGAATTGCAGCACGCCAGGCCTCCCTGTCCATCACCAACTCCCGGAGTTCACCCAGACTCACGTCCATCGAGTCAGTGATGCCATCTAGTCATCTCATCCTCTGTCGTCCCCTTCTCCTCCTTCCCCCAATCCCTTCCAGCATCAGAGTCTTTACCAATGAGTCAACTCATCACATGAGGTGGCCAAAGTACTGGAGTTTAAGCTTTAGCATCATTCCTTCCAAAGAACACCCAGGACTGATCTCCTTTAGAATGGACTGATTGGATCTCCTTGTAGTCTATGGGACTCTCAAGAGTCTTCTTCAATACCACAGTTCAAAAGCATCAGTTCTTCAGCACTCAGCTTTCTTCACAGTCCAACTCTCACATCCATACATGACTACTGGAAAAACCATAGCCTTGACTAGAAGGAACTTTGTTGGCAAAGTAATGTCTCTGCTTTTGAATATGCTGTCTAGGTTGGTCATAACTTTCCTTCCAAGGAGTAAGCATCTTTTAATTTCATGGCTGCAGTCACCATCTGCAGTGATTTTGGAGCCCAAAAACATGAAGTCAGCCACTGTTTCCACTGTTTCCCCATCTATTTCCCATGAAGTGATGGGACCAGATGCCATGATCTTCATTTTCTGAATGTTGAGCTTTAAGCCAACTTGTTCAGTCTCCTCTTTCACTTTCATCAAGAGGCTTTTTAGTTCCTCTTCACTTTCTGCCATAAGGGTGGTATCATCTGCATATCTGAGGTGATTGATATTTCTTCCGGCAATCTTCATTCCAGCTTGTGCTTCTTCCAGTCCAGCGTTTCTCATGATGTACTCTGCATAGAAGTTAAATAAGCAGGGTGACAATATACAGCCTTGACGTACTCCTTTTCCTATTTGGAACCAGTCTGTTGTTCCATGTCCAGTTCTAACTGTTGCTTCCTGACCTGCATATAGGTTTCTCAAGAGGCAGGTCAGGTGGTCTGGTATTCCTATCTCTTTCAGAATTTTCCACAGTTTATTGTGATCCACACAGTCAAAGGCTTTGGCATAGTCAATAAAGCAGAAATAGTTTTTCTGGAACTCTCTTGCTTTTTTGATGATCCAGTGGATGTTGGCAATTTGATCTCTGGTTCCTCTGCCTTTTCGAAAACCAGCCTAAACATCTGGAATTTCACAGTTCACATACTGTTGAAGCCTGGCTTGGAGAATTTTGAGCATTACTTTACTAGCGTATGAGATGAGTGCAATTGTGTGGTAGTTTGAGCATTCTTTGGCATTGCCTTTCTTTGGGATTGGGATGAAAACTGACCTTTTCCAGTTCTGTGGCCACCGCTGAGTCTTCCAAATTTGCTGGCATATTGACTGTAGCACTTTCACAGCATCATCTTTCAGGATTTGAAATAGCTCAACTGGAATTCCATCATCTCCACTAGCTTTGTTCATAGTGATGCTTTCTAAGGCTCACCTAAGCAGCTCTTAAATATCACTCCCTGGGTCTTCCCAGAATTGTTTTTATAGGCCTTCTTTCTAACTGACATTCAATGTATCCAAAATAATTGGAACACAAAATCGTTATCCACTCCTTTAAATTAAGTGTCATTTTGCTTGGCATTTAATTCAGTTATAACTTGAATATATTTCTGCTTACTTTGAGTAGAGTTCACCTACTTTTTAAGCCCTAACAAAGCATATTCTAGCCATCTATGTATCCATAATATGGTTTTAATATATTCACTTGTCTAGAGCACGCAGTAAAACAATCTTTTCATTTAACTATCACATGATCAAAATTGCAGGAAGAAAGATCAATAACCTCAGATATGCAGATGATACTACCCTTAAGGGAGAAAGCAAAGAGGAACTAAAGTGCCTCTTGATGAAGGTGAAAGAGGAAAAAACTGGCTGAAAACTCAACATTCAAAAAACTAAGATCATGGCATCTGGTCCCATCACTTCATGGCAAATAGATGGGGAAACAATGGAAACAGTGAGAGACTTTATTTTCTTGGGCTCCAAAATCACTGTGGACAGTGAATGTAGCCATGAAATTAAAAGGCACTTACTCCTTGGAAGAAAAGCTATAACAAACCTAAGCAGCACACTAAAAAGCAGAGACACTGTTTTTCTGACAAAGGTCTATCTTGTCAAAGCTATGGTTTTTCCAGTAGTCATGTATGAATGTGAGAGTTGGGCCATAAAGATGGTTGAGAACCAGTGAACTCATGCTTTTGAACTGTGGTGTTGGAGAAGACTCTTGAGAGTCTCTTGCACTGCAAGGAGATCAAAACAGTCTACCGTAAAGGAAATCAGTCCTGAGTATTCTTTGGAAGGACTGATGCTGAAGCTGTAGCTCTAATACTTTGGCCACCTGATGCGAAGAACTGACTCATTAGAAAGGACCCTGATGCTGGGAAAGATTGAAGGCAGGAGGAGAAGGGGACGGCAGAGGATGAGATGGTTGGATGGCATCACTGATGCAATGGACTTGAGTTTGATCAAGCTCCAGGAGATGGCGAAAGACAGGGAAGTCTGGCGTGCTGCAGTCCATGGGATCGCAAAGAGTCAGACATGACTGAGCAACTGAACAACAATCACATGATCAAGCACGATAGTTACCATCTCCCTGACTATGTTTTTAGATAATAATCCTACAAAAAAGCCAATTTGGGGGGAAATCTTGTCAGTTAAGCAGTTACGTGTTGATCACCATTGCAGCAGCTTGCTCAAATTCATATCTTCTCACTCCTTAAAACAAGGAAAGTCTTTTGCAAAACTGATCTTCTGAAGGCTTCTGAAGATTGATGACAATCATTATTTTCCATAAAATTACTCTTTGCTCTTTTAGAAAAATATATATTTTCAATGTTTACCTAATTAAAATTATACACAGAAAATTCAGGTGTCCCAGCCAAATATTTTGTTGGTGGGGGTATTTTTAGATATCTGGCCTTTGTGAAGTTTCTTTTTCTAATCCCATTTTCCTTTTGGTGGGGTAAGTTTTGTCTATAAGAAAAAGTATCTGTGAGTGACTCAAGCTATGTGTGCAGAGTCCAAACAAGGAAGTCTTAGCTGCCCCGACTAGCTCTTTAAAACCCAGAAGAAATCTGCAGAAATCCAGTAACTTCCCAGACTTCTGAATCCCACCCATCCTAGCTGTGTCTTCAAAACATGGGTCTGTCAACACAATTGTGGGAGTTTCTTATCTCTTTTTTCTCAAAGTAAAACAGTTAAATGACTAATTTTATTGTGTGAACAAAGGCAATTAAAATATTCCAAACTTGCTAATATTAATAATGAAAAACATAATAGCATTCATTGATTGAGTGCTTTGTATATGCCAGGAATTGTACACTTAAATATTTACATAGATTATTCAATCTTCATAGCAACCTTAAGACCTAGGTGCTACCAAGGGTCCCATTTTATAAATGAAGACATTGCTGTGCAGAGAGGCTAGCTGATAACTCAGGGTCCCTCAGTTCATACGTGATGAAACTCAGGATTCTAAAGCAGGTGTCCACCCCTTCAAAGTGCATCTCTTATCTATCCTGAGTGTATCTCCCAGGGACAGCCTTCAAAGATGCTATAGAAAGACATGTGCGTTTGAACAGAAGGTTAAATGATCCTACTTGCAATAACCACTGGTCACAAGGTTTCTGCAGAAACACAATGAACTTCAATGAAAAGTTCAGGCAAAATTCATATAGGAGAGGATATTACAGTTGGGATTTAAGAGATAGGTTCAGTTCCGTTCAGTTAGCTAAAAAACAGGCAAAGGCATGAAGGTAGGAAATCAAAAGACATTTTAGAGAACCTGAGGGAATGTTAGATGGGCACTTCTCAAATGACCTACGGTGAAAAACCTGGTATTTTTGTCTTTTCTCTCCCCAGACTTCACATTCCATGTGGACTGTTGCTTTGTTAAAAAACAATAAAATAGATATCATCATATTAACTGAAATAAGACAGAGAAAGACAAATATCATCTGATGCCACTGATACATGGAGTGAAAAACAAATTATATAAATGAACTTATTTACAAAACAGAAACAGACTCACAGACATAGAAAGAAAATTTATGGTTACTGAAAGGTAAAGGGGGAGGGATAAATTAAGAGCTTGAGATTTATATATACACACATAAAACATATACACATATAAAACATAACCAAAAAGGGCCTACTGTTCAGTACAGAGAACTATATTCAATATCCTGTAATGACCTATAATAGGAAAAAAATCTAAAAAAGAATGTGTATCTACATTGTATAACTGAATCACTTTGCACTACACCTGAAATTAACCAACATTGTCAATTAACTGTACTTAAATAAATAAATAAATGAACATCATCACTCATAGTTAGAAGTGCTTCCATTAGATTCATCTAATCATCTCAAGAACTCAGGGAACAAGAGCTTCATAAAGACCACACTATGATAAATGTTCTTACAAATGTATTCACTGTCCTTCTAATGAAACTTTTTTTAAAAAGATAATACAAAAGAATAAAACAATTTATTACAAGAGAAATGGAATTTTAAAAGATACAAAATACCAACCAAATATCTTGTTAGACTCAACAGACAAAACCACTCTACTAAACTGATATCAAAGTTTTTAAATGTTCATCTGCAGTGTTTGCCCTTCTCTCTCCGTGGATGGGTCTGGACTGACCAGGTGCCTGAACGCACCTGGAGCAGCACAGTCTGAGCCCATTTCCCGTAGGTAAAGGGGGCATGAAGCCAAGGACTCAGAGCTGGAGAGGACCAAGGGCCCGATGCCTACAGGGAAAGCTGAGAAATGGATGTATCTGCAGGCTCCACCACCACCTCCTTCCCAAGGCTGGAATAGAAGAAGACAGGGAGCAGGGCATCAGGAGACATCAGAAGAACAGGAACAGAAGGGAACCAAGGCCAGATGTGCTCAGAAGCTGGAGAGACTAAAATGAAGAGATACTTTCAAACAGAGATGAGAAACTCTCCAATCCAAAAATTTCATTCATTCAATTCTTTTAGGTAATGTTATCACCCTATTTTTTTACCTGTCTTTCCACACTTATTTGAAGGTTTGAGTGAGCACACGCATGTGTGTGTGTGAGTGCTTCTGGTCTGTTAAGTCAATACCTCAAGCTTCTCATCATCTCTTTTCAAATTATTTGTTTTAAAAATGCCACCTTTTGGGGGGAGAGAGATAAATTGGAAATTGGAGATTAAAATATACACATTACAAGGTATAAAATAGATAAACAACAAGAGAACACAGGGAACTATAGTCAACATTTTTTAATAACCTCTAATGGAAAGTAATATGAAAAAGAAATGTGTGTAAATGCTCAGTCGCTTTAGTCATGTCTGACTGTCTGCGACCCATGGACTGTATGACCTCAGGCTCCTCTGTCCACAGGATTCTCCAGGTAAAATACAGGAGTGGGTTGCCATGCCCTCCTCCAGGGGATTTTCCAGACCCAGGGATCAAACTCACGTTTCCTGTGTCTCCTGCATTGCAGGCAGATTTTTTACCACTGAGCTACCAGGGAAGCCCCAAAAAAGAAAAAAAAAAAATATATATATATATATATAAACATATATAAAGCTGAATCACTTGGTCATACACCTGAATAATTATAAATCAAATACACTTAAATTTTAATGTTAAAAATTATAAATAAATAAAATAAAAATTAAAAACTGCAATTTTACAAAGAAAGCTGCATTTTTAGAGAGAAAGCTTAAATTGTGCAATAAAATAGGTAAAGTGTTAGCACAGTAACTCATCCAATGCTTGGCACAGAGCAACCATTTGATAAAATTTTATTGTTAAGAGAATTTTCCTGATGATTGGTATCCACTTTGTATCTGGCTATTTACAAAGCTCCTCCAAAACGCTCTTCTTTAGGAAGAGTCAAGTAAATAAAATCATGCTGGCAGAGTAAGACATGGGTCTTTTAAAAACAGCATCCAGTATTAACTGGAGTGGGGAAAGATGGGCAGGGAGCAAAGAACAGAGCTGCCTGTGCTCGTCATCCCCTCCTGGTCGGCGTCTCTATGTGGATTCAGTGTCACTAGCGAACCAGAAGTCTCACATCCCACAGGGAGTCCACGTGACATCCTGCTTGTAAGAGACGTTTGATAAACACTTGACAAGAAGATGTGACAGAGGTAACAAAAGGACTGCAATTCGCAGTTTTCTGGAAGATTCCTTTGAATTTCAGTGATCTTATTTGACATCTCATTTGTTTTTAGAAAATGTGTGAGAATCACTAGCATTACCATCCCCACCCGAGAAAGAGAGAAACACAAACAGATGGGCTTATTTATTCATCAGCTAATAATTCACATTAGAAAATCCTTGTACTTGGGTTTGTCTTGATGTCGATCAATACATGGTTGCCATGTCATCAGTGGAGCCATATTTGGATCCCTGTGGTCTAATAGATGTGTGGATCTCTACCGGATCATAGAGAAGGGCAACTTCAGACAAACCCCACAGCTCCCACAGTACCTGTGATCACAGACCTGGCCTGATACCTTGGGAACTCGACAAAGCAAAAACAAAAGCAGAGGTTCTCACCAGCCTGCATCTGTCTTGCTGGGGAACTCTCACCTCAGAAAAGAATAGGTTTCATTTTTGTTCAGTGTTACCATGGCAACAGGTAGACTGTTAAATGAGTATGCATGCCAATGCCCAGCAGAGCAGCTTACGAACAATAAGGAAAGTAAAAATCATTTACAGTACATACATCTAACTATGGGCATGAGTTCCCCTGTGCTTTGGCCTCTGTAAACAGGCTTTGTACCACCTATGCTCCAGAGCTCAGCATTTAACAATAACAATTATTGAGTACCGGTTCAAGACAGACTCTCCAGCTTACATCCCATTGCTGAATAAGTAAAGACATAATAGTATTTTTTATATATAAGTAAAGCTATTTTTAATGCTACAACATATTTGGATCTGTTTCTACAGATAGAATAATTTTGTTTGTTTGTTTTTGTTTTGACCATGCCACATCGCATGTGGGATCTTAGTTTCTAGACCAGGGATGGAACCCGCACCCCCTGCAATGGAAGCACTGAGTCGTAATCACTGGGCCTTTGGGGAGGTCTCAACAGATGTGATATTTTGAATTCATGTAACTCTAAATAAATACCAGAAATCAAACATCATCCTGCCACAAAAAGACTCTGGAAAGAGTCACCAGGGAAGTGACAATCTATTTTTAGAGAAAAGAAAATTCACGTTCTGTAATCTGCACAAGTAGGGCTGCATGGAAATAGCCTCTATCAAAGGTGCACCCACCGACCGTAGTGCGGGGGGAGGAGCCAAGATGGTGGAGGAGTAGGACGGGGAGAACACTTTCTCCCCCACAAATTCATCAAAAGAGCATTTAAACGTCGAGTAAATTCCACAAAACAACTTCTGAATGCCGGCAGAGGACATCAGGCACCCAGAAAAGCAACCCAACTCTTCGAAAGGAGGTAGGAAAAAATATTAAAAACAAACAAAAAAAAAAGAGACAAAAGAGGGAGGGACGGAGTTCCGTCCCGGGAAGGGAATCTTAAAAAGAGAGAAGTTTCCAAACATCAGGAAACCTTCTCACTGCCGAATCTGTGCCGAGCTTTGGAAGCACAGAGGGCAACATAACAGGGAGAAAAAATAAATAAACAATTTAAAACTCGCAGATTGCGAGCCCTACGGTAACTCCCCCAGCAGAGAAGCAGCACAGACGCCTGCATCCGCCATTAGCAAACCGGGGCTGGGCAGGGAGGCGCGGCGTGGGCTGCATCGCTGAGAGTAAGAATCTGGCCTGAATACCCTGAGCGCTATCTGAGCGAAATAATTTGGGCTAGCAAACCAGACTGTGGGATACCTACCACGCGAAAAGCCAGCCCTAACCTAAGACCGCCAGGCCCGCGCACGGAACAAAGGACTGAACAGAGATAGCCGGCTGCAGACCTTCCCCCTCCGGTGACAGGCAGCCAGAGCCGGAAGGGGGCAATCGCAGCCCCAGAGAGACATTATCTATAAAATTGTAAGCAGGCTTCTTTGCTAACTAAAACTTCTTGGGGGTCTGGACGGTCAACATCTGCCTGAGAAGGTGCGCCGGTTTTACATCCAGATAACCGAGTGGCGGGGAGGCGATAAGTCGCAGCATTGGCGCTCGCCTGGGAAGAGCAAATTGGCGCTCGGACCTGGGAAGAGCACAAAACGCAGGCCCAACTGAGTCTGCGCCTCTGAGGACTACCCGAGTGCCAGAACCTGAGCGGCTTGGACCTGGGAGGTGCATGCAGCCCAAGGCCAGCCTTGGATTGTTCCCGGCGGAACAACCTAGAGTCCGAGCAGTGTGGACAGGGAGGCTACACGCGCCGTGAGCGGGGGCAGACCCAGGGTGGCTGAGGCACTGCGAGCCCACGCCAGTGTTATTTGTTTGCAGCATCCCTCCCTCCCTCCCCACAGCGCGACTGAACAAGTAAGCCTAAAAAAAAAAAAAAAAAAAAGTGTCCTCCACCGTGCCCTTTGAGTCAGGGCGGAAACCAGATACTGAAGAGACTAGCAAACAGAAGAAGATATAACAGAGGGAAACGCCTTGGAAGCTACAGGCAATAGATCAAAACCCTGTGGTTACTACGGACTACATAGGAAGGGGCCTATAGATCTTGAGAAATATAAATCTGACCAAGGAACTAGCCAAAAATGAACTGAACCCACAACACCCACAAAAAAAAAAAAAAAAGTCCTAGATATATTTTTATTATTTTTACGATCATTCTTTCTTTTTTTTTAATTTAAAAAAAAAAAAATTTTAAGTCCTCTATTGTTCCTTTAATTTTCACCTTTATATCCTATTACTTTGCAAAAAAAAAAAAAAGACCCTATTTTTTTCTTCTTCAACAAACTTCATATATATATATTTTATAATTTTTTGACCTTGTTTTTTTTTTGTTTGTTTTTGTTTTTTTCTTCTTTTCTTTAACATTGTATTTTTGAAATTCTAAACTCTACTCTAGATTTTTAATTTTCGCTTTTTGGTATATGTTATCAATTTTGAACCTATAGTTTTTTTTTATATAATTTCTGTGACTTTTTTTTTTTTTTTCTTCTTCTCTGTTCCTTTCTCTTCTTCTTTTATATAACATTGTATATCTGAAATTCCAAACTTTACTCTAGATTTTTAATTTATGCTTTTTGGTATTTGATATCAATTTTGTACCTGTATTTTCTTTATAATTTTTGTGACATTGTTCGTATTTGTTTGTTTGTTTTCTCTCTTTATTTTTCTTCTTCTTTTTTTTTTTTTTTTTTAACATTGTATTTTTGAAATTCCAAACTCTACTCTAGATTTTTAATTTTTGCTTTCTGGTATTAGTTATCAATTTTGTACTTGTACTTTCTTTATAATTTTCGCGACCTTGTTTGTTTTTGTTTGTTCGTTTTTTCTCTCTTTCTTTTCCTTCTTCTTTTCTTTAACATCATATTTCTGAAATTCCAAACTCTACTCTAGATTTTTAATTTTCGCTTTCTGGTATTAGTTATCAATTTTGTACCTGTACTTTCTCTATAATTTTCGCGACCTTGTTTGTTTTTGTTTGTTCGTTCTTTCTCTCTTTCTTTTCCTTCTTCTTTTCTTTAACATCGTATTTTTGAAATTCCAAACTCTACTCTAGATTTTTAATTTTTGCTTTTATGTATTTGTTACCAATTTTGTACCTATAAGGACCCAATCTTCAGGACCCATTTTTCACTAGGGAGTGAGATTACTGGCTTGACTGCTCTCTCTCCCTTTGGACCCTCCTTTTTCTCCACCAGGTCGCCTGTGTCTCCTCCCTAACCCCTCTCTACTCTACCCAACCCTGCGAATTTCTGTGTGTTCCAGACGGTGGAGAACACTTAGGGAACGGATTACTGGCTGGATCTGTCTCCCTCCTTTTCATTCCCCCCTTTTATCCTTCTGGCCACCTCTATTACCTTCCTCCTTCTTCTCTTCTCTGTATAACCCCGTGAACATCTCTGAGTGGTCCAGTTGTGGAGTGCACATAAGGAAGTGACTACTGGCTAGCCCACTCTCTCCACTATTGATTCACCTCATCTCATTTGGGTCACCTCTAACTCCCTCCTCCCTCTTCTCTTCTCCATGTAACCCTGTGAACCTCTCTGAGTGACCCTCACTGTAGAGAAACTTATCATCTTTAATGTAGATGTTTTATCAATGGTGCTGTATAGAAGGAGAAGTTTTGAAACTACTGTAAAAATAAGACCGATAATCGGAAGCAGGAGACTTAAGTCCAAACCCTGACTCCAGGGAACTCCTGACTCCAAGGAACATTCATTGACAGGAGCTCATCAAATGCCTCCATACCGACACTGAAACCAAGCACCACACAAGGGCCAATAAGTTCCAGGGCAAGACATACCAAGCAAATTCTCCAGCAACAAAGGAACACAGCCCTGAGCTTCAAGATACAGGCTGCCCAAAGTCACCCCAAAACTATAGACATCTCATAACTCATTACTGGACATTTCATTGCACTCCAGAGAGAAGAAATACAGCTCCACCCACCAGAACACCGACACAAGCTTCCCTAACCAGGAAACCTTGACAAGCCACCTGTACAAACCCACACACAGTGAGGAAAAGCCACAATAAAGAGAACTCCACAAACTGCCAGAATACAGAAAGGACACTCCAAACTCAGCAATTTAAACAAGATGAAGAGACAGAGGAATACTCAGCAGATAAAGGAACAGGATAAATGCCCACCAAACCAAACAAAAGAGGAAGAGATAGGGAATCTACCTGATAAAGAATTCCGAATAATGATAGTGAAATTGATCCAAAATCTTGAAACTAAAATGGAATCACAGATAAATAGCCTGGAGACAAGGATTGACGAGATGCAAGAAAGGTTTAACAAGGACCTAGAAGAAATAAAAAAGAGTCAATATATAATGAATAATGCAATAAGTGAAATTAAAAACACTCTGGAGGCAACAAATAATAGAATAACAGAGGCAGAAGACAGGATTAGTGAATTAGAAGATAGAATGGTAGAAATAAATGAATCAGAGAGGATAAAAGAAAAACGAATTAAAAGAAATGAGGACAATCTCAGAGACCTCCAGGACAATATTAAACGCTACAACATTCGAATCATAGGGGTTCCAGAAGAAGAAGACAAAAAGAAAGACCATGAGAAAATACTTGAGGAGATAATAGTGGAAAACTTCCCTAAAATGGGGAAGGAAATAATCACCCAAGTCCAAGAAACCCAGAGAGTCCCAAACAGGATAAACCCAAGGAGAAACACCCCAAGACACATATTAATCAAATTAACAAAGATCAAACACAAAGAACAAATATTAAAAGCAGCAAGGGAAAAACAACAAATAACACACAAGGGAATTCCCATAAGGATAACAGCTGATCTTTCAATAGAAACTCTTCAAGCCAGGAGGGAATGGCAAGATATACTTAAAATGATGAAAGAAAATAACCTACAGCCCAGATTATTGTACCCAGCAAGGATCTCATTCAAGTATGAAGGAGAAATCAAAAACTTTTCAGACAAGCAAAAGCTGAGAGAATTCTGCACCACCAAACCAGCTCTCCAACAAATACTAAAGGATATTCTCTAGACAGGAAACACAAAAACGGTGTATAAACTCGAACCCAAAACAATAAAGTAAATGGCAACGGGAACATACTTATCAGTAATTACCTTAAATGTAAATGGGTTGAATGCCCCAACCAAAAGACAAAGACTGGCTGAATGGATACAAAAACAAGACCCCTACATATGTTGTCTACAAGAGACCCACCTCAAAACAGGGGACACATACAGACTGAAAGTGAAGGGCTGGAAAAAGATTTTCCATGCAAATAGGGACCAAAAGAAAGCAGGAGTAGCAATACTCATATCAGATAAAATAGACTTTAAAACAAAGGCTGTGAAAAGAGACAAAGAAGGCCACTACATAATGATCAAAGGATCAATCCAAGAAGAAAATATAACAATTATAAATATATATGCACCCAACACGGGAGCACCACAGTACGTAAGACAAATGCTAACAAGTATGAAAGGAGAAATTAACAATAACACAATAATAGTGGGAGACTTTAATACCCCACTTACACCTATGGATAGATCAACTAAACAGAAAATTAACAAGGAAACACAAACTTTAAACGATACAATAGACCAGTTAGACCTAATTGATATCTATAGGTCATTTCATCCCAAAACATTGAATTTCACCTTTTTCTCAAGCGCACATGGAACCTTCTCCAGGATAGATCACATCCTGGGCCATAAAGCTAGCCTTGGTAAATTCAAAAAAATAGAAATCATTCCAAGCATTTTTTCTGACCACAATGCAGTAAGATTAGATCTCAATTACAGGAGAAAAACGATTAAAAATTCCAACATATGGAGGCTGAACAACACGCTGCTGAATAACCAACAAATCACAGAAGAAATCAAAAAAGAAATCAAAATTTGCATAGAAACGAATGAAAATGAAAACACAACAACCCAAAACCTGTGGGACACGGTAAAAGCAGTCCTAAGGGGAAAGTTCATAGCAATACAGGCACACCTCAAGAAACAAGAAAAAAGTCAAATAAATAACCTAACTCTACACCTAAAGCAACTAGAAAAGGAAGAAATGAAGAACCCCAGGGTTAGTAGAAGGAAAGAAATCTTAAAAATTAGAGCAGAAATAAATGCAAAAGAAACAAAAGAGACCATAGCAAAAATCAACAAAACCAAAAGCTGGTTCTTTGAAAGGATAAATAAAATTGACAAACCATTAGCCAGACTCATCAAGAAACAAAGGGAGAAAAATCAAATCAACAAAATTAGAAACGAAAATGGAGAGATCACAACAGACAACACAGAAATACAAAGGATCATAAGAGACTACTATCAACAATTATATGCCAATAAAATGGACAACGTGGAAGAAATGGACAAATTCTTAGAAAAGTACAACTTTCCAAAACTGGACCAGGAAGAAATAGAAAATCTTAACAGACCCATCACAAGCATGGAAATTGAAACTGTAATCAAAAATCTTCCAGCAAACAAAAGCCCCGGTCCAGACGGCTTCACAGCTGAATTCTACCAAAAATTTAGAGAAGAGCTAACACCTATCCTGCTCAAACTCTTCCAGAAAATTGCAGAGGAAGGTAAACTTCCAAACTCATTCTATGAGGCCACCATCACCCTAATACCAAAACCTGACAAAGATCCCACAAAAAAAGAAAACTACAGGCCAATATCACTGATGAACATAGATGCAAAAATCCTTAACAAAATTCTAGCAATCAGAATCCAACAACACATTAAAAAGATCATACACCATGATCAAGTGGGCTTTATCCCAGGGATGCAAGGATTCTTCAATATCCGCAAATCAATCAATGTAATACACCACATTAACAAATTGAAAAATAAAAACCATATGATTATCTCAATAGATGCAGAGAAAGCCTTTGACAAAATTCAACATCCATTTATGATAAAAACTCTCCAGAAAGCAGGAATAGAAGGAACATACCTCAACATAATAAAAGCTATATATGACAAACCCACAGCAAACATTATCCTCAATGGTGAAAAATTGAAAGCATTTCCTCTAAAGTCAGGAACAAGACAAGGGTGCCCACTTTCACCATTACTATTCAACATAGTTTTGGAAGTTTTGGCCACAGCAATCAGAGCAGAAAAAGAAATAAAAGGAATCCAAATTGGAAAAGAAGAAGTAAAACTCTCACTATTTGCAGATGACATGATCCTCTACATAGAAAACCCTAAAGAGTCCACCAGAAAATTACTAGAAATAATCAATGACTACAGTAAAGTTGCAGGATATAAAATCAACACACAGAAATCCCTTGCATTCCTATACACTAATAATGAGAAAACAGAAAGAGAAATTAAGGAAACAAGTCCATTCACCATTGCAACGGAAAGAATAAAATACTTAGGAATATATCTACCTAAAGAAACTAAAGACCTATATATAGAAAACTATAAAACACTGGTGAAAGAAATCAAAGAGGACACTAATAGATGGAGAAATATACCATGTTCATGGATTGGAAGAATCAATATAGTGAAAATGAGTATACTACCCAAAGCAATTTATAGATTCAACGCAATCCCTATCAAGCTACCAACAGTATTCTTCACAGAGCTAGAACAAATAATTTCACAATTTGTATGGAAATACAAAAAACCTCGAATAGCCAAAGCGATCTTGAGAAAGAAGAATGGAACTGGAGGAATCAACCTACCTGACTTCAGGCTCTACTACAAAGCCACAGTTATCAAGACAGTATGGTACTGGCACAAAGACAGAAATATTGATCAATGGAATAAAATAGAAAGCCCAGAGATAAATCCACGCACATATGGACACCTTATCTTTGACAAAGGAGGCAAGAATATACAATGGATTAAAGACAATCTCTTTAACAAGTGGTGCTGGGAAATCTGGTCAACCACTTGTAAAAGAATGAAACTGGACCACTTTCTAACACCATACACAAAAATAAACTCAAAATGGATTAAAGATCTAAACGTAAGACCAGAAACTATAAAACTCCTAGAGGAGAACATAGGCAAAACACTCTCCGACATACATCACAGCAGGATCCTCTATGACCCACCTCCCAGAATATTGGAAATAAAAGCAAAAATAAACAAATGGGACCTAATTAACCTTAAAAGCTTCTGCACATCAAAGGAAACTATTAGCAAGGTGAAAAGACAGCCTTCAGAATGGGAGAAAATAATAGCAAATGAAGCAACCGACAAACAACTAATCTCAAAAATATACAAGCAACTCCTATAGCTCAACTCCAGAAAAATAAATGACCCAATCAAAAAATGGGCCAAAGAACTAAATAGACATTTCTCCAAAAAAGACATACAGATGGCTAACAAACACATGAAAAGATGCTCAACATCACTCATTATCAGAGAAATGCAAATCAAAACCACTATGAGGTACCATTTCACACCAGTGAGAATGGCTGCGATCCAAAAGTCTACAAATAATAAGTGCTGGAGAGGGTGTGGAGAAAAGGGAACCCTCTTACACTGTTGGTGGGAATGCAAACTAGTACAGCCACTATGGAGAACAGTGTGGAGATTCCTTAAAAAACTGGAAATAGAACTGCCTTATGATCCAGCAACCCCACTGCTGGGCATACACACTGAGAAAACCAGAAGGGAAAGAGACACGTGTACCCCAATGTTCATCGCAGCACTGTTTATAATAGCCAAGACATGGAAGCAACCTAGATGTCCATCAGCAGATGAATGGATAAGAAAGCAGTGGTACATATACACAATGGAGTATTACTCAGCCATTAAAAAGAATACATTTGAATCAGTTCTAATGAGGTGGATGAAACTGGAACCTATTATACAGAGTGAAGTAAGCCAGAAGGAAAAACATAAATACAGTATACTAACACATATATATGGAATTTAGAAAGATGGTAACAATAACCCGGTGTACGAGACAGCAAAAGAGACACTGATGTATAGAACAGTCTTATGGACTCTGTGGGAGAGGGAGAGGGTGGGAAGATTTGGGAGAATGGCAATGAAACATGTAAAATATCATGTAGGAAACGAGTTGCCAGTCCAGGTTCGATGCATGATGCTGGATGCTTGGGGCTGGTACACTGGGACGGCCCAGAGGGATGGTATGGGGAGGGAGGAGGGTTCGGGATGGGGAACACATGTATACCTGTGGTGGATTCATTTTGATATTTGGCAAAACTAATACAATTATGTAAAGTTTAAAAATAAAATAAAATTAGAGAAAAAAAAAAAAAATAACAAAAAAAAAAAAAAGGTGCACCCACCTTCCTGTAAAGATTTCTAAAGAGCACTTGGACAGACAGAAACAATAATTTTTACATTTTATCAAGATCTCATTTATAGAATGGATTTAAATGAAGCAAATAAATTTAAAACAGCAATAAAATAACCTTAATTATAAGTACTGTTTCTTAAAAATGCTTTTTTTCCAATGAACCGAGACAGCATTTTTCATGATTTAACATTAAATAGGGTTGCCCGGTAAGTTTAAAACAATGTACATTTACATCTCAGGGCAGCATCATTAAAAGCTTTTGCTTTGCTCGACTCGACATGCATTCACTTTTAGCACTTTTATGAAATTTCTATCAGTTTTATTGTCCCCTATCATGTAGTATTTTATCATAAAGATAGTGACAAAAATAAGTAAAAATAAATGACTGCACTAAAACATAATTCTGATTGTCGTGACACAACTACTTTGCTCGACCAAACTTTAGTTAGTCTCCTGAACTCTCCTAAGCCTATCTGTGTACTTCCTTATAAAATTAACTTTTAGCAAGAACCCTGCAAAGTCCTTACTCTCGAAGATACCTGATCACACTTAATAGCTAACTTGGGTCCTCAGCTTTCACCATCCTCAAGGTGAGGTCTTGTCACTTGTCTTTAGCAAGAATCTGGTCAGGCCACTTTACCTGGAACTCCCCTTCCCGTGATGTTTGCTCTTAGCCCTTGTCTATCCCATGACCCTTCCTCTGCTCCCTGGCTATAAGTCCCTATCTGCACTGCTGTATGGAGCCCCATCTTTCTCCCTGCCTCCCTGTCAAATTCCACCACAGTGATCCCTACACCTATCTTGATGGTCCTGGATAAAGTCTCATTCACCATCTTCAACAAGCACCATGAAATATTTTTTCTTTTACAGTGATTAACACAACTTAATGTAATATATCCTAAAGATATTGAAACTCATTATTCATGGAAACTGGTTCCTTTATAAAAAGTTAATTCTGCTAGACTGATTATTCTCTGGCTATTTAAAAATAAATATTGCTTGAGGGTGGGATGGTGCTTGCCAGGGGCTGTGGAGTGGGTCAAACGAAACAAACTTTCAGTTAGAAAATGGATAATTTCTGTCTACAGCCATACCATCCTGAACACACCAGATCTCATCTGATCTTGGAAACTAAGCAGGGTTGGGCCTGGTTAGTCTTTGGATGGGATAAGCTGGATAAGTTCTGAGGATCAGATTATATTTAACAAAAGTGTATTGTACACTTGAAATGTGCTAACAGAGTAGATCTTACACATTCTCAACATATACATAGACAAAAGTTAACTCTGTGAGGTGATGAATCTGTTAATTAGCTTGATTGTGGTAAATATTTCATAACGTATATATAAATCACATCTCTAAATTGCAACATTGTACACTTTAAGTATATTCAATTATATTTGTCAATTATACCTCAATAAAGCTAGAAGGGAAAAAAGAAAATTAAAAAATGAATTCTGCTTTATTAAACTTAAAAAAGATTACTTTTACACATATGCATAGAATTTCCTGTTTGAAAATGGATTTGTTTTTATGCTCCCTGGGTTGGCAAAAAGCTATAAAACAAAGCCCTTTATGTAGTTTGGATATAAAATCCTAGGCTACTGCCACAGCAATTTGTATCATATAGTTTCTAATTATTAAAATAACCCAAAAGGTTGGTGGTGGTGGTTTAGTCGCTTAGTCATGTCCGACTCCTGCGACCCCACGGAGTATAGCCCATCAGGCTCCTCTGTCCATGCGATTTCAGTTACACACACATATGTGTTCTCAGTCACTCAGTCACGTTTGACTCTTTGTAGGCCCATGGACTGTACCCCACTAGGCTCCTCTGTCCATGGGATTTCCCAGGTAAGCATAGTGGAGTGCCATTTCCTTCTCCAAGGGATCTTCTCGATCCAGGGATTGAACCTGGGTCTCCTGCATTGCAGGCAGATTCTTTACCATCTGAGCTAAAGGTATCATTTTTTTTTTCTCTCATATTAACAAATAAAAAAAAAATCTCAATGAAGCTAAGGAACCTGCCCAAAGAGACACAGCTATGAATGATGTGGGTTTCTACCAACTTTTACCTCTTCCACACTGCCCCCAGTGTAGAGAAGACAAGATTCCTGCTTTCTGGGAGATTCCAATCTATCACCTATAAGTGTGATTCACTGTACATCCTCCACATTGACCACATCAGGTTTTGTGCAATGTACATACTCAGCAAAGTCTGTGGGGAAAAATGAAGGAATAGATGCTGGTTCCTACTGAAGTCTGTCTGATGGAGATACTAACCTACTAAAAGACCTCTTATCAGGCCGGACCTCCATGTTTTCCTCTATCCAATATCGTGTAAAAAGCTCAGAGTCTTAAAATCAAAATCAAAGAATATTAGAATTACAAAAATGTAATGATGCTGAAGTTTTTAGAGCCTATACAGGTAAATAATTGCATACGTGTGTGCTCAGTCATGTCCAACTCTTTGCCACCCCATGGACTACAGCCCACCAGGCTCCTCTGTCTATGCAATTGTCCAGACAAGAATACTGGAGTGGGTTGCCATTTCCTCCTCCAGGGGATCTTTCCCACCCAGGGATCAAACCTGAGTCTGCTTCATTGCAGGTAGATTCTTTACACTGAGCCACAGAGGAAGCCCATACAGGCAAAGGTAAGTTTATTCCAGAAAAATTACCCTAGAGCCACAGTGCTCCAACGTTTTTATTTTAGAACTTTTTGACATTTTTAAAAGTATGGGAGCCTCAGAATCCTCCTTGATGTGGTTATCTACCATATAGAAATTAAAACTGATAAAAATTGAATAGTTATGCATTAACTCATTGAAAAATAACACTGATACACCTATTACATGTTAACACTTCTATAAGAAATTGCTACACTTTCTAAAAATAATAAGAGAAATGAAATTGTTCTCACAAGTTAAAATAGTTTTAAAAGAAAACTCTGCAGTGAGCTCAGCCCCTGATTCAAACAACTGAATAAGCAGTTTTCCTCAAGACAACCACTGCACTGTGAGAAGCAGTAGAAGTGCTTTATATATACTTTCCATTTTGTTACCAAGAATATTCAAAAGGTGTACACTTAAAGGTAAAGACTTAAAAACATCATCAACATACAAACACTGCTTCATCAAGGGCTTTCTTAATTGAATCAGGCATGTATTCCATGTGTCTTTTCACATGAGTCCATTGGCCACAGAGAGCAGTTTGACCCTTCGGAGGTTCTGGTGCCAGCTTTGATTCATCCTAAGGCACCAAGAGGTTAACCCATGATTGCAAATTTTGTAAACATCATTTAAAAAAAAGCAAAACCTCTTTCAATGTTATTATAGAAATAGCTGTGACCTCATGGAACCCATTGAAAGGGCCACAGAAAAGCCACTGCCCCAAACAGTCCCATTCAATGTGACCACAAACAGTAACAAATGTTAAAAGCTCTCATTATCTCTTAGTTATCTGCATCCATAAACAACTTGAATATGGTTGGGAAGAGCCTTGTGCCAACAGAATCGTTATGGACCAGCTCTCCCCTAAGTGTCTCTGAGTCTATTCAGTTGGCCCAAATGAACCATAAATCTTTTTAAAATGATTACATACAAAAATATAATATATATTGAGCCAGATAAGTATCTGCTTGCCCTCTCATTGTCCCTGTGGCAATACTGTTGTTGCCTTTTCCATGGATTTTTATTTACTTTGTGGCATATTTATCTAGAGCTCCGAAACTTAGACCTCATATTTTACTGGAACAGAGCAGTCAAGGATGGTTTCAAAGTGTCTACATTTCAATGGCATAGGATTAGTGGGGAAACGAATCCCAAAAGCTAGCTCAAATGATGCATTAAACAGTCTTTGAGTCTCAAAAGATTATTTATGGAATCACACAGACTTCCTCCAATCCCTGATCTTTCCAACCCATCTATGGATACAACAAGATTTAGGGCTGATACATACTGACCATGTACTCATCAATTTCAACACAGTCTAAAAAAAGCATGGCAAGGATTGAAATAAAAAATGACCTGTTATTAAGGAAAATACACTGCTTTTGATTAATAGCTAAATTAGAATTGACCCAGAAATGCTCAGTTGGTTGTCATTTAGTAATACAAGGTTTATGAATATAATGTATTTGACGAGACACTTCCCCTTTGATTCAGAAAGATACAATAGCAAAGACCTATGTTATCCAGCCCACATTTTATGCAAATAAGGCTTTAGCATAATCCATCCTGGAAATCTCTGAGAATAAGTGCTAGACAATAGGTAAAAAGGATATATAAAATTCTAAAGGTTTTGAAGTCAGAAGAAGACGTCTGAGCATCTCTATGCCTCTGAAGAGGAGGCAGATGCTTTGAGACACATAGAACCATTATAGGAAGTGGGCCAGGTCAGAAAGGTCCCCTTGTGTAGAAAATGGCAACCTGACCCTGTATTCCCTCCTGAAAAATTCCATAGACAGAGAAGCCTGGTGGGCTATAGTCCATGGGTTTGCAAAGAGTCAGACACAACTGAGCGACTGAACATAGCACAGTACAGGATCTACAGAGACACCTTCCTGTTGTAGAGGCCAGGTCACCTCTATCACGCACTAGGCATAGTGTAACCGGGCAACTCTTTCTCTTCAACGTTGTTTCCATGAAAAACCAAATAAATAGCTTAAATTTTCTAGAGTGAGAGAATGTAGTCTCTAAAAGGTCTCCACCAGAGAAATGATGCCCAGACCACAAAGACAGATTGACAAATGTCAAGACCTTTGTACCATGAAAAAATACTTGAGGAGATAATCATTGAAAACTTCCATAAAATGGGGAAGGAAATAATCACCCAAGTTCAAGAAACCCAGAGAGTCCCAAACAGGATAAACCCAAGGTGAAACAACCCAAGACACATATTAATCAAATTAACAAAGATCAAAGACAAAGAACAAACATTAAAAGCAGCAAGGGAAAAACAACAAATAACACACAAGGGAATTCCCATAAGGATAACAGCTGATCTTTCAATAGAAACTCTTCAGGCCAGGAGGGAATGGCAAGACATACTTAAAGTGATGAAAGAAAATAACCTACAGCCCAGATTACTGTACCCAGCAAGGATCTCATTCAAATACGAAGGAGAAATCAAAAGCTTTACAGACAAGCAAAAGCTGAGACAATTCAGCACTACCAAACCAGCTCTCCAACAAATGCTAAAGGATATTCTCTAGACAGGAAACACAAAAACGGTGTATAAACTCAAACCCAAAACAATAAAGTAAATGGAAAATGGATCATACTTATCAATAATTACCTTAAATGTAAATGGGTTGAATGCCCCAACCAAAAGACAAAGACTGGCTGAATGGATACAAAAACAAGACCCCTATATATGTTGTCTACAAGAGACCCACCTCAAAACTGGGGACACATACAGACTGAAAGTGAAGGGCTGGAAAAAGATTTCCCATGCAAAGAGAGACCAAAAGAAAGCAGGAGTAGCAATACTCATATCAGATAAAATAGACTTTAAAACAAAGGCTGTGAAAAGAGACAAAGAAGGACATTACATAATGATCAAAGGATCAATCCAAGAAGAAGATATAACAATTATAAATATATATGTACCCAACACAGGAGCACCCCAATATGTAAGACAAATGCTAACAAGTATGAAAGGGGAAATTAACAATAACACAATAATAGTGGGAGACTTTAATACCCCACTCACACCTATGGATAGATCAACTAAACAGAAAATTAACAAGGAAACACAAGCTTTAAATGATACAATAGACCAGTTAGCCCTAATTGATATCTACAGGACATTTCACCCCAAAACAATGAATTTCACCTTTTTCTCAAGTGCACACGGAACCTTCTCCAGGATAGATCACATCCTGGGCCATAAATCTAGCCTTGGTAATTTCAAAAAAATTGAAATCATTCCAAGCATCTTTTCTGACCACAATGCAATAAGATTAGATCTCAATTACAGGAGAAAAATTATTAAAAATTCCAACATATGGAGGCTGAACAACATGCTGCAGAATAACCAACAAATCATAGAAGAAATCAAAAAAGAAATCAAAATATGCATAGAAATGAATGAAAATGAACACACAACAACCCAAAACCTGTGGGACACTGTAAAAGCAGTGCTAAGGGGAAAGTTCATAGCAATACAGGCATACCTCAAGAAATAAGAAAAGAGTCAAATAAATAACCTAACTCTACACCTAAAGCAACTAGAAAAGGAAGAAATGAAGAACCCCAGGGTTAGTAGAAGGAAAGAAATCTTAAAAATTAGGTCAGAAATAAATGCAAAAGAAACAAAGGAGACCATAGCAAAAATCAACAAAGCCAAAAGCTGGTTCTTTGAAAGGATAAATAAAATTGACAAACCATTAGCCAGACTCATCAAGAAACAAAGGGAGAAAAGTCAAATCAATAAAATTAGAAATGAGAATGGAGAGATCACAACAGACAACACAGAAATACAAAGTATCATAAGACTACTATCAGCAATTATATGCCAATAAAATGGACAATGTGGAAGAAATGGACAAATTCTTAGAAAAGTACAACTTTCCAAAACTGAACCAGGATGAAATAGAAAATCTTAACAGACCCATCACAAGCACAGAAATTGAAACTGTAATCAGAACTCTTCCAGCAAACAAAAGCCCAGGTCCAGATGGCTTTCACAGCTGAATTCTACCAAAAATTTAGAGAAGAGCTAACACCTATCCTGCTCAAACTCTTCCAGAAAATTGCAGAGGGAAAGTAAACTTCCAAACTCATTCTATGAGGCCACCATCACCCTAATACCAAAACCTGACAAAGATCCCACAAAAAAAGAAAACTACAGGCCAATATCACTGATGAACATAGATGCAAAAATCCTTAACAAAATTCTAGCAATTAGAATCCAACAACACATTAAAAAGATCATACACCATGACCAAGTGGGCTTTATCCCAGGGATGCAAGGATTCTTCAATATCTGCAAATCAATCAATGTAATACACCACATTAACAAATTGAAAAATAAAAGCCATATGATTATCTCAATAGATGCAGAGAAAGCCTTTGACAAAATTCAACATCCATTTATGATAAAAACTCCCAAGAAAGCAAGAATAGAAGGAACATACCTCAACATAATAAAAGCTATATATGACAAACCCACAGCAAACATTATCCTCAACGGTGAAAAATTGAAAGCTTTTCCCCTAAAGTCAGGAACAAGACAAGGGTGCCCACTTTCACCATTACTATTCAACATAGTTTTGGAAGTTTTGGCCACAGCAATCAAAGCAGAAAAAGAAATAAAAGGAATCCAAATTGAAAAAGAAGAAGTAAAACTCTCACTGTTTGCAGATGACATGATCCTCTACATAAAAAACTCTAAAGACTCCACCAGAAAATTACTAGAACTAATCATTGAATATAGTAAAGTTGTAGGATATAAAATCAACACACAGAAATCCCTTGCATTCCTATATACTAATAATGAGAAAATAGAAAGAGAAATTAAGCAAACAATTCCATTCACCATTGCAACAAAAAGAACAAAATACTTAGGAATATATCTACCTAAAGAAACTAAAGACCTATATATAGAAAACTATAAAACACTGGTGAAAGAAATCAGAGAGGACACTAATAGATGGAGAAATATACCATGTTCATGGATTGGAAGAATCAATATAGTGAAAATGAGTGTACTACCCAAAGCAATCTATAGATTCAATGTAATCCCTATCAAGCTACCAACGGTATTCTTCACAGAGCTAGAACAAATAATTCCACAATTTGTATGGAAATACAAAAAACCTCAAATAGCCAAAGCAATCTTGAAAAAGAAGAATGGAACTGGAAGAATCAACCTGCCTGACTTCAGGCTCTACTACAAAGCCACAGTCATCAAGACAGTATGGTACTGCACAAATACAGAAAAATAATGGAACAAAATAGGAAGCCCAGAGATAAATCCACATACCTATGGACACCTTATCTTTGACAAAGTAGGCAAGAATATACAATGGATTAAAGACAATCTCTTTCACAAGTGGTGCTGGGAAAACTGGTCAACCACTTGTAAAAGAATGAAACTAGAACACTTTCTAACACCATACACAAAAATAAATGCAAAATGGATTAAAGATCTAAACATAAGACCAGAAACTATAAAACTCCTATAGGAGAATATAGGCAAAACACTCTCCGACATAAATCACAGCAGGATCCTCTATGACCCACCTCCCAGAATATTGGAAATAAAAGCAAAAATAAACAAATGGGACCTAATTAAACTTAAAAGCTTCTGCACAACAAAGGAAACTATAAGCAAGGTGAAAAGACAGCCTTCAGAATGGGAGAAAACAATAGCAAATGAAGCAACTAACAAACAACTAATCTCAAAAATATACAAGCAACTCCTGCAGCTCAACTGCAGAAAAATAAATGACCCAATCAAAAAATGGGCCAAAGAACTAAATAGACATTTCTCCAAAGAAGACATACAGATGGCTAACAAACACATGAAAAGATGCTCAACATCACTCATTATCAGAGAAATGCAAATCAAAACCACAATGAGGTACCATTTCACGCCAGTGAGAATGGCTGCGATCCAAAAGTCTACAAGCAATAAATGCTGGAGAGGGTGTGGAGAAAAGGAAACCCTCTTACACTGTTGGTGGGAATGCAAACTAGTACAGCCACTATGGAGAACAGTGTGGAGATTCCTTAAAAAACTGGAAATAGAACTGCCTTATGATCCAGCAATCCCACTGCTGGGCATACACACTGAGGAAACCAGAAGGGAAAGAGACACGTGTACCCCAATGTTCATCGCAGCACTGTTTATAATAGCCAGGACATGGAAGCAACCTAGATGTCCATCAGCAGATGAATGGATAAGAAAGCAGTGGTACATATACACAATGGAGTATTACTCAGCCATTAAAAAGAATACATTTGAATCAGTTCTAATGAGGTGGATGAAACTGGAGCCTATTATACAGAGTGAAATAAGCCAGAAAGAAAAACACCAATACAGTATACTAACGCATATATATGGAATTTGAAAGATGGTAACGATAACCCTGTAAGTGAGACAGCAAAAAAGACACAGATGTATAGGACAGTCTTTTGGACTCTGTGGGAGAGGGAGAGGGTGGGATGATTTGGGAGAATGGCATTGAAACATGTATAATATCATATATGAAACGAATTGCCAGTCCAGGTTCGATGCATGATACTGGATGCTTGAGGCTGGTGCAGTGGGACGACCCAGAGGGATGGTACAGGGAGGGAGGAGGGAGGGGGCTTCAGGATGGGCAACATGTGTATACCTGTGGCGGATTCACGTTGATGTATGGCAAAACCGATACAATATTGTAAAGTAATTAACCTCCAATTAAAATAAATAAATTTATTTTTAAAAAAAAAAGACCTTTGTACTGACTTTCTCCATCCTGCCATGTTCTTGTAGAGAATTTTTAGCAACAGAAGTACATTTCATGTGAGGGCCATAAAAAGTAAAATTGTTTGCCTTTTGAAATATAGGCCAATATAATTCTACTGTTGGTTTTCTAATCTCCCCGAGGTTTGGGGACAGCTCTATTCTTAATGAAAAGGAAGCTCTAATGGGTCCATTTCTGCAGATGTTACTGACTCTGTAGATGGAACTGGGTGTGTGAGTCTACCAAGGGGCCTTCTGGGAGGAATCACACTGAGAAAGGAGAGAACAATAGTTCCCAGGCCCGGGAATGACACGGAGTCAGATTTGAGAGCCAAGACACAAAACCTGAAATGATGACTGAGGATGTCTAGCTAGCCAGAACACAGAAATCCCTCAGTCCAAGTTTGCTGAATTTAATTGAACCCTGTAAGCAGTATCCTGTACACTTAGAATTCCTAGTTTTGTTTATAAAGCAAAATAAAAAGCAAGAAGATATGCTTACAGGAAAAATAGAACAAATGGTTATAAAGCAAATTATGTAAACAGAACACTGATGAAACCAAGCAAAGCTTTTCACATAGTGTTAAAGAGTTCAAAAGCAATAATGTGGGATTTGTCGCACTAAGACTCCAGTTCCAATCCTGGAAAAACTTTTTGGCTGCTGCTTTGTAGACCTATATTCTTAGGAATAGATTCTCCCTAATATCCACTTCCCACCTCCCTCATCCTAAAACCACAGCCTGGCTAGACCCTGCCCCTCTTGAATTGTTACAAGTATAAGCAATTGGTAAAAAACCAGCAGTGACAAGATACAGGAAAATGCATGTACTCAACTGCATTTTCAATATGTAAAACTTTTTAAACACACAGATATCCATGTACTGTGCGTGTAAAATAATTTTTAATTGGCTGAAAAATTGTATACTAATGTCATGACAGTGATCACCTCTGGGGACAAAGTGCAGCAAGGGGATATGAGGTGATGGTCAAAGGGACTTTCACTAACTTTTACATATTTCTATCTCTAAAGAAAATTCTGAAAGCCAATATGCACAAGAAGTTGACAGGATAATTCTAGAAACTGAAAACACATTACTTGTTAGGACCATTGTTCTTTGGTATTTTTTTGTCTTGACAAGGAGATCTCAAGGAACAGAATATGAGAATAAAATCCCAGATAGTTTCCTGAATTCTGTCAGTGGAGAGCCCTGTAATTAACAAGCACCAAAGGAGGTACTGTCTGCAGCTCCCCTAATGTATGCAAAAATGCCCCTCACCAAAACCTGACCGGATGGCAGGTCCATGGAAATGGTCTCCCATGCTCTCATGGTTCCCTGCAGCAGCACCAAAGGCTACCAGGAGCAACTCTACACTGCAGAAAATTCAAAGATAGACCTACATGATTCCCACCACTAAAGGTTTGCAGTATTTGGAGATTCAGGAATTCACACCTTTCATATAAATTCAGTTCCTATAAATGGGGTGGTTATAGATGATAACTACGTTGATCTATTGAGTACTTGCTCTGTATCAGTGTCTTAGTCCATTAGTCTGGTTAGTTTATAAATGAGAAGCATATATTTCTCATAGCTCTGGAGGCTGAAAGTCTGGAGGCTGATATCATGGTGCCAGTGTGGTTGGGTTCTGGTGACAGCTCTCTTTGGGGCTACACTCCTGACTCCTCACTGTGACTGGAGTGACAGAAGGGACTGAGTCGGGGAGACTTTGTTGGGCTTCTTCCCTAAGAGGACTGATGCCATTCTAGGGGCTCTGTCATCAGGATCTCATCAAAGGCCCCACCTCCTAATACCATCACCTTGTGAGGGCAGGAGTCTCATATGAATTTGGGGTGAACAAACATTCAGCCCTTGCACAGCCAGGTACCATGGTAAGTACCTCATGTGAATTATTTCATGGTATTCTCACAGCAAATCTCCAATGGAAGTAAAATCATTTTCTTCTTCATATAAGAAGAAAGTAAAGCTCTGAGAGGTTATAAACTTGCCCAGGGTTGCAGAGGTGACTTGGAAGAAGCTGGGGTTTAAACCCAAGTCTGTTCTACATGAACGCTATCCATGCCATTTCTCTGTGTATTTGGTGAATTAAAAACTTGTAGGATTTTTTAAAAAATTGTATTAGACATTCAGGGGGGAACAGGAGCTTACTCAGATTAAGTTAGTCCCAGAGACTCTACAGACAGAATCTGAGCTGGACTTGGAGGGGTGAGCAGCCTGTACATCAGGTAGGAGCAGGAGCAAGAGCAGTGTTTTGGTGGTGAGCAGAGAGTAAAGAAGAAGTGGGGGCATGTTCAATGACTGACAGTTTGGAATACACCAAACTACGAAATTCACACACTCACACACAGAGTTAACACAGGCAGTTAACAAACACATACCTCCTCATTCTGCTTGTTAGTAATGTTGTCAGCCTATGGTACGCAAATACTATATAAGAGAATCATAACAGATGAGAATAAAAAGGAAGTTAGAAGCTCATGTCATGATGTTTCTTAAAAGTAATGCTAATTTTCTCCTATGTAAACCATACCTCTAGATAAACAGATGCTACATGACCTGTACCACTTTGAACCAGATAAGAGATGAAGGGAAATTACTCCCTAAAGAAGTATTCCAACTAATCAATAAAGAAATAATGACAGAATTAGAACACCCTCATTTTCAATGGCTAGTGAATGCATGGATCAATATTGAGCATACACAGTGATACTACCTTGAAAAAGTAGAACCAGCTAGACACCCACCAGCAAGCCCCTAGTGCAATACACCACTATCTGTGAAGAAGTCTAGATAAAATCAGTTACATCTAAGTCTGATCAAGTCTCTAAGCCTGACACCTACTTACATGAAAAGAGATGACGGGAGGACAAAGTAAAGTCACCAAGAAGTTCAACTAGCAATTTCCAGAGTCCAGAACTCTAAAAACAGGCAACCTAGTTTCTTCAATAAGTAGAATGAAGGGAAGAAAAGAAGAGATAAAGTGGAGTTTATTCATTAAAAGACATACCGACTGTTCACAAAGGGTAGCCTTCATTTTAATCCTGATCAAAAACAACTGTGAGATAAATGGATAGATAGATACATATATACTATAATACATAGGCAGACGCATAGATAAATACATAGAGAAATATTTAGTAGACAATTAAAAATTTGACCACTGACAAGATATCTAACTGAAATTGTTGATAATTTTTTATGCGTGTGATAATGGTAATGTGCTTATGTGTTTTATCTCCCAAAATACATACTAAAATATTCACAGATGAAATACAATATTTGGGACTTGTCTCAAGTAAATATGGGTGCAGGAAGTAGGTAGATAGAGATGAAACAAGACCAGCCATGAGGTGACTGATTGATGTATATAGATAACAGCTACCTGAAAGTTCATTATAATGTTCTACTTTTCTATATGTTTAATTTTTCTATAACACATTTTTGCAATGCATTGGGGCATTTAAAAATTCACTTTCCAATCAAATAGAAGTCTTAGGAGAATTTTTTTTTCACAAGAAGTAATACGATTAAGGGAAGTAGAAGAGACGAAATCAGCAGTGATTTGCACAATAAATTGTGCTGGGAAAGGCCAGATACCAGGAAATCACTTCAGAGTCTCAGCATCTTGACCCATAGGGGTGAGTCTGATTTGGGTCTGGGTTGTTCCCAGCATTAGTAGGAATGAAAAGAAAAAAGTAGAGTCATTCAGAAGAACTGTCAAAGTTTAGTGCTATTCAAATACAAATCACCCAGGAAAGGAAGATGCAAAGATGACTCAAAAATTTTAAATCTGGCTGATTCTAAAAACAGGAATGTCATAAATAGAAATAGGTAAGTAGAGAAAGCACACTGTTAGGGAAGGAAGTGACAAATTTGCTTCCAAACTTCAAGTTTGAGAGGCTGAAGAGACAACTTGCCTTTATTAAAAATAAAATTTTGTCAAAATAAAAGGTTTTACTTTTATTTGTTAAAAGCAAATTACATTTTAACTATACATGTACAAAAATGATGTTCTTCATGCTCTCTCTCTGACTGGAAGGACTCATTTAAAAATAAAGTGTTATACATTCAAGTTTTATAACAAAATAATTAAGTAAAAAATGTATGTTAAATCTTGTTGGACTTAATATTAAAATAGCCTAAATTCTTCTTTAATAAAAATATTTTCTTAGCATGGCTTAGCCATTTTATTTATATCCTTTTCCTGCAGAAATCCCTATACTCTGACTGCTATCAAAAAGTCTGTAAAAAATAAATGATGGAGAGGGTGTAGAGAAAATGGAACCGTCTTACACTGTTGGTGGGAATGCAAACTAGTACAGCCACTATGGAGAACAGCATGAAGATTCCTTAAAAAACTGAAAATAGAACTGCTATACAACCCAGCAACCCCACTGCTGGGCATACACACTGAGGAAACCAGAACTGAAAGAGACACGTGTACCCCAATGTTCATTGAGGCACTGTTTACAATAGCTAGGACATAGAAGCAACCTAGGTGTCCACTGGCAGATGAATGGATAAGAAAGTTGTGGTACATATACAAAATAGACTATTACTCAGCTATTAAAAAGAATGCATTTGAATCAGTTCTAATGAAGTGGATGAAACTGGAGCCTATTATACAGAGTGAAGTAAGTCAGAAAGAAAAACACCTATACAGTATATTAACACATATATATGGAATTTAGAGATAGTAACAATGACCCTATATGCAAGACAGCAAAAGAGACACAGATATAAAGAACAGAGTTTTGGACTCTGTGGGAGAAGGTGAGGGTGGGATGATTTGAGAGAATAGCATTGAAACATGTATATTACCATATTTTAAATAGACCACCAGTCCAAGTTTGATGCATGAAACAGGGCACTCAAAGCCAGTGCACTGGGACAACCCAGAGGGATGGGATGGGGAGGGAGGTGAGAGGTGGATTCAGGACATGGTGACACATGTACACCCATGGCTGATTCAGGTCAATGTGTGGCAAAAAACCACCACAGTATTGTAAAGTAATTAGCCTCCAATTAAAATAAATAAATTAATTTAATTTAAAAAACAAACAAAAATCCCTATATTCTTTGATATCATCAGGAGCAAATATGCTTCTGTTACCTCACTTCCCTATCTCTACACATAAAACATAAAAAATAATAAAGCCACGGTAGGGCACAATGGTACCAAATTTTCTACACAATTTGCTCACATATTGGCAAGCAGTACTCAGAAGGTTGAAACTATAGTGTCACAAGATAATCCATAGTCTTCTGAGGTCTCTTCAATAAATAGTCCCTGTATTACAGCATCATTAATACTAAAACAGTTTCTTCTAGTAACAGTGTGAGGATACATATAGTAGAAACTATGTCAAAGTCAGACTTTTGAATATCAAAAGGGCAAATTTAGTTTTATACTTTGAAAATTTATTAGTTAACCAGAGTACATTTCAATGCTGCAAAGTTAGAAGCTTGTCATTTTTAAAGCCGAGACTGACATATTCTCCATGACTCTATAGTCAGTGAACCACTGTGAGTTTTTAACAAACAATAAAAAGCAGGAATGTGATGTTCTCTAAATCCTCTCATCATCCTTGGCAGTCTTTGTTCCCTAGAGCCCAGCTACTTCAGCATGCCAACAGATATTGCCAAAGCTAATCCCAGATTTTCTCTGCTACTTGAAGCCAAGATAGAATCCGGCGGGATCATCCCTCATTATCTGCCAGCAAAGGAATCAGAACCTATATTTGCTTGTTTGGACCCACTAATACATACATGGCCAGGGCCATTTAGATTGGCAGTGTGCTAATTACACAAAAACAATAAAACTGACCCAAATTATGTATTTGAAATACCAGTGTCTGGGTCCCTGGATTGCTATGTCCTTTGCTGTCAGAACACCTACCTGCTTGTTAGTGTTTTTCTGCACTAACCTCTAAAGTTGGCAGCAAGGCCCTTGATCACTGAGCTGTACGGATAAAGGGGAAGGATTCTTAGAAGCCTGTCATCAATACCATGGAGACCATAGCTGGAATCTTTCTTTGCTGGACATATAGAACATTCCTACAGACTCAGTTTCCTTTTAATGAAGAGTAATATTTACTCTTAATAGTCAGTTGAAATTTTTACTTTTACTATTTGCTGTGTGAGCTAAATTACCTCAGTAGTGTCTGACTCTTTGTGATCCTATGGACCATAGCCCACCAGGCTCTTCTGTCCTTGAGATTCTCCAGGTAAGAATACTGGAGTGTGTTAGCCATGCCCTCCTCCAGGGGATCTTCCTGATGGAGGGATCACACTTTCATCTCGTATATCTCCTGCATTGGCAGGCAGGTTCTTCAACACTAGCACCATCTGAGAAACCCCTTTTACTATTATCACACCATTAAGAGAAAAAAATAACCCACAGAATAAAGAGTGGGGAAGAACAGGTCAGAGTTTAACACATACTAATTGATTCATTAAATTGACAAATTAAACCCTGAGCCAAGGTAAAAGTTAGGAGAGAGCGTGCTAGGGGCCAGGCTTACCAGTTCACACTGTTGCTATGCACCGAATCTATGATCACAAGTTTACTACTCACAGACATCTGGGAGAAACTACCTTAATGGAAGAGGAAGTTTCCAAAGCATCATTCCTTCCACTCAGGGAATTTTTCCTCTCTTCCAGTCCTTTGTTAGCATCCATCCCTCTGAAACTCTCTTCCTAACTCCTGTGCTCACCTGATTTCTGCCAGTTCTTACGTTTCTATATTAAATGTCACATTCTCTGTCCATATTTTTTTGCCTCAAACTCCATAAGAACTAATAATATCTAACTTGTTTCTACAAGTTATTAAACTCAATTATTAGACATAATATATTCCTCTGTGATGGTCTGTCTCTTCTATCTTATTTAATGACTCTTGTGGGCATGGAAACAGTCTCAGCATTTTATCCCAGCAGTAAACCTACCGAGTGTCTGGAACAGAAAAGAGCTCATTTCAGAGTAACATATATGAACCATTATATGTGAAAGAGAAAACCAACAAGGATCTACTGTACAACACAGGAAACTATACACAATGCTCTGTAATAACCTAAATGGGAAAAAAGAATCTGAAAAAGAGTGGAGATATAGATATATAAATATAAATAGATAGATATAACTGAATCACTTAGCTCCATACACCATAAACTAACACAGCATTGTAAATCAAATATTTTCCAACATAATATAAAATTAAATCAAAAAAGCAAAAATAAAAATTTTTTTAGAAAAGAAAAGAGCTCGAAAAGCATCTGTCAAATCTAACTGGAAAGAAATATGTGTGACTTATTTTGTTTATGGTGAAAGCCAACATCTCCCAAGATATCTTTATGTTGGTCCCTCTCTATAGAAACAGCCCTTAACTTACCAACAAATAAACAAAAAATATAAATACAGGGAGGACTTTACTAAATAGTAAAAATATTAAACATTTTCTATTCATTTGATTTTCATTTTCTAAACATCTCATTCTCTGCCTATAGCAAAATTTTATTTCTTTACTGCAAGGCAAGTACGCTTTTATTTCTTTTACTTTTAACACTTTTAATTTCACACTTTGGATTTAATATTTTGATATAATCAGGTAGTTTTCTTTGATCATCAAAAAAAAAAACAAATGCCCTGAGTAACTCTAATATTTTCAGACTTGCTGCTGCTAATTGAAAGGTTACAAAGTTGAATAAGACAGGGACTTGCCCTTGAGAAATTCACAGTTTATTAAAGAAGACAGAGTAATCAAAAATAATTAAGACTTAACAGGCTAAAATCTAAATGTAAGTATGAAAGCACATGAGAGTAGAAAAAATGGAATGCTTTGGGAATAATTTATAATTTAATACATGAAACTAATGATAAAATACTTTAATTCTTATGTTGCTATTTACCTCTACTATTATTTCTGGGTGATCAATTTCTTAATTAATATGAAATACCCACTGAGCACCTCCTGTGTTAACAAGCATTATTCTATATCCATTATGTGTATACAAAGTATTGAATCTTCTAAATAACAATATGATTGTTATTGTTATATAAAATCTATATAAACAATATGATTATTCCTATTTTACAGTTGAGGAAACCAAGACCTAGAAAAAAAATTAGTCATTGGAAATTAGAATTCAAGCTTAGCAAGCTGGTTCCAGAATCTCAGTTCCTATTATACAGACTATATCTGAGGTTAAAAAGCAAGTTTTCTACCTCCTAAATCTTCTTCTATTATTTTATTTAATCTTTTGAAAGAAATCTGACCAAATCTTGGAAACTCAAATGCTCTCTAGAATACTATTCTTTGTTATACTAATGGAGAAGAATTTTTATCCACTCTGCTCAGAACCCCACGCTTCAAGAATAAAAGGTTACTTGTGCCTCTATCACATTTTACAGACCCAGTAAAATGCCATTGCTTTGGGGAATGTAGATTTGTTAAGTGGGTGAAACAGAAAGAATGTTGTGTACAGAAAATTAACAACTGTGTTCTGTATTCCCTTGTCCTTGCTGCAACATCCCAGAGCAAGTGATTTCAATTTGTTTCAAGCACAACTTTTCTAAGATTGCTTTCAAAATCTATCCACTACAATCCAACATATTCCCAAACACCACTTAAATATTTGACTTTAAAATAAAAATTTCAAAGCAAATGATGGGAAGCATTATTGTATAAAAGATAACTATTCATTATGGTACTCATGAAAAATGGCCAAAGCTTGCTCATTTATTTGCTCAGTAAACACTTTCAATAAACATTGCATCATGCTAAATATAAGAAGTAAAATGATAAAATATGACCTTACAAAAAATGTAAAATTTCTCTAGCGTAAAATATACTATTGGAAAACTCAAAAGAAAACAATAAAGAAAATTGTCTGAGACATTTAGGATTGGACAATGGCTAATTTTCCAGATATAAAAATGCTTTTATAAATCATTAAGGAAAAAATTATGGAATGCGATAAAAAGATCAATGATATGAACAAGCAATTCACAGAAAACAAAATGTAAATGATCAATAGGTGAAAATATGATATCCTCAATCTCACTTGTAATGAAAGAACTGGAATATATGCAAGACCTTATAATCCTCCATAAAATCAGCAAAAACATTAGTTTTCCGTTTACCAAAGTAGGAAAGAGAGGGAAACAGACACTCTCATACATTACTGGTAGAATTATAAAACACTTCAAAATCTAGTAAAAAATTAGCCTTTTGTTTGAGACTGTGGGAGGAAATGTTGGATGAATTTAAAAAAAATGTAAACCCATTCTCACAGATGCCATCCTTGTGTGTGTGTGTGTGTGTGTGTGTGTGTGTAGTTTGATCCATTTTTGTAAAACTGACCAAATTAACTCTTATCAACCAGATTAACTTCTGACTTTCAGATTCAGTGCTTTAACTGTAGCTATAATTAGGAACTCTAATCTTTGTGTCTTTACTTGAACAGTTTCAGGAAAGGCTTGCTGAGATCTCATTCTCATGAATTATCAAGGATGAGAAAGACTGCCTTCCCCACCTAAGCAGCAGGAGCAGAGGGTAGACTACAAATAGAGCTGATCTGCCAAGAGCATCAGTTCCTGCTGAGGTAGTAGCCTGATGCCTGGTGTCTCAAGCCAAAGGTGACCTTGGCTCATACAATTTGAGTGTATTGGAGGGAATCATCCAGTTAATAAATGGCAAAGCCTGAACTAACGTAAGAGTGTGAACTATACCTGAGACAAGATGGCTTGGTGAGATATCAAGGACTGTCATTGTGTGGATGAAAGGGCAAGTATCCTGAAGCACCTGCACAACTCCAAATTTTTGACTTGGAAAATTGGAAGACAACCATCCACCCCCCACCCCCTACTCCACCCGCCATAAAATGAAAAGGAAGAGGCATTGTAGGAAATTTATCTCTCAAGTTGGAACACTTTGAGTCTGATTCCAGGTTCTATTGCATACCAGGTATATGATTCAGGTCATTATTTAATTTCTCTTTGTCTTGATTCCTCACCTCTAAAATGGGAATAACAGTATCTACTTTATAAGGTTGGTATGATAACTAAATAAGTGAATACTTTCATGCTTAGGAGCAAGTCTTAGAACAGTGCCAGGCATATAGCACACTTATACAACTAATAGACCATTAATAGTATTAGTTTAAGAATTTGAAATATTTATCTTTGTTGAAAACTGATTAGAGTGATACCCAGATGCATCCTCACAACTACAGGCAATAGACACAGTGATGATAAAAGCTGATGTACTCATGAGACTGTGGCTCAGCTGGGATTGGTTTTTGCTGAGTCAGGATAATGAACAGAGAGTTACAACATAACTATATTTTTTAAAAATAGCTCTCTTCCTCAATGTTCTATTGTATCTCTTATAGACAGAGAGTATAACTGCTCCCCTAAATAACTGCTTCAGACAAATGGTATACAGACATATATCATTTTATTGTGTTCCCCAGAAAATGCGATTTTTACAAGTTGGCTTTGTAGTAGGAAAGAACAAATCTGACTCCATATTTTACTTTAACTTTTGTATTCTATTGCTTTTGCTTCAAGTTAAGAATGTTGCCTAGAGCCATATATATACATGATAGCCCATTCTCAAGTCTCTAACTTTTAAGGGTATAACATTTCTCCATTCATATAGGGGAAAAAAGCTGCAGATAGAGAATAACATTTGTCTTGTTGGAGGTTCACAGGAACATGGTGACCTTGCCTTTAAAAATACTTTGCTGAAACCTTTGGGAGAGTTCCAGGTTTTGGAGTTTCCTTGCATGGCCCTGCAATAAGCATTTCTCTGTTCTAAACTCCAAGTTTCTGTTTGGTCTCACTGTGTATCAGGCACAAGAACTTGCATTTGGTAAGTCTGTGGCAACTCTGCATTGAGCAAGTTGACTGGAGTAATTTCTCAGCAGCATTTTTTTTTTAATTAACCTAAGTACATTGCTTTATTTAGACATAATGCTATTGCACCATTAAGAGATTATAATAGACTATCAAGCTAACTTTTACATGCACTGTGAAATGTAAAAATCTGTGTGACTCACTTTATCATCATATTCACTTTGTTGTAGTGGTCTGAAAAGGTATAAAAGAGACTGTTCGTTGCTCAGTTGTGTCCAGCTATTTGTGACCCCATGACTGTAGCTTACCAGGTTCCTCTGTCCATGGAATTCTCCAGGCAAGAATACTATTGTGGATAGCCATTCCCTTCTCCAGGGGATCTTCTCAACTCAAGGATCAAATCTGGGTCTCCTGCACTGTAGGTAGATTTTTTACCATCTGAGCCACCAGAGAAGCCCAGTGGTCTGAAACCAAACCCCAAATCTCCTGTGATGTGCCTGTATTTAGGATATCCTGAGTATCACAAGAACATTGCCAATCCCATGTTCTTTCACACACTTTTCTTATCTTCTTTATCATTCACAGCCTATGACCCTACTCAAACTTCCTCCTTACCATTTTATGGCAAAAGGTTCTTCTTTTTTTTGACCTCATAACAATAGGAACTTATATCATCTCAGTCAGCCATTTTACATGGATCTATCTTTTTGTTTTATACACTCTATTTTCCTAATTAAATAATGTTTTACAAACCAAACTTGGGGTAGGGTAGTGGGGGATAACCATTTCACATGACTTTGCTGCCCCTTCATAGTGGATGTTGCATAAATATATTTTCATTGGATGAGAACAGTTAAAGCTTCCTTCAACAGAAAGGAAAATGATAAAGAGGCTGTTGAGATTTAGTTGAAGGTTCCAAAATTAAATGTCAGACTTCTCTGGTGGTACAGTGGATAAAAATTTGCCTGCCACTGCAGGAGACATGGGTTTGATCCCTGCTCCAGGAAGATCCCACATACCTGACAGTAACTAAGTCCAAGATCCGCAGCTACTGAAGCCCTTGAATAGAGCCCATGCCCCACAACAAGAGAAGCCACCACAATGAGAAACCATGCACCACGATGAGGTGTAGCCCCCACTCACCACAACTAGAGAAAGAGCACACACAGCAAATCAAGAATCAGGGCAACAACAACAAAGAATCACCAGAAACAAGGCTTGCTGTCTAAGCATTACTGGTTAGCTCTTCTGATCATAGGCTGCAAACCTCAAGGTCTTTCTTTTCTTGTAGATCTCACCACTAGTTTCACGAACTTCCACTCCATCCTCTGCTCCCCCAGGCACCACCCTCAGGACTTGCAACAACTATGCTGCTCAACCCCGACAGTGAGTACCTTTACATACTTCATCCTAGATGTCTTCACACATTCTCCACTTTCTTGCTACAACAGTTTATCACACCAACTTCTTTCATTAAACTAAAAATAACTTGGCAGTTGTAAAATAATAGTGTAAAATATGAGAAATGCAGTTAGACAAACGCTGAAATCTCTATTTGGGAACTTTCTAAGTAACAATGAATGAAAGAGATAACTGTTGAGAAACAATTCTTCATGGCATTTCTGCACATCTTATATCAAGCTTTGTTCTGCAACCTTTGTTCAAGGATGTCAATATAGCAGAAAGCATTGCAACTTACAAAGACTGTCTCCTTCTGGGATGGAATATAGATTTTCTTCCTGACCAAATAATAAAAATAATGTCTCCTTCTGGGGCAAATGTTGGGCAGGTCTGCTAGCAGCACCTCATTAGATTGGTGGTTTTCTATAGCAAACATTATTCTCAATGGTTAAAAAGTGAAAGCATTTCCTCTAATTTCAGGAACAAGACAAGGGTGCCCAATCTCATGACTATTATTCAACATAGTTTTGGAAGTCCTAGCCATGACAAACAGAGAAGAAAAAGAAATAAAATGGATCCAGGCTGGAAAAGAAGTAAAACTCTCACTGTTTGCAGACAACATGATACTATGCCTAGAAAACCCTAAAGATACTATCAGAAAATTACTAGAGCTAATCAGTCAAGTCACAGGATACCAAATCAATACACAGAAATCCCTTGCATTCTTATACACTAACAATGAAAGATCAGAAAGAAATTAAGGAGTCAGTCCCATTCATCATTGTAACAAAAATAATAAAACACCCAGGAGTAAACCTACCTAAGGAGACAAAAAAGCTGTATACAAAAAGTGTATAAGACACTGATGAAAGCAGTCAAAGACAAAATAAACAGATGAAGAGATATACCATGTTCCTGCTTTGGAAGAATCAATATTGTGAAAATGACTGCACTATTCAAAGCAATCTACAGATTCAATACAATCCCTATCAAATTACCAATGGCATTTTTCATAGAACTGGAACCAAAAATTTCATAATTCATATGAAAATACAAAAGACTCTGAATAGCCAAAGCAATCTTGAGAAAGAATAATGGAACTGGAGAAATCAACCTTCCTGACTTTATACTACAAAGCTATAGTCATCAACACAGAATGATACTGGCACAAAAACAGAAATATAAACCAATGGAACAAGATAGAAAGCCCAGAGATAAATCCATGCACCTATGAGGCACCTTATCTTTCACAAAAGAGACAAGAATATACAGTGGAGAAAAGACAGCCTCTTCAATAAGTGGTGCTGGGAAAACTGGACAGCTATATGTAAAAGAAAGAAATCAGTACACTTCCTAAAACTATACACAAAGATAAACTCAAAATGGATTAAAGACCTCAGTGTAAGAGCAGAAACTATAAAACTCTTAGAGGAAAACATAGGCAGAACACTCTTTGACTTCAAGATCCTCTATGACCAACTCCCTAGAATAATGGAAATAAAAACAAAAATAAACAAATGGGACCTAATTCAACTTAAAATCTTTTGCACAGCAAAAGAAAGCATAAACAAGATGAAAAGACAACCCTCAGAATGGGAGGAATTCACAGCAAATGAAACAACTGACAAAGAATTAATTTCCAAAATATACAAGCAGCTCAGGCAGCTCAATATCAGAAAAACAACACAATCAAAAAAATGGGCAGAAGACCTAAACAGACATTTCTCCAAAGAAGATATATAGACGGCCAATAAACAAAATGCTGAGCATTGCTTATTATTAGAGAAATGCAAGTCAAAACTACAATGAGGTATCACCTCACACGAGTCAGAATGTGCTTAGTTGCTCGGTAGTGTCTGACTCTTCGCAACGCTTTGGACTGTAGCCTGTCAGGCTCCTCTGTCCATGCGATTTCCCAGGCAAAAATACTAAGTGTGTTGCCATTTCCTTCTTCAGGGGATCTTCACCCAGGGATCAAACGAGTGTCTCCAGTGTCTCCTGCATTGCATGTGGATTCTTTACCTGCTGAGCCATCAGAATGGCCATCATCAAAAACATCTACAAACAGTAAATTCTGGAGAAGATGTGGAGAAAATGGAACCTTCTTGAACTACTGGTGGGAATATAAATTGATACAGCCAGTATGGAGAACAATATGGAGATTTCTTTAAAAACTAGGAATAAAGCTACCATATGACTGCACAGTCCCACTACTGGGCATATACCCTAAGAAAACCACAATTCTAAAAGACAAATGTACCTTGATGTTCACTCTAGCACTATTTTCAATAGCCGTGACATGGAAGCAACCTAGATTTCCATCAACAGATAAATGGATAAAGAAGTCATGGTACATATAATGGAATATTACTCAGCCATGAAAGGAACAAATTTTAATCAGTTCTGGTGAAGTGGATGAACCTAGAGCCTGTTGTACAGAGTGAAGTAAGTCAGAAAAGAGAAAAACAAATATCATATATTCACATATACGGAATCTAGAAAAATGGTACTATTGAAGCTATCTGCAGGGCAGGAATAGAGATGCAAACATAGAGAACAGACTTGTGGACATAGCAGGGGAAGGAGAGGGCAGGACAAATTGAGAGAGTAGTATTGACACATATACATTACCATATACAAAATAAATAGCTAGTGGGAAATTGCTGTTTAAGACAAGGAGCTCAACCTGATCCTCTGAAAATCTAGACAGGTGGGATGGGGTGCAGGGTGGGAGAAAGATTCAAGAGGGAGGGGACATACGTATACTTATAGCTGATTCACATTTTTATATGGCAGAAAGCAACACAACATTGTAAAGCAATTATCCTCCAATTAAAAATAAAAAATAAATATGCTGCATTTATAAATATTAATTATGAACCATCAGAAAGAGAAATTAAGAAAATAATCACTTTTACAATTGTATCAAAAAGAATAAATTAGCTAGAAATAAACCTGATCAAAGAAGAAAAAGATCTATACTCTGAAAACTATGAGAGATTGAAGATGACAAAACATATGGAAAGATATTTTGTGCCCATAGATTGGAAGAATCGTTATTTGTTAAAATGACTATACTACTTAAGCAATCTACATATTTAGTGCAATCCCTGTCAAAACACCAATGGCATTTATCACAGGAGTAGAGCAAATAACTCCAAAATTTGTATGAAAACAAAAAAGACCCAAAAGAGCCAAAGCAATCTTGAGAAAGAAGAAAAAAAAACAAAAAACTAGAGTTGTCACAGTCCCTGATTTCAAACTATACTACAAAACTACAGTAATGAAAGCAACATAGTACTGGCATAGAAACAAACATATAGATCAATGGAATAGAATGGAGAGCCCCAAAATAAACCCAAGCTTATATGGTCAATGAATCTACAACAAAGCAGGCAAGAACATAGAGTGGGGAAAGACAGCCTCTTCAATAAGTGGTCGTGGGAAAACTGTACTGCTGTGTACAATAGAATCAGTCTGGACTACTTTTTCATACCATGTGAAAAAATAAAGTCAAAAATGGATTAAAGACCTAAATATAAGGCCTGAAACCATAAATCTAGGAGAGAACATTATCAGTATGCTCTTTGACATCTGTCTTAACAGTATGTTTTTTTTCTGGGATCTATCTCCTCAGGCAAGGGAAACAAAATGAAAAATAAACAAATGGGACTACCAAACCTAAAAGCTTTTACACAGTAAGGTAAACTGTCAACAAAAGGAAGGCCACCTTCTGAATGGGAGAATATATTTGCAAACTATATACCTATTAAGGGGTTAATATTCAAAATATACAAAGAATTCATACAATTCAACATCAAAAAACAATTAAAAAATGGGCATAGAATATGAATAGACATTTTTCCCAAAGAAGACATTCAGATGGCCAACAAGCACATGAGAAGATGCTGAACAACACTAATCACCAGGGAAATACAAAACCACAAGGGGAAAAAATCAGCAAAGAAAGGGACTTCCCTGCAGTCCAGTAGTTAAGACTCCACACTTCTGCTGTAGTGGGTGAGGGTTCAATCCCTAGTCAGGGAACTAAGATCCTGCATACCAACTGCTCCACTCCCCAAAAAATCAGCAAATAACCACAAGGAGATACTACCTCATGCCTGTCAGAATAGCTATTATCAAAAGATAACAAATTTTTGGCAAGAATGTAGAGAAATGAAAAAAAAAAAAAGAATGTAGAGAAATGGGAAACCGTGTGCAATATTGGTGGGCATAAAAATCAGTGCATCTGGTCCCATCACTTCATGGCAAATAGATGGGGAAACAATGGAAACAGTGGCAGACTTTATTTTCTTGAGCACCAAAATTACTGCAGATGGTGGCTGCAGCCATGAAATTAAAAGCCACTTGCTCCTTAGAAGAAAAGTTATGACAAACCTAGATAGTTTATTAAAAAGCAGAGGTATTACTTTGCCAAAAACGGTCTATCTAGTCAAAGCTATGGTTTTTCCAGTAGTCATATATGGATGTGAGAGTTGGACTATAAAGAAAACTGAGCACCAAAGAATTGATGCTTTTGAACTGTGGTGTTGGAGAAGACTCTTGAGAGTCCCTTGGACTGCAAGAAAATCAAACCAGTCAGTCCTAAAGGAAATCAGTCCTGAATATTCATTGGAAGGACTGATGCTGAAGCTGAAACTCCAATCCTTTGGCCACCTGATGAGAAGAACTGACTCATTTGAAAAGACCCTGATGCTAAGAAAGATTGAAGGCAGGAGGACAAGGGGACAACAGAGGATAAGATGATTGGATGGCATCACCAACTCAAATGGACACGAGTTTGAGCAAGCTCTGGGAGTTGGTGATGGACAGGTAAGCCTGGCATGTTGCAGTCCATGGGGTCACAGATTCAGACATGACCGATCAACTGAACTGAACTGAACTGATGGAGGTTCCTCAAAAACTTAAAAATATAACTGCTATATGATCTACTAATTTCACTTCTAAGTATTTACCTGAAGGAAACATTAATTTGAAAAGATATATGCACACCATTGTTCATTGCAACATTATTTACAATAGCCAAGATGTGGAAGCAACTTGTGTCCAGCCATAGATGAATGGATAAAGATGTGAGATATCTATATATATATGTATATATATATATATATATAAAACTTCTTAGCCATAAAAAAGTGAAAACTTGCCATTTGTGACAACGTGGATGATCTAGATGGCATTATGCTAAATGAAATAAGTCAGATAAAGACAAACACCATATTTATATGTACAATCTTAAAAATAAACAAAAAATCAAAACAAAAGGAAAACTTACTTCTAAATGCAGAGGGGAAAAAATGGGTGGTTGCCAGAAAGGAGGGAGATTGACAGGTGAAATAAGTGACAGAGGTTAAGAAATACAAACCTCCAGTTATAAAATAAACAAGTCACAAGGATGTAACATACAGCATAAGGAATATAAGTAATAATACTGTAATGACTTTACCAGACCACCTGATCTGCCTCTTGAGAAATTTGTATGCAGGTCAGGAAGCAACAGTTAGAACTGGACATGGAACAACAGATTGGCTCCAAATAGGAAAAGGAGTACATCAAGGCTGTATATTGTCACCCTGCTTATTTAACTTATATGCAGAGTACATCATGAGAAATGCTGGACTGGAAGAAACACAAGCTGGAATCAAGATTGCTGGGAGAAATATCAATCACCTCAGATATGCAGATGACACCACCCTTATGGCAGAAAGTGAAGAGGAACTCAAAAGCCTCTTGATGAAAGTGAAAGAGGAGAGTGAAAAAGTTGGCTTCAAGCTCAACATTCAGAAAACGAAGATCATGGCATCTGGTCCCATCACTTCATGGGAAATAGATGGAGAAACAGTGGAAACAGTGTCAGACTTTAATTTTTGGGGTTCCAAAATCACTGCAGATGGTGACTGCAGCCATGAAATTAAAAGACGCTTACTCCTTGGAAGGAAAGTTATGACCAACCTAGATAGCATATTCAAAAGCAGAGACATTACTTTGCCAACAAAGGTTCGTCTAGTCAAGGCTATGGTTTTTCCTGTGGTCATGTATGGATGTGAGAGTTGGACTGTGAAGAAGGATGAGCGCCAAAGAATTGATGCTTTTGAACTGTGGTGTTGGAGAAGACTCTTGAGAGTCCCTTGGACTCCAAAGAGATCCAACCAGTCCATTCTGAAGGAGATCAGCCCTGGGATTTCTTTGGAAGGAATGATGCTAAAACTGAAACTCCAGTACTTTGGCCACCTCACGCGAAGAGTTGACTCATTGGAAAAGACTCTGATGCTGGGAGGGATTGGGGGCAGGAGGAGAAGGGGACGACAGAGGATGAGATGGCTGGATGGCATCACTGACTCGATGGACGTGAGTCTGAGTGAACTCCGGGAGTTGATGATGGACAGGGAGGCCTGGCGTGCTGTGATTCATGGGGTCGCAGAGTTGGACACGACTGAGCGACTGAACTGAACTGAACTGAACTGAACTGAATGACTTTGTATGGGGACAGATGAATGCTAGCTTTATCACACTGCTCATTTCATAATGTCTGCAAATGTCAAATCACTGTGAAGTATTCCTGAAACCAGCATAATGTTGTACATCATTTCATTTTTCAGTTAAAAAGAAATGAAATAAAGACTGGAGGTTTTCTTCAGTTCAGTTCAGTTCAGTCACTCAGTCATGTCCGACTCGTTGCAACCCCATGAATCGCAGCACGCCAGGCCTCCTTGTCCATCACCATCTCCCAGAGTCCACTCAAACTCACGTCCATCAAGTCAGTGATGCCATCCAGCCATCTCATCCTCTGTCGTCCCCTTTTCCTCCTGCCCCCAATCCCTCCCAGCATCAGAGTCTTAGAAGGTACAAAAACCCACTGTGTGCGCTTTCAGTGAGGCCACTCCATAACTCCCCAGTGGGCTTTGAGGGCAAAGGAACATGGGTAATGAAGTCATTTGTCTCTCATCTGGTAGTCCTTTATCTTCTGCTAACATCTATGGCTGGCTAACCTGTTAGCCTACAAGCAGAGTAAGACCTCAGACACTTCACAGTTCTCAATAATAACCTCTTTACGCCTCAGTGACTTTAACTGTACAATGGACAGAAGGTGTCTACCTCATAGAGAGAGTGTGCTAATAAACGAAATAATAAGATTATACATATACTGAGCCCGGCCTGAGCCTCACAGATACACAGCTCATCAGTATCTGGTGCTTCGTGATGGCCTCCTCCCCAAACCAAGTGGTCTGCTCCCAGCTCAGTTCTCACTGGTGGCTCTGAGGCATGGACAGCAGAGATCGTCTCTCCTCGAAAGTTCCTAATCCCTGTCCTGTGGCTCTCACCAAACTGGGTTTCTTTCTACACTTTTTTTTTTTTTTTGCCACACTGCATCTTGATTGCTGCCTGGGCTTTCTCTAATTGCAGTGAGCAGGGGCTACTCTCTAGTTGCGGTGCACAGGGTTCTCATTGCAATGGCTTCTCTTATTGTGGAGCACAGGCTCTAGGGGGCTGGGGGCTTCAGTAGTTGTGGCGTGTAGGCCCAGCTGCTCTGAGCATGTGGGATCTTCCTGGACCAGGGATCAAACTCGTGTCCCCTGCATTGGCAGGCAGATTCATAACCACCAGATCACCAGGGAAGCCCTTCTTCCTACATTTTTGTCCCTCTCTAGTTCCTTGCTGAAAAGGCACACACACACATATGCACAACACAAAATTAACAAAAGGAGAATGTTTTGTAGATGTCCTAAGATAGTCCTAAATTGCCACAAAAAGTACTAATTAACAATACAACAACAGGCAGCTTTTCTAAAGTGGAAGAAGAGAAAAGCAGTAATTGGAACGAGGGGACAGAAAGAGTCATAAGATCCTCATCAGAAGGAGATAAAAGTTATAAGAAACCTATAAAACATTTAATCGTGCAGTTATGTAGATGGCCAATATTTATTATTCTCCAATGTCAATCTTAATGATGTATTTACAAAGAATTACTGGACAGAAAACAGGAAATGGTGACTGTAAGAAAAGTGACCAAGGGACCCCTGAAACAGTGTGGAAAAATAGAAAAAAAGCCAAACTTTTACTATCACAAGATCCCAGGATTCCAGCCCCGTTTTGAGCAGTTGTGACAACTTGGGTGAGTTACTTAACCTCACCAAACTTCAGTTTACTTACCTTCCAAGTGCTGTAAGACTAGCTACCTTGAAAAGCCACTGATGGGTTATCATAATAAATTGTATCTATGATAGATATGATGATTCTAGTAGTAATGTACTGAAGAATTACCTATTCAGAAATTAATAAAAGGACTGAGGGACATTTCTGAACATTTCTAAAAAGATATAATGTCTTATGACATTGTACCAGGCTTGCCAAATACAACATTATAGAATTTAAACTACACTTTCATAAAAACCCAAAAGGTGCAGAAAGTTCCTCACTACAGACTTCCATAACTCAGTGTTAGTCTCAGGTAACTACTTACTTGATTAAAAAAAAACTTACCTGTAACAAAAAATCAAAGAGGGCCATCTTGGACCACTCGTGGTGATGTATTTCAGTACAGCCCCATTCAGGCTTGGGTACTCGACCATTCTGCCAGCACTTCTGTTTCAGCAACTGCTGATAAGTTCCCCAAGTGAGCTTAACAGAAGAGTGGGTCTCATTATTTGTTGGAGACAAAGATGGATCCCAGAGGATGAAAGGACATGGGCGGCCATCTATAAAAGCAAAAAAAAAAAAAAGAAGAAGAAGAAAAAAAACAGTTAGCAAGTTACTGACTCTGTGAGTGCCCTTGGATGTCATTCACTCTTTCACAGCCTTACACTCTCACCTGTCATGTGCTAGAATTGGATTAGATGACATTTATGGTCCCTTTGTCTTCTGAATAATTTAATATTCATATACCTTTATGATGCTTCCTGATAACAGTCTTATACGATGGAAAGTTACTATTAGACAAGGAAAGAAAAGGATTTTAAGAAAAGATACTTTACAGATGTGGCAGGAATAGGCCTGTAACCACCAATAACAACACCCTCTGGTTAATGTGGTTTTATTCCACATCTAAAAGCAGCCACCATGAAAAAGGAAAGAATCCAGACATTTATAATTGTCTATTCAGTGTCTGAGTGGAGCTGCACTCTATTTGTAATAACAACTGTCTGATTTTCTGAGGCCACAGTATGATATTAGGAAGAAAAAGAATTTTTAGAAGTTGCAAATTTAAAAGTGAAATTGTATGTTTCACACTAGTCACTATAATCTCCAAAGAAAGAGAAAGGAAGTAAGAGGTTTAGAGGTGTTTTGGATTTTTTTTTTTTTTCTTTTCTGATAGAACAATGGCACTGCTGGTAAATGGTCATTTATTCACATAAAACCGCATGAAGTACATTTAAGCAAATATCATCTTTTTCAATTTCCAGTGCATAGAATATATTTCAAAGAAAATGTCACTTGAATGTTTTTGATAGTTTAGAAATTTCACTGCTAAACTGTACATTAAATGATACGGCAGGCTTAAAACCAAAAGTATTTCTCTCAAGCCTCAATGTCTGTCAAATAAAGTCACTCAAAGAGGATGATGAGCAGCTTTGCTTGTAACTTAAAAATCAGAATGATCTCTTGAAAAAAAGAAAAGAAAGTAAGTCACAAGGATGTGAAAAATCACATTTAACTCATTCTTAACAAGCCTGAACAATAGAAGCCTCTGAAACTATGATTGGAATGTCAAGACACATCACAGGGATTTTTAAAGCTTTTTCAAATAACCTGAGAGGTTCTCAGTCTATAACTGTTTGTTTTTGTTAAAGACTTATTTTCCCACCCTGCTTGTTTGCCTTCTGTAGAGTTCTTATCTCTGGTCTTTAATGCAAGGACAGTCACTCTTCTAACCACTCTTCAATTTGGTGTTCCAGGGACCTCAGTAATATTAATAACATTCACTTAATCATTCTAAGCACCTACATTCCACTTTTGTTCAAAAGAAAAATCTTTCTCCTTTTAGCCTTGCAATTTAAGCCAGGGCATGTAGAAAGTCCTTCAGACTGTGGAAAATAGGTCACAATCACTGATGTACAATTAAAAGAAAAATAAAGAAAGAGGAACCATAACTAAAGAACTTAATTGTTATCTCACTCCTTTTTATTTCCTTTACTGTACTAAATGACTTGGTGCTATTGGGACCTAATTATCTTCTTAGATGCTAGATAAATATAATGTTAAATGTATATGCTTCAAATACTATGCCAATTTTAAAAATAATAATAATAAATTTCAGGTAGAAGCAGTCAATCCTAAAGGAAATCAACACTGAGCATTCACTGGAAGGACTGAATCTCCAATGCTTTGGCTACCTGATGCGAAAAGCCAACTCAGTGGAAGAGACCCTGGTGCTAGGAAAGATTGAAGGCAAAAGGAGAAGGAAGTGGCAGAGGATGAGATCATTTGAAGGCATCACCAACTAAATGGACATGAATTTGAGCAAACTCTGGGAGACAGTGGAGGACAGATGAGCCTGGCGTGCATCAGTCCATGGGATAGCAAAGAGTCAGACATGACTTAGTAACTGAACAATAACAACAGAAGCAGTCCATCATGTAGTGGGAGACACGAATAAACCAGTGTAACCAAACACATGTAAGACACACAGCATAGCTTTCAAAGATTTTTTGTTGTTGTTTAGGCACTAAATCATGTCCAGCTCTTTGGGACCCCATGGATTGTAGCCCACTGGGATCCTCTGTCCATGGATTTCCCAGGCAATTATCCTCCAATAACAAAAATGAACACAAATAACAAAAGCTGGAGAGAGTGTAGAGGAAAGGGAACCCTCCTACACTGTTACTAGCAAGGCAAATTGGTGCAGCCACTGTGGAAAACAATATGAAGGTTTCTCAAAAAACTAAATATAGAGCTACCATATGATCCGGCAATTACAATGCTGGGCATATATCTGTAGAAAACAAAAATACTAACTTTAAAAGGTATATGCACCCCAATCTTTGCAGCAGCACTGTTTACAATTGCTAAGATACCTAAACAACCTACGTGTCCATCAACAAAAGAATGGGCAACAAAGATGTGGGGTGTGTGTGTGCGTGTGTGTGTGTGTGTGTGTGCACATTCAGTGAATACTACCTGGTAATAAAAAAGAATGAAATTCTGCCATTTGCAACAACATGGATGAACCTGAAGAGTATGATGCTTAGTGAAATAAGTCAGACAGAGAAAGACAAATAATCTAAGTTATCACATACTTGTGGAATTTAAAAAATAAAGCAAATCAAATTATGTAATAAGACAGAAACGGATTCACAGACATAGAGGACAAATTAGTAGTTACCAGTGGAGGGAGGGAAGTAGGAGGGGCAAGACAGGGGTAGGGGATTAAGAGTCACAAACTACTATGCATAAAAACAAAGAAAAAACAGAGATATATTATACAGGACAAGAAAATATAACCATGATTTTTAATAACTTCAAATGGAGTATAAAACTACAGAAACATTGACTCACTATGCTCCACATGAAACTAATAAAATATTCTAATCAACTATAATACAAAGAAATATATATATATACAGCCTTAGAAAACAACAATCATCTACAATCTCCTATCCTAGTAACTGGTCCTATTATTTGTGTATTTTTTTTTATTTGTGTATTTACATCAGATATTTTCCCATGTCTTTCTTTCACACCTGAAAAAATTGGTTGTTTTTAGAAATTTAAGGAGCATAGCTTGTGGTTAGAGTTCAGACTCTAGAACCCAAGAGACTTTCTGAATTCTGGTCACATTATTTCTTAGATTTGTGATGTAAGACAAGTTACATAATGTCTTCAAACCTCGCTTTCATCCTCTGTAAAATGTAGGCAATACTGTACCTTCCAAAACTAACTGCATTAGGGTTAATGAGATCATGCATTTAAAGTTCTCAGCATGGTGCCTCACATATATGCATATCCTAGAAAGGTTTTGCTTTGACCATGCCTGCATTATAAAATCACATAGTTCATCAGCCTTCCCTTAGCCCTTATTTGTTTATTGGGCATCTACTATATCTCAAGTGCTGCTCGAGGCCTAAAGCATACATATATACATGCACACATGCATACATGTCAGGTTTTCAGTTGTTTGGTTTTTGTTTGTTTTGTTTTTTTGTGGCTGTTTGGCTTTCCTAGAACTTACATTTCCACCAAGGGAAAGACGCAAAAATTATAAAGGATGATAGACTATTTGGAATCATCTTACACATATAGTTTGTCATAACTGTCTCACTAAATGTTATAGTGCAAACATGTCTCTTACAATTAAATATTCTTAAGTATTATCACTTTAACTGTGGTATCTAGCCCTGTGGTCAGATGGTGACTGAGGGCCAGACAATGTCCATTAGCAGGCACTCAACTCCATTGCGACACAAAAGCAGTGGGAACAATACATACACAAAGGGTGGTGACTGAGTTCCAATAAAACTTTATTACAGACACTGAGTATACATGTTATATATTTGTAAGTGTCATAGTAATATTATTATGATGATATTTTTTCAACCATTTAAAAAATTGTAGAAACCATTAGTAGCTCACAAAACACAAAAATGGGCTGTGGGCTATCTCTCACCCACAGACTGTAGTGAATCAACTATTACCATTTCAGTCTATTGAGTATATTGCATTTCATTTACCATTTTCTTCCTTTTAAACCTTAAAATTTTTTGAACGATACATTTTCTATTAAATCATTTTAAAAATTGTTCTCAAATGGCCACAGGGAGCTTTCAGCAGATAGGAATAATTGGTTTTCTGTTAGTATCGACTGTTTTCCTCCACATCCATCTCCCGTTAGCAAATATTCTGTCACAAAAAGAGGTTCTATCCTGCCCTCCCTGACATCAGTCACCACGGGAAAGGGGCTTCCAGAAAGCAGGGCCAGTGCCAGTTCTCAGAGTTGGTAGGCCACCCGCTCTTCCTCCCAACAAACAGGTCTTGCAGAGTATTTGTGCACATTGCCCTCCCTTGAGGTACTGACAGCTGCCAGGATGGCTCCAGAGCTCAGAACTGTGAGCAGCTACTGCGAGGAGAACTCCACTTTGTATAAAATATGGCTGATAACAGCATTAAATGAACTTTGATAGATCTGAAGGCATGACAGAAAAATAGTCTCTGAAAGCAGGAAATGGGTTAAAGCAACTTACCTGAAGTGCCTCAGAGATGAGCTGCATTCATCTCTTCACATTCGGGTTTGTCAAAATGATGCAGCACTGTGCTCTCCAGAGAAATTTTACAGTGAAGAAATAAAATTCTAACTGTCAGAGTGGGGAGGAAGTGGGCTTTTAAAAGATATGCGGGTGCTCATGTAAACTAAAGGTTATACAGCTGTCTTTTTAAAAAATGAGACTTGCCAGTATAAAACTAATATTTTTTCCAAAATCTGAATAGTTCCCCTGAATTTTTATGTTCTCCCAAGTTTGTTCTTTATTCAAAAGCACAAAGAAGACATTCTTTTGAGAAGACGGATGTGAAAATCCACTAAGAATGAATGCTATACACAGCCTCCTCTACCCTAGTTGACTAGGTGCCCTTCGCCTGCAGTCAGTGACGGGTCTTGTTGAACTATAGGTGGAGTTGTCAGTCGGCATCTATCACTGGGCAAAAATAAGTAAAACATCCTGAGCTCTGAAATCAGAAGCCTTTTTTTTATCACGTGGGCCAAGTTCCAAGACTTCTTGTGAACAAGACAAAAAGGAAAGTGACAGTTCAGCTCAGAGCCTTTCATTAAAAATAACTCCAAAATCCATTAAAGAAAACAAAGACCAGCCAAACCTTGAGGCTCATCTTTGTTACGGGAAACCAACTGTGTCCAGTTCCATTGCAACTGTCTGATGCACTGAAGGAAAATTTGAAGGTTGCAAAACTCTAATCTGCTAAAAGCAGGTGTTGAAGGGGTGTACCTCCCATGAGAGGGTAGCAGGTGTCTGGTTATTAATGAATGATCTGCTCTATTTTTCTACAGTGCCTTTCACAGTAGGGTTCTGGTGACTAAAAATATTAGACAGAAGTGAAAAAAGCAGGTAGGACCTCTTGGCTTAGTGTTGATGAACCTGGACAAGTTACTTAATGTGAGAGAGGGTAAATAAGAATGCAAGATTCTGATGGCCTTTCAGGAGAGGGTAGGGACAGAGAATAAGATACTCAGGTTTTTAAGCATCTTTTTATTCCAAAAGCATGTATTTACCATTACCCCTTAATTTCTGGACCCATTTTGTCCCTGTGTTTTGGATAGAAAGAGTTCAGAGTGAAGCATACCAAAAATGGAGGACCTACCAGATCCCAGTCCAGGCAAGACCCATGCTGTGGCTAGGAATTCAGCAGAATCAGACAAATACGTGTGTAATGATGACCAGGTTACATGTCTGCCAGTTGAAGAATGTTCTGAAGGGAGTGAATGAAGGACTAAAATAAAGGCTGAGCTCTCAGTGCAAAGACAAGCAAAACAAAATACTGCTGGGCTCCGGAATTGGGCTATAGCCGTTGTTGAGGAAAAGAACCTTCTCTGAAGAAGAGCTGAGCATGTGGGTGGGGTTGAGAAAGAAGTCACAAGTATTGATTGTATCCCACCACCCCCCCCCCCCCGCTTTCTTTTTTTTTTTTTTTTTTTGGTTCTGTTGGGTCTTCACTGTAGCATTCAGGATCGTTAATTGTGGCATATGGGATCCAGTTTCCTGACCAGGGATAGAACCTGGGTCCCTTACATTGAGAATGCAGTCTTAGCCACAGGACCACCAGGTAAGTCCCAGGGTTCTACTCTTGACAGTATCTCTGGTCTCTGTAAGACTGGAGCCCAGTCCTCCAGCCACCCTGACTGAGGCACTGAGCACCCCAAGAGGTAAAAAGACCATCTTCCAAACCTGTCTGGCAGGGTGATGAGAGGTTGAGACAGACACTGAAATACAGCACTGTCACATATTAGGAAGAACCAATTTATATTAGGTTTTTATGATTTTAAAAGGGGAAAGCAACAGAGAGGCAGTGCAGACAATCGAGCCCTGAATACAAGGTCTTGTTTTAGGAATCCAATTTCTGGGTGATTTAGTTCTTGCAACAAAAAAATAAATGCATTTAGTTACTTTTCTGTTTCACTAGTTTTCTTGAGATTGAACTGAGTTTAAATAATCTCCACATTTCCTCAAGCATTAGCTAAGCGTGAAGCACTTGTGACTTCCTCCACCACAGACGACTCAAACAATCCAAACCATCAGTTCCACTTTAAAAAGTGTCCTTCTTTGTTCCGAAGCTTTGACTCATGGACAGGAACTTCTGCTTTCGAGGTCTGCCCAAGACTTCCGCTATGAAAATAGAAACTTCCAGACTCTTCCTGCCTCAATATTCCACTTTGAAAAACAGGAACCGACCTCAGCTTCAGAGGATCGTGAGGATGGGATCACTGCCAGGTTCCACAGACACAAAAAATCACATTTTGCCAATAAAGTGTTCGTCACATCTGGGTGATGCAGTCCTGGGCCATTTAGTGTTTGCTAATGTAGATGAAGAAGCCATGAACTCTTGACTGGAGTAAGCTTCCTGCAGTCCAAAGCCCATCACATCACCCTTCTTCTTCAGACTTGTCAATGATTCTCCATGGTCTGTGGGATAAAGTCCATGTCTTTCCATGACACAAACCCAATCATTCTCCATTCTCCCCCTCCAACCGCTAATCTCCTTTTCCCAGAACTGTTTTCCAGGCACATGCTCTCTCCATATTTCTACACCCACCCATCTCTCACTTCATCCACAGTCTGACATTACTGCTTCTACATCTTTTTTCAATACCCCTAACTATCTCCCTAAATACACATCCCTCTCTGTGCCTGCGGGGTTCTCCAAAAATATCTCCATTGAGGTCTTTACCTGACCACTCTTGTAGGATAGGTTTGCTTAGCCACCTCCCGCCTTCCAAGCTGGGAGCTCTTGAGAACAGGGACTCATCACCAATCATCTTTGGTTCTCCAGCTCCTGACATAATGTCTAGACCAAGTATTCAAATATGCTGATGAATAAATGAGTGAATTTTTCAGAATCCCCCACTTTCCATCTCTAGACTGTAGGTTCTAAGCAATAGTCCATGGCCCCTGAATAAACACTTGGTTGATGTGACCTCCTAGTAAGTGGTGATTTCACTGTACTCAGAAAGTGAAGAGGAACTAAAGAGCCTCTTGAAGGTGGAAGAGAAGAGTGAAAAAGCTGGCTTAAAATTCAACATTAAAAACAAAGATTATGGCATCGGTCCCATCACTTCATGGCAAATAGACGGGGAAACAATGAAACAGTGAGAGACTTTATTTTCTTGGACTCCAAATCACTGCAGATGGTGACTGCAGCCATGAAATTAAAAGATGCTTGCTCCTTGGAAGAAAAGCTATGACACACCTAGACAGCGTATTAAGAAGCAGAGACATTACTTTGCCACCAAAGTCTGTATAGTCAAAGCTTTGGTTTTTCTAGTAGTCATGTATGGATGTGAGAGTCAGACCATAAAGAAAGCTTAGTGCTGAAGAATTGATGCTTTTGAACTGTGGTGTTGGAGAAGACTCTTGAGAGTCCCTTGGACTGCAAGGAGATCAAACCAGTTAATCTTAAAGGAAATCAGTCCTGAATATTCATTGGAAGGACTGATGCTGATGCTGAAGCTCCAATACTTTTGGCCACCTGATGTGAAGAGCTGACTCACTGGAAAAACCCTGATGCTGGGAAAGATTGAGGGCGGAAGGAGAAGGGATCGACAGAGGATGAGATGGTTGGATGGCATTACCAACTCAACAGACATGAGTTTGACCAAACTCTGGGAGATGGTGCAGGACAGGGAAGCTTGGTGTGCTGCAATCCATGGGGTCGCAAAGAATTGGACATGACTGAGCAACTGAACAACAACAGTATAAATGGATCAAAAAGAATTAGAGGCCCTGAGAAGTAGAAGTGGGGGCGTCAAGGGGTTCCAGGCCCTCATTCTACCATCCAGCCCCACATCTCCATAATTCTCTGAGACTGGGAATGATAAACACAGGAGTGGTGCAGATGCATTGCCTCACTCCTTGGGACCCAAAATCAGTGTCTTGAGAAGGGGACAGTTAAGGCATCCTGTCTCCATTCGGGAATTATACCAAAAGGCCATGGAGGTAGCAGGTTCTGATGTGGACGCTGATTACCTGGGAAGGCCCAGCCCCACCCGCTGAGAATCCATTAAGGCGAGAGGGTAATGGCGAAGGCTCATACAGTGATGAGGATGAGGCTGGGTCCCAGCCCCACTGCACACGACCTGCCAGCCTTTGGAGGACACGTTTACTCTCTGAGCCTCGTTTTCCCCGCAGGAAACCTGTTCAAGACTAACTGGTGTGTGTGGCTGCCATACAATTTGGTGAGATGAATGTAAAGTGCCTTGCACTCCATAAACAGGAAAGACTGGGATCATCCACCATCCACCCCAAGCACCTTCATTAAATGACAACATGAAGTGCCTGTTTATTTAGTTCACATAAACATCAATTTAGAGAAACAAACTAAGAAAATCTAAGGAGACATTATTACGAAGAGCTGAATTAGCTTAGAAACCAAATGAAAATAACAGGTAGCAATCACTGAGTGTCCTTTTGAGAGGGGTGGCGCTGTTATATATATTTTATCCACATCAGCTCACTCAATGCTCACACCTCGATGAGGTTAGTACCATTACCAATATCTTGATACTCTTGAAAAAATAAGGCAGAAAAAGATTAAGTCATTTCTCCTAGACCACACAATTCTCAGGTGGTAGAACACGGCTTCAAATTCAGGGAGTCTAGACTGCCAGTCGTTATGAGCTGAACTGTGTTCCTCCAAAATTCACATGCTGAAGTCCCAACCCCAGCACCTCAGAAGGTGACTGCATTTGGAGAAAGAGGCAATTAAGAGTGGTCCTAATGCAGTACTCTTGCCTGGAAAATCCCATGGACGGAGCCTGGTGGGCTGCAGTCCATGGAGTCCCTATGAGTCGGACATGACAGAGTGACTTCACTTTCACTTTTCACTTTCATGCATTGGAGAAGGAAATGGCAACCCACTCCAGTGTTCTTGCCTGGAGAATCCCAGGGACCAGGGAGCCTGGTGGGCTGCCGTCTATGGGATCACACAGAGTCGGACACGACTGAAGCGACTTAGCAGCAGCAGCAGCAGCAATGCAGTATGACTCATGTCCTTAGAAGAAGAGATCTGGGGACTTCCCTAGGGGTTCAGCTGGTAAACATTTCGCCTGAAATTCGGGAGAAATGTTCGATTCCTGAGTTGGGAAGATCCTCTGGAGAAGGGAAAGGCTACCCACTCCAGTATTCTGGCCTGCTTGGAGAATTCCATGAACTACAGTCCATGGCGTCACAAAGAGTCGGACACGACTGAGCGACTTTCACTTTCACTGATGGTCCAGTGGTTAAGGCCTCTCCTTCCAATGCAGGAGATGCAGGTTCAATCCCTGCTCAGGGAGCTAAGACCCACATGCCTCTTGGCCAAAAAACCAAAACATAAAACAGAAGCAATAAAACCTGTGCACATAAAAAAAGAATCCTAAAAAAACTTTTTTGAAAAATTTTAATTTTTTCTAAATAAAAGAAAAAGAGATTTGGACCCAGTGAGGGAATGCAAGGGGCCCAGGATCACACAGTTAAGCTCATAGGAGGACGCAGTGAGAAGGTGGCTGTCTACAAGCCAAGGAGGAGGCCTCAAAGAAACCAAACCAGCTGACACCTTGACCTAGAACTTCCAGCCTCCAGAACTGTGAGAAATAAAGGTTTAAGCCATCCAGTCTGTGGTATTTTGTGGTATCAGCCCTAGCAAACAGATATGCCAGTCCACTCTGTGAATTGCAAAGCTATTTGAATTTAAAACTCTACAGCTTCTTCCTCATGTTTAGAGTCACAAACAGAAAGTACATGCTACAAATTACAACCAAACTCAACTGAAATGTCAATATTTGCCCATTAACTGAGGTCAGCACCTATGTAGTCCTTAACCCACCTAGAGACAGCAACAGATTCAGTCCCAATAGAAAGGTCATGACCGTGGGCTCAGGCTCAAGCTGACTGAATCTTGAAAGCAGGGGTCATATAAAGAACCCCTCCAGGCTATGAGCTGTCACGTGATCCAACCCTGGAAGCTCCATGGGGACAGGGGTTCTTGACTGCTCTGCCCACTGATATAGCCCCCAGTGAAGAATGGCTGGCACATAGCAGGTGCTCAATAAATATTTCTTAAAAGAAAAAAAGGATAATGTGATGCTGGAGAAGGAAACAGACTGCATGGAACTGAGGAACATGCCATTTTCAGGCTGTGAGGACTGTGGCAACTATTAGCCACTGACCCTTCTATGCCAGCTTCGTGGGAGATCCAGGGGCACCTTCCAGAGGAACAGCAGAGAAGGCTCCCAGGTTCCCCTACTTGGCCAATGAAAGTATGTAGTGAGCAAACAAGAAAATAGCAGAGCTAAGCGCTGCTTGGAGCCCATGCTCAGTAAACCTGTGTGTGAAGCTGACCAACTCAATTTGATTGCTAAAGAAATAAAACCCTTAAGGCTTTTCTGATAAAGAACACAACATGTTTTCCTTCCAGCTCCTCAAAAATAAGACATGATTCCTATACTCTTGAGTTAATATTTTAAGAAAGTTTGCACCCCGTGTCCAAGATGTCTAGGATTTTGAAGTCAGGGTATTTCCAAGTTGTATGGGCATCTGGGTGATTCTTATAACTCCCTGAAAAACACCTCTGTCCTTACCTGAGAGCTTGAGACAACATGAATTGTGCAGCTGCGATCTCCCTGCCCTGGCAGTCTCACTGTCAGCCAGCAACTCATAGCACTGCTCACATGCACTCGAGAGGAGAGTGGAAAATACACAGCATATTTCTCCTGCTTTATGATAAGACGAGGCAGTACAAGGCGGAGAACAGTGAGCAACTTGGGATTTACAATGAATTTAAATGGAAGTTGGTGGGGTGCTTGCAGTTTGTCATCCAAGCAGCCTTGACACACGCAATTCCTGGAACTACCTTAATTCAGTCTGACATCTCTGTGGCAGTAAAGCAGCATCCTAAAAATAAAGCAAACATAATGCATCTTCTATGCTAGGCATGAAAAATAGTAGGATGCTTAAATGCTACCAAAATGGTAGCCCTTGGGATTCATTTGTGTAGCTGGGCAGACTGCCACAAAGGTTGGCCAAGCTGCTAAGTGGAGGACCACAGGGGCTGCTGGGTTCCTCTGCTCTTTACGTGGACATAATCTGCTTTGTCTTGCCTTAGATACATATTTGAAATATTTTATTAAAAACTTATCTAAATGTATCAACACCACACAGTATCTGGTGACCTCTGTCATGATTGATGACTTTCCCAAGGACAGTTTGGCAGAAAACATACTAATGTGTTCAGTCATATTTACACACAAGTAATTGTTTATGGTAAAACAAGAAGATCTGGGAGGCATTGGCTTGTATTTAAACAACAATAACCCTTGTAGCCGTGTTTAAAGTAGTATGCTCATACTTCCCTTGAGTGAAAATTAGTATCTATATTAAATGGTTGAGTTGAAAAAATAGGTTAAATAGAAAGGTTGGCATAATGGTAAATTAGAAATCACCAGGTTAAAATTTGCACATTACTGTCACTATCTCACGATTATATCAAGTTATGTTTAAGCGGTATTGTGGGTAAGAAAGCAACATGGGAGACTAGTATCAGACAGATCTGGGTACAAATTCCACTTCCACTGCTCACTAGCTATGTACCCTTACCAAGTCTCAGGATTCTCTGCTGTGTGGAATTGTTAAGTAATGCAACAGATAAATGATATCAAATGCAGTATAGATGTTCTGTGATACATAACACTAGATTCTTTATAGACTCACAACTAAAAAAATATTTCATTATTGCAAACATGGATTTTTTTTCAAAGCTTTTGATGCTATCTTTCAATTCAGTTTTGTATTTCCCTCACAGGTATCATAGGATGGGACTCTGGCCCAGTGATCATGGCTAGACTTTGTAGGATGGTCCCCTCCTGAACCATCCCTACCTAATTACAACCTTACGCTTCCCCAAGTACACGCTTCTTATTTTCTAGGATATATTTGGAGTGACACCTGTCAGAAAATAGTTCAGTACACCATTCAGGGCCAGTATACCTGCTAATTTCACATACATCTATTTTGGGATTCAAGGAGAGACATCTAGAATTCATCAAGTTGTATAACCAAGAACCTGCCCCAGATGAACCTTAGCTAGTGGCTCTGGGATGACAGGATCACTTCTGTCAGTTTTACAAACAGACAAATAAAGAAATACCTGGAGCTTTATCAGTGGGACCTTTTGTCTTCGGACTGAATGGGCAAAAAGCTTCATCTGAGGGGCTGCGACAGGCCCATCATTCAATCACAGCCTCTGATGCTCTTTTACATCTCCCTTTGCATCTTATGGACCCTTTTTACATCAGGGTAATTTATATGACTTTGAGAAAAGGTATTTAACTACGCTAGGCCTCTCCTTCCACGTCCACACAATGTCTCATAGAGTACCTGTCATAAATAATGAGATAATACGCACACGGTACGTACGACTGTGCCTGGTACGTAGTGACACTCAGTGTTATGCTTGCTATGGTTACAGTGCTGTCTCCTTAAGAAATGAAATGGCCCATATTTGGGCATCAGCATGCAAGTCATCAGCATCTAGTTGTGCTAGATAACTGACTAATGAGTACATGAATAGGTTGTGGTGATGGGGAAAGAAGACACACTTAATTAAGGCCCCTGAAATGATTTGGTGAGGAAAGCAGATGATAAACAGGAAGTTACAAGACAAGTGCTTGAATTCTTCCTGGAAAATAAACTCATTGTATGACCTTGAGCTGCTTTCTTCTTATCTCTCTTTCTTCTCAAAATTGAAAGTGTCTCCTGCATAGGTTTCTTTGAAAGATTAACTGAGATAAGCAAAATATCTGCATTCATCACACAAGATACACTAGCCATGTTCTTGTTACCAAGCATAAATTCATTTTCACAAACATTCATCAAAAGTCAGAGAAGAAAAACAACACTTAGAGCAGATTACTTATAGGACTGTCTCCCTAACCACTCTCCCGGATATTAAAAGCTTTACTCCCAGACCAAGCCAGATCATCAGAAAAATACATACCTGAGTTCCACTGCTCCTCCTACAGAAAACTCACTATCAAATTACATTACAGTATGAGGTTGCTTCCCAGGTGGCCCAGTGGTATGAGGCCACCATACATTATGGTATGAGGTCATGTACATTATGGTATGAGGCCACCGTACATTATGGTATGAGGCCACCGTACATTATGGTATGAGGCCATGTACATTATGGTATGAGGCCACCGTACATTATGGTATGAGGCCATGTACATTATGGTATGAGGCCACCGTACATTATGGTATGAGGCCACCATACATTATGGTATGAGGCCACCGTACATTATGGTATGAGGCCACCGTACATTATGGTATGAGGCCACATACATTACGGTATGAGGGGCTTCCCAGGTGACTCAGTAGTAAAGACTCCGCCTGCCAAAAGAGGAGATGCAGGAGACATTGGTTCAATCTCTGGGTTGGGAAGATACCCTGGAGGAGAAAATGGCAACCCACTCCAATATTCTTGCCTGGAAAATGCCATGGACAGAGGGGCCTGGAGGGTTACAGTCCATGGGGTTGCAAAGAGTTGGATACAACTAAGTGACTGGGCACATGATGTTGCAGACCATATTATATTGATGGTCCTCACAAGAATAAGCTCCATAAACCTTATTATTTGCATAATTCAGAGGCTGCCAAGGACATTTTTCATTACCCTTTTCAATGAGCTATTTATAAGATACTGCAGGAGAAAGACCAGCCTGGATTTAGGACAAAAAATGTTGTCCTGAGTTTTGAAAGCCTGAAGCAAATATAGATTTACTGTTTAGAGTCAGTGGAACAATCCAAAAATGCATTCTTACATTTATTCAAAAATATTTGCTGAGCACCTACTATGTGCCAGACTCTCCACTGGGATCCAGAAACACAGTGATGAGCAAGACGGGAGATATCTCTGCCTTCACAGACCTAAAGCCTAGTGGGATGGAAGAGATGATCAACAAGCAAATGTAGTTACAAAGCAGTGACACAGAATGAGCCAGAAGCAGATGCTGGGTACCTAGATGAGATCTATCATCACTTTAGGTAGATGCGGAGGCTCAAATAAAGCTAAGCTTGGACCAAGAGAGGCCTAGGAGCACCCTAGAGGGAAGATACACATATCTGTGGAAATCAAAGGGAGAAAGACACAAGTCAGGAAAAAGCTAGAGCTAGTACCAGGAACCTAAGACTGTGTTTCCCCTACCATGACCAGAACTGATCTATGTATATTCTTTACATCAGTACAATGTCTCCACGAATAGAATCATATTGTGCAGAGTGCTCATAACTATATCTAAATTAGGTTCTAGCCTCCTGAGGAAATTGGCCTGATTTTATGACTCTCCTAGAATAACTACATTCTAGGAGAAAGAATCAAAGAAAGAACAAAGAAATTTCTAGTATTACCTGAAATACAATCTTTGGCATTTAATTCATCACATAGAGAGTCATGTCAATGCAACCTTGCTGGTTTCTTTCCATAACCACTTACTTCTGAAAGGAGAGGGGAACACCAGTCTATACTGGGATTATAAATGCCTCCTTCAAATTGAATGCAACTGCCTTCTTCATTTGCAAAGATGCTGGATACCTTAGAGGTATCCTGGCACCAAGAAGTTTCACTAAGCAAGAAGGACACCACAGTTTCAGTTCTAGTCCTGTCACATAAAGAAATGTTATATATCCAGAGAAAACTAATTCAAAAAGACACATGCACCCCAGTGTTCATAGCAGCAGTATAAAATCCAAGACATGGGAGCAATCTAAATGTTCATCAACAGAGGAATGGATAAAGATGTGGCACATATATACAGTGGAATATTCCTTAACCATAAAAAAGACTGAAATAATACCATTTGCAGCAATATGGATGGACCTAGAGATTATCATACTAAGTACAATAAATCAGACAGAGAAAGACAAATATATGATATCACTTAGATGTGGAACCACCAAAAAAATGATACAAATGAACTTACTTACAAAACAGAAATAGATTCACAGACATAGAGAACAAATGTATGGTTACCAAAGAGCAGGGCATCAATTAAGAGTCTGGGATTAACAGATACACACCACTATATAGAAAATGGATAACCAACAAGGACCTACTGTATAGCACAGAGTATATTTTGTATATTCAAAATCTTTTAATAAACTATAATGGAAATAAATCTGAAAAGAATATATATGTGTATGTATAACTGAATCACTTTGCTGTACACCCGACACTATTACAACACTGTAAATCAACTACACTTCAATTAAAACAAAAAAGATGATAGATGAGGCTTGGAGGCTATATGAGTTCATTGAGGCTACTCAATGAAATTGGTACCTCATGTGCTTAGTGTAATAATAAGCTAAGCTAAGTCACTTCAGTCGTGTCCGACTCTGTGCAACCCCATAGACGGCAGCCCAGCAGGCTCCGCTGTCCCTGGGATTCTCCAGGCAAGAACACTGGAGTGGGTTGCCATTTCCTTCTCCAATGCATGAAAGTGAAAAGTGAAAGTGAAGTCGCTCAGTCGTGTCCGACCTCAGCAACCCCATGGACTGCAGCCCACCAGGCTCCACTGTCCCTGGGATTCTCCAGGCAAGAACACTGGAGTGGGTTGCCATTTCCTTCTCCATAGCCAATATTTACTGAAGGTTTTGGAGAAGGAGATGGCATCCCACTCCAGTATTCTTGCCTGGAGAATTCCATGGACTGTGGAGTCTGGTGGACTACAATCCATGGGATCGCAAACAATGGGACACAACTGAGCGACTAACACACACACACACACACTCTGAAGGTTTTCTATGGATTAACTAACAACAGCCTCATGAGGTGGGTATTGTTACATGGAGGGTCACATGACTGGTAAATTCAAACTCAAGCGGTCTGGCTCCGGAGCCCAGGCTTCTAACTCTACTTCACTCTCCCAACTCCATCCAGCATTTTCCCAGGGAATCTGGAAGGACAGATCAGACTATGGTTCCTTGGGATACATTCAAGTGTGCATCACCTCTTCTTAAAGGCCTTTACAACGTGAAATGAATGGCAAGAGAGCCTTCCCTGGGAACCCTCTGTGCTGCTGGTCCAGGATAGCCTCAGTGTGTGCCTGCTGTCTCGGTGCCCTCCTGGATCTCCCTTATCTCCAAGAACTCCTGTCTGGAAGAAGTGATACAGCCACCTAAGCCCAAAGGCGAAGAGCTGATGTCAGGAAGTTTGCTGGGCCTGTGCTCAAAACCCAGCTTAGCCATGAACACAAGGCCAATTACTTTGCCTAACTAAGCCTCAGTATTCTCATCTACTAAGTGGAACTAATAATAGCACCTACCTGCTGGCACTGTTGTGAGAAACATAGGAATCGAGGTGTATATGGACTGTATGTCTCAATTTGTGTAGTGTTTAGCAAATAGCAAGCACCTGCTAAAAATGAGCTTTTACCAACATTTGATTGAATGTTAGAGAAGTTTTCTCACATTGGCCTCCTCCTGGTGAAGACTCTGTGAACTTGAGACATGGAAACACACCTATGAATCTGAAGCACTTAGCCATAAACCAGGATGAGTAAGGGATGACCAGTCTTTCTAAGCAAATCACAGGTAGTTCAAAAAGTACCCATTCTAAAGCTAAATTACACTCCTGAAGTCATTAAAATGCAGTTTGGCTTTTGACCACTCCAAAGGCTTTAATGTATTCCAGTCCAGACTCCACAGGGCCTGGGCTGAAATGCTTTTACGGTGACAGGAGGGGGCTTCCCAGGTGACTCTAGTAGTAAAGAACCCACCTGCCAATGCAAGAGACATAAGCGAGGCCGGTTTGACCCCTGAATTGGGAAGATCCCCTGGAGGAGGGCATGACAACCCATTCCAGTATTCTTGCCTGGAGAATCCCACGGACAGGGGAGCCTGGTGGGCTCCATGGGGTCCATGGGGTCCATGGGGTTGCAAAGAGTCAGACTTTGCATTCACTGAAGTGACCTAGCACGCACTCACATGGCAACATGAAGTAAATCAATAGCCTTTGAGCTTACAATGTCTTTGGGGTTCTTTTTAGCCTCTTGGACTAGCCTGGATTGAGCTAGTGACAACTTCTGGGATCACTATGCTTTCAAACACAAGCAAGGGACCTACCTTACTTTGTCCTAACACTCTGGAATTACCTCAGGCACCAGAGAAAATTCTTTCTGTGGCATGAGCATGGCCACACACCAGTCCTGGCCACCTGCAGCCAAAGCAGCTGGCTGTACACCCTGGGACTTGACAAAGTGTCTATCACCTGACGGCATCTGGACACTCAGGTTCCATAAACCAGAGTCATGGACTTGGAGAAACCACCAGCTGATTAGTGCATCTATGGAACAAATTACCTCTTTTGATCTCATTAGCTTTGTAAATGAAAGCAATTAAATCCATTGTGAAAAATGAAGGTGTTGAATCTAACATGATCTGGCTCTGGGCCTCTTAGAAAGATTCCATCTGCAGAAAAAAGATAACCCACCCCCTACCCCCACCTTACTTTTAAAAACTTCCCATCCACAGCATTCTACTTACTTCCATAGTAGTATCCTACTTAACAATATGCCTGACTGTCTGCAAGTTCTTTTCTTCCACCCCACCTTCCACTCCTCATCACTGAAATTGCCACTGGCTTTAATTAGGTTTAATAAACCTCTGGGAAGCAAGGTCAGGGACACAGAGAGCTCAGATTACCGCAGTGGGAGCTTTCTCTTGCCTGTGGAGGACAGCTTGCATCCTCCCAAAGCTGGGAAAATCAAGGATGCCAACCACGTGGATAGACACGCTGCTGCTGCTGTCCAAATGGGAACCGTGGGTGGAGAAAATCATTTAGAAAAAGAGAGGGAGGCAAAGAGAAAATCAAGCCCAATCCCCGACAGCTGCAAATAAGGAAGCCTGGGAAAGGGTTACCTTGGATGAACTCAGACTTCCTGCTCACAGAGGGCAGGGTCCGGTTGAGCCCCAGGATCCTGTCCAGGTGGAAGGCAAACACCTCGCTCATGTCCAGAGACTGCTTGAGCAGCCCGCAGGGGCTGGGACCGCAGGCGGGCACAGAGGGCCGGGTAGTCCCCTCCAGCACCAGCAGGCGTGCTCCGCTCCTGGACTGGGCCGGCTGTAGACCCGCCACGGCGCGGTTGGCCAGCAGGCGCATCTGGCCGATGTCTTCTTTGCTCAGCCACGATGGGGCGCTCTCGCTGTAGATCCTGATGTTGCTCTCCACGGCCAGGGGCAGCTGCACATCTGCGCCCCCACCTCGTGCTCTTGGACCCTGGATCCACCTCCAGGGTCGCTCCCCAGCCTTGGCCAGGTTTCCTCCTGGGACGTGCCCGGGCACTTCAGAATCCACTGCCCTTGCAGCTACCTGAGGCCGAAGGGATGGTCCCACCAAAGCCTCGGGCCCTGGGACTCTCGAAGCCACCGCGTACTTTTTCCTGCGCTTCGGTTTCACTGTGCCACGGATGTTGGCTGGCTTGCTGCGCTTCGAGCGCAGGGTGATGTACACCACGTTGGGCTGCAGCGTGGTGCCATTGCCCTGGGACTCGGGAGGGGCCAGCGTGCCATCCAGGGGTATCTCAGGGAAGGGGGCCTCGGTGGCAGCCCGGCTCCGGTGCGGCCCCTTTCCTGCCGGCCTTGCGTGCTGGACAGAGGCGCGCCCCACCTGACTGACCAGGAAGCCCAGGTAGATGGCGCAGGCGGTGCCCAGCAGGAGGTTCCTCCGCGTCCTGGGGCGCCGACTGCTCCAGAGTTTCCGCACCCTCGGGACGCACAGGGAGCAGAGGAACCAGTTTATGAGCTGCCCTGGCTTGTCCGGGCAGCTCATTTCTCCGCGGTGTCCACATGCTGAACAGAGTTTAAACTCGGCCGTTGGTGCCTGCTGACATGAAGCATGGTTTTCTGAACGCAGCTGTCGCCTCCGCTCGGGTGTTTAAGTGGTCTCCAGTGGGTCGAGGTGGAAGTTAGGCGTTGGTGATGGAGCTGGGAAGGCTTCTGACACTGGCCACAACGAACCTTTTACACCCCCATTAGTCTCCCCAAGGAGAAGTCTGACTAGTTCCTGGGAATGAATGGAAAGAGTGCACTGAGTCACAGTCTCAAACTCCCGTTCAGTTCCTCCACAAGAGGAAATTTTTTAAAAACGGGACCCTTTCCTTTCATTACTGTCACCACTAAATGAATTTTTAAATGGAGTTAAAAAACAAACAAGATAGATCTATACATTTGATATTCAGTTGCAATTAGTGAAAACAAACTACCAAAATCCAAGACTGTTTTATAACTTGTAGCTAGAGTCTTTTAATTTGATCCTGAAGGAAAAGCATTAAAATTGGACAAATCCAGTTTTTTCTCTTTGAAATTAAAAAGTGATTTAAGAAAAGCAACAAAGGGTTTTAAAAATCTATAGCTATCTTCTATTTATTTTTAGAAGTCTTGCATTAATTAACTGGGCAGAAGCTCCAAATATTAACATTCAAAATCAGAAATATATTCTCTTAATCTGATGGTACAATCTTTTCTTCATAATACATTTCATTATCTTACATTAAGAGTCATTATACTATAAAGCCATACGTGTTCACGTATCTTGGAAGTAATTACATTTATTCAGTCATACACACACAAACATAAACACAAAACACGCATCTAACTGCTTTTTATTCCTTTTCTTTCCACCAAATTCAGCTGAAAGAAAACCCAAAGCTCTCTAGCTGTCTTTTTTCACGTTATTAAAAAGAAGAAGAACTGGTAAGCAATGTTACTTACACAGCTGGCCCCGTGCTTGGCTCCAGGAAGAATGTAATCTCTGACTCTAATGCAAAGAACTTTTAAAGGCTGAGGCATGTAAGTAGAACATATTTCATGGTCAAGAGTGTTCCACATTTCAAATATTTCAGCTCAGCTTTAAAAGTTCCCTTTAAAACTACTGATCACAAAGCAAAACGGATACTTGTTAACTGGCTGCTGACAACCCAATTTGAAGACGTGAGGGTTTTTTTTTTTTTCATATTAAAAAAAATGAACTTTAATTTTAAATTCTGAAAAAAACAAATGCCGTCCAGAAGCAGTTTTCATTCAAATATTTCTCCACTTATTTTTAACCCCCGGGAGCCCTCTAGTGTCCTGTTTAGAAACAGACTCTTGGAATTCAAAGGCATTTGAGAGGGTTTGCTTAGCAGCAGTAGAATAAAGGCCTCCTGAGATGAATGCCATCACCCCAGAGGCCTGGGATTAGAGCATCGGAGTTCCCAGGGACTCACCTTTTCATCCTGGCTGTGGCCAGAGTCACATTGATCTCCCACCTCTTCTGAGAAGTGGCCTAGAAATTCATAAAAAGGTAAGAAAGTGTTAAGGCAAATGAAGGTTAAAATAGAACAGGCAAATAGGAGTACACATGGGTAGGAAGAGACGTTTACAGTGTGCTGTTGCACAGTACAACAGATCACAAAAAGAAAGTTGCGGATTCTCTCTGATTGGAGGTATTTAAAAAACAGGTTAGTGATTGGTTTAGGTGATTTGTGTGTCCCGGTACAGAGGCAAGGGTTGATGACCTCTGGGTCTCACTTAGACGTACCGTTTTTGCTTCTACAGCAAATAGAATCTAGAAGGCAAACAGGCAGGCACACTGGAAGCAGATAGGGAATGACTCCCCGCCCCAGAAAAGAAGGTTGTGATATGGGGGTTGGAGAAATTAGAGTATTGTCTGTAATCCTAAAAAGACTACATTTGACAATGCAAAAAAGATCAAGGCATTAGAATATATATAGAAGGAAAGAGTTAACTTCCAAGTAATGAAATACCGAAAATCATAATAGAACTGTTCCTTTAGCACTCAAACTCAGATCTTTCTTCCTCTTTAAAAGTTCTGCCATGTGGAGGAACGAGACAGGACAATTCCAGTACTGACAGAGGCCTAGAAATACCTGTAGATTCTGTCTAAGCTTAATTAGAATTTAAGCATCAAATTGATTTCCATTGTACTTCAATACTCTTTTTAAAATTTGTATTGGGGTATAGTTGATTGATGATGTTATGTTAGTTTCAGGTGTACAACATAGTGATTTAGTTATACATATATATGCGTCTATTCTTATTCAGATTCTTTTCCCATTTAGGTTATTACAGAGTATTGAGTAGAGTTCCCTGTACTATACAGGAGGTCCCTGTTGGTTATCTACTTTATATATAGCAGTGTGTGCACGCCAATCCCAATCTCCCATTCTAGCCCTCCTCCCTACCTGTCCCCTACTGGTTATCATAAATTTATTCTCTAAATCGGTGAGTCTGTTTCTGTTTCATAAATAAGTTCATTTGTATCCTTTTTAGATTCTGCATATAAGCAATATCATATGATATCTATCTTTCTCTGATTTACTTCACTCAGTATGATAATCTCTAGGTCCATTTATATTCCTGCAAATGGCATTATCTCATTCTTTTTAATGGCTGATAATAGTCCACCACATATATATACCTCATCATCTTTATCTGTTCCTCTGCTGATGGACATTTAAGTTGCTTCCATGTCCTGGATATTGTAAACAGCCATACAGTGAACACTAGGCTGCACGTAGTCTTTCAAACCATGTTTTTCTCCAGATATGTGCCCAGGAGTGAGATTGCTGGATTATATGGGAGCAATACTCTTTAAAGCATACCTCCATGAGCACAGAATTACTTTCTAGATAATAAATATTAACTTCTTGAAAGAAAGCTATAACAAAGCTGGTTTGTAAAATTATCTTGTTATTTTCTTGTATTTAGAAGAATAACTGACCCGAACTCTTCAAAAATAAAAGTTAGTGTTTGGCAAAGGCCAGGATATACTAAGGGGAAAGCTCCACTGTTCCCAAAACTTGTTTTTTTAGTGGATAAATGTATAGGAAGTAGAAATGAATTGTCTGAGTTAGTGAACTTGGTTGACTGTCCCTCTTCTCCCCACATTTTTGTCCCTGACACCTCACTGATCATCTCAGAGGCCCTTCCCAGCCTTGGCCTCCTGACAGGGAGTCACCATTGCCCCAAAGCAAAGATCTCTGGTAGAGTTAGGAACCAGCTCATAGAACCATGGTTGTAGCTAACATGCTGATATTAAAAATACACTGGATAAGCAATGCTCAGCAGTAAGAATCAGAAAACTTTTTTTGTTGTTTGTTTGTTTTAGTTTTGGGCTGCATCGGGTCTTTGTTTCTGCAGGGGCTTTTCTCTAGTTGCAGAGAGCGGGGGCTACTCTTCGTTGCAGTCCATGGGCTTCTCGTTGCAGTGGCTTCTCTTGCTGTGCAGCACAGGCTTTAGGTACACAAGCTTCAGTAGTTGCTGCAAGCAGGCTAAGTTGCCCCACAGTATGTGGAATCTTCCCAGATCAGGGATTGAACCTGCGTCCCCTGCGTTGGCAGGCAGATTATTTACCACTGAGCCACCAGAGAAGCCCCAGAAAGCAATTTGAATCATTCTTCCCACTGCCTATTCAAACCTGCTCTGTGGACTAGTATAGCGCTTTTCAACTCCTTTGCATAAAAATTCAGACATAACTTCTATAGTCAGACTTAGATTATATTTTTAATGTCTCTATTTTAGTCACAGATATAAACTAATCAAAAGTTAGATTCTATGTAATAGTCAAGATGTTCACATTTATGTTTACAGCATTTCCCCTCTCTGGAAGCTTGCTATTCCTCAGAAAGTGTGGCCAAAATCTATAGAAAAAGGAGAAAGGAAATCCACAGGGGGTTGTTTTCTCTGTCTAGCCCCTCCTGTACCTGATCCTCCCGCCCACTCACTCTGCCGTGAGTGGCTCTGGCTGTCCCAGAGGTGAAGGGTGATGGGGAGGCAAAGCTAACAGCAGAAACGGCCTTGCTTTCCTCTGACGCGATAAATTGGCATGCTGGCTCTCTGGACGGGGCAGGTGCTTAAAGCTGACCCTTGACCGGGGAGGGGGTGGTGCCCCGCCTTTGAAGATCATGGCCTCTCTGGCTGGCTGTTGATGTCTGCTCAGCCCTTTGGAATCTGACAGCCTACTGTTCCGTGGAGTGCTCCTTGTCTCTTCAGGCTGTCCTCTTGGGCAGCACTTAAGATGACCGGCAGGCTGACTTTCTCTTTTGGGCCTGTGTGTATTGCTCACAAGTGGTCCAACAGACAGAGCCACATCCTCTGCCCCAGAGACCTCAGGCTCCCCAGGGCAGCAGCTGCATTCCCAGGCCTGGTGAACCCACATTGAAATGTGTAACCATTCCCACCTTCTGTTCAAGGTTAAAATTGAAACTGAACACAAAGGTATTTTTTCCCATCAGGTATCATGGGCTCCAAAGAGTAGTTTCATTTACTTTTAGAAAAATAAGGCTGAATTCCTTGAATGAGTCATGGTTTGAAAATTTGCTGCCATGCTCTAATATCCACATATGCCACATAAAGACACATAGAACACTCAAAATATTTGCATTGCTATGAATATTATTAGCTCAGAGAGACTGATAGGATAATCCTCACACCTAACATTCTCTCTCCATTGAAAAATAAACCTATCAGGAGAGCAAAGTGGAAAAGTAGACAATGAGACAATGGTGTGGCCCATTAAAATAACCCACTAATTTTTTATACATTTATGGAGAAGTAATGTGCGCAGGCACTGTGGTATGTGCTAATGTTCCACTTCTTTTTTTTCTTTTAACTCATATTGTACACTCTTTTTTTTTTTTTTTTTTTGGCCTGTGCCACACAGCTTGTAGGATCTTGGTTCCCTGACCAGGGATTGAACCTGGGTCCCTGCAGTTAAAGAGCTGAGTCCTAACTACTGGATCTCCATGGAATTCCCTAATATTCTATCTCTTCACCTGCTGCTGCTAAGTTGCTTCAGTCGTGTCCAACTCTGTTCGACCCCATAGACGGCAGCCCACTAGGCTCCCCCGTCCCTGGGATTCTCCAGGCGAGAATACTGGAGTGGGTTGTCATTTCCTTCTCCAATGCATGAAAGTGAAAAGTGAAAGTGAAGTCGCTCAGTCGTGTCTGACTCTTAGTGACCCCAAGGACTGCAGCCTACCAGGCTCCTCCATCCATAGGATTTTCCAGGCAAGAGTACTGGAGTGGGATGCCATTGCCTTCTCCATTTCTTCACCTAGGTGGTATTCATTTGGGGATAGCTTCTTGGCTATCCATTTACTATTTGTGTATTTCCATACATATCTTATCCTTTAATAAAACTGAAAAAGATGGTGGGTAAACAAATACTCATTTATATTCTTTATATCATGATCATAGACACTATACCCTTATATAGAAAATGAGTAAGAGAGTAATACTTTTTTACATCTTTTTTAATTACAGTGAAGAATTTGTGGTTTACAATGATGAATTCATTGAAGTGAAGTGAAATGAAATGAAAGTTGCTCAACTGTGTCTGACTCATTGTGACCCCATGGACTATGCAGTAGCTGGAATTCTCCAGGCCAGAACACTGGAGTGGGTAGCCTTTCCCTTCTCCAGGGGATCTTCCCAACTAAGGGATCGAACTGCATTGCAGGCGGATTCTTTGCCAGCTGAGCCACCAGGGAAGCCCGATGTATTCATTATTTCAAAATTAAATAAAAAGTTAAAGAACAATGAAATCACTGAAAATTTGAAAAAAAAAAATAGATACCTATATTCCATCCAGCTCCCCAGAGATTCCCCTTAATTTCTGTGAGAAGGAGCCCAGAAATTCACAGTTTGAAAAAGTCTAGTGTGAAAGGTTATAACTCAGGCTTCTAAAAGTTAAATGCCTAGTTTCAGAAACAAATTTAAACTTATCTACAGTCAAGTGGAACATCTTAGGTTTCACTGGCCATGAAATAATCTTTAAATCTTTCAAGGCTTCCCAGGAAAAGATACACGTGTGGAAAGACTGTTTGTCCTTTACCTGAGAGAAGTCCAGGACCAGAGCAGATGGTGAGGAGGGCTCTCCTTTCCGCACATCTGTCAAGTATGCTATTTGCTGCTGACGTGGGCGCAAGCTCACCCACCAGACGGATGCCTAAGGGCCCCCGTCACTGAAAAGCTTAGCGGTAAACTTCTTGCTGTGCTTGACCCAGACTTGGTACATAAGGTACAGACCCACAGATGGATACTTGTTTCTGGTCTGAGGCAGGAGAAAGATGGGCCCCAGGCTAGATATTTACAACTGGCCTCCTGTTTACATTTCTTGGGGCAAGAAAAAGATGGACTTCGGGCCAGACACTTACAACCTGTTTGAATTTCCTGAAACGGGATAAGTGGGCTCCAGGTTAAGATACTTACAACCAGCTTCCTGTTTGCTCTCCGAAATGGCCATGACACCTGAAACAAGATAAATAGCCAGGCTTTGCTTCCTGTGGATACCTTAAGGTAATAATCACGGCAGGAATAGAGAGGGGCTAAATCTTGTTTGAGTCAAGGATCAAGAGGTCACATATTTCCCATCCTTGGAGCAAGGGAGACACTGCACATGCGCAGAAAGTCTCCTTGTGGGTCAAAAAGGAGGGGGCACCACCCCATAATAGGTGATGCTAATATCCCATAGGCCTCTGGGCTGGAATCTATCTTGGAAAAAATGTTGGGGAGGATCATAGAGCAGGTCAGGTGTGGGGGAAAAAAAAAACAAAAACAGATAATTGGCTAAAGGTAAACAAAGACCCGAAAGAACCGCCCTATATAAAAAGGACTTAACTGCCTCCTACTAGGAGGGGACGCCCACACCCTTTCTCTTCCTGCATCTCTACCTTGCTATTGCTATTGCTAAGTCACTTCAGTCGTGTCCGACTCTGTGTGACCCCATAGATGGCAGCCCACCAGGCTTCCCCATCCCTGGGATTCTCTAGGCAAGAACACTGGAGTGGGTTGCCATTTCCTTCTCCAATTGCATGAAAGTGAAAAGTGAAAGTGAAGTCGCTCAGTCATGTCCGACCCTCAGCAACCCCATGGACTGCAGCCTTCCAGGCTCCTCTGTCCATGGGATTTTCCAGGCAAGAGTACTGGACTGGGGTGCCATTGCCTTCTCCGATCTCTACCTTAGTTCTGTCTTAACTAAAACTGTTTTTCTGTGTGCTTCCTCATTTGTGGTGCTGTGTCAGTAATAATAAACTTTGTACCTGCATTTACAGTTTTGCCTTTGCGAGACATGCATTTTTCAATGAGAGCAAAGATCCAGGGAAAAATAGCTTCTAGCCTCTAGCCCTTGCTGTTCTGATGGCTAGGATTTCTGGTTTTCATCCAGACTATGCAGGTTCAATTCCTGGGCAGGGAACTAAGATCTCGCTCACTGCTTCCTCTGTGAAATCAATTTGTGCTGACCAGATCTGTCCACTGAGTCCTGCCCTTTGCCTGCTGCCCTCCTGATCTCTAAGATCCGCAGCTCTTCTAGAGCTATAATCCTGGCTTTAGCCTCAGTTCTTGGGCCCGACTCCTGTCCTACTCGTCGTGGGGAATTTGCTAGCACCCTTATCACCGATCTTAACATCAGGCCTGGGCAGCAACAAGCTGGCCAGGCCTGTTGCTGAAACACCCTTAGCCTGATAAGCTTTGAAATTTTTTTATAAATGGGTTTAATTGGTACCAAGAAATTGGTGGTTCCTTCAAAAGTGATCCAAATTAGTTCTGTGTATTAATCACTCAGTCATGTCCGACTGTTTGCAACCCCATGGACTGTAGCCCACCAGGCTCCTCTGTCCATGAGATTTTCTAGACAGGAATACTGAAGTATATAGCCATTCCCTTCTCCAGGGGAACTTCCTGACCCAGGGATCGGACCCTGGTCTCCTGCATTGCAGGCAGATTCTTTACCATCTGAGCCATCAGGGAAGTCCTAGATCTGTCTCTAAACCTTTATAAAGAAGTTACAGGTTTTGTGTTGTATGTTCTAGAAATATGTGCACTTTCATCTGACACTTGATGACTCACAGTTAAGGACATCTTTCCTGTTGACTCAGGCCACCACATCTAGTCTCAGTAGGAGTTGTTGTTTGTTGTTTAGTCGCTAAGTCATGTGCAACTCTTAGAGACCCCACGGACTGTAGCCTTCCAGGCTCTGCTGTCCGTAGAACTTCCCAGGCAAGAATATAGGAGTGGGTTGCTATTTCCTTCTCTAGGGGATCCTTCTAACTCAGGGATCAAACGTGAGCCTCCTGCATGGGCAAGCAGATTCTTTACCACTGAGCCTCCTGGGGAGCCTTGTGAAAGAAAACCCAGTGTTGCCTCTGAGCTAGCCTTACAGATCTATGAAGTGGTGCTGAGTGTCCTAGATTCATCTCTCTTATGTGGCCAGGAAAGCCCCCAATAGGACTATTTCCAGGGAACAAACTACCCAGTCTTTCACGCACTGGATGTCCTCCCCTCGGTCCACTGTTACACCTGATGAAGAGTTACCCTGCTGTTTCTAGGTGTAGGAATCCCCCACAACAGTCCCTTTACCCTCATCTCACTAGGAACGCTGGTTCCATTTATTTAGAGTGTGTTTGTGTTAGGATGGCCCTGCCACACGATCGGAAACTGAGCAGTGTTTCCAGGAAGCAGATGAAATGTACTTCGACCAGTTTGACATCTGTTTGCAATAACAGATATTCATAGGGTTGTCATCTCACTTCTGAATAATTAGAGGATCTATGCATGTCATAGGCTTCCCTGGTGGCTCAGTGGTGAAGAATCCGTCTACAATGAAGGAGACGCGGGTTCAGTCCCTGAGTTGGGAAGATCCCCTGGAGAAGGAAACGGCAATCCACTCCAGTATTCATGCCTGGGAAATCCCATCGACAGAGGAGTCTGGCAGGCTACAGTCCATGGGGTCACAAGAGTCGGACACAATTTAGCGACTAAACCACCACCATTATAACCATGCATGTTATAATAATCAGCATCTGTTTTATAGTTTTAAAACCCAACGACACCCAGAGTCATGGTGGAGGAACAGAAAAAGTAGGTAAGTTGGAGGTAAGTTCCGTTTAAAAGCCCCAGACAGTCTAGACAACTAAGCTTCTCTGTTTCCACTGTGGATGCTGAAGGCCTCAATTCTCTGCTTCCTGCCCACACTCCAAGGCCACACAGAAGAAAGCCAAGACAGATAGACACACTGGCCCTGGGTCGTTCGTGGCTCAGGACCAAACGTCCTGGGCAGCAGTGGTTTTCTGTCTGTGTCTCCATCCTTAGGCTCCTTGCAGGAACCTAGTGTGGACAAAGGATCGCTGCTGTAAAAGAAATAAGCTGCAGGCAGAATACACTTAAAGGAAGGGAGGTCCCTGGCAATCCTAGACGAAATTTGCCACATTAGAAATGGAGCTATAAATGAACACCTTAAAAGTACAGGAAAATAAGACCAGGAGAAACTGAGGTCCCGTTTTGCATTTCTATCCAGTCGTTTTGAGACTCCGTTGTGCTCCAGATGATGGCTCAGACACATGTGGCAAACCACACACACGTGGTTATGAACAGATAGAAAAAGAGGATTAGAAAAGACAGAATGTATGAGTGTCATGTATCCGACCCATTGACCCTAGGAGTTCAAGCCCCAGGAAAGAACTACAGGCAAACTCTGATAGAGGGATTTACGTGTTTTATTCTGAGACAATGAGGTACTAGCAGCACAGGTCGGTCTCGAGGTAAGAAATAGAGTCAGGGAGCTACCCCGCTCCCTGCTCCCACTTCGAGAGAATGGCAGTTTGGGAAACAGAGGGGTGGCACTCCTGGTGTGGGCACCATAGAAGGTGGCAGCAGTGGCGAGAGGGCTGGGCAGTGAGTCCCTTGTAAGTAGCTCCACAGAGAAAACATCCCGGAGAGAGACTGGCGTGCAGTGATCAGAACTGAGCGGGTTTATAAACACACCAGTGACAAGTCCCTGTGGCAAAATAGTGCTTTTTGAGAGCTACTGGAGGTCTGCTTTCATGCAGGAGATGGGGAGCATCAGTGGAGTTGGAGTCAGTCCCACCAAAGAATGCTTGGTTCCCACAGACTGCCGAGACTCGAGGAAATATAGGTTGGACAACAAATTAACATTTATTAAAGACTCACTAAATAACGAAATGGACCAGGACTCTATGGTCCTAGCCCCCCATGTCCTCTGCCCACCTTTTGTCTTTGAAAATATCTTTAGCCAAAGAATAAGCATAATCAGAGAAGTGAGAAAAAACAGTCAGAAGCAAAGAAAAATAGTCAAAGGAGACCAAATAATAACAATGCAGTCAGTAAGCAAAATCAAGGGCTTGCAGTTCCTTCTCAGGGGCTATAGCTAAGATTCAGAGTCATATCCTGTGAGCTATTTTGCAGGTACTGAAACACCCACCAGGTGGAAAAAAATGAACTACATTATGACCAGACTATAGCCATGACATAAGCTGCCACAGTTCCAAGAACTGGCCTCAAGGAAAGGGGAACAAACAGACCCTGGAACTGAAGATTAACTGTACCTAAAACAATCAAGACGACACTGATCAGACCACAGATGACCAATTTCAAGACGACTATTAGAGCTGGCTGTGCTGTTTCTGCATGTAGACTCCCCCACCCCCAACTATAAAAGCTCTTGTCCCCGATTGTCAGTAGCGGGGTGGGGGATTGGGTCAGCCTTTGGACAGGTGTCCACCCTTCCCAGGGCTCAGATGGTAAAGAATCCTCCTGCAGTGCAGGAGATGCAGGTTCAATCCCTGGGTTGGGAAGATTCCCCTGGAGGAGGACATGGCAGCCCACTACTGTATTCTTGCTTGGAGAGCCCCATGGACAGCGGAGCCTGGCAGTCTATAATCCGTGAGGTTGCAAAGAATGGGACATGACTGAGTGACTGAGCACACACACTACCCTTCCCACTCATTGCTGGCATCCAAAGTGAAGCAAACTTTCCTTTCTACCAACCTGGCCTCTTTATTGGCTTTTGAGCCAGGCTCCACTTTCAGTTACAATACCAGTCCCTAAAGCTGGGTTCTGTCAGGGGAATGGTGTGTCTAAGACTCAGTAATGTCTCACTAAACACTGAATGAATGAATGAAAAGATTCAGATAATAAAGCACAGTCCCTAGACCAGTGGTTCTCAGACTCTGGCCCTGGACCAGCAGCTACCACTTCACTTGGGAATTTATTAGAAGCAAGTTCTTCAACTGTGCTTCAACCCAGCCCTCCCTCCAGATAATCTGATGCGTGTTTATGTTTGAGAACCATTGCCCTGATGGACGAACCCTCAAAAGAACTAGGCAGTCCAGGGAGAGAGGAAAAATGCCAAAAGAGGAAGGAAAGGAAAGAAAAAAGTTGTATGAAGACTCAAAAACATATTATGCAAAGTCATTCTGTACCTTTTCTCCCTTTATGAGTGTTCTTTTTCCTCCTCGACATTTAATCTGTTGGATTAGAACAGATAGAACAGGTTAATACACATATCTAGCCAGCCAGTCACCCAGCCCTCTGGATCCAAGCCCCTTTCTCAAAGCAAGGTCATGCTGTATAAATACTGGGGAAAGGAAAAATTTGAGAGAGACTGCAATTCACAGTCCATGAAATGAAAACCAGGAGCCCTCGTGGCTGGGTGTGGAGGGACTGAGGAAAATTGCAGGAAGAACTCAAAGCTTCCTCGGGCCAGCACCAGTTCTGTGCCCATAAAGACACCTTTTATGGTAAAATCACACTGGTTTCCAAAAAGCAGTCCTCAGGTTCCCATGGCCACATAATGTGTATTGCAGCCAAAAATTATAAGCCAGAAAACTTTGGTGAGAAGCCTGGAATGGATTCTGAAACTAAAAAGATGAATAGATACAAAGTGCTGTAACACATAGAAGAAAATCAAATATTTTTCTAAGAACGAACATGTTGTTTCTCTAAATATAACACACCCCAATTATTTCCCCTCAGGAAATCTTTAGTGAAGAAGGCATCATTTTGCAGTTCCCTGGGGGATGAAAACAACCTTGATTGAGGTCATCACCAGCTCAAAGGCAAGCTTCTTTGCTTTATCTTTGCACTAATTGCTTAGGATATAGAAATAACCAGACAATAGAGCTGATGACAGGAAATCTGTACTTGAATTCAGTTGAGCTGAGGAATCTACAAACAAAATACTCTTATCTCAGTGAGGTGCTTTTGGCAAGTGCTGTGGATGTCTGTGTCCCCTCAAAATTCACATGTTGAGACTCTGATGACCACTCTGATGGTGTCCAGGCCTTCGGGAGGTCATGAAATCATGAAAGTGAAGCCATCTTGGTGGAATTAGTGCCCTTAGAAGAAGAGACAGGGGCTTCCCTGGTGGTCCAGTGGCTAAGACTCCGCAGTCCTGATGTAGGGGGCCCGGGTTCAATCCCTGGTCAGGGAACTAGATCCCACATGCTATAACTAAGATCTGACACAGCCAAGTAAATAAAATAAAATAAAATAAAATAAAGAGGCAGAAGAATTTGCTTCCTGCCTCTGCTCTGTGTTGTATGAGGACACAGCAAGAAGACGGCCACCTGCCAACCAGGAAGAGGGCTCTCAGTCAGAGTCCCAGCATGCTGGCACCCTGATCCCAGACTTCCCAGCCTGCAGCACTGTGACAAAGAAATGTGTGTTGTTTTAGTTGCCCAGTCTGTGATAACTTGTGATAGTAGCCTGGACTAAGACACCAAGAAATTTCATTTTGCTCAATTTCCTCATCTGAAAAACTGGGATTATTGTATCTAGTTCAAGGGTTGTGCTAAGAGTCAAATTACATATTACATGTATGTAAAGCACTTAGCACCATGCTTCATACACAGAAGAAGTCATGGCTTATTCACCTGCTCCCTTTTTCTAGCAAGGATGATGCTGATGACTGAGCATTCTCTAAGGAGGCTGCAAGAAAACAGCGGTGGGTAAAACACTGATCAGCACTTAGTTTCAGATTCAACAGTCATTAGTCTTACTGAGTTATTAATATAGCAAATTATTCAGAATTTGACTATTTCCTTCTACACTTAGCAAAGGACTTAAAGATAATCAGGTACGTCCTGCTGGTTATTTTGGATTCAAATCTTTGGTAATTTTTGCCTTTATTCAAAATCAGTCTGTGGTAACCACGGGAGGCTATAGTCGATGTTCTTTAGCAATGTGATGGCCATGGGCAGGGGGCACTTGTTATACATGGTCTTGTGTGTAGATCATACCTGGACAGACTTCCCCTCAGGTAAATTGACATCTTCAGGCTGCTTAGACCCCTGGCAACATTACCAGAACAATAATGAATGATGTCAGTAGACATATAATAGATTAATGTTCATTTTACTCTTCTTAATAATAGCTTTCCTTAGGGTTGCTGTAAAGGTTAGATGAATTAATAAATAAAAGCCCTTAGCATATCAAAAAGGAGTTACCAGGACACTATACCAGGACACTATAGTGGGGGAAAAAAAAAAAAAAAGACCTTAGGAATGTTTACTTATCATGGCCAGAAAGAGATTCAAGTTGATCACACCCATCTGCTCAGAACTCAGGGGAGCGGTCACCAGTTGCTGGACGGTTTTAGATGTCCCTTCTCCAGGCAGGTGTCTCCCTACTATAGAAACACTTGTAAGGGGTTTATGAGAGCCTGAGGTGCCTGTTGCCGTGTCTTTAGGCTCCTATATTAGTCTTTTGTTTTTTTTTATTTGAAGTCTTTTTGGAGTAGCTACTCTGCGGCAGTCACTGTCAAGTCTCTTTGGACATAGTCATGGAGGAGAGTCAGTGGTGCCACCATCAAGAGGAGTATGGGATCCCACTGTCCAGGCCAGACTCTATTTTGGAGCTTTCACCCTTTCGGTTCTCCACCTCTTTCCCAGCCACCACCTCAGGACCTGCCCAAACCTAACAGATACATCTGGCTTCAGATCTAAATTCCTCCCATCCTGTCTTGCCCCAACACAGTCAAGCTGATCCCACCTACACACAGCCTCAAACACGACAATCCTAATCAGGCCAAATTTGTCATCTGCCAAGTGACTGAGCTAGAGTGCTTTGATTAGTTTTATAGATTATTCATTTTAGTTTGATGAATAATTCAACTGCCAACCTGTCATAAATTTCAAACCAAACAGGGGCTTATTTTTATGTATTCATTTATTGGACCTTGGGGGAAAGACATTGTCCTTTTCCTTAAGGGAAAAAAAAAAAATCTTTCAAAATGAGTTGAATTTTAACTAACATGTAAATAACCTTCCCTCTAAAATATATTAATTTTTAAATAAATAAAACATTTAAAAGATGAGCATGGAATTTCAGCAGCTAAAGGTTTTAACTGCCTGAGAAGCTGAGTGAATCTAAGTTCATCACTAAACATTTCTATCACTTTTATAAGTTTTCCACAGAGAACACAATTCAAGATTAAAATGTATATTTTCTGCTTCAGCATTATGTCAAGATAGATACTCTCACAGGCTTTTGTATTTTAAATCTAGACCCAGAATAAATAAGGACAAATAGAGAATCCACTGTTTGCAACTTCTCTAAAATGAAACATCTCTCAAATTTAAATTTTCCATAAATGGATATAAGTTCGTATGAGGTGAATATAAGAAATAACAAATATTAAAAAGAAAAAGGAGACATTTTAGAATTAGAATCCAAACATATATTTAGTATGCACTATACAAATAATGTTTAAAAGACAGCAAAGTGAGTAGGCAATAAGAAAAGATTAAAATGATTGAGTGCATATTTAAAAGAAATTTTAAAATGCCATTTAGAGATGGCATTAATTTTAATTTAATAGAAATTAAAATTCAGTGGATACAATTTTGAACCCTGGGCCCAACAATGTAGCTTATACTGAATAAAATCATCTACCAAAAAATGACTTTGAAGTTGGAGAAACATATAAGCAATCCTTGGAAGATGGCTTCCCAGGTGGCGCTAGTGGTAAGTTGAAGGCCTTGGAGAGTTAGCACAAGTGGATTGGAGAAGTTGGAATCCTTAGAAAGGGAAGTACATGGGGTACCCGAGTGACCTCAGACATCTCCCGTGGGCATCTTCCAGATTGTGGCCAGGGTGACGAGGGCTCCAGAAAAAGGCACAAGTCTTACAGGCTCGGACAGACATGGAGTCAGTGATGCCAAAGGAGCTGGGCTTTGAGGAGAGGGGGTTCTCAGACAGGCTGCACTTAAATCTACATTCACACTTCCCTCAAACTGTTGGTCAGCTTTCCACTGTGGATGTACAGAGCAGACCTGAAGAAAAGCAGGAAGGTGAATGCTGTCTGGGTTAAGGATAAAGGCCTGGTGCTCAATGGAGTCCAGGGGGCTGTGAACCAGAGGTCAAGGAAAAGTACAAAAATGGTGTTGCTGGCTCCCCGCCTCCCCCGAGAGCCCAGACACACCACCGGGCTTTGGAGGGGGACCTCCACCTGATCTCAGGGAAGCAGCAGTGAGTGGTGGCTTGAAGCAAGATCTTAGTTCTCTGCCCAAGAACTGAACCTGTGTAGACTGGATGAAAGGGGCTTCCCAGGTGGCGCTAGTGGTAAAGAACCTGTCTGCCAATGCAGGAGTCACAAGGGACACAGGTTAGATCCTGGGTGGGGAAGGTCACTTGGAGGACGGCAGGGCAACCCACTCCAGTTTCTTCATGGAGAATCCCATGGACAGAGGAGCCTGGTGGGCTACAGTCCATAGGCGAAAAGAGTCAGACACGATTGAAGCGATTTTGCATGCACCACTCACAACATGGATGAAGGCCAGGAATCCTAGCCACTAGTCCACCAGGGGCTATGAACTTGAAGCCAGGAAAAGTGGAAAAATGGTGCTATGGGCACCCTTCTCCCCATCCACAGCCTAGAAACAGCCCTGGGCTTTGGAGGGGGACCTCCATCCAGGGGTCAAGTTGCTGCTGTGCAGCGAGGGCTGCGATGTTCATCCCCACAACAGGCAGTGAAGCCTGGGCTCAGGCTCCCGGGGGATCATAGTGCACCCTCCTGGGCACTCAGCCTGGGTTAGGAGAGGCCTATTTCTCCATCAACCATCAGCAACTATGCAGACAGAAACTCTTCACCTCATTACAGAGGACACTTTTGGATCTTTCCTGTACTCCTTTCTCCAAGATGGAGCTAGCTGTCACCTCCTCCTGATTTATTCTTGCTCTTTATGTCTCTCCTTCCCTCTTTTGTTTCCAATATTTTACTTATTCCGTGATATTGTCATTTGTCACTAGTGCGATGCTGTTTTTGTTTGCAGGCAGCAGGAAACCTAAAACTCGATTCAAGCTACAAAATTCTACAAAAAAAAGTCAATCTACAAAAGAGAAATTGTCTTGGCTGGGATTGCCAGAACATCCAGGGTAGAGCCAGCCATTGGTCTGTTGGGTCACGTCTGGCCATGTTTCTGTTTTCTTATCCTGGCCTTGCCTCTGTCAACAGCTGACCTCCTCAGGCTGATCACCAAGTGGGTGGCTTCCTGGAACAATAGACCCTCCATGACCCCTCTTTTACCTCTAGCTGTAAAAAAAAAAAAGTTATAAGCATGGCACCAAACAAGATTTCTGAGCCTCATGCAGAAGACAATCAGTATAGTTAAAATGGTGCCATATAAGGTTACACCCTCATTGCTGAACCAATACCTGAAGTAAATGACTTTCAATTGTCCCTGGAGCTGCATGTGATAGCACTCCCATACAAACCCTTAATCTTCTGGCTGCTACACGGTGGGAAACAGACTGGTATTGGGAGACAAACAAAACATCCATTTTAACCACCATCTATTGCCCCATAAAACCGTGAGCGCCTGTAAGAGAAACAGTCCTGACATACCTCTGTGCCTTCAGATGCTACCTAGTGGCTGGCATAAAATCAAGATTGGATATTTGTCTGAATGAATGAGCAAATAAAATAATAGTTGATCACCTCAAACATGTATTTGTCACCAACCATTTCTGTAATTCTTAAAGCATATTGTAGTTGTGACAGTATTTGCACACCACCTCATTTTCAACCCCATCCTGCGTGGATGTAATTTTTACCTATTGCTTGCTGGGTCTTTCACTTGATTTCAACACATTACCGATTATTTTTAGAGCTGCTATTAACACAGACTTCAATTGCTGTCCTGTTTTTTCCCCTTGAGCAGTGAAGCAGTTGCTATGGAAACAGAATCCAATACCTCTGTCTCGAGCTCCACATCAATGCAGTTTGATGAGAGAGACTCACACACCACCTCCTACCTCTTTTTTTTTTTTTTTTTTTTTTATAAATCTGAAGATATATTACTTCCCAAAGATGCAAATCATTACTGGGGTGAGGCACCCTTGATGAAATGTGGGTTTGACAGCTTGTCCCAGAAGATGTATCAGAGCTCTCATCTGGAAATAATTCCTTAATCAGAGTTAGAGAAAGGTTTGAATGCTTGACTTGACGGAAAAAAAAAAAAATCGAAATCATGAGGTAGATTTCATATAAAGATGGGAGGAGGATCATTTTAATTGACAGCATGCAATCAGCACAAAGTCACAAAGTCACAGATCCACAACCTTTGCAGAGAACTATGTCTGGTGATTATATGGCTGAAGCATCTTTCCTCCCAACTCCACCTACGAGTGGAATGAGATTTGAAATCTGATCCAAGTGGGCTGCTGGGGAAGGGAGGAGTAGGGTCCTAAGCCTCTCTGGGAGGGCCAGGTTTCATCAGCCAAGGAAGGGTGAGGGCCATTCTCAGGAGGAAGCTTGAGCTCCTCTGCTCAAAGCAGCTATGGGAGGGCACACCAGCTACAGGAACTCTGTGGGAACCAACTGCCTCAACTGCATACAAGAAGAAACGATTCTTCACCAAGTCCTAAACTCTCAGAAGGAATAAATTTTCCAAGACAAAGCTTTGACCTTGTCAGCACTCCAGAATCTTTTATGTGATAGCTGGATGGGCTGTGATGGAATTTTCTATCCTGCAGTGAGATGTTTGCACAGAGTCTATCTCTGTGAATGTATCTCTGAGAGAACCTGGATTAACCCAAGGACGTGATCTAGAAGAAACCAGGATGGGGTGGATGCAGGGGACAAAGGGGAGCAGGGGAAATGTAACAGGAGGGAAAGAGGCAAGGCGCAACTTTTGAAAGAATGACATAGCCCAAGGACACAACATAAACCAAGTAGAATCAAATGGGACTAAGATGGCAGACAAGACTAGGCCTTGATCCTCAGTCAGCAAGTGAAATGACACACCCAGAGGTGCCATGACAGTTCCAAGGCACTGTTAAAAGACCAAGGAGTGGATAGTGGCCCAAATCCTGGAAATCTCTGCCCCTTCCCGAAAATAGGTGGAATAGTCCTCCCACTCACTAGCATATGAAATTAGCCAGCCTATAAGGACTAACCATGACACATTCCAAGACTGCTGTGCACTTGCCCTCTGTGATGGCCCACACTCGGTCTGTGGAGTGTGCTTCTCTCTGAATCTGAATAAATCCACTTTATACCTATCACTTTGTCTCTCACTGAATTCTTTCTGTGATAAGACATCAAGAACCTGAGCTTCACTAGGTCCTGAAACCAGGTACTGTGGATTTTGGCTGGATTCGAGTCCCACCCACATGGCTTCAAGTCCAAAACTGGGTTTTGGCTGGGTTCAAGTCCCAATCTGTGGCAAATGGTTTCAGAAGGATGACAATATGAGAGTCTCGTGTACCATTGGGTACCAAAAGCATAGGATCTAGCCAGAAGACAAACCACAGCTGAGTTATAATGAGGGTATTGAGATACAGGCTAACAAGCAGCTCAGGGATCAGACACCAGCCAAAAAGGTGTGTGTCCAGACCAGAACAAAATCAATAGACCAGTAGCAGAAAAGGAGAAAAGATAGAAGATGAAGCCAGGCTGAGGACAACAGATGGATCTCACCCTGATTCTTCTGCGAAATCTGGTCGATTTTGTTGCAGGATCTTTTACTCAATACAGTGATGTTTTGGTTTGGGGGGTTTTTAAAGTTTCTTATTTTTTTTCCTAAGTCTTATTTGAATTTGTTACAGTACTGCTTTTGTTTTATGTTTTGACTCTTTGGCCCCAAGGCATTTGGACTCTTAGCTCCCCTACCAGGGATTGAACCTGTTCCTTCTGCACTGGAAGGCAGTCTTGACCACTGGAACACCAGGGAGGTCCCAAGTGCAATGTTTTTAAACTGAACAAGCTAAATATCAGTTTTTATATTTGTTTTCTTTTCGATTATCTTCTTGTTTGGTTTATAATCCCAACCTTATCAAGTTGAGACTTTAAAGATAACACTTAGTATATTTGCTCTTGACCTATGTTTTTTCTGCCTCAAGAAAAAGAAGATTATCCATGAGCTGGACTGAGACCAATTCTCCCAAGTGCCTTTGTTTTGTTCTTTGCTGTGTTAACCCTCGCCCTAACCCTAAACCCATCCCAGCTGCTCCCAAGGAACATTCAGTTCCTAGTCGCTTTTCTAGAAGAGAAGCAGGTCAATATTATTAGTGGAGCATGTTCTACATACCACCCGATTTGGAAATACTTTTTGTCCAGACATGCACAGGCTTCCTAACTTTGAATACTCCACAACAAAGCCAGACCACACTTCTCCCACGTCTACCTAGGACTAAGGAGTATTGAAGGTTGCCAGGTTCTCTGCAGGTACTAGTTGGGGATTTTTTATTGCCTTCTTCATAGCAGGCCCATTTCCAAGGTACCCATTACAGATCATACTTTCACTTGCTCTGCTTTGGACAAAATTCCAAATTCCAAAATTGGACCTGCTCCTCCTCTGCTTCTTACCACTTAAACCTGCCCGCATGCCTGCACCCACTGCATTCAGTCTCTCCGTCTTCTTTCTCACTTATTCTTGTTTTAAGAGTTCTACTGTATTCCCCATGGTCACTCCACTCTAGGATGGCTAGGATGCTCAGTCTGGATGGACTGAGAGGGTTTTTTTATATCCCAGGAGAGCTCAGAACAAGGCCGAGGCCACTGTAAGAACACTGGCTTTTACTCTAGAGAAATAGCCACTGGAGAGTTTTCAGCTGAGAAGTGGATTTAGTCTAAAAATGATGCAATAGGATCACTCTGGGGATGGTTTTGTTTTTAATCTGTGAGATAAATGTTATCAGCATTCCCTTTTTATGAATGAAGAACTTGCTGTGCAGATCGCTTAAATGATGTGTGAATGTGGTTGCCATTAGCTGAGAGGGACCCATCTAGGAGGTGAACATATCTGAAGCAATATGAGGGGTTTACTTTTCTACTTTCCAAGGCCCAGAGACCACTAACTGCCCACCTGTCTAGGCTCAGTACACCTGTGCTCTCATGGTACACACTTCTTTCTGCAAGGGTTACATCAGATACTTCAGGTTGACACCAGGACTCCCACTGCTTGGTCTTGCTCTGAAAACAGGGGTATGCTGGAAAATATTTCCCAGTCCCTTGGGGCTGGGGGGAATAGCGTTTTTGAGTATTTGCTGATTTCTGTGGTTGGTGTAAATATTCAAATTCTAGCTCAAACAATGTGATTTTACTGAATATGGAGTTTGGGAGAGAAGTACAGTCTCCTGTCAGCTGAAGTTTACCCTTCACTTGAGCCTTTATGATAATTTTAAAGGGTTAGTGACAATCTGCCTGTCTATCTAGTATTTGTACCCCTGAGCCATGCTTAGTCACTCAGTCATGTCCAACTCTTTGTGACCCCTTGGACTGTAGCCTGCCAGGCTTCTCTGTTAGTGGGATTTTCCAGGGAAGAATACTAGAATGGGTTGCCATGCCCTCCTCCAGGGGATCTTCCTGACCCAGGGATCGAACCAAGGTCTCCCGCATTACAGGTGGATTCTTTATCATCTGACCCACCAGGATAGCCCAAGAGTACTGGAGTGGGTAGCCTATCCCTTCTCTAGGGGAACTTCCTGACCCAGTAGTCAAACCGGGATCTCCTGCATTGCAAGTGAATTCTTTACTAGCTGAGCTATGAGTGAAGCCCATTTGGGCCCCTAAGTCAGGAGAATTTATGGCTGGAGATAAGGCCAAAATAGATGGGAAAAGTAATTTAGACTTGAACTAGAGGTTGAAGGATGGATGATAAAGGAAAATTAGAATAAATCCAAGGTTGTGGAATTATGACAGGCTACATAGCCAAAGGAGAGCTCAGTGGTTGAAATCACTGATCCTTGGCTGATGGCTCCAGAGTCCAGAGCAGAGATGACTAGGATGTAAATCTGAAGAGATTCCAAAGTCAAGTCGGCCAGTCAGAGGTCTCAGGAGTAAGTAGAGGAGGAAAGCCAGTCAATGCAAAAAAGAGGCTCAGAGAACCAGATAGTAGGCAAAAGCAGACACTAAAGCATGGTATTTGCCAAAGTCCTACTTCTGCAAACCACCTGCTTCAGACTCTCCAGGAGTTCATTTCAAAAAATATTTCTGATGTAGAGTATCTGGGTTGAGTCAAGGAACTATGTGACTTTTAAAATCTTTCTAAGCTATTTATAGAGAATATCATGCTTGGGAACATGGTAGATATCAAAGGCAGAAGGAGTCAGGATAGTGAGGAATCCCAAGAGCCAAAAAGAGACACTGAATTAGATTAGAGTTTAGGGCCAAGGCAGCGATGCCTGAAAGGAATAGGACCAAGCTAACAGGATAACACACCAGCCAAGGTACAGGATATCTAGCCAGGAGCTGATGCTGAGACTCGAACACCAGGCCCATGTGAGGCATCCTCAACACAGGTTTATAAGGGTCCTGAATACATCACCAGGGAGTTTTTAACTTCTTGGCAATGGGTCCAAGAGAAAACTCTATTCAGGAAGTGACATCATGATCATTTTACTTTCACGGTAAGATGGAGGAAGGCAAAGAAACAAGATTAGAAATAAGGAACTTCCCTAGTGGTGCAGTGGTTAAGACTCCACACTGCCAATGCAGGGGGCCTGGGTTAGATCCCGGGTCAGGGAACTAGATCGCACTGCCACAACTAAAAGAGCCCAGTGATGCAAGTAAGACCCAGTGCAGCCAAATAAATAAACAATAAAGTCACTATTTTTTTTTAATTAAGAAGACTAGCAGTAAGGAAACCAATGAAGGGAGCAAATCTACTGAAAGATGATGAAGGCATGAACAGTAGCTGAGACCATAGGGATGGAACTGTGAGGTTAGTTTTAGAGACATTTCAGAACTAGAAAGTTAGAGACATTTCGGAGCTAGAACTAATGTAGGATATTTGATTGAATGTGCAGAGGGAAGGATAAGCAGAAATGGAGGCTAATTCCCACATTTTTGGATAAAGGGAGAGAGAGATAGGCAAAAATGGAAGAAGATTCCCACATCTCCTAGTAGGGTGGCTTGGTAAACAGCATCCTGCTGGGAGCAAGGCATGTAAGATGAAAAACAGAGAGATCAGGATTCTTGATGGCAAATGAGATAAAACAAGTCAACTGGCTAAGACCCCCAAAAAAGGCTTTTTCTGTTGAATGAAATCAAAGGGAGCCTTGAACCAGCAATGGAGTAGTGGACAGTGGTAACTACAATTGTCTTCTCAGAATGCATTTTCATAACCCTTCTAATAAGTCTCCAGTTTTTAAGTACAGCAACGTCTGATCTACCCACAAACATAGGAGCAGTGAAGGAGGCAGGGCTGGCCAGTGTGCCCACGCTTTTTCCAGAATGATGGGTTCAGAGGTGGTCTGAAGACCTGAGCATGCCAATCAGGGCTTCATGAGACTTCTCCAGTACCGCCAGCAGGGACTTTCTCCTGGAGTTGTCGTCTTTGGGGAAATGTCTAGGAAGAATGAACAACTACAGCAGCAAGCAACCCTCTTCCACAACAACCTAGAAAAAAGTGTAATTGTATGAAGTTCAACAGAGACCAACTCAATTGCTGAGACAAGCAGAGTTGAAAAATGGAACAGTGTGAGTTCCGGGCATAAGCAGAGGCCTGGGTAATGCAGGTATTTCTTTGATCATATTAGCTTTTTCAACATCCCTCCCAAACAATATGAGGAAATAAAGGCCTTTTCTCCCTTTGGCTAGTTAGCAATGGGACTCTGAAATATAAAACATGAGATTCTCCATGAATACTTGCTGAGAGGCCAGAGCTACAATTGGGCCTCAGGGAAAACTCAGTCTGGGGACTGGATTGTCAGACTGTCAGCAGAACCCAGCCCGCCTTTCCTCTGTGTGTCTCTGTGGATGCTGGTCTCCTTTTCTCTCACTACAGACTACTTTCCATCGTTGGCAACGTGACCACATACAGCTCCCTGGGTTCACTCTTCATTGGTTCTGTCTCTGTTTCTGAACCAGGTTCTATCTCTATATTTGAACTTGAAAGTGCAGAGAGTACAAGGCAGGCAGTTTTACTCTCTACCTTTTATTCTCTGTGCTTTTAAGTTCAAAAATTCTAAGGGAGGAATCTGATCAACTGCCTTGCAATCGTCGCTAGGGTTTTGCAGTCCTACCCCTAGCTTAGGTTGGGCCAGGATGATACCCCTGAACCAATGAAATGAAGTCAGTGGGGCAGACTTGTGTAAGAGAACAGCCAGGCTCATGGAAACCGCAAAGTCAGAGAAGGGAGAGGAATAATTCCAAGAAGGACAGGCATACTATTCCTGGAAGAAGGGCAAACACAGCATAGGTGTCCCTTACTGAAAGGAAAATGTTTCACATATGCTGAATCTGAAGGCCCCCCAAAAAAGTGAAAGTGAAAGCCACTCAGTTGTGTCCAACTCTTTGAGACCCCATGGGTATAGTCCATGGAATTCTCTAGGCCAGAATACTGGAATGGGTAGCCTTTCCCTTCTCCAGGGGATCTTCCCAACCCAGACATAGAACCCAGGTCTCCCACATTGCAGGTGGATTATTTATCAGCTGAGCCACAGGGAAGCCCAAGAAAACTGGAGAGGGTAACCTATCTGAAGCCCCATGAATGATGCAAATGAGGCCATGAAAATGTGAAGTTAACATTATTGCTTAACATCTATAAGAGACAATTTATGCATGTTATTGATTCTAATGAAACAGGTCATCTTAGCCGAAACTTCAAACTGTAAAGTATGTGTAAATTTACCATGAAATTATCTAGAACTTTCATTTTCAGAGGAATTTTTGTTCACTTTGAAATGGTTATGGGCTATAGAAGAGTGGGTGTTCGCGAAGAGTCGGACACGACTAAGCGACTTCACTTTCACTTTTCACTTTCATGCATTGGAGAAGGAAATGGCAACCCACTCCAGTGTTCTTGCCTGGAGAATCCTGGGGACAGGGGAGCCTGGTGGGCTGCCGTCTATGGGGTCGCACAGAGTTGAACATGACTAAGTGACTTAGCAGCAGCAGCAGCAGAGTGGGTGTTATAAGAGCAAAGAATGGGTCATAAGTCACAAAAAGGCAAGAGCTCAAGAGCAAAACATCTAGATTTGTATTTCTCCCTTCTGGGGCAAGAGACAAGGTCATGAGCTAGCAGAGTCTCAGAACCCCAAGATTTTTTATCTCAGCCACTCGAACAACAGGGTTACCGCTGATGGAGAAGGGGAAGTTTATGAGCAGGGTAAGGCTAGGGTAAGTTTGAGTTTTCTCTCAGGTGCTTACAAGGAGAGGTCAAGGGAGCTATTAGAGGGACTTCCTTGGTTAAGTGGCTAAGACAACGCCTTCCGATGCAGGAGGTGTGGATTCTATCCCTGGCCAGCAATCTTAATCCCACATGCCTCCTGGCCCCAAAAGCAAAACATAAAACAAGATAAACATTGTAACAAATTTAATAAAAGACTTTTTTTAAAAGGGTCCACATTTAAAAAAATCTTAAAAAGAAAGGAAACTGTTAGAAATGTGGGACTGGATATCAGAAGAACAGTCTGGTCACTGCTGCATTTTTTTTATTGAATTACTGGTTTTATTTTTTGTGATTTCCTCTTTGTTTTTAACATTTGACTTTCAGGGTGGGTGGATTTCATGATTTCAACTTATATATCCTATGTACATTTTGGTGACAATCCGTTTTTGGTCATTTTTTTTTTAATTGAAGTGTCTTTGTTTTACAAGGTTGTGTTAGTTTAAGGTGTACAGCAAAAGGATTTAGTTATACATACATTCATGTCTGTTCTTTTTCAGATTCTTTCCCTTGTAGGTTATTACTCAGTGTTCAGTAGAGTTCCCTGTGCTATTCAACAGGTCTGATATTAAAAGTTCAGAAATAAATGAGGAACCATCCAAGCAGATTGAGGAAGCCTTCAGATTATGCGAGGAAAACCAGGAAGAGGGATGTTCTGAAGACATGTCAATGAAAAACATCAAAGAAAAGATCACTGTGACAGTCCCGCTGAAGGGTCACAGAAGAAGTGACTAAGGATTAGTCATCGATTTAGCAATGTGGCTGACATCGGTGATGTTGACAGTTTCCATGAAGCGATGGCGCTCAAGGCAAAAGTCACATTTAAGCTGGGAATGCCAGCACAGGAATCAGAGATTAAGTGGGACACTGTCCTGGAAACAGAGGATCCTAAGACACAATCCCTTAAGGCTCTGGTTCCTCCAGATCCCTAACCTGGACCACACTGTAGACTTTAAATATGTCCTAAGACACAATCCCTTAAGGCTCTGATTCCTCCGGGTCCCTAATGCCTCATAAGCCGCACCTTCCCCCCAACCCCTGCATTGGAAGAACAGGGGCTGGGAGGCTATTTGATAAACTAAGCACTGTTTGCGCTGTTTTCTTATGTTATTAAGAGAATCTGAGCACTGAATAAAGCTTTTAACTTAAAAGAGCTGCTGCTACTGCTGCTAAGTCACTTCAGTCGTGTCCGACTCTGTGTGACCCCATAGACGTCAGCCCACGAGGCTCCCCCGTCCCTGGGATTCTCCAGGCAAGAACACTGGAGTGGGTTGCCATTTCCTTCTCCAATGCAGGAAAGTGAAAAGTGAGAGTGAAGTCACTCAGTCGTGTCCGACTCTTAGCAACTTAAAAGAGCAAATCCCACTAAATCCTAAATCAAAGTTCATGTTCTCCCTCCTTACCAGCAGGTGGGGAGAAAGACCAAGTCAGAGACAGACAAAACCAAAGGAACTGCGTGGTGTCCTCGTATTGGATTTGCTGCCTGTGTTAATAAGTTTGTACTCTAATTGGAATAAAGTTTCATGGTAACTTTTTTCAATTTTATGAAGTTATAAAGAAAATCATACATATTTAAAGTCTACCATGTGGTGAGTTGATATACATACATTATGAAATGATCCACAATCAAGCTAATTAACACTTCATCACCTCCCACTGTTACATTTCTGTGTGTGGTGAGAATGATTAAGATCTACTCTTTCAGCAAATTTCAAATATACAACATTATAAGAAGGATAGTCACGCTGCCATACATCAGATCTCAGAACTTATTCATCTTCAAACTGACACTTCCAACCCTTTGACCAGCATCTCCTCATTTCCCCCACCAACCCCCAGCCCCTGGCAACCACCACGTTACTCTCTGCTTCGGCTTTTTTAGATTTCACATAAAAGTGAGATTATGCCCTTTATTTCCTTCTGTGACTGGCCTATTTCAGTATGCATAATGTCCTCCAGGTTCATCCCTGTTGCCTCATATTGCAAGATTTCCTTCTTTTTTATGGATGATAATATTTCATTGTAATATATGTATAGTAGCCTCTTGATGAAGGTGAAAGTGGAGAGTGAAAAAGTTGGCTTAAAGCTCAACATTCAGAAAACAAAGATCACAGCATCTGGTCCTATCACTTCATGGGAAATAGATGGGGAAACAGTATCAGACTTTATTTTTCTGGGCTCCAAAATCACTGCAGATGGTGACTGCAGCCATGAAATTAAAAGACACTTACTCCTTGGAAGGAAAGTTATGACCAACCTAGATAGCATATTCAAAAGCAGAGACATTACTTTGCCAACAAAGGTTCATCTAGTCAAGGCTATGGTTTTTCCTGTGGTCATGTATGGATGTGAGAGTTGGACTGTGAAGAAAGCTGAGCACCAAAGAATTGATGCTTTTGAACTGTGGTGTTGGAGAAGACTCTTGAGAGTCCCTTGGGCTGCAAGGAGATCCAACCAGTCCATTCTGAAGGAGATTAGCCCTGGGATTTCTTTGGAAGGAATGATGCTAAAGCTGAAACTCCAGTACTTTGGCCACCTCATGCGAAGAGTTGACTCATTGGAAAAGACTCTGATGCTGGGAGGGATTGGGGTCAAGAGGAGAAGGGGACGACAGAGGATGAGATGGCTGGATGGCATCACTGACTCGATGGACATGAGTCTGAGTGAACTCCGGGAGTTAGTGATGGATAGGGAGGCCTGGCGTGCTGCAATTCATGGGGTCGCAAAGAGTCGGACACGACTCAGCGACTGGTCTGATCTGATCTGATCTGAATGTTGTTATATCACATTTTCTTTCCCTATTCATCTGTTGATGGGCATGTAGCCTGTTTCCCTATCTTGACTACACTGAAGTGAACCCAAATGGGCAGATATCTCTTTGAGATATAGATTTCATCTTCTTCTAATACATATCCAGAAATGGGCTTGCTATATCCATTATAAATTTCTGTTCATAAACTTCCCATATCAGTGAAAGTGTTAGTTGCTCAGTTGTTTGAGACTCTTTGTGACCCCATGGACTGTAGCCTTTCCAGGATCCTCTGTCCATGGAATTCTCCAGGCAAGAATACTTGAATGGGTTGCCATTCCCTTCTCCAGGAGATCTTCCTGACCCAGGGATCAAACCAAGGTCTTCTGCATAGCAGGTGGATTCTTTACTGTCTGAGTTACAGGACCCGTAGCTTATTGTTAACAGTTCTTTTCAAACACAACTGGTCTTTTTCTTGTGATAATGGAAACTGTAGAGCTGCCTCTTACTCTTGATTTTGGTCCCCAAAATTGAGTTATAATCAGCTGAGATCCTACAGGGAGAAATTGATAAGTTAAGTTTGAAAATGGGACATCCACCTGAAAAGTATAAAAACACTCGGAACAGAGTCAGATTAGCAGAGCTTTGAGGTCAGGAACAAAGCAAGTAAAGCTGTAATGGATCAGCGGTGGATGAAGCCAGCTTAGAGAATTTTTGAACATACATGTCAAGCTGTATAGATGCATTACAATTTTTTACTTGCTCAGCTACTTAGATGCACGTTTCAGGTCTTTTAGAGGTCAGAATGAGGCATCCATGACATAATATTTTAGCAAGTATATAAACAATGAATAACCCAAGCATTGAAATCAGAGAGATTTTGACTTGAAAATTAGCACTGCGACCGACGCTCTGTGTGAATCTGAGTTGACTTTTCAAACTTTGCTCAGCATCCTCATCCATCAAATGGAGGCAGTAATGGCATCACCCAGTTGGTCTAAAAACTGAACAAGATAATGAAGAGAAGGGTCTATTGTAAACATCTATAGTAAATGCTCAGTAATTACTAGTTAGCATTAATGTAATTATCCCCCATCCAGAAGGTTTCCTCTTAGGGCCCCTTTGGTGACTTTCTCTCCTGCCTTCATATCTGACCCCACTACCAGTTCTCATCAGCATTCTCCATCAGCTGCCCCATGACCTTGCTCCCATGTCCTTCCCCACAGGTTACTTCCTGTGGGGTAACTGGAGGTTGTTACTTCCCTCTTACCCTGTGAATTCATCAACTGGAAACAATGTTGAGGAAAAATTACAGTCACACAAGACTTTGCTGGTGGTCCAGTGGTTAAGAATTTACCTTGCAATGCAGGGGAAACAAGTTTGATCCTTGGTCTGGGAAGTAACATCCCGCGGGGCAACTAAAGCCTGCAAGCCACAACTAGAGAGGTCGTGCTCCACAACAAAAGATCCTGCATGACCCAGTGAAGATCCTGAGTGCTGCAACTAAGACCTGACACAGCCAAATAAATAAATAAACATGAAAAAAAAAATACGTTCATGCCGACAAGCAAGCAAAAAGAGGCATGTGGGTTCACCAGCAGGCATTTAAAGATTACTTTATCCCAGATAAGATTGGACTCAGCAAACTTTACATTTTTGATGAGTAAAATCAAGTAAAAACTTTTAATTAAATGTGATACTAGAAGAAGATTTTGATCTCCAAACACAGAGAGTTTAAATTACCTGGACCATGCCATTACCTTGTTTTTAGAAAGATCCACAGACCAGCCCTTTGACTACACACTTAAGGCAAATCCTTTGTTTCTGACATAGATGAGGTGATCTGTAGGCTGAAGTTAGATGTTGAGGTTTGATCAGTCACCACGCAAGGTAGAATGAGCTGGATCGCTGGGAATATAGACATCCTTTCTTTATCATTATTGTTGTCATTGGTTGATTTGTTTCTTTGATTTTGTTTCATTTGCTTACTTGTTCAAAGCATTGAGGATCATTGGCAGGTGATGAGGCCCGGAAGGAAGAAGCAGCTCAGCCAGGTGAATGAGGTGGAGTGGAACTGCTTCAAGGTCCAGGGGACGTTCTGAGAGGCAGGGCTTCCTCTGAGCTTCTTGAACCAACAAGTGTCCCATGCCTGGAGAGCTGCAGCTATAGGAGCACAGGTGTGGTGCCCATCCCATTCGTTACAGACACTGCAGGTCTTTCCCAGACAACGGGATGCTGGTAGCTGGTAGCCTGGGGAAACTGAACAAGAAAAGAAGATGAAAGTGTCACATGGGCACTGTGATCACCTCAGAGGCCTCCTTTTAGGGTCTGGCAGGTGCTGAGGGATGGTGTGGGAACTCAGATGCTGAGATCTTGTAAACGTACTGCAGGAGGCATCGTAACTTCAGTATTAAACATAAAAGGGGTCTAATTTCATAAACCAACTGGCAAGGAATTTCTTCAACCTCCTTATATTTCAAATTGAAAATATGAGGTACAAACTATTTAAGTGTCTTGACCAAGAGTACGCAGGAAGGGAGAATGACATTTGCAGCAAGATTTTGAGCTCTACTTTACATATCTTAATTCATTTAATCTGTGCAATGACTGTATGAGATAACCTCTTTACACATAATGGAAGTGAGGCATATAAAGTTTTAATGGCTGTATAATATTTCATAACATAGATACAAAATTACTTAACCTTTTCCTATTGTTGAACATACAGGTTACTGCCATTTTTTTTATATCATTAAACTACATTTAACCATCAAAAAAAAGATTTTGAGATTTACTAAATTATAATAATACAGAATATAGGGCTCCCCTGGCTGCTAAGACAGTAAAGAATCTGCCTGCAATGCAAGAGACCTGGGTTTGGTCCCTGGATCAGGAAGATCCTCCGGAGAAAAGTAAAAATTGACTTTGACTAATAATAAGCATCTTCCTTACAATTCACCAATCCAGGTTCGAACTTCAGGTAAAGCCAGGTGCAAATTTATCAGAAAATAGTAATCCTTCCAAATACACACTACAGCCATAAAATGTCATAGCAACCCAATTCTTGGAGTGACCACAAATTTCATACTGAAAAATCTTACTTTCTGAAACCATGGACTATCAGGAACATTTCTGTTGGAAATCATTTCAGTAAGATGAAATATCCAAGTGTGGTCTGAAGGAGTTTAGTCATTGCATCACAGAACTTGATTTGTAATCCATGTGCAGAGTTTTGCATGGCAGTCTTGGATATAGCATTTGACATCTCTATTAACTTCATTTCCAAGGAAACAGATCCACAGGTCCCTTTCACAGGCCATAACTGATGGTGACCTCTTTACACACAGTCCTACTTTGCTTGGAGCCCATCAGAACAGTGCTTCAGGACTTCCCTGGAAGCCCAGTGGTTAAGACTCTATGCTCCCACTGAATGGGTTTCAGATTTGATCCCTGTTTGGGGAACTAAGATCCCATATGCTACACAGCACGGTCAAAGGAAAAAAAAAAAAAAGATACTGCTTCATTTACATTGCACCTAAATGCCATTCTTGCAAAATCCCATAATTACTTTTTCTCTCGTGAAATGTCCCCACATGGCAATGAGTCAGTGAACCTGACTTTGGTAGTCCACAGGTTTATCTCTGGTGGTCTTAGGCTGATCAGGTAAGGAAAAGAATGTGTCTTATATTTCAAATATCTACTTTTAATTATCTGTGTTTTATTTCATTCTGTAAGGAGTAACAAAATAATCTCACTGCACACCAAAGGATGTTTATAACTTAAAAGTTTCCATGCTATAAACATAGAAAATTCTTGAGATCAAAGAGGAAGAAAATCACTGTATTTAAAATGAAAAACAAATATGAAATGAAAAACAAAAACCAATGACTAAACTCCTTGGTTCTTCTTTTACTTTCCCCAAATCCAGCCCATGCCTCATATAATACAAGAATGATCAAAAAAGGTGTTTTTCTTTCCTCCTTAGCAATATGGCCAGGCAATGCTTAGTGACAACGACCACTGCATTGCTTAAGAGATACTGAAAAACTTGAAATACTGATGAATTTCCAAAACCTCCTTCCCAGTCCTCATTCTTGACATATAACCTTGTTTTCTACTTCACTGAGAAGCGGGAAAAAATCAGAAGTAGAACAACAACAATAACAACAAAAATTGCACATCTTCCCAACCTCTTGCAGCTGCACCTGTATGCTATCACTGGTCGGGATGTTCCTGTTCACCCAACAGGGCTCCTCTCTCTCTTTTGCACTAGATCCCATTGCTTGGGAGGACATTGTTCCAGGAATTCCCTCCTTCTTTACCCTGGTCATCCACCTCCAAGACAGCCCCTGATGAACCTCAGCTCTTGGTACCCACACTGTGAAGCAGTCCCCTCACACGGAGTCAGGGCTGAAGTATGTGATCAACAGAATTCTGCGGATGCCCCGGTGTGTGACCTCAAACGCTAGGTCATAGAAGACAGTGGGGCTTCCACCCTCTTGGAGTTCTCACCCTGGGCAAGCCACACTGTGTCATGAGGACACTCAAACAGTCCTCTGATGAGGCCCATGAAGAGAAACTGAGGTCTCCCCTGAGAGACAGCCAGTGTGCCCATCCCATGAGCAAGCCTCCTCGGAGGTGGAGTCTCAGGGCCCATCCACATCTTCAGAAGCCAGGAACCACAGCCAGCATATCCATGCAGCTTCAGGAGAGACTCTGAGTGAGAACCCTACCTACCCAAGATGCTCCCTAATTCCTGACCCACAGAAACTGTGAGAGAGGACAAATGTCTAATGTTCCCCAAGATAATATAAAATGGGACAATTTGTTATGCAGTAATAAATAATACATCTTCTGTGATCACAGGACTTGAACTTCTCCCCACCTTCCCCAGAGGAAAAGCATAGTCCTCTGGAGACCCCACAAGGACCCTCCTATCCTGCCTGTGGGCTAAGTCACTGCACTGTATCCAACTCTTTTCGACCCTATGGACTGTAGCCTGCCAGGCTCCTCTGCCCATAGGATTCTCCAGGCAAGAATACTGGAGTGGGTTGCCATGCCCTCCTCCAGGGGATCCTCTCTACTCAGGGATTTAACCCACATCTCTTACAGCTCTTGCATTGGCAGGCAGGTTCTTTACCACTAGTGCCACCTGGAAAGCCCCCTTCCTATCCTGCTTGCCTCCTATTTCCTCCCTGGCTCCACCATCTTCTCACCACCACAGGCCCACCCACAGTGACCCAGTTGTCTTCCTCAGGAGCATCAGGACATCACTGTTCCCTCCCCTCTCCCCCTGCTAGCCCATCCCTCTGTGTTCCACTCTCAGGGAGGCCCTCCCTGATGACTTTTCCAGAAATGCAGCTTCCCACATATACCCACACCCACACACATTCTTCTTTCTCTTTCCTTTAGTTTTTCCTTCACTCGCATTACTGTTTAATAGACCTCATATATTATGTATGATGGGCTTCCCTGGTGGCTCAGATGGTAAAGCATCTGCCTGCAATGCAGGAGACCTCGGTTCGATCCCTGGGTCAGGAAGATCCCCTGGAGAAGGAAATGGCAACCCAGTCCAGTACTCTTGCCTGGAAAATTCCATGGATGGAGGAGCCTGGTGGGCTACAGTCCATAGGGTCACAAAGAGTTGGACAAGACTGAGTGGCTTCACTTTAACTTTCATTATAGATGATGCCTCTGCACTGGGTAGCTGAGAGCTGAGTTGGTGCATAGATTGTTGTCTCTTCCCAATGTGGATACACTGCCCAGTTTATTGTGTGTCCTCCATAAAGATTTCTCAGATGAATACATGAGAGTCAAGGATGCATGGATATCCAATCAATATTAACTTAAGGGGATTTCTCTGGTGGTCCAGTAGTTAAGACTCTGGGCATCCACTGCAGGGGTTGCAGGTTTGATGCCTGGTCAGGGAACTAAGATGACATGTGCCTCTCAGCATGGTAAAAAGATTTTACAAAATAATACCTTAAAATGCCACAAATATAGGCTTTTGTGACTGGCTCCCACTTTATAAAGATGCCTCTAAAATTTACTACTAGTTTGCATAGCAAATATACTGGTTCTTAGAATCTGTATCTTTTGTTTTGTTTCATCTTGATTTTCTTCTCTCATTTAGAAGTTCTCTGTTTTTTATATTTCATTCCTATTATTATGTTCTCATTCTACACTGCTTCCAAGACTTCATAAAATTAATATAAATAAATAAAGGCAAATAGTGTTAGTTCTATCCTAAACTCAAAATAGGTGATTAAAACTATCACTGGTTCAGTATATTATAGTAAACTTTTTGAAGAACAAAGATCTAACTTTTTTGTGAACCCTATTTTAAAAACTCAATAAAATGTAATTGTTTTATTTTTCATTGAAGTAAACTTTATTGTAAAATAGTTTACATGATAAATAAGCTTTGGATTGGGAAAGGAACATTTATTTTTAACATTTTGCATCATCAATTCTTCTAGCATATTTTTCTAGTGTCACGTTATTCTTGGAAATTTTTGTTTGCTTTCATGATATAATAAAACTCTTCTTGAAAATTAATTGTTTTAAATTGATGCCTTCTTTTGCAAAGAACCCAGGGAGAGTTCTTTTCAACACTAAAGTGAATGATTACACTATCTAGTGAATAAACAGGATTTTTCTGCCTTCACACAATTCACAGTTCCTCATTCTGTATAGAATCTAAATTTGGGATCAGGATAGCACATATCATAGGATTTGAAAAGATCATTTAGCAACTATGGAAAGGAGAAAGGTAGCCTAGATTTTACATCCATACTTACCCAAAAGAGCCATCAAATGATAAACAGGTATTCAGAGATCAAAATGGGAAGTAACTGGTTTTGATTCTAAGGGAAAGGATAAAATGGTACTTCTCAGTATATGTTTCACTTTATAAACTTGTCTTTTGTATTCAGTGAATGGTCAAAAAAGACAATAAAATTAAAAAACATATCTATCTATACACACACACACACACACACACATATATATATATATCTTCTCATATGTATGTAGTTGATATACTTTACCTAGCATAGGAAATAGTGTTAACTTTCACAAAATAATCACAGACTTAATACTTTTGTAGATTTTATTTTTTATTTATTTTGCTATTGAAATATAGTCAATTTTTTGTTCAGTCACCAGGTCATGTCCAACTCTTTGTGATGCTATGGACTGTAGCATACCAGGCTTCCCTGTCCCTCACGATCTTCCAGAGTTTGCCCAAGTTCATGTCCATTGAATCAGTAATGCCATCGAATCATCTCATCTTCTGTCCCCCTCTTCTCCTTCTGCCTTCAATCATTGTAAATAGTTGATTTACAGTGTTTCAAGTATACAGCAAAATGAATCAGTTATACACACACACATACATGTCTAGATCATTTTTTGTTATAGATTATTACAAGATACTTAAAATAGTTTCCTGTGCTATACAGTATGTCCTTGTTGTTTATCTATTTTATATACAGTAGTGTGTGCCTGTTGAAGAAGCTCTATACAGTCAGCAAAAACAAGACTGTGAGTTGGCTGTGGCTCAGATCATGAACTCCTTATTGCCAAATTCAGACTTAAATTGAAGAAAGTAGGGAAAAGCACTAGACCATTCAGGTATGATCTCAATCAAATCCCTTATGGTTACACAGTGGAAGTGAGATATAGATTCAAGGGATTAGATCTGATAGACAGAGTGCCTGATGAACTATGGATGGAAGTTTGTGACACTGTACAGGAGACAGGGATCAAGACCATCCCCACGGAAAAGAAATGCAAAAAAGCAAAATGGCTGTCTGAGGAGGTCTTACAAATAGCTGTGAAAAGAAGAGAAGTGAAAAGCAAAGGAGAAAAGGAAAGATATAAGCATCTGAATGCAGAGTTCCAAAGAATAACAAGGAGAGATAAGAAAGCCTTCCTCAGTGATCAGTGCAAAGAAGTGGAGAGAAACAATAGAATGGGAAAAACTTGAGATGTCTTCAAGAAAATTAGAGATACCAAGGGAACATTTCATGCAAAGATGGGTTCAATAAAGGACAGAAACAGTATGGACCTAACAGAAGCAGAAGATACTAAGAAGAGGTGGCAAGAATACACAGAAGAACTGTACAAAAAAGATCTTCACGACCTAGATAATCATGATGGTGTGATCACTCACCTAGAGCCAGACATCCTGGAGTGCGAAGTCAAGTGGGCCTTAGGAAGCATCGCTATGAACAAAGCTAGTGGAGGTGATGGAATTTCAGTTGAGCTATTTCAAATCCTAAAAGATGATGCTGTGAAAGTACTGCACTCAATATACCAGCAAATTTGGAAAACTCAGCAATGGCCACAGGACTGGAAAAGGTCAGTTTTCACTCCAATCCCAAAAAAGGTAATGCCAAAGAATGCTCAAATTATCACACAATTGCACTCATTTCACACACTAGGAAAGTAATGTTCAAAATTCTCCAAGCCAGGCTTCAACAGTATGTGAACTGTGAACTTCCAGATGTTCAAGCTGGCTTTAGAAAAGGCAGAGGAACCAGAGATCAAATTGCCAACATCTGCTGGATCATCGAAAAGGCAAGAGAGTTCCAGAAAAGCATCTATTTCTGCTTTATTGACTATGCCAAAGCCTTTCACTGTGTGGATCACCACAAACTGTGGAAAGTTCTGAAAGAGATGGGAATAACAGACCACCTGACCTGCCTCTTGAGAAATCTGTACGCAGGTCATAAAACAACAGTTAGAACTGGACTTGGAATAACAGACTGGTTCCAAATAGGAAAGGAGTACATCAAGGCTGTATATTGTCACCCTGCTTATTTAACTTATATGCAGAGCACATCATGAGAAATGCTGGGCTGGATGAAGCACAAGCTGGAATCAAGATTCCCGAGAGAAATATCAATAACCTCAGATATGCAGATGACACCACCCTTATGGCAGAAAGTGAATAAGACCTAAAGAGCCTCTTGATGAAAGTGAAAGAGGAGAGTGAAAAAGTTGGCTTAAATCTCAACATTTAGAAAACTAAGATCATGGCATCTGATCCCATCACTTCATGGCAAATAGATGGGGAAACAGTGGAAACAGTGAGAGACTTTTTTGGCGGGGGGGCTCCAAATCACAGAAGATGGTGACTGCAGCCATGAAATTAAAAGATGCTTGTTTCTTGGAAGAAAAGTTATGACCAACCTAGACAACATATTAAAAAGCAGAGATATTACTTTGCAAACAGAAGTCCATCTAGTCAAGGCTATGGTTTTTCCAGTGGTCATGTATGGATGTGAGAGTTGGACTGTGAAGAAAGCTGAGTGCCAAAGAATTGATGCTTTGAACTATGGTGTTGGAGAAGACTCTTGAGAATTCCTTGGACTGCCAGGCGATCCAACCAGTCAATCCTAAAGGAAATCAGTCCTGAATATTCATTGGAAGGACTGATGTTGAGGCTTAAGCTCCAATACTTTGGCCATCTGATGCAAAGAACTGATTGATTTGAAAAGACCCTGAGGCTGGGAAAGATTGAAGGTGGGAGGAGAAGGGGAAGACAGAGGATGAGGTAGTTGGATGGCATCACTGACTCAATGGACATGAGTTTGAGTAAACTCTAGGACTTGGTGATGGACAGGGAGGCCTGGTGTGCTGCAGTCCATGGGGCCGCAAAGAGTCAGACAGGACTGAGCGACTGAACTGGCTGAACTGAACTGTGCGTGTTAGTCCCAAACTCCTATTTATCCTTCCCTCTACAACCTTATTTTAGAACAGTTCTAGATTCACAGAAAAATTTAATCATACAGGATAGAGTTCCCATATACCTCATCCCTACTCTCTCACAGTTCCCCAGTTAATAACACCTTGCATTAGTGTGGTACCTTTGATATAATTGATCAACCATTATTGAAACATTTTTATAAAATAAAGTCTGTTGTTTGATTAGAGGTTAATTTTTACATTGCTCAGTTCTATGGATTCTGAGAAATGTATTATATCAAGTACCAACCATGATTATTACATTATCATGCAGATAGCTTCACTGTCCTTAATCCTCCGCCATCACTCCCCTCCTCCCTTGAACTTCTCACGACTACTGGTCTTTTTAGTATTAATATCTCCATAGTTTTGTTTTGTCAAGAATATCATATAGTTAGAATCATACAGTGTGGAGCTCTTTTAGATTGGCTTCTCTGACTTTAGAATATGCATTTAAAGTTTCTTCATGTTTTTGTTGTGGTTTGATGGTTTCTTTCATTTTTTGTTTTTTTTTTTTTAATTTAATTTTATTTTTAAACTTTACATAATTGTATTAGTTTTGCCAAATATCAAAATGAATCCGCCACAGGTATACATGTGTTCCCCATCCTGAACCCTCCTCCCTCCTCCCTCCCAATACCATCCCTCTGGGTCATCCCAGTGCACCAGCCCCAAGCATCCAGTATCGTGCATCGAACCTGGACTGGCATCTCGTTTCATACATGATATTTTACATGTTTCAATGCCATTCTCCCAAATCTTCCCACCCTCTCCCTCTCCCACAGAGTCCATAAGACTGTTCTATACATCAGTGTCTCTTTTGCTGTCTCGTACACAGGGTTATTGTTACCATCTTTCTAAATTCCATATATATGTGTTCGTATACTGTATTGGTGTTTTTGTTTCTGGCTTACTTCACTCTGTATAATAGGCTCCAGTTTCATCCACCTCATTAGAACTGATTCAAATGTATTCTTTTTAATGGCTGAGTAATACTCCATTGTGTATATGTACCACTGCTTTCTTATCCATTCATCTGCTGATGGACATCTAGATTGCTTCCACGTCCTGACTATTATAAACAGTGCTGCGATGAACATTGGGGTACACGTGTCTCTTTCCCTTTTGGTTTCCTCAGTGTGTATGCCCAGCAGTGGGATTGCTAGATCATAAGGCAGTTCTATTTCCAGTTTTTTAAGGAATCTCCACACTGTTCTCCATAGTGGCTGTACTAGTTTGCATTCCCACCAATAGTGTAAGAGGGTTCCCTTTTCTCCACATCCTCTCCAGCATTTATTACTTGTAGACTTTTGGATCACAGCCATTCTGACTGGCGTGAAATGATACCTCATAGTGGTTTTGATTTGCATTTCTCTGATAATGAGTGATGTTGAGCATCTTTTCATGTGTTTGTTAGCCATCTGTATGTCTTCTTTGGAGAAATGTCTATTTAGTTCTTTGGCCCATTTTTTGATTGGGTCATTTATCTTTATGGAGTTGAGCTGTAGGAGTTGCTTGTATATTTTTGAGATTAGTTGTTTGTCAGTTGCTTCATTTGCTATTATTTTCTCCAGTTTCTTTCGTTTTATTAGTAAATAATATTCTACTGTATGGATGTACCACAGTTTGCTTACCCACTCATCTATTGATAGACATCTTGGTTGCTTAACAATTTTTAGCAATGAATAAGGCTGCTAGAAAGATTAGATGTAAGTATCAATACTTTTGTGTGAATACCTGGAAGCATGTTTACCAAATTATATGGTAAGACTGCTTATCTTTGTAAGAAACCACCTACCTGTCTTTCAGAGTAACCACACCATTCTGCAGTCCCACTTGCAATGAATGAGAGTTCCTATTGTTCTAAGACATTTTCATAATTTGCTACTGTCAGATTTTTGGATTTGAACCATCCTAGTAGGTGTATCGGAGAAGGCAATGGCACCCCACTCCAGTATTCTTGCCTGGAAAATCCCATGGCTGGAGGAGCATGGTGGGCTGCAGTCCATGGGGTCACAAAGAGTCAGACACAGCTGAGACTTCACTTTCACTTTTCACTTTCATGCATTGGAGAAGGCAATGGCAACCCACTCCAGTGCTCTTGCCTGGAGAATCCCAGGGACGGGGGAGCCTGGTGGGCTGCCGTCTATGGGGTCGCACAGAGTCAGACATGACTGCAGCGACTTAGCAGCAGCAGCAGCAGCAGTAGGTGTATAGTGGTTTAAAAGTGTGAGGTAACTTTCAAATATTTTAACTTGCAACTTCCTAGTAACATATGATACTAAGCATCATTTTACATAATTATTTGCTATTTTAAAATCTTTAATGAGCTATCTGTTCGGATCTTGAGTCCACTTTTTAAATTGTGTTGATGACTTTCTTACTATTTAATTTTAAGGGTTTTGTGTATATTTTTGGATACAAGTCTTTTTTGTCTGACATGTATTTTACAGATATTTTCTCCCATATTAGGGTTGTCTTTTCATTCTCTTAACATCTTTCAAAGAGCACTATTTTTAATTTTAATAAGCTCAATTAATTGTTTCTTTTATTCATTGTGGTTTTAGCATTGCATATAAAAGCTCATCACCAGACTTAGTGTCAGTTAGGTTTTCTCCTATGCTATCTTTTACAAGTTTTTAAGTTTCGTATTTTATATTTAGGTATATATTTGTCTTAAAATTTTGTAAAAATTATAAAGTCTGCAGCTAACCTAGTTTTGCACATGGATGTCTAGCTGTTCCAGCACCACTTTCTTTCAAGAAAGAAAGGACAATTCTTTCTCTATTGGCTTCTCTATAAAAAACAATCGACTCTCTACATATGGGTCCGTTTGGGGCTCGCCATTCTGTTCCATGGATCTATGTGTCTATTCTTTCACTAATACCACATTATCTTGATTATTGTACTTTCCAGTAAGCCTTGAAATTTGGTATTATCATTTTTCTTTTCTGTCTTCAGTACTGTGTAGGCAATTCTGGGTCTTTCGTCTTTCTATATAAACTTTAGAATCAATTTATCAATATTCACAGAATAAGTTTTTAGGATTTTTATTTGGATAGCTTATAATCTACAGATCCACTTGAGAAGAGTGACATCTTAACAATACTTTTTTCTGTCCATGAACATGGAACATTTCTCCATTTCTTTAGTCTTTCAGTTTTGTTCAAAATTATTTTGTACTTTTCCTCATATAGGGCTTATATACATATTTTGTTATATTTATTCTAAGTATTTTTTTAGTGATAATGTAAATGGTATAGTACTTTTAACTTCAAATTATACTGTCTGTTGCTGGCATATATAAAACTATTGACATATATAATCTAATTTTGTACATGGAAAAACCTGCTATAATTGCTTACTTGTTCCAGGAGTTCTTTTTGTAATTCTTTGGGATTTTCTACATACAAAATCAAATCATTCATGAACAAAGACAGTTGCCTCTGTATATCTTTTTTTTTTTTTCTTGTCTTATTGTTTTAGCTAGTACTTCTATTACAGTGTTGAAAAGCAGTTGTGAGAGGAGCTATCCTTATCTTGTTACTTATCTCAGTGGAAAAGCTTCTAGTCTTTCACTGTGAAGTATGATCATAACTGTAGGTTGTTAATGATGTTCTTTATTAAACTGAGAAAGTTCCCCTTCCTCAATTTCTGGTTTACTGAGTATTTTCATTAAGAATGGGTATTGGATTTTGTCAAATGGTTCTCCTGTATCTATTGATGTGATCATGCAATTTTTTAGTCTGTTAATATGATGCATTACATTAATTGGTTTTTTAATATTGAATCATTCTTCCATACCTGCAATAAGTCTCACTTGGACATTGCGTATAATTCTTTTTATAATATTGGTGGCTTCTATTTGCTAATGTTTTGCTGTGGATCTTCTCATGTATAGTCATAAGTGATACTGGTCTGTAGTTGTCTTGTGATGTCTTTATTCGGTTTTATTTTTAGGGTAGTGCTAGCCTTATAGAACTTTTTTAACTTATATGCAGAGTACATCATGAGAAATGCTGGGCTGGAAAAAGCACAAGCTGGAGTCAAGATTGCTGGGAGAAATATCAGTAACCTCAGATATGCAGATGACACCACACTTATGGCAGAAAATTGAAGAGGAACTAAAGAGCCTCTTGATGAAAGTAAAAGAGGAGAGTGAAAAAGTTGGCTTAAAGCTCAATATTCTGAAAACAAAGATCATGGCATCTGGTCCCATCACTTCATGGGAAATAGATGGGGAAACAGTGGAAATGGTGGCTGACTTTATTTTTCTGGGCTCCAAAATCACTGCAGATGGTGATTGCAGCCATGAAATTAAAAGACACTCCTTGGAAGGAAAGTTATGACCAATCTAGATAGCATATTAAAAAGCAGAGACATTACTTTGCCAACAAATGTCCATCTAGTCAAGGCTATGGTTTTTCCTGTGGTCATGTATGGATGTGAGAGTTGGACTGTGAAGAAAGCTGAGCACCGAAGAAATTATGCTTTTGAACTGTGGTGTTGGAGAAGACTCTTGAGAGTCCCTTGGACTGCAAGGAGATCCAACCAATCCATCCTAAAGGAAATCAGTCCTGGATGTTCATTGAAAGGACTGATGTTGAAGCTGAAACTCCAATACTTTGGCCACCTCATGTGAAGATCTGACTCATTTGAAAAGACTCTGATGCTGGGAAAGATTGAGGACAGGAGGAGAAGGGGACAACAGAGCATGAGATGATTGGATGGCATCACCGACTCGATGGACATGGGTTTGGGTGAATTCCAGGAGTTGGTGATGGACAGGGAGGTCTGGCGTGCTGCAATTCATGGGGTCGAAAAGAGTTGGACACAACTGAGCGACTGAACTGATCTAAGCCTCATAGAATGAGTTAGGAAGTGTTTTTCTGTTTCTATTTTCTGAAAGAGTATAGATAATAGATATACATTTCTTCCTTAAATGTTGGTAGAATTCACCTGTGAACTTTTCTGGGCTTGGTGCTTTCTGTTTTGAAATGTTATTACTGATTCAGTTTCTTTGCATAACATTTCTTATGCAAATTGTGTACTTTATTTGAATTTTGGCAATTATGTCTTTTTACAGATTGGTCCATTTAATCTGGGTTATCAAATGTATGGCCATAGGACTGTTTATCAGAGAAGGCAATGGCACCCCACTCCAGTACTCTTACCTGGAAAATCCCATGGATGGAGGAGCCTGGTAGGCTGCAGTCCATGGGGTCGCTAAGAGTCGGGCACGACTGAGCGACTTCACTTTCACTTTTCACTTTCATGCATTGGAGAAGGAAATGGCAACCCACTCCAGTATTCTTGCCTGGAGAATCCCAGGGACAGGGGAGCCTAGTGGGCTGCCATCTATGGGGTCGCACAGAGTCGGACACAACTGAAGCGTGGGATAAGTAGTGTTGTCCTCACTTTCATTTCTAGTATCAGTAATTTGTGTATTTTTTTCTTTAGTTAGCCTCAGCTAGAAATTTATATATTTTATCTTTTCAAATAAATAGTTCCTACTTTTATTTTCTCTAATGTTCTCCTGTTTTCAATTTCATTGATTTCTATTTTTTCTTCTTCTTCTTCTTCTTACTTTGCACTTATTTTGCTCTTCTATTTCTAGTTTCCTCTTATGGAAACTTAAATTGTTGATTTTAGATATTTCTTTTCTAATGTATGTATTAGGTGCTATAAAATTTCCTCTATATATATTGCTTTCACTGCATCCCATAAGCTTGATAAGCAGTATTTTCATTAAGCTTGAAATAAATTTTATTTTGAGAGCACTTCTTTGATCCATGAGTTATTTAGAAATGTGTTGTATGTTTTCCATATTTATTTGTAACTTAATTTTATTGTGCTCTGAGAGCATACTGATAGCTACTGGATTCATGGTCTCTGAAGGAAAAGATTTAATTCTGGGACCAAAGACAGGTCTCAGTCACTCAGAGCTTTGTGTGCAAAAATTTATTTAAAGTGACAGGACAGAGAAAGCTTCTGACATAGACATCAGAAGGGGGCAGGAGAGTATCTGCCTCACTAGTTTAAGCACAACCTTATATACTTCTTAACTAGCTGCTGATAATAGATAAAAAGAATACTTCAAGGTTGTAAGAGTTCCACCAGACCTTTTCCCAAGGCATACATCCTGAGATAACTTTAGTACGAGATTAGCCAGAGAGAACGGTTCTGGGCAACGTCTCTGGGTGAGATATACTATTGTGTAATCAGGGGTACACGTATGGAGAAACAGGTTCCCAGGCAAGATCTGTTACAATTATGATCATTAACATAAAAAACCATTTCCATGAATAATACATTGTGTTGTGTGATCATTAGTTCCAGATCTAAAGAAAGGCCAGTTCTCAGGCAAGATACCTTGCTGCACAAGGCTTAAGGAAAGCATGAGCAAGAATGTTCACCTCCTCCTTAAAGGGCCTTAAGCTTTAACTCTCTCAGTACTTTGTATGATACTTATTCTTTTAAATGTGTTGAGACGTGCTGTGCAGCCTAGGATGTAGCCTATTCTGGTTAATGGTTTATGCGAGCTTGAAGAACTTTCTGTATAAGGTTAGTGTTTTATGCATTGTCTCCTCAGATTGGGTGAAATATACAACTGACAGTTAGACCCAGATGATGATGGCGGCATTCAATTCAACTATATCCTCATTGATTTTATGCCTGCTGAATCTGTCAATTACCAATAGAGAGTTGCTGAAGACTCCACCTATAATAGTGCATTTAAGTCTCCTTCTCGCTGCAGTTTTATCTGTCTTTGCCTCATATACTTCAATGCTGTACTGTGAGATGCAGACAGAGGATTGTCATGTCATCTTGGTGAGATGGCCCTTTACCATTATATATCCTTAAAAGTTTCCTTGTTCTGAAGTCAGCTTTGTCAGAAATTAAAATGGTTAATCCAACTTTCTTCTGATCAGTGTTACCGTGGTGTATCTTTATCCTTTTTCATCTGTGTCTTTATAATTAAAGTTGGTTTCTTGTAAACAATATGTGATTGAGTCCTATATTTTATTCACTCTGTCAGTCTTTATTTTTTCTTTGGTGTATTTAAACGACTCACATTTAAAGTGATGATTGATAGAGGTAGATTGTTATCTACCATAAACTTTTTTCTACTTATTGCCTTTGTGCTTTGTTTTCTTTTTTCTTCCCTCCCTCTTTCTGCTTTTTTTAGTTTTAATTAAGGACTTATGTGATTCCATTTTCTCTCCTCTCTTAGCATATTAATTATACTTTCTACACAATTATTTTAAGAATTGCCTGAGTATACAGTACAATTATAACTAATCTAAATCCACTTTCAAATAACACTATACCTCTTCACAGGTAATGCAATTTCTTTATTATAAATTATTTGCAGCTCCTCCTTCCTATCTCTTATAACACTGTCATTCATTTCACTTACCGACAAGCTATAATCACCCAATGGGAAATCTTTAAGTGTCATTTCAGGAGTGCTCCAAAGAACTTCGTTACCATAGTCCTTTATGTCTCAGTGTAAAGAATTCAATGAGAGCAAAGTGGTAGGTAAGAAGTGATGTATTGGAATAGAATGCTTGTGAGGCTTACAAGCAGGTGGGCAAGAAATGCTATGCTCTGAGAACCTACTGGGCTACAGTTTTATAATCAAAGGAAAAGTGGAGAGGGAGAAGAAGACCTTATTTGTCTCTCTTGAGTTGGCAGTTTCTCCTCCAGGTTGAGCAGGAAGTTTCCTTGTCCCTACATGGTCAAGCTAGTTCCAGAGATTATTGTTTTGTATGTGTGCAGGCAGCATGTCACAGAGATCATTAACTTACTGAGCACACTGGGCAGTATGCGATCCTCTTGCACCATTGCTTTATTGTTTTGGGGCATGTCTCATGCTTCCACTGCATGGTTTTATTGCTAAGCAAATATGGTTGGTTTTGTGGTTTAGCAAACTTGTTTTCTTGAATGATCATTAACTTACAGGGGTCTTATATATATATATATTTTTTTTTTTTATTACAACCCCCTAGTGGAATTAACAATATAATCACCTACTTTGTCCCTTCACTCTGTCTGTATCAAATATATTGTTGCTATTATTATTTTGAAGTTATCTATTAGATCAATTAAGAATAAAAATCTTATTTTTACTTTTGTTTATTCTCTTTTTCATGTTCTACCTTTCTTCATGTAGATCAAAGTTTCTGACTATATCATTTTCTTGTCTATGAAGAACTTCCTTTAACATTTCTTCCAAGGTAGATCTAGTAGTGAAAGATTCCCCCCTCCTTTTTTGGGGGGGGGGTCTGAAAAAGTCTATTTCCTCTTCTCTTTTGAAGGATAATTAATTAACTGGATTCAGAATTATGCATTGGTGGATTTTTCTTTCAGCACTCTAAATGTTCCATTCCACTCATTTGCCTGGTTTCTGAAGACAGATATCTGATGTAATTCTATTCTTGCTTTGCCATGGGTAAGGTAATTTTCTCCTCTAGCTTTTTTCAGTATTTTTCTTTCTTTGTCTGACATTCTGCAATTTGAATATGATATACTGACAAGTAGATAATTTTGTATTTATCCTATTTGGTGTTTTCTGAATTTCGTGAGTCTCTGGTTTGGTATCTGCCATCAATTCTGGAAAATTTTCAGGCACTATTACTTCAAATATTCGTATCCTTTCTTTTCTGTTTGGTATTCACATTACCTATATTTAACACTTTTTTGTAGTTTTTCATAGTTCTTGAATATTGTTCTTTTTTAAAAAAAATCTGTTTTTACACTGAAATTTGAGATCTTTCTATTGACATATATTCAAGTTCATGGATTATTTCTCAGCTGTGAAAAGTGTTCTTCATTTCTGTTTCAGTGCTTTATTTTCTAGTAGTTTCTTTTGATTCTTAGAGTTTTTTATTTCTCTGCATATATTACACACCTGTTCTTTCATATTGTCTAATTTCTCCAGTAAACCTCTTAGCATATTAATTGTAAGTATTTTAAGTTCCCACTCTGATAATTTCAAAACCTCTACCAATTTCAAGTCTGCTTCTTATGCTTGCTTTATTTTTTCAGACTGCTCACCTTTCAGCATGTGTTGCAATTTTTTTTACAAGCCAGGCATAATGTATCAGGTAATAGGAACTGAGATAAGCAAGTCTTTAGTGTGAGCTTTTATGTCAAAATGGCCACGAGTTAAGCTGCGTTTAATATTTGGTGAGCAGAGGTTTCACTTTCCTTTAATGACGTTTGTTTTGTCTGCTCTTTTGTTTCCTTAGAAACTTCTTCCTGAACTGTGTCTGTGTCCTGCAGCTCTCAGTTATAATCCACTGCTGCTGTAACTGGAAAACTTTTAATACGATCATAAGGAATTGGGAAGGGGATGCATTCTATAATCTTGGGATTAAATCTCCATTTTTAGCGAGCTGGAATCCCTGGGCTATGAATAGTTGTTCAGCTTTCTTGTGATGACAGGCATGACAACTTGCAAAATCTTCAAATATCCAAGTGGGAACCAGCAGTTCTTTTTCTCCTCACATGAGATAGGCTTGAAGGAGCAGAAGTTGTCTAATTATCCTCCCTCGAGGTCAGATAGAGCTCTGATACAGAAATGACCCTTGCAGACTAGCTTTGTTTCAACTTCCCAAGTGGTTAAGTGGTAAAGAATCCAACTGCCACTGCAGGAGATGCAAGGGATGCCGGTTCGATCCCTGGGTGGGGAAGATTCCCTGGAGAAGGAAATGGCAACCCACACCAGTATCCTTGCCCGGGAAATCCCATGGACAGAGGAGCCTGGCGGGCTACAGTTCATGGGGTCACAAAAGAGTGGGACATGGCTGAGCAACTGAGTGTTCACGCAGCCTTTGTTTCAGGGACAGGAAGCTCTATGTGCATTTCAAAGCTATTGCTCCTCCTCCTTGCCCGACCCAAGAGGGAATTCCTCTCTTATCTTCACAGGAAAAACCGGTAGGGCTCCTCAAGGTAAAAATCATGTAAGTGTGGGTGTTGACCTAAGCCTAAATTCTACTGCCTCAGAGTTTTGCACTCTCAGTCAAGTTCACACTGGTCTCAAGCTGTCCTCCGATTACTGCCCCTATCTGTGACTGGCGACAGTGGCTTCTGCTCCTAGTCAGCTGGGATTGTCTGAGTCAGTTTCCAGAGAGGTAATTTGTCCAGTGACCTCACTTCTCTGGTAAGTTTGTAAAAAGAATCAGTGATTTTCAGTTGGTCCAACTTTTTTCTTATTGTGGTGGCAGTAGTGACAGTTTTCAAGATCTTCATATGTCAGAGCAGAAACCAAAAGTCATAATAATAATATTTTATATCCATTATATCTTTTGACCACACAACAGGGTGTGGATGGAAAATTAATCAGTCAATCAAAGAAAGAAAGAAAAATTTTATTTGAGCCAAATTTGAGGATTATAACCAGGAAGAGCATCTCAGAAGTTAAGGCACAGTTGTGTAAGCTTTTTGAGACAGAGAGCTATATATCAAATGACATTTTACAGTTTACATATCCAGACTAAACATTATCATAGTAGATTACGTGACCCTTTACAAGATTGAGAAGAATGTTATCTTTTAAGAAGTTGTCTTATCAATGCTGGAAAAATGTTACTCTTTATGATTGAGCAAGTATTCCAAAGAATGCTCAAACTACTGCACAACTGCACTCATCTTACATGCTAGTAAAGTAATGCTCAAAATTCTTCAAGCCAGGCTTCAGCAGTACATGAACTGTGAACTTCCAGATGTTCAAGCTGGTTTTAGAAAAGGCAGAGGAACCAGAGATCAAATTGCCAACATCTGCTGGATCATCAAAAAGGCAAGAGAGTTTCAGAAAAATATCTACTTCTGCTTTATTGACTACACCAACGCTTTTGATTGTGTGGATCACTGCAAACTGTGGAAAAATCTGAAAGAGATGGGAATAACAGATCACCTGACCTGCCTCTTGAGAAATCTGTATGCGGGCCAGGAAGCAACAGTTAGAACTGGACATGGAATAACAGACTGGTTCCAAATCAGGAAAGGAGTACATCAAGGCTGTATATTGTCACCCTGCTTATTTAACTTATATGAAGAGTACATCATGAGAAATGCTGGGCTGGATGAAGCACAAGCTGGAATCAAGATTGCCTGGAGAACTATCAGTAACTTCAGACACTCAGATGACAACACCCTTATGGCAGAAAGTGAAGAACTAAAGAGCCTCTTGATGAAAGTGAAAGAGGAGAGTGAAAAACGTGGCTTAAAACTCAACATACAGAAAAGTAAAATCATGGCCTCTGGTCCCATCACTTCATGGCAAATAGATGAGGAAACAGTGGAAACATTGAGAGACTTTATTTTGGGGGCTCCAAAATCATAGCAGATGGTGACTGCAGCCATGAAATTAAAAGACACTTGCTTCTTGGAAGAAAAGTTAGACAGCTTATTAAAAAGCAGAGACATTACTTTGCCAACAAAAGTCTGTCTAGTCAGTGCTATGGTTTTTCCAGTAGTCATGTATGGACGTGAGAGTTGGACTATAAAGAAAGCTTAGTGCTGAAGAATTGTTGTTTTGAACTGTGGTGTTGGAGAAGACTTGAGAGTCCCTTGGACTGCAAGGAGATCCAACCAGTCAATCCTAAAGGAAATCAGTCCTTAATATTCATTGGAAGGACTGATGTTGAGGCTGAAGCTCCAATACTTTGGCCACCTGATGCGAAGAACTGACTCATTTGAAAAGACCCTGATGCTGGGAAAGACTGAAGGCGAGAGGAGAAGGGGACGACAGAGGATGAGGTGGTTGGATGGCATCACCGACTTGATGGACATGAGTTTGAGTAAATTCCAGGAGTTGGTGATGGACAGGGGGGCCTGGCGTGCTGCAGTCCATGAAATCGCAAAGAGATGGACACAACTGAGTGACTGGACTGAACTGAACTGAACTGAAGTATGCTTGCTGATTTGGGAGGTCTGGTCCATGCATAATGCACATCCACAATGCAGAATGCAGAGCAGTCAATGGTCAGAGGAGAAATTTTATGTTTAAATTTTTGTCTTCCCATGTACGTGTATGTGAGTGCAACTTAGTCATGTACAACTCTTTGTGACTTTATGGATTTTAGCCTGCTAGGTTCCTCAATCCATGGGATTTTCCAGGCAAGAATACTGGAGTGGGTTGCCATTTCCTTCTCCAAGGGATCTTTCTGATCCAGGAATCAAACCCAGGTCTCCTGGGTCTCCTGCAATGGCAAGAGAATGGATTCTTTACCCCTAAACTATGTGGGAATCCCTGTCTTGCCATAAAATATGAATTTCATTTCACAAGGGCAAAGTACACAGGTCTTATTATTGGCATTTTACATACTAGAAAACTGAAGTTGAGAGAGAATGAATGACTTTGCCAAGATAAAGGGTCAGAAGGTGAAGGTAAGCCACATCTTCTAGAGGTTACCAAGACTCCTTCAACACAAAACTTCATGCTCAGGCATTAATGCACATGAAACAACTTGAAAAAATCATTGGATTGTCCATGTTTCAGGTGTATCTGCAGCCTGACGTAAAAAGCCCTGGAGAGTGATATTCCATAATGTGTCCTGAAGCCTGACTCAGTCCCTAACTCATACTCAGATTTTAGGGAATTCACAACAATGGGAGTCTGTTTCTCAGTGAACCTGGAGCAAGACCTAACCATGTGATCATCCGCTGAAGTCTTTTGTAATCACAAAAAGAAGCAATTCTAGGTTGTATTTAGGCTCTGTAGTTTTGGAAGAGAGAGCGGTTGTATATGTGTGTGTCTGTGAGTATGGATATGTGGAAAGGGGAACTTATTTCTCCACAGTTTTTCTGAACTGTTGAATTTGTTCTTTCTCTGAAGTGAAAAGCCTTAGCTTCTTTAATTCTTTAAATGGGATGACACTTTACCTTCCCATTCTGCTTAATTACAATGATAGCTTATGAATGTGATTGATATTTAAAACAAGACCTCCTTCCAGGGTTTCCTTTGTCTTTGAACTGTCGTTAGGGTTTCTCATTGTAACTCCACAACCATTACCAACCGTTGAAATGTCTCAGTGCAAAGTCACTTCCTCAGAGAGGCCTTCCTTGAACTTCCTCTTTCCGAACCTGTGTGTTCATAGCTCTGTCCCTTGCTATTCTGGAATCCTCACGAGGGTAGACTGTGCACAAGTCACGGCTGATCCCCAGGACAGACAGTCCAGGACAGTGCTCTCCACTAGACACTTCTGCAGGAATAGAAATGGTCTGTAATCCACACATGTGGCTACTTGTACTGAATTTTTTATCTTAATTTAAATTTAAATAGCTAAATTCAGCTTGTGGTCACATCTCTGACAGTGGGGGACTAGAGCCGTGTTTCTCAAAATCTAAATCAAGATGTCACTAAGATGCTTAGTGACCCATTCTCTGGGTAATTCAACAACATTTCACAACTATTGGTCTAGAATGGGATTCTCAATCCTGGCTTCACATTAGACTGACCTGAAGGAAGTTTTAAAAGAAAATACGTCCCAATCACACTTGTAGAGATTATATTTCAGTTGGCCTGGAGCGGGGTCCAGGTATTAGTTGTTGTTTTTAATTTGGCTGCCCTGGGTCTTTGTTGCTGCACGCAGGCTTTTTCTCTAGATGCAGTGAGCGGGGACTTCTTGTAGTGGCTTCTCTTGTTGCAGAGTGCAAGCTGTAGGCGCAGGGCAGGCTTCAGTAGCTGCAGCTCCCAGGCTCTAGAGCACAGCTTCAGTAGTTGTGGTGCACAGAATTAGTTGCTCCATGGCACGTGGGATCTTCCCTCACCAGGGAGCAAACCCATGTCTCCTGCACTGGCAGGTGGACTCCTCTCCACTGAGCCACCAGGAAACCCCCAGGTATTAGTCTTTTTAAAAAATGAAACAAAACAGAAAATCTCCCCAGAGACTGTGATGGGCAGCCAAGCTTGAGTCTAGAAGATGTGTTCTCACCTGCTCCTCAAAACAGACCCAATAAATATACAGATAAATGGTCTGGGAGCTTTTATAAAGGGTGGTGATGTCAAGTAAAATCTTGTGATGTTACAAGAGATATTAGTGACATTGGTGGTTCAGATGAATTTCTTCACATTCTGTAAAAAAGAAAACACAGCTTTAGATAATCTTTAACAGTTGTGAAATTCCTTGTCCTTTTATCCATTAATAGTACCGATCATACCATGCTCTGGGAGATTTAGTGAGGATGACACTTTGAGTTCCCTAAAACAATCACGTTTTAGAAAACACAAAAGCCTTTCAAGTTTGCTGGTTGATTGACAAGCGGTCAGTTGACCGCACAACAAAGTCACGTGACCCGCACCGCCCGGCAGCTGGAGGAAGGTGTTTCCCAGCCTAACGCCCCGCAGGTCCGGGATCTCCTTTGTTAAGTTCTTCTCGGTCCTCTGCGGCCAGGTGTGCAGGTCATTGCCTCCCGGGAAGGAAAGGAGTTCAGACGAGCCTGGGAACGTGGGTGCAGGAGCCCTGCCCTCTCTTTCTGCAGGTGAACAGGTAAGGAAGGTCTCGCAGGAAGTCCAGGCTGGCTGGGCGCCGGAAGAGTAAGGCGGTGCTTGTTCGGCATCTGCGTAGGGGAGGCGGCTGTGCAGCTGCAGAGCGCCAGGGGATTTCAGCCCAGCCCGGAGCACCAAGCATCGTGGGGACAGCAACTTAAGGAAACCCGGGCAGCTGGACAGGGGAGTGTCTGATGATTTTTAAAAACATGCTCCTGATTGAAATAAAAAAACAAAACAAAAAAAGTCTCAGAGTAAGTAAATTCAACACTGCTAATGTTAGCCAAGACACCGGCGCATATTTGAGGAAATTAACATGAAACTAAAACCGAAATCTTAGGTGAAGTGGAGCAAGCAAAATTGATCAGAGCGTACGAAAGACTAGCCAAAAAAAAGGTCTCTATAGACGTTTAAATTGTTAGGAGAGAATTAGAGGAAAAGCTTTCAATTGCTAGGAGAGATTTAGAGGAAAAAGTTTAAATTACCATGAGAGATTTCAAGAAGTACTATTCAGTAAATCAAAAGTACTAGAACAAAAATAAATAAATATGGTTTAACAATATATCAGTAGATAGCCATTTAAAAACTACTTTAGTCGAGAGTATGTTAATTTAAATATTTTCAATTATTTAAATTAAGCATTATAATTAAAAGTTTGAGTCTTGTTAACTCGGTAGGTTTGCACCAAAAAAACCTGGGAGTAATGTGCTAAAGTGGTGTTTTCTTTTCCACAATAATGTCATTGATTTAGAAAGAATAGACTCTTCTTTAAAGATAATAAACATTGTCAACCCACGATGAGATTAGATCACATGCTTTCTGCAATGTGCCAGAGGCGCATGCAGTAAACTTCATTTGACTGCATCTGCCCACAATAACTAAGTAACTCCGGTTAATGTTCACCCAGCAGTCAAAATGCAGTGTATCCACTGTGATTAGCATACCAGGTTATTCTTTCAAGGAAATCTGAGCGGTTTGGGGCTTTCAATATTCTTCAATAGAACCATCTTTTTGCTCACTTTGCTATTTTTTAAGGGTGGGCATTCTCTTTGCAATGTGCTTATAAAGGATCCACCACCCCCCGGCTTCCTTGAGTTTAGTTAAAATGGGAAAAAAAATTGCTTTCTTAGCTGAAAGTAATCATGTGTCTTTAGTCCTGTGATATCCTTCCTGAATATCTCCAGTTTCTCTGAAGTATTGCCTCTCTGATATTTTAGCAACAATCCACCACCTTGATCTTTGAACCAAACTCATGTAAGCCACTGATGGAAGCCACAGGGCTGAAACTTTCTTTGCATCTAACGATGAGATTTGTAGTATTTTTATTGCAGTTTTTTTACTCTGTCAGTGTTAAATATGTCAGCACCTCTTTCTCAACTACATCCTCATGGAGGATATTGTCTTACTGGCATTTTGTTTCATTTTAAGAAAGCATACAAAATCTCAAATAGATAGTTTTCTTACTAAAATTTATTGATCAGTATTGAAGTTATCCCTGTCTGGGGTTAAACTATCTTTAATAATACCAAAGAAGATATGTTGTAGATAGTTGTATATAAAATATTCTCTGCAAAGAGCATTGTTCTTTGACAGTGAACAAAATGAAACACCTTGAAAGTAAATGTTTATTATTGTAAAATAAAATAATAAAAGTGATTTTAGATGTATAAAATGCTTTATTCATTACATATTCATAGAAAAATATCACTATATATTAAATTTGGGGGGGAAAGAGGTGGATTGTTTTAAATTACATTCCAGAGGATTTATATACAGAAGTGAGTGAAACAAAAGGTCAGTGTGCCAAATATGATTTCAGAGTGGTATTGTGGCATGACTCTGGTTACCTCTTGTGATAAAATGACTGTTGTATTTTTCTCATGTAGCTTTTATAGCTAAAAAAGTGAATTATGTTCAATAACCTTTTCCAAATATTATCTTGTGAAAAATGTCTGGTTCTTGGCTCTTTGAGTTTTGATCCTTTTCTTCATAGTAAACCAGAGCTTTTTAATAAGCTTAGGAGTGTTGTCCAGTAGAACTTTCTGCAGTGATAGGAATGTTCTAAATACATTCTGCACTGTCCATTGTGATAGCTTCTGGCTCTATGTGGCCATTGAGCACTTGAAATGTAGTTAATTTAACTAAGGAATTGAATTTTTTTCTTTTGCTACATTTAATTGATTTTAATGAAAATGTAGTTATCCTTATGTGACCCATGGCTACCCGATTGCACAGACAGCTAGTTAGCTGCTTCCCTTTATTCTGCTGCTGCTGCTAAGTCGCTTCAGTTGTGTCCGACTCTGTGCGACCCCATGGACAGCAGCCCACCAGGCTCCCCCATCCCTGGGATTCTCCAGGCAAGAACACTGGAGTGGGTTGCCATTTCCTTCTCCAATGCATGAAAGTGAAAGTGAAGTCGCTCAGTCGTGTCCGACTCTTCACGACCCCATGAACTGCAGCCTACCAGGCCTCTCTGTCCATGGGATTTTCTAGGCAAGAGTACTGGAGTGGGGTGCCATCACCTTCTCTGTCCCTTTATTCTAGTGGCCAGTTATAGAATCGTGCAGGACATAACTGCTGACCTTGGATTTTCAGATAGTCCTTAAGGTATTTTTCAAGAACATTACTCCTGAAGGGATTTAAGAGATTAATTTTTTTCATTCTTAATGACATTGTTTTGTTTCTCATTTTATAAGCAATATATGTTCTATTATACCGCTCAGTTGTGTCTGACTCTTTGTGACCCCATGGATTATACAGTCCATGGAATTCTCCAGGCCAGAATACTGGAGTGGGTAGCCATTCCCTTCTCCAGGGGATCTTCCCAACCCAGGGATCTAACCCAGGCCTCCTGCATTGCAGGCGGATTCTTTACCAGCTCAGCTACCAGGGGAGCCCATATGTTCTACTAGAAACACATAAAACCATCGAGTAAAAGTTTACAATTCACTCATAATCCCTACCCTCCAGGGGTGACTGTCTTTGCTGTTTTGACATATTTCCTCCCAGTGGCTAATTTTTTTAAAATAAAGGTATAGTTGACCTATCAGTTCGGTTCAGTTCAGTCGCTCAGTTGTGTCCGACTCTTTGCGACCCTATGAATTGCAGCAAGCCAGGCCTCCCTGTCCATCACCAACTCCCAGAGTTCACTCAAACATATGTCCATCGAGTTGGTGATGCCATCCAGCCATCTCATCCTCTGTTGTCCCCTTTTCCTCCTGCCCCCAATCCCTCCCAGTATCAGAGTCTTTTCCAATGAGTCAAGTCTTCACATGAGGTGGCCAAAGTATTGGAGTTTCAGCTTTAGCATCATTCCTTCCAAAGAAATCCCAGGGCTGATCTCCTTCAGAATGGATCTGCTTGCAGCCCAAGGGACTCTCAAGTGTCTTCTCCAACACCACAATTCAAAAGCATCAATTCTTGGGCGCTCAGCTTTCTTCACAGTCCAACTCTCACATCCATACATGACCACTGGAAAAACCATAGCCTTGACTAGATGGACCTTTGTTGGCAAAGTAATGTCTCTGCTTTTGAATATGCTATCTAGGTTGGTCATAACTTGCCTTCCAAGGAGTAAGCATCTTTTAATTTCACGGCTGCAATCACCATCTGCAGTGATTTTGGAGCCCCCCAAAATAAAGTCTGATACTGTTTCCACTGTTTCCCCATCTATTTCCCATGAAGTGATGGGACCAGATGCCATGATCTTTGTTTTCTGAATGTTGAGCTTTAAGCCAACTTTTTCACCCTCCTCTTTCACTTTCATCAAGAGGCTTTTTAGTTCCTCTTCACTTTCTGCCATAAGGGTGGTGTCATCTGCATATCTGAGGTTATTGATATTTCTCCCAGCAATCTTGATTCCAGCTTGTGCTTCTTCCAGCCCAGCGTTTCTCATGATGTATCTGCATAGAAGTTAAATAAGCAGGGTGACAATATACAGTCTTGATGTACTCCTTTTCCTATTTGGAACCAGTCTGTTGTTCCATGTCCAGTTCTAACTGTTGCTTCCTGACCTGCATATACGTTTCTCAAGAGGCAGGTCAGGTGGTCTGGTATTCCCATCTCTTTCAGAATTTTCCACAGTTTTTTATGATCCACACAGTCAAAGGCTTTGACATAGTCAGTAAAGCAGAAATAGATCTTTTTCTGGAACTTTCTTGCTTTTTCCATGATCGAGCAGATGTTGGCAATTTGATCTCTGGTTCCTCTGCCTTTTCTAAAACCAGCTTGAACATCTGGAAGTTCACGGTTCACGTATTACTGAAGCCTGGCTTGGAGAATTTTGAGCATTACTTTACTAGCGTGCGAGATGAGTGCAATTGTGCGATAATTTGAGCATTCTTTGGCATTACCTTTCTTTGGGATTGGAATGAAAACTGACCTTTTCCAGTCCTGTGGCCACTGCTGAGTTTTCCAAATTTGCTGGCATATTGGGTGCAGCACTTTCACAGCATCATCTTTCAGGATTTGAAATAGCTCAACTGGAATTCCATCACCTCCACTGGCTTTGTTGACTTATATCACTATTATTTCCAGGTACACAACACCATTATTTGATATTTCTTTTTCATGTAGCTGTCCAGTTTACCCAACACCATTTATCAAAAAGGTTTTCTTTTCCCCATTGTATATTCTTGCCTCCTTTGTCATAAATTAGTTTACTATGTGTTTGTAGATTTATTTCTGGGCTCTCTATTCTGTTCCATTGATCTGTATGCCAGTTTTGTGCCTATACCATATGGTTTTGATTACTGTAGCTTAGTGGTATGAAATCAGGGAGCATAATAACTCAAACTTTGTTCTTTCTCAAGATCATTTTGGCTATTTGTGGTCTTTTGTGTTTCCATACACATTTACAATTATTTGTTCCACTTCTGTGAAAAATGCCATGCTGTTTTGACAGGAATTGTATGAAATTTGTAGATTGCACAGGGTAGTATGGTCATTTTAACAACATTAAGTCTTTTAATACATGAGCATGGTATATACTTCTGTTTGTGTCATCTTCAATTTTATCAGTGTCTTATAGTTTTCCAAGTACAGATCTTTAACCTCTGTGGTTAAATTTATTCCCAGAGATTTTATTCTTTTTGATGCTATTGTAAATGGGATTGTTTAATTAATTTCTCTCTCTGATAGTTCATTACTAGTGTACAGAAACGCAACAAGTTTCTATATTTTAATTTTGTACCCTGCAGCTTTACTGAATTCATATACTAGTTCTCACGTTTTTGATGCATTTTTAGAGAAGGAAACGGCAACCCACTCCAGTATTCTTGCCTAGAATATCCCATGGACAGAGAAGCCTGGTGGGCTGCTGTCCATAGGGTCGCACAGTCGGACACAACTGAAGCAACTTAGCAGCAGCAGCAGCAGCAGCATAGATATTATCATGTAATCTGCAAACAGTGACAGTTTTACATCTTTCTTTCCAATTTGTATTCCCTTTATTTCTTTTTTTGTCCACAATGCCAGGGCTAGGACTTCCAATACTGCATTCAATAAAAGGGATGACAGGGGGCATCTTTTGTCTTGCTCCTATTCTTAAAGGAAATGATTTCAGGTTTTCACCGTTGAGTGGTATTAGCCGTAGGCTCCTCATGCCCATGCCTGCTGCACATACCACCACCTAGTTGAGTGTGTAGGTGTGCTCAGTCGTGTTCAACTCTTTGCAATCCCATGGACTATAGCCCACCAGGCTTCTCTATCTGTGGAATTTTCCAGACAATAATACTGGAGTGGGTTGCCATTTCCTTCTCCAGGGGATCTTTGTGACCCAGGGATCAAACTTGAATCTCTTGTGTCGCCTGCTCTGGCAGGCGGATCTTTAACATTGAGCCACCAGAGAAGCCCCAGGTTCATCATATATGGCTGTTATTATGTTAAGATTTGCTCCTTCTCTATCCACTTTCTTGAGAGTTTTTTTTATCATAAATGGATATTGAATTTTGTCAAAAACTTTTTCTGCATCTATTGAGATGATCATGGTTTTTATGCTTCAATTTGTTAATGTCGTGTATCATGCTGATTGATTTGCAGATATTGACATATCCTTGCATCCCTGGAATAAAGCCGTCTTGGTTTCATCACTTAAAATATATCATGCCACTCCCTGTGGCCTGCAAAGTTCCTGCTGAAAAGTTAGCTGACAGTCTTATGGGAGTTCTCTTGTATGTAACTACTTGCTTTTTCCTTGCTGCTTTTAATATTCTCTATCTTTAATTTTTACTGTGTCTTAGTGTGGACCTCTCTGAATTGATCTTGTTTGGGATGTTTTTGCTTACTGGATCTGGATTTCTGTTTCTTTTCCAAGGTTGTAGAAAGTTTCAGCTATTATTATTATTCTTTATTTTTTTTTTACAGTAGGCCCTTGTTGGTTATCTATTTTAAAGAGAGCAATGTATACCTATCAATCTCAAACTCCCTAACTATTCCTCCTCTTCCACCTTCCTCCCTTGGTAACTATAAGTTTGTTCTCTAAGTCTGTGAGTCTCTTTCTGTTTTGTAAATAAGCTCATTTGTATCAGTTTTTTTTTAGATTGAATATATAAGGAATACCGTATGATATTTGTCTTTGTCTGACTTACTTCACTTAGTATGATAATCTCCAGGTCCATCCATGTTGCTGCAAATGCATTATTTCATTCTTATTATGGCTGAGTAATCTTCCTTTGTGTATACATATCACGTCTTCTTTATCCTTTCATTTGTTGGTGGTTGCCTCCATATCTTGACTTTTGTAAATAGTGTTTTAGTGAACATTGCAGTGCCTGTATACTTTTGAACCACATTTTTCTCTGCCCAGGATTGCTGGATCATATTATAGGTATTCTGCCCACTTTTTTGATTTTTTTTTTCATATTGAGCTACGTGAGCTGTTTGTAAATTTCAACTTTTATTTTTTCAAATAACTTTTCCTACCCTTTTTCTCTGTCTTCTCATTCTGGCACCGCTTAATGTGAGTACTGGGCTTCTCTGGTAGCTCAGAGGTAAAGAAGCTGCCTGCAATGCAGGAGACATAAGAGGTGTGGGTTTGATTCCTAGGTCAGGAAGATCCCCTAAAGGATGGCATGGCAACCCCCTCCAGTATTCTTGCTTGGAGAATCCCATGGACAGAGGAGCCTGAGGGTCTACAGTCTATAACGTTGCAAAGAGTCAGACACGACTGAAGTGACCGAGCCCAATGTGAATGTTAGATGCTTGATGTTGTCCCAAGGATCTCTTAAACTATCCTTAGTTTTCTAAATTTTTTCTTTCTGTTCAGCTTTGGTGATTTCCACTACTCTGTCTTCCAGTTAGCTGATCCCTTCCCATGTAACATCTAATTATCAACTGTTATTTTTCTCTAGTGTACTTTTTATATCAATTGTTGTATTCTCCACCTCTCTTTGGTTCTTCAGATTTTCTAGCTCACTGTTAAAATTCCTATTGTTTCATCCATTCTTAAGTTCCTTGAGTATCTTTATGATCATTACCTGAACTCTTCATTGGGTAAATTTTTTCTTCACTTCACTTAGCTTTTCTTGTTTAGTTTTATCTTGTTTTTTTATTTTGAAACTATTCCTCTGTCACCTCACTTTTCCAGTTCTTTGTTTTTGTTACTCCGTATTAGGTAAGTTGGCTATATTTTCTGATCTTGGAGAAGTAGCCATAAATAGTAGACATCCCTATGCATCCCAGCATGACACTCCTCTCTGATCACCAGAGCTCTAGTGGTGCCCCCTATATGGATGCATGAGCCCTTCTGTTGTGTTGGAGCCAACTACTGTGGGTACACTGCTAGGTGTGGCTGGCCCTCAAATCAGTTGCTTGCGGCCCTGCCTAGTGCATAGACTGCTAGCCACTGGTACGAGGGGCCAAGTCCCAGCATGGCTGGACTATGGGGCCCAGGTCATCCCAGGGCTGCTGCCCACCTGCTGGTTGGTGAGACCAGGTCCTAACGCAGCTGACTGAAATGGACCAGGAGGTCATGGAGCCAGTGTTCTGCGCTGGTGGAAATAGACTTTGCTTTTAAAAGGTGAATGCAAAATCTCACATGTTCTACTGGTGGGCTAGGACTAGCTCTAGGACCCCCTAATGCTGAGTCAAGTCCTGTGGTAGCTAGCTGCAAGCCAGGAGGTTCTGGAGCTAGTCAGGACTTGCCAGTGGGCAGGGCCAGGTCCTGGTGGTCCCAGTGCTGGTGTCACTAGGCAGGGTCAAGTCCTGGGAATACTGAGGACTAAGCAGGGGCCTACCTGTGGCTGCTACTGGTCTGCTAGTGGGTTAGGCTATGTCCCTGCCTTGCTGGTTGCTTGGCCTGGGTCATCACAGGAATGGTGCCAGCAGGCCTTTGAGTGAGGCTGGGTTAGTGGAAGGATTTCAAAATGATGCTTTCCAGCATCTTCCAGGCAGACTGAAGTCCCCAAAATGGCTGTTGTCAACATCTGCATTCCCCAGAGTGTTAGTTGCCTCCTTCCTCACCAGGCAACTTTTTAAGACTAGCAAGGGGTCTGAGCCAGCTCCTTTCATACGACAACCTCTGCTTTTGGTCTTGGACCATGTGAGATTTTGTGTCTGTCCTCTTAAGAGCAGAGTCTGTGTTTTCTGCAGCCCTCTGGGTTTCCCAAATGTAAGTCTCTCTGGCCCTCAAAGCTGGAAGGGTCCTCTCCAAAGCATGGAGTCCTCTTCCCCATGCAGGAGCCTCAATCTGGGGAGCCCAGTGTGGGACTTGGGCCCCTCACCTTGGCAGAATCCCAGCAGTTATGATTATCATACTCTTTTTTGGTCACCTACAAACAGGTATGGGTCTCAACTCTACTGTGTCTCCACCCTTCCTCCCATCCCTGTTGGGTTCTTTTTTTTTTTTTGCTGCACTTCATGGTATGTGGGATCTTAGTTTCCTGACCAAGGATCAAACCCATGCCCCCTGCAGTGGAAGCACAGAGTTTTAACCACTGGACCACCAGGAAATCCCCTTGTGGTTCCTTCTTTATTTCTTTAGTTGTAGAAGATTGTTTCTGTTAGTATTCAGGTCACTTTCATTGATAGTTTCTCTGTAAATAATTGTGAGTTTGGTGTGTCCATGAGAGGAAGTGAGTTCAGAGTCTTCCCACTCCACCGTGTTGGCCACCTTCAAGAGATTTAGGAGATTGTTGAAGAGGTCTGTAGGAGATTCTTCTATGTGTCTGGTGGGTTTTTTTTTTTTTTAAGTCACAAAAGATAGTTTCATGAACTGAACTATTTGAACTATTACACACTGAAAGGGTGCTACTGATGAAGAACAATGACTTTACCTCTAGGGGATCCTGAGTATGTAGCAACAATACAACTTAAATATGCCCTTAAGCTTGTATTTCAAATAGCAGAAGAGCTTGTGCTCAGAAGGTACTGATAGTACCTTCTGTCTTCACATGTGCTCTGTCACTTAATTGTCACAAGACCCAATTGAAATGAATAGAATTTTGGTCCACAAATCTTCATTATACCAGTCTACCCACACAGAATTTCTCTAAAATATCATACAAATTGTAGCCGGATCTTGGAAGAAGTTAGGTTTTTCAAACTCTGAAGACAAAGTTTGCTTGTTTTTTCTGTTTGATTTTTATTTAGGTCAGTAGTCAGAAAATATTTGTTGGCAAAATAAAAGAAGAAAATGAATTAATGTGGGGTGTGGACATAAATTCATAATGTCCTAAGTTTTTAATCTAGATGAAGGAATCTTACCATACTTTTGAAAAACTTAATAGTATCATGTATTGATCATAACTTGCTCACAGATTCACAACTTCTTAATTATTTCATTTTTGTTTCTTTTATTTCAGAAGTTCTTGAAAAGAAGATCAAGTCAAAAGTGAATCAGCTTGCCCTTGGGCAGCACCAGAGCCATGAGCAGTAATGCCACAGATCTCACCACTGGTTTCATCGCTTCTATTGTAGCCATTGTTTTGTTCGGCTCAAACTTTGTACCACTTAAAAAATATGAGACTGGCGATGGTAATTATGTTTTCTTCATTGTTAACCTTAAGTTCATTTTAAATATGAAGTTCACTGTTTAGGTCTTCTTTAAATGATAACTGTAAAAATGAATTTTGCTGTGCCAGATGCCAAGTGAATAGAGCTTAAAGCAGTTGATAATGCCCATGCCAGGTTATCTATGTGCTAGTCAGTATCAGTTCAGTTCAGTGAGGTTCAGTCGCTCAGTCGTGTCCGACTCTTTGCGACCCCATGAACTGCAGCACACCAGGCCTCCCTGTCCATCACCATCTCCCAGAGTTCACTCAGACTCACATCCATCGAGTCAGTGATGCTAGTCAGTATGCTGCTGCTGCTGCTGCTAAGTCGCTTCAGTCGTGTCCAACTCTGTGCGACCCCATAGACGGCAGCCCACCAGGCTCCCCCCATCCCTGGGATTCTCCAGGCAAGAACACTGGAGTGGGTTGCCTTTTCCTTCTCCAATGCATTAAAGTGAAAAGTGAAAGGGAAGTCGCTCAGTCATGTCTGACTCTTAGCAACCCCATGGACTGCAGCCCACCAGGCTCCTCTGTCCATGGGATTTTCCAGGCAAGAGTACTGGAGTGGGGTGCCATTGCCTTCTCCAGCCAGTCAGTATAGGATAACCTTAATATTCTGTTTCATGGTAAAGCTAGGATGAAGGAAGCTTTTTAGCCACACCTGCTATGTTTATGGGCTTCCCTGGTGTCTCAGTGGTAAAGAATCCATCTGCCAAGGCAGTAGATGCAGATTCAACCCCTGGTCCGAGAAAATCCACTGAAGAAGGAAATGGCAACCCACTGCAGTCTTCTTGCCTGGAGAATCCTGTGGACAGAGGAGCTAAACAACTACAGTGACAAAAGTTATGTTTACAAAGGAAGAAAGTTAATCAGTTCTGTAATAATACTTGCTTTTTAAAACCAAAACACATGATATAAGAGGAAGCAGTTTGCTCATAACACAAATTTTGTGCTTGCTCATACACAATTTTGACTGACACACCTTATGTGAACATAGAAAACTGCAGCCAGATGGATAAAGGTGCATAGCAATGCACAAAATGTGCTCACACCCTCTGCCCCAAACCACCACACCCATCCACATCTGGTGTTCAAACCTTCCCAACCTTTGCAGTAATTCATGGGTTACAACACTTTTCACACTCATTTGCTTAAGTAAACTTCATGTGTTTTACAAGGTAAAGTGCCATATTTATTACAGAATTTGTGAATTTCTTAACCACTTAACCAGTATAAAGCTATACTACCATTTTTTGTTAGGCTTTCTTTTTTAAAAAATAATTTTATCTATTTATTTTTGACAGCACTGGGTCTTTGCTGCTGGGTGGGTTTTTCTATAGTTGCAGCAGTGGGAGCTACTCCTTGTTGCGGTGCGAGCACTTCTCATTGCAGTGTTCTCCTTTTGTGGAGCACAGGCTCCAGGGTGTGCAGGCTTCGGTATTTGCAGCTTTGGGGCCCTAGAGCACAGTCTCAATAGTTGTGGCTGCTGCTGCTGCTGCTGCTAAGTCGCTTCAGTCGTGTCCAACACTGTGCAACCCCATAGACGGCAGCCCACCAGGCTCCCCGTCCCTGGGATTCTCCAGGCAAGAACACTGGAGTGGGTTGCCATTTCCTTCTCCAATGCATGAAAGTGAAAAGTGAAAGGGAAGTCGCTCAGTCGTGTCCGACTCTTAGCGACCCCATGGACTTCAGCCCACCAGGCTCCTCTGTCCATGGGATTTTCCAGGCAAGAGTACTGGAGTAGGGTGCCATTGCCTTCTCCGCAATAGCTATGGAACACCGGCTAAATTGTTCCAAAGCATGTGGGGTCTTCCTGGACCAGGGATCAGACCTGTGTCTCTTGCATTGGCAGGCAGATTCTTTAGTACTGAACCATCAGGGAAGCCTTCCTATCTTTTTTAATACCTTTTTTTTAATGAAGTTTTCAAGTGTTCTGTCCTTAGTCCCATTTCCCTCATGAGCTCTGTGGGTTTTATCACATTATTTTACCTAGTGCAGTGATTTTTGAAACATACATGTCACATTTTCATAGAATTGACTGTAATGTGAATTCAAGGAAGGAGAAGTAATACTTGTTTTTATCCACTTGCTTTTCCTGTTAAAGCCAGGAAAAGGAATAGAGATGTTATGGTGAAAGTCTGGTGAGAAGCATTGTGTTATCACCCCAATTTCTCATGTCTTTATACTACCTGGACAATAGAGTCGCAAATCCTTTCCTTCCATAGCCTTTCTTCTTTTTCCCACTGGAGTCAGAACAGGAATAAAAAGTACTAAAAGAAGAACAAAAAGATGCTAAAGGGTAGAGGACCTGGCTTTCGGGGTTTAGAAGAACCATGTGATCCCGGGAAGCCTGATCAGTTCGTTTGTTCTCAGTTTCTCGTTTGTAAAATGAATGACTTGTAAAATGAAGTGCCCTTTCATCTCTGTGTTCCTAATTTTAGAGGTTAACAGATGTTTTTCTCTCCTCCACCATGAGACCGAGTAGAAATACGCAAAAATCTTCCTGTAGAGTCTAAAGTGCTATAAATAATGTTGAGTTATAACAACCTTAGTATTTCTTCCAAGGTTGATGTTTCTGTGTCCTTTTAATCCCTGAACCTTCTTTCGGAGCCTCAGAAAGGTACAGATATACCCCATATCACCACATGACCTTCCAGTAACTGACAGACAGCGGCCAAGAGCATAGGAAGGGGAGTAGAAAGGCTAATTCTCAGGTCTGGAATGTCTGCCTCACAACAGACACTGGACTCCAAGTTCATGGATCCTACACGTGGCCATAAAGGACTTTATGTTTATCTCAGAGTGACTCATATGATCTCCAATGGTTCAAAGTACTATTGTGCTATTCTGAAATTCTTAATGCCATTCTCTTTGGTCAGGAATGGCACTAAGTATGACATCTGAATAAAAATATATTGACTTGGTCTTGCCCTTACTCTTTGGCAGAAAATTCTTGATCCCTGTTAAGCAGGAATGCACAATGTAGAACAAGCCTTGGAGCCAAGTGAGGAATTCTAGTTTTACAAACTGTTAGCTATTTGGACAAGTTGCTTCATCTCAGATTTGTTTTCTCTGTCTTTGAACTAGGGTTAATTATGATGCATAGTAGTTACAGGTGTTATAATAGAGGTGTAAAGCATCTGGAATATAGGTATTCAAAAAATTGTGACTGTTATTATAATATCTCATTGATATTCCTAAGCACTAATTTTCTTATATCAGGTTGAGCCCCTGACACTGATTTTTTTTATTTCTAGGAATGTTTCTCCAGTGGGTACTTTGTGCTGCCATATGGTTGGTTGCCTTGGTGGTAAATCTGATACTACATTGCCCTAAATTTTGGCCTTTTGCAATGGTTGGGGGCTGCATTTGGGCAACAGGTAATGTATGATACAACTTATCCTTTAATCATTTGATACTATGATCATAATAGAAGGAAATGGCAATAGATACTAGAAATTAATGATTTCATTTCTTTCATTTATATGCTCCATAAATATTTTTGGTTCATATTTTTGACTCAGATATTTTTCCTTACTCTTTCCTTTTAATGATTTCTTTCTTGTTCCTGCTAGAAAATTATTATAGCAAAATTATTATATTTATATTATTATATAAAATTATTATAGGAAAAATGTTTCACTTGCTATTTGTTCAAGCATAAGTGCTCTGCCCTTTCTCTAGCATGTTTATCAGAAAATACTTATTAAATAATCCTCTCTACTAATAGCATTTTTAAGACTTGTGCTTAGAAGTAGACAAACACAAACACAGTATCATTTCAAAAGCACTGGCAGAAAAACAAAAACAAACAAAAATCTTCCTTCTGTTGCCTTATCACTATTGCCTGAAATTTTATAGCTACAGTTTATGCCTTTGCTTGGCCTATCAGTAATATTTTTCTTCTATTAATATATCCCTGGGGGAGTTTTCTTTTCTTTAACAAAGAAAATCAAGGATCTCTAGAGGTAATTTGATTAAAAGCAAATAGATGTTTAAATGTTAAAAATTTATTGGGCACCTACTTAATTTGAATCTCTACAGAATTAAGTGATTTAGTGAAGATGATGAGTTGGAGGATAAAAGAGTTAAATTTGCACTAGAGTTGTAATTATTATACCTCATGTATACTTTAGTATGATTGTGATCATCATTTTGAATAGGAGAGGGGAACAGAGAGACCAGTCATTCATCCTGCAGATCTGGACAACCACTTCAGTATTTATATTCACACGGCTGTTCACACCAGGAGTTGGTTGTTGTTGTTCAGTCATTCAGTTGTGTCTGACTGTTTGTGACCCCATGGACTGCAGCATGCCAGGCTTCCCTGTCCTTCACTATCTCCTGGAGTTTACACAAACTCATGTCCGTTGAGTCGGTGATGCCATCCAACCATCTCATCCTCTGTTGTCCCCTTCCTCTCCCGCCTTCAATCTTTCCCAGCATCAGGGTCTTTTCTAATGAGTCAAGCTCTTAGCATCAGGTGGCCAAAGTATTGGAGCTTCAGCATCAGTCCTTCCAATGACTATTCAGAATTGATTTCCTTTAGGATGGATTGGTTTGATCTCCTTGCAGTCCAGGGAACTGTCAAGGGTCTTCTCCAATACCACAGTTCAAAAGCATCAGTCCTTTGGCCCTCAGGCTTCTTTATGGTCCAAGGAGTTGGTGGGAAAAGTTTAATTTGAGAACTGCTGCAGACTGGGATGATGTGGGTCACAGTATTTTTCTTTGGTTGCTAAGTTGTGTCTGACTCTTTGGGACTCCATGAACTGCAGCCCACCAGGCTCCTGGGTCTTCCACTATCTCCTGGAGTTTGCTCAGACTCATGTCCATTGATGTAGTGATGCTATCTAACCATCTCACAGTGTAGGGCACAGTAGCTGACTGGATATGGTTAGTAGAGGAAGGGGAAGAGTTAACAGTGATGTAGAGATATTATTGTAGGTGATTAGGAGAGTGACAGTATCATTGAAATGGATGAGGAGAAAAGGGAAAAGAACATGGATGAGAGGGAAAATGACTTCAGCTTGGAACCTTTTTAGTTTAAAGTTCCTAATATTCCCACAATGGGGGACATCTGGTCGGTAATCTCTTACTGGCACTAAAGCTCTGGAGAAGGTCCAGGCTAGTGCTGGAAGCATGTGTCTCTAGCTGATAGCTGAAATCATGAAACTAGTCAAATGCCCAAAGAATATAGCAAGAGGAGGAGTGTACTTTAGGGATAATTTTTAGAGGGTTCCTCTATGCAGATGGTATGATGAGAAAGAACAGCCAAAGAATAAGAGGAACAGGAGGGAAGCTGATGATGAAGGCATCTTGAAAACCAAGAGAGAAAACCTGTCAAGAGGATATTGACTGAGTCAGATAGCAGGTCAGGAACTGGAAAAAAAAAAATGACTGTGAATTTGGTCCTGAGTGACCCTCAAGAGCACAAAGCGCTGGGTGGGGCAATCCAAAAGACAAGTAAATGAGCATGAGAGAGCAAAGTCTGGAGCCATATGAGCCAAGGACATCTGCTGATAGGTGGTCTAGTTCCAGTCTAAGAGGATGGTCACCATTAATTTTATCATTGACCAACTTCTGCAAAAAAGTCGTAATGGAGACCTGCACTAAAGATGAAGAACATTGGTGCAGTTAGGCAAAGAGCTAACTTAACATTTTCTTTGTAGGATTTTGCCCTAAGCCTGGCTCTTTTAGTAATCATAATCATGAGGTTAATGCCAAACATTGGTTGTTTTATTTTTAAAATGAGGAATTAAGCTTTACTAAGTTTGTCCAAATCCCATAAGCTTCATCTGAAATTAAAACTAATTTAATTTACAAATAGATTTTTCTGTATTGAAAAATAACACCTTTCTTCTTTATATTTCACCTACAGGTAACATAGCTGTTGTCCCAATTATCAAAACCATTGGTTTGGGCCTTGGAATCTTAATCTGGGGATCATTTAATGCCTTAACTGGATGGGCAAGCTCAAGGTAACACAAAACAGGGTGTTTTCAACTCAGATTCTCTTCACTCACATTCTGTGTAAGGTAAACGCTGATTCCTGCCCTCAGAAAGGTCACTTCTTGTAAGATACACACGTAACTTGTGCTACGTTGAATTATTTGCCTTAATTCTAAAGAAGTGATCTAACACACCAACCAAGATAAATAATTTTCTTTAGAGAATGAAATAGGGAGAGAGAAAGGGCATTGATATTTATTTTCCTTTTCTGAGTGTGACTGTTTTGTTTCACATGTTGTACACATCATCATTCTAATCTTATTTCCACAAACAAATGAGGTAGGTGCTGTCTTAGAAGATAACTGACACACAAAAAGATGAGTGGCTTGTTGAAGGTCGCGGAGCTAATGAGCCGAGTTCAAACCCAGGTCTAATAGTTCTAGAGCCTATATTCTTCCCTGTAGGGTCTGAGCCAGGGTCAGCAAATCATTGCCCAGCTTCCACTTTGTAAATAAATATTATTGACACACAGCCAAACACATCCATTTTAGGAACATTTACAGCATGGCTGCTTTTAATCCATAAAGGCAGGGGTGAGCAGTTACCAGAGGCCATCCAGTCCACAAAGCCTAAAATATCTACTCTCTTGCTCTTTATGGGAAAGTTAGCCAACCCCTCAGCTCTAGAGTTGAGCTGTCAGATGGGGTTGCCACAAAACATGTGGCTGTGTATATTTAAATTCATTAAAATGTGATAAAATTAAGCATTCAGTTCCTCAGTGGTCCTGGCCACATCTCAAGTGCTCCATCACTGTATCTGGTTAGAAGCTGCCCTGTGCAACCATGGAATAGCCATGGAGCATTAGAGAAGTCCTGTTGGACTGTACCATCCTCTGTCAGCATTAAGATGAATATTCCAGTTGAGTTTGGGATGATAAATAGAAGGAGGATTTTATTCTAACCTTACTTTTCCAGCTCCTCTTCCTACTCAAAGCACTACAGCAACCTCAGTTATAATGAAGCAAACTAACCTCCAAGACATTCTTTCCTGTCCTTTCTCCGCCCCCAGTCTGCCTTGTACAAGTGCTGTTTTCTTCTTCTTGCCTCCATTTTTCTCATCCTTGGATGGTTCACAGTGATTATTGGTAATAGTCACTGCAAGATCAAGGGATTAAAAACAGAATTTAAAGCGATGCCAAAGAGTAGAGATCTTTAACCAAATAGTCACTGAAGTTTATTTCAAATTCTGTACAAAATTGCAGTCAATTTATCAGCATTCAGTTAGCCACTTAACCTATTTTTTCTTCTTTATCTCTTAGTCTTAAAGTGAAAGGGAGTTTTCTTTTAGACAAGTACTTTTATATATACTGACTCATTTAATCTTCATAAGAAACTTGTATATTAGGTATAATTATAGATATAATTATCCCCATTTTAAACATGAAAAGTTGAGACACAATAAAGGTAGTTAACTTATCCAAGTCACAGTTAATAAATCATGGACCTAGGGTTTGAATCAGGAATCTGATCTTGAGTCCATGGCCTTAAATAGTGTGATGCACACATATTCAAAAATATCTGCTTTTTTTTTTTTTTACAATTTATTTATTTATTTTATTGGAATATAGTTGTTTCATAATGTTGTGTTGGTTTCTGCTGTACAGAAAAGTGAATCAGTTATACATACACATATATCCACTTTTTTTAGATGGTTTTCCCATAGAGGTTATTATAAAGCACTGAGTAGAGTTCCCTGTGCTGTATACAGTAGGTTCTCGTTAGTTACCTGTGTTATACCTAGTAGTTATATATACATCAGTCCCAGTCTCCCAATTCATCCCACCCCGCTTCCACCCCTTGGTGTCCATAGGTTTGTTCTCTACACCTGTGTCTCTATTTCTGCTTTGCAAATAAGTTCATCTGTATTGTTTCTCTAGATTCCACATATGCATTAATATGCGATATTTTATGGTATATTACCTTCTGACTCACTTCACTCTGTATGACAGTCTCTAGGTCCATCCATGCCTCTGCAAACAGTGCAACATCGACTTTGATGTGACTTTCTCCATTTCCAGGTTTGGCTGGTTTGGAATGGATGCAGAAGAAGTGGCAAAACCAGTGCTCAATTATATTGGAGCTGGGCTGTCTGTAGTAAGGTACACGGCCATTTATAATCATTTAATTCTTCTTCCCAACATCAAAAACCATTTTTAAAGATCCTGATGTGTTTACGTTGTTTTACATCCACATCTCATCAATCAGCATGATTTTTTCCTCAGATCCTTCATTTACATTGACAGCCATGATGACTTCAGAGGATAGAAAATGCCAGCTCTGGGGTCCGGAGCCCCAGCTTCACAGCTAGAAAGCTCTGAGACCCCAAGAAACTGTTCAGCTGTTGTCAAGCTCACTTTCATTATCTGTAATATTCAGAAAGTCCTAAAACATGGCTCATAAATGAGGATCAAATGGTAGTTAAAGTATTGAGTTGGCCAGAAAGTTCATTCGAATTTTTCTGTATGCGCTTATGGAAAAACCCAAATGAACTTTTAGGCCAACCCAGTATTTCGCAAACTAGAAAATCCTATACGAATCAGGGTTGTGCTGGTTTCCTATGGCTCTGAAATAGCTACTGGCATGCTCTTCTCATTTCTTATGGATTCTTTGCCACTCGGTTTCCGCTTTCCCATGGCCTCACTCCCGTCTCCTCAGCCTGCTCAGTTAAGCACACTCTCACCTGTGACAACATACACTCCTGTAGCTGCCTCTTTGGGGATCTAGTTGTAGTCACCGTATGAACAACACACACTCCTGTGGCTGCCTCTTTGGGGATGTCTAGTTACAGTCACCGTATGAACGAGGGTGAAAGTGACTGAGTCTCTGCATGGCAGCGTTCAGTCCATAAAAGTCATTGCTGAATTAGGTCACCTTTGATTCACTCCCTTCTCCTCTCTAGACTCCGTCTATATTTCCTGTCAGCACCTCACATAATGGATAACACTGCCTGCGAAGATTTTAGTACTTTTTTATTCTTCAGGGAAAAAACACTATATTTCTCTTCCTCCTGTGGTGATGACTTTTCCCCAGTCACATTCAGGAACAATCTCTTTGTCACTGAAATGTTGCCTTCGAGAGTGGTTCCAGGCCAATCAGAGAGGAAATAACATAGATTATTCTACAATAGCAGATTCTTGACATTTTTGGTTAGAGGCAATTTTGTGCCTTTTGTATAATTCACATAGCATTCGAGCTTTGAATAGCTTTCTCAAAAACCATTTCTTTACTCCCAAGGATTGGAATGTGGCATGCGTTTATCTTGACTTAATGGTAATTTAAGACCAATTTAGCCAGTCCATCAGACATTGTTTCTTTTCCATATTCCTTCTTCTTTAGAAAGTGTACATTCTTTGAAATGACAGATTACTCATGATTTACCATTTCCACCTGTGTGACCTTAATGTCCCTAAATCTTGGTTTCTTGTCTGGGGATAAAGTGTGGATAATAATTGCACCAGCCTTATATGACATTTTGAGCATTAAATGAAATAAAATATGTTAGACACATAGCTAAGACTCTATATGTTGGATAATTTTAATTACAGTAGTCATTCTTTTGTTAGTAACTGTTCCATGCTCAATTACTCTTTCCTCTTTGGACCTGTGGTGTCCATCCCTGCAGTCAGCTAGTCAGAGTGCCTGGGGAGTCTCCCAGTTTGGCCTACAGCTTGATCTGAGGCAGGGAGATGCAATGGTCTCTGCTTGTGGTGCATCCTCGCTCTCTTTTGTTGACCTAAAATAAATACTACACGGCCAGATAGTCCCCAGCCAAAATGGGTTTATTCGGGATCACAGAGAATTGCCATTCGGGGTCTGCAGCCATGACAAGCCAGTACCAATCTCCCACAGCAAAGGGAGGAGAACTCTATAGAGGGGAGAAGGAAGCTGGGAAGGCTACAGTAAGCAAGGAGTGCATGGATTTTCCCTGACTGAGTCCTGGACAGGAAGGAAGAGGTGCCTTTTTCTTTCTGTTGGCTCTACCATCCTCACAGGGTGTGAGAAATTTCCTTTCCCTCTGTTTAATTAAAGGTTCTGTTTATTAAAAAATTTTATGCTTTCGTAAGAGAAATTTATAAATTAGTTTATTCTGAGTGGAATTCACTGAAATACCTTGGAGTCTCATGGTCAGTATAAGGAAACTTGACATATGGTCCTCTTGGTTTAAGATGTTGCTTTCTTTTAAAATTGCAGTGATTGCTTCAGTCCTCCTGACCATCATGTCTAAACGGTTGCTTAGGCCATGTCTAGCATTACGTTTTTCCTACATGATATCTATTGTAAGGATTAGTCACTTTCCACATTCTGACCACTCCAGGCATCCTAAGCAGCAGAGGATTTAACAGAGGAAATTGTTGACAAAAGTGTTGCAAGGACCAAAGGAGCAAAGGGAGGAAAGTGGCCTCACCAGAAGCCCCAGAGCCCCTGTTCCTGCTGGCGCTGTGGGGACAGACTCCCCTGCCCTGGGCTACCGCCACCACTGGAGCCCCCACGAAGGCAATATAGCACCTCCCTACTTTTGCCTTATTCATGTGTCTCCCGCTGACAAAGCCAAAATGAAGCGCAAAGTTTGGGTAAACATAGTTTTCAGTCTTCTAGGCTCCATGGTTCAGGATAGAAGTGGAACTGATGACAAGAAACAAAATTCAAGACACTCTCTTAGACATGCTTTAGTGAAGATCCTGGAGTCAGAATTCATCAAAAGACAGAGTTCCTTTTCAGTTAAAAGCAGGCTCTGGATTATCCTTGAATCTGTCTCCATTCTTTACTTTCTTAACTTGTTTTCCCTGGAGAATGGTGCTGTGAGGAAACCCAGGCCTTGGACTCCAGCCGTTACCTTCTTCAGAGCCATGGCCCTTACATGGAACTGTGGAGCAGGCTAGTCATCTTAAGGTAGATGCTCTCCGGGCACCTCCTGTTGCATTTCAGGTGGGGTGACCTGTGGAAGGGGACCCTGCCAGGTCAGGAACAAGGCCAGGACTGTGCAAACCCTGGGCTGTTGGTTCCTTTTTCTTTGCCTTCAACATTTGCAATCAGAATTACTTTTCTTAGGGCTTCCCTGGTGGTCCAGCGGTTAACACTGTTCTTCCAATGCAGGGTGCACCGGTTCAGTCCCTGGTCAGGGAGCTAAGATTCCCACATCATGTATGTCCAAATAAATAAATTAATTTAAAAAGTACTATTAAAAAAAATAAATACTTCTCTTACTTTAGCCTTCCCTGAAAACTGATTTCTCTTCTTGCATTTCTTCTCTGCATGGAAGATATTAGTCACAGTCATCCAAATTCAGAAACTGCAGGCTTCTTATTTTTTTTTCCTTTATAACCCCCCATAACTAATTGTTTTTAGAATTCTTGTAAAATTCTTTTTGAATGTTTCACAACTTCCTCCGCTCCTTTGCCTTGGCCCCTTTCTATCTACTCACCTGTATACAGTTGTAAAAATCTCGCATCTCATTTCCCTAGTTCTGTTCTTTCCTTTGTCAGAATGACTTGCTTGTATCTGCTCTCAAATCAGGACATCATTCTTCTATTTAAGAACCTCTGAAGGCTCACCACTGGATTCAAAATAAATCTGTCTCATTAGTCTGGCATGTCCCCCATAGTTACAGATCTAGTGCTTCTTCCTAGCATGGTTTCTCCTGTGTTGTCACCTCATTGACCTGGAATTACTTATCACAGCATATGTGGCACTTCCCTCAACCCCAAAAGCCCTTTCTTCTGCTTCATTGGCCACTCTGAAATTTCAGGTAAGATTTCCCATCTGATGATATTTTCTTCTTCCTAAATTCTTACTGTATTTTGCACTTCCTCTATTGATATTATCCACATCCCCCAGGTGTGTTTTGTATTATTCACACAACCGTCTTTATCCTTAAACCATGGGATCCTAAAGGACAAAGTCTCCTCTTTGTATACCATCTCCCTCACCATCACTCTCAGACAGTGCTTGACTCAGAACAAACGCTTGTCGAAATCCATTGTCAGTGTAAACACACACACACGTGAGTTTTCCTAATAGAAAGTTGCAGATCTACGGAAATTGGAAAGGTTGAAAATGTAGAAAAGCACCCTTGCCTGTAATATAATTGATTTTTTTTTCTTTTTCTTTTTTTGCTTCCCATGCTTTTGACAAGATTTCTAGACTTTCTCATGGAACTTTGTGTTTGACAAACTGCACCAAGTTCTTTGCATCTATAACCCAGAAGACCATGTGATCTATTTACCTTTATGTTCATATTAATATATTGACATATATGATATGTCTCATTACCTTGCCCTAACTTAGTGCCACCACATCCTCTCTTGACCTGACTTAGCTGGGATTCTTCTTTCTGACTTACCCATTTTGTGTCTAGTCACACAGGCTCAGATGACTGACTTAGTCTTGATTTCTTTCATATGCTCCGCACCCTTCTCTTCCATCCAGTTTATAGCTAAGGTTCTCAATTGATTAACATATTTTGAGCTTTTATCATGTGCCAAAAAGTACCTTGAGAATTTTGTGACCATTTTTTTGAATTGTTTTTAATTATTAAAGACTATAATTGTACACTATGAGAAGTATAGACCAAAACATAATTATCGGAGGACAGTTGCTCATCACAGCTCTGTAAAGCGGGTCTCTCCCCATTTTTTAGATGAAAACAGTTGAAGGTCAGTGAGGTTAACTGATTTGTTGGAAAGTCGTACAGGTGTTTGACGAAGCGTTCAAGGACTTTTCTCTGGATCCTTCAAGTATTTTTTTAATGTTAGCTCATATCTTTATTAACCAATATACAATTACTTGTTTTCTGGTTTGTTGAAACAATAGGTCAGACAACATTTGCCGCAATAATGTCTGCCGAAATGACTGGCCATAAAAATTCCAGCACCACATTCATGTGAGGGACACTCCCAGCGAAGGCGATTGATTTTGCCATTCTCATCTACCTTATAGTATTTCAGAACAGCCAGCTTAACCTTCTTTCTCTTATGCTTGTTCTTCTTGGGAGCGGTGTAAGACTTCTTCCTTTTCTTAGCACCACCACGAAGTCGCAACACAAGATGAAGAGTGGACTCCTTTTGAATGCTATAGTCAGACAAAGTACATCCATCTTTCAGTTGCCTCCCAGCAAAGATCAGTCCTTTCTGGTCAGGAGGAATTCCTTCCTTATCCTGGACCTTGACCTTTACATTTTCTATGGTATCCGAGGGCTCGACCTGAGAGTGATGGTCTTCCCCATCAGGGTCTCCACGTAAATCTGCACCTTGGCGGTGGTTCCACCACAGATGGCGGATCCGAAGCTCCTTCAAGTATTTCTAAAATATCATTCTCTATTGTTATTAGAAAACAGACTGGTCTATACAAAGTAGAAAGTTTTCATGGTAATTTTGAGGAGAAAATGCAAAGGTAGTGTCTAATATTAGCTTTGCGAATTAACATATATATGAGCACACACACATGTTTACATATTTAACAATTAAGATAGACAAGTACTTTGAGGACCTTGAAAGAGATAGAAAATGTGGTTCCTATTCAATTTTCTATGGAATTGGAACATCTTTAGAGAAAAAAGATTGCATGGAAAATGGTCTGGATTGTGTGATGACGGTTCTCAGTGTTGCAGGAATTGAGAAAAGAGGAGGATTTGGGGAGGATTGGCCTGGGGAGAGCTCCCATCTCACAGTCAGTAGTCACCTCTTCTGTAGTTTGGAGAAGAGGCGAGAATATGGTATGCCCAGCTAAGGAAAGCTGGCAAGCAAGACATGAAAGCTTGGAGCAGGGGCTGGCCAGAGAAAGAAGTCCATGGGGAGTTATGTTCAGGAAGGTTGGGTGTGGCATGAAGTAGAGAGCAATAAAAGGAGGACTTCCCAGGCAGTTCATTGGTTAAGAATCTGCTTGCCAGTGCAAGGGACACGATGCCATCTGTGGTCTGGGAAGATCCTACATGCCAGAGGGCAAATAAGCCTATGCGTCAAAACTACTGAAGCCACGTACCTAGGGCCTGTGCTCTGCAACAAGAGAAGCCACTGCAATGAGAAACCCACACAGCACCACTAGCAAGAGTATCTCTCACTCGCCGCAACTAGAGAAAACCCACACACAACAACAAAGACCCAGCACAGCCAAAGATAAATAAATAAATACATTTTTAAAAAATCAAAAGGAAACTTGAATTTCCTATGGGATGGAGTATGGAGCCGGTTAAGTGTATAAAGCAAACAAGAGACTGAAGTAAGGAAACCACTAGACATTTTTAATTTTTATACAAATAATAGCATATCTGGTGGAGAAGGCAATGGCACCCCACTCCAGTACTCTTGCCTGGAGAATCCCATGGTTGGAGGAGCCTGGTAGGCTGCAGTCCATGGGGTCACTAAGAGTCAGACACGACTGAGCGACTTCCCTTTCACTTTCCATTTTCATGCATTGGAGAAGGAAATGGCAACCCACTCCAGTGTTCTTGCCTGGAGAATCCCAGGGACGGGGGAGCCTGGTGGGCTGCCGCCTATGGGGTCGCACAGAGTCGGACACGACTGAAGCGACTTAGCAGCAGCAGCAGCAGCAGCATATCTGGATGCCTTTGTCTGCACCCAGCGATCTATACTATTTCAGTCTCATGTGTGCATTGAAAACTTCTTGTATTGCTTTCACTTTTGAGCCATGCAAATGTTTTAAAAAAAGAAAGCAAAAGAATACTAGAGTTGTGACGTTCCTTCAGTTAATTAAATACTTTAACACATTTTAACATTTCTGCATAGTTTAAAAGTCAAGGTCATTGAGGTATTTATTACAAAGATGCTGGACATGAATAGTTAGTAAATTAGGAGAGAGAGGTTCAAGGGAAAAATAAATCATTAGGTCTACATGTGTTTTTATCTCTTAAAATATAGTCTGGAGGTCTTTCCATATCAGAACATAGAGGGTATCCTCATTCCTTTTTTATGGCTGTGTTGTATTCCATCGCATGCCCATGAAGATCAGCTCACCTGAGTGTGGCTGTGCCTGTGTTATAGGGCCTGGAGCAGGATTCGTAAGGGCAGGAGTGGACACACCTGTGCCCTTAGTACCTGGCCGCAGAGTCTGCTCCCTGGGGTCACACAGTCTGCACTCATATCAGTGGTGCTTTTCTCCTCCAGGTTGCTCAAGCATGTTAAGCTTTGGGGGTTTTGTCAATAGAATAGGTGAGACATATATTTCAATGTAGTTTTCATTTGTATTTTTCTTACCATGTGATTCCAGCACTAAGCAGGAATAAAAAGAAGGATAGGGTCATTGACTGAAACAAGAAAACTGGCAGAAAGAGCTGATTTGGGAGGGAAGCTTATGAGTTCAGCTTTTAAACTGTTGAAATTAAGGTTGAGGAGAGACATCAAAGAGAATGTCAGTGCTGGAGAAATGGCAGGATCTCTGCAAAGGCAGTTTGGAAGCAATACCATTAGGTCTTCATTTTAGCTCTGTTTCCCTTCAAATGCAGGCATCTTAATGTGAACCAGGGTTATGATAAATGTCACTAAAATTTGTTTTCTTTACAGTGCTTTCATATTTTTGTTCATCAAAAGTGAAATACCAAATAACACATATTCTGTGGACACCACACCACTGATATCAGAGCATGTGAGTACAGAATGAGAACCACCTTGATCTGAAACATGAAATTAGGATAAAAGGAAACTGCATGGATTTGAACTCAGATGAGAGGATGGTGGGGCATGTTGTTAAATCAAGGCTATCTGAAATATCTTAGCATATTTTCATGGGTAGGTTTATGTAGCAGTCAATCCATATTTCCACAGTAAAATTTCTCAACGAATATAGAGGTCTGGTTGTTTTTATTAATGGTAGATTCCTAGTAGATGTTCATACAAGCCCATATTTTTAATAACTTAAGGATGCCATGGTATAGCAATTCTAAATACTTAGAGGAAGATGAAAATTACTTGGAAAGGAGGAGGGAGGAGGTTTTAATAACTCCAGGGAGGGCAGCAGGTAACCGATCAGAGGAAGTTAATGAAAAGGTAAATCAGGTCGTATGAATATAGGAATTAGACTTGGATTTCTTCTCATTTTTCTGCCCTATCTCTTCCACTCAAAGGTGAAGACAGGAACTATGTAAGGAGTCTGTGTTTTGACCTTAAAGAAGCTAAATGAGTCTGAACATAGCAAACCTAGATTAAGCAGGGACAGTCTTTCCAAGACAGCCCACACAGCACCAGTCCCAGTAGTTCCACCTTACAGGAGCGATTTCAGGACCCCAATGGCCATGAGCACAGACTCCTGTCCTCCTATGTCACGTATCTTGTCCACCTGCCAGGGCCCAGTGCTAGCAAGCTAGCCTCAATCCCGCATCCCACCCCCACATTCAGGCAATGCCCCCCTGGAAGGCACAGCCTTTAAGCCTTACTTCAAAATTAATCTTTCTTCCCCCTTTTATCTTTCCCATATCAAAACTCTTCTCAACTAAGGTGACAGAAACCTTAGTTAAATTGACATTAAGTATGTTAGTCACTCACTTGTGTCTGACTCTTTGTGACCACGTGGACTGTAGCCCCCACCAGGCTCTTCTGTCCGTGGGATTCTCCAGGCAAGAATACTGGAGTGGGTTGCCATTTCCTTCTCCAGGGGATCTTCCCAACCCAGGGATCAAACCTGGGTCTCCTGCATTACAGGCAGATTCTTTACCATCTGAGTCACCAGGGGAGTCAAGTTAAATAGTAAGTAGCTTAGGTGTAAGAGGAAAGAGATGTATTCATCCACGGGCATCTCTAATCAGGGAACTCTTTAGAGAGGATGGAGAAGTGAGATGGGGGGAAGGTGTTTGGTGTCCCTGTCTACTTTAGTGTTCCAGATACCTCCTAACCAACCTCCCTTCAAACAGTGGAGGAGGGGAGGAAATAAATGCAACTTGGGGAAAGCTACATAGGAGTCTAATTGCCTTAGAGTTTTCCATCAAGCTGGCAGTAGGCCAACTAAGATTAAAGTTGCATAAAGTCTTGATTGTGATGCAGCCATACATCCGGAGGTCCTCATGGGAGAAGAAAGCATAGTTGTCAGAAGAAAGCTTGACCTAGCACATAACAAAGAATTCAGTTCTAATCTCATCTTTTACTATTAGGAGTATAGCATCAAGGAAACCTCAGCTAAGAGACAAAGATGATTACTTTGATAGAAATATTATGAACTTGGGCAGAATTTTTCCGAAGTTAGAATATGAGCTAATCTTGAAACAAGGCTGGAAATGTTTAAGCAACCAATTTAGTTTTTAAAAATCTGGGTAAAAATATGCCTGTTGATCTTAAGTACTCCATAGTAGAAGAGTCTTAAGATCTAATTTCTTGACAGATTATTCAGTTCAGTTCAGTTCAGTCGCTCAGTCATGTCCAACTCTTTGAGACCTCATGAGTCACAGCACGCCAGATCTCCATGTCCATCACCAACTCCCAGAGTTTACCCAAACTTATGTCCATCGAGTCAGTGATGCCATCCAGCCATCTCATCCTCTGACAGATTATTAAAACTTGCAAATAAAATGCAAGCACTAATAACCTCATTAGTTTTGATAGGTGTATCAAAGTAGCCATTTATTAAACTGTGAAAAACATTTTAAAAGAGACCAGACCATTCTGAGTAAAACAGAAACAGAATTGGAAACATGTGAGTCTAGTGATGCCCACAGAATCAGAATGCAGGGTGGCATGGTTTTATTTTAAAGTGTATCTGAGACAGAAGAGAAAAACACTGAAAATCTTGTCACCAGTGTGGCTATTAATTGACTGCTGTTTTTCTTTTGGTTTTTGCCAATGTTTTCACTAGGTGATTAACAAAACTCAAGATCCTGATCCTGACTGTTCCTGGGTGGATAAACTTTCCACAGCACAAAGCCACTTAGTGTAAGAAGAGGTTCTGTTATTCTGTTTCATATATGGTTACAGCAAGGATAAGCAGAGTAGAGTTGTATCCATTTGAGCTCAAGATAGAAATGGTAACACAAGCTTTGACTTCCTAACTTCATGGTAGACTTTCTGGTCCCTTGCTGAATTTTACAGCACAGAGGGCCTTGGTCTCAGTGCTTCAAGGAATTCCTAAGCCCCTGCAGTGTTTCTAGTCAATAAGTCACTCACAGAAGCAATCTCATTTTGCAGGACTTTCATGCCTAAAGAAAAAGGAAAGATTAAAAAAAAAAAAGCAAAGTAAAGGAAAAGTACAGGCCACAGAGTGTGGCAACCAATATGCTCCCAGCAATCACTGTCGAATTAGGCAATCCACATCTCTAGCCAAGATGACCACTGTGCCCTAGGAATCCCTCCACTCATGCATCAAGAGTTTTATAATCCTGAGGTATTTATTGTCAAATATGGTAGAATATTTTGTGTCCATGTAGGTCTTAGTCCCCACCCCTGTGCTGTCTCTGTAAAGAGTGAGAGACTTAGGCTCAACAATAGCTTCTATATTTAGGGGTTTAGGGGGCTAGCAAAGAAATATGAGAATGATATGTTTTATGTATGAACCTTTATATGTTTATATAAGAAATATGAATACGTAGTAGTATGTAGCTTGCATTTTTCAATTGAGGGCTGTTTTAGACTTTATGTGGTGATACTTTAAGAACAGAAAGCATGTCCTCTGTTAGTATATACACTGTCTTCACAGTGGAAAGTAGCAGTGCGGGGCACATAATAGATGCTCAAAAAATATTTGGATCAATTAAATGAATGAAAGAATGAACTAACCTATAGGCATTGGAAGAAAGAAATGTTATTTTTGCTTTGAAATAAAATAGATCTCTCCAACAAAACGTTCTTCACGAAGCATCGCCTTCATTAAGGGAATATTTGTTAAGCACTCTTTCAGTTGTCTCATTGGAGAGCCTAGTCCATTAGTCTGATCTGTTTGGGACCCTCCTCCAGGATTCATGGTCTTTACCATTATGTAGAGGTTTCCATCATGAACAGAGCTTATTGGTCTTGTGAGTACCTACAGTCTCATATTCCTCCAAGCACCACTAAAATAGACTTTAAGAATTTATTTTTAAGCTTAGAAAGTAATGGTTTTTGCCTAAAACTCTTTCCTGTTTCATGCCATTCTCCTTTATGTTAAGCTAAAGGGACTGTTCTAAAATATTAATCATCTCCCACCAAAGTCAATGAAGACTGTTGCTTCATGCAGATATAGCCCAAGTATGAAGGTCCAACATGATTCTACTGCTTAAGGCAAAACATTTTCTTTTTACAAAAGTAATGTTTTATCTGAAATATTCAAATTATTTTATTAAGGAATTTCCTGGCAGTCCATTGGTTAAGACTTGGCGCTTTTGCTGCTGTGGACCCAGGTTCAATTCCTGGTCTGGGGAACTAAGATTCTACAAGTCACCCAGGATGGTCCAACTTTTTGGGACCCCATGGACTGTAACCCTCCAGGCTCCTCTGTCCATGGGATTTCCCTGCCAAGAATACTGGAGTGGGTTGCCATTTCCTCCTACAGGGGATCTTCCTCACTCAGGGATCGAACCTGAGTCTCCTGCACTGCAGGCAGATTCTTTACCACCAAGCCACCAGTGAAGTCCTAATGTAGTTAGAGAGCCTTGTTTTTTTCATGTCACTTGTAGACGATGATGGCAATATTCTCACCTATGTAATGACAATTTATAATAATAATCCTTTACAGTGTCTGTAAATCATGTCCTTCCACCGTTAGATAGCGAAGGGCTGAAGCTGTGTCCCAGCAAGGTACCTGGATGCTGCAGGGCATTCCTGGGACTTTTGCTCATCACCCCGATTGAGATAGATGGGTAATTGCTACGTGATGCCTTGTGATTTACATTTTGAAGCATGCTTTAGATATGATTCCATTTATGTGTGGCAGAAATATTGCTTTGGGCCAAGATGAATAGAAATGTATTTGTTTTTTAAGGGGCTGCAGTCTCGCAGTGATATCTGGAATTCTCTATGGATCTACATTTGTGCCCATCATTTACATCAAGGACCACAGCAAAAGAAATGATAGTATATATGCAGGGGCAAGCCAGAATGGTGAGAGGAAAAAGTCATTTTACTTCATAAGTGAACTCAATACCTGTGTTTCTACTTTAGACTATAAAAAGAAACGGACTGTGGTAGATATTGGTACATAGATTGGTTGGTGGAAATACAATGAAAAATCAAGTTAAGAAGGAAAAAAAGGAAATTTTATCTGAGCCAAACTGAACATTATAACCCGGGAGACCCACTCTCTGAAGCTCTGAGAACAATTCCACCTGTTAAAAGTTGAAGGCACTTTTAAGACAAAGGATGTACATCAAAATGACATACTGACATTTCACATAAAGTTCACCAAGGATACATAATCTAGGGAAGCATAGTACAAAGTGAACAGCGAGTCACCATGACCCCCTGCAGAGCTGGGAAAGAATGTTACTCTTTTAAGAAGTTATTAATACATCACTAGCATGAGAAGAAAGAAAGAAATTGATCTTTATGGTCAAGCAAGTGCCCTCATCTTTGAGAAGCTCTGATTAAAGTAAAAGGCAGGTGCACACTTTGTGTTGAAGATGGAGAAAGCCCAGACAGACACAGACAGAATTTTATGCTTAAGCTTTCTCATCCCATCTTAAAGTATAAATTTCCTTTCATTAGATTTGATCTTACTTTGTCATTGTAAGTGGTGAATTAGAAGGGCCCTGGAAACTAAAAGAAATAAAGGACTATTTCAATATTTTCATATGATCTTCAACATACTAATGGAATCGATTTTAGTCAAGATTCATTTCAGCTACTCGGATTTTAACATATGGTTTCTGGATTTGCTGCAAGATTTGGAGGTTATTTTCCATTTTGATGATCTCTGGGAAAATGTGTGTTCTTCTCCTCTTTAAAAAAGAAACTGAAGTGTAGCATACAGTGCTTTCAAATCAAGTAAAGGTCAAAATATAGCCTGCTTAGGATATTATTTTTCAAGCACAAAGTAGTACATTGAAAGACCCAATGTAATGCTTGCAAATTGTCTCGGGTTCTAGAGATAGAATTCCTCTCTCAGACATCACCTCCACACTGCGTGCAACAGCCTTCTACAGGCTCAGAAGGAGATGAGAGGGTCTAGTTCAGGATCCTGTGATTATATTGAAATGTGGCTCACATCTATGATGATAAAAGGAGATAATGGTTAAGTCGGTTCTACCTCAGTGGCATGGAAAATGAATGTCATCTGTGTTCAGATAAGGGAGAAGTTTGGAGGGCAAGTCATGAGGGGCAGATGGATGGAAAAACTGGGATCTGAACTCTAATTGAATGGACTGACTTTGAATAGACACCATGGTTTGTTTTTTCCCTTATATGTTCAGCCCCACAAACAGTTCCCAAAGTACTTTTATTACCTTCTGTGTTTTTTAAGATTTTATGCAAATATTTTTTGTATTTTTATTCTTTTTGTTTTAAAGGATAAAAACTAATAAAAATAGAATCACTTAGGAAAAATTAAGAGGGAAGGGAAAATGAATGACCAAGCAAAATGGAACCATGAACGAGTCTTAAAAACTGCACCACACTTGTACACTTGCTAGTAATGAGTCATAAATTTGGCTCCAAGATTCTTACAGCCACAAAGGAAATCAGATCAGTCCCAGAATTCAGCAAACACAAGATAAAAACAACTGATTGTTCAGAAGCACAGTTGTTCTTGGTCCTGGAGCATAATGAACAATGTCCTTAACAATCTCTTCACATAAATAGTACAATCAGGTCTAAGGGATCTTTTTATGGCAACTCAAATGTAGTCTAATAGAAACACACTTTATTTTGATTCATTCAAAACTCATTCAAGGGGGCATAGTTTTTATTTCATTTATTTAATGATCACGTAAACACTATATACTGTATCTTGGGCACTCTTCTAATTACAATAATAACTTGATTGGCCCTCATAGCAGCTTTACTGTTTGGGTACCATTATTATCCTGGTTTTACAATAAGATGAAACAGAGAGATATAAGTTAATTTACTTAAGTCTCCAAGTTAGCAAATGGTGGATTCAGGAGTCTCACCAGGTGGTCTGTGTTTCTGATCGTTAGATTAAGCTGCCTTTTGTGATGGTCTTGGGACAGATGAGTTATGATATGACTCAGAAGAATAGACAAGCCCTTTGACTTTCAAGCTCTCCTCTCTAAGCATGGCGGTTCATCCTCTAGATTTAGTTGAAATACTGGGCCCAAAGTGACCTTCCCGGCCAAGAACCTGCTATACCCATCTCTATGGAAAAGGACCGTCTGCTTTCCTCAGTGGAGTTGGGTTTCTCAGAATTTGGGCCACCATCTATGTATTAACTTCCCAATGTAATTAGTTTTATAACAAATAATTAAATCCCCTGGAATAACTTCCTGAATATCCTTCTGTATAGCTGCAACCTGGACACTGGTTTCCAGATTGATCAATGCAACCTATAAAATCAGCTCTGCCAAAGTTCTTTACATACTACCCCCTAAATACCGTCTGTTAGGAGATTTGCTAGTTTCTATAGCCATCAGTAATATTAAGTCTGAATACTTAATATACTTAATTCTTAAAAAATGAGATATTAATGTTATATTCACATAATGTTTGTCATTTCTTACTTAGCTTTCCAAGACAATATAAAAGCCAGCCTTTTAGATTTGATTATAGTAACCAACTTCTTAATATTTTAAATATGTTAATTAAAATTCTCTATAAATAGCATGCAGGAAAATAGTATGATAAAATATAATGAATGCTTCCTTTACAATTGAGGTTAATTTTGGTGAGCTTGTTTTATTCTTAGAACTCTAAATATATTTGAAATGACTAAAATGATATGCTTGAGATTTTTATAATCTGTACTTCCAGATTTAGACTACGTTTTTGCACACTTCAGTGGCATCTTCCTCACAAGTACAGTCTACTTTCTGGCCTACTGTGTAGCCATGAAAAATAATCCTAAACTACATCCTGAAGCAGTCTTGCCAGGTAAGAATCTTTACTACAGAAAAATCTTCCTACGCTTTGAAAGCATCATTCCCTATTAATTTAGCTTGAATACTCACCTTCTGGAAATGAAGCCATTCTGTGTGTCTGTGTGTGTCTGTGTGTCTGTGTGTGTCTGTGTCTGTGTGTTCCTTCCCTCAATTGCTCTGGTTCAGTTCACCACCAAATATGGAGGACTTAAAAACTATGAAACTGTATTTGAAATGCCAAGTCATTAATGCTAAACCCAGAACTGGACCAGTGAATCTGAGATTGTTTCCTCTGCTGAAATACCTTGTGTGATAAGCATGAGACTTTAGTATTTCTTCCTCACTAAGGATACACATTAAAAGTCAGAGTGCTGGGGCTCTTTTATTCTTAAAGGTATCCACAAATACAAATCTGCAGTCACTTGGGAAAATAAGCATTTTCTCCAAAAATTTAGGAGAAATTATTTTAGAGTTTAAAAAAGGTATGTCAAATGAACATGCTTTGGATTTGATCAGTTAGGCATTGTTGGTTTTATATATATATATATACATACACACACATATATATATGATGAATTATAATTTCTCACTTATTTAGGTGTTTACTATAATTCAACTTGGAATATAGATTCACAAGTAAAATTTTTTAAAGAACAAAATAAAGCATATGCCAGAGATTTGCTTTGAGTGCCTGATTCATTTAAGCCAAAGTATACCATTACACCGGAGAAGGCAATGGCACCCCACTCCAGTACTCTTGCCTGGAAAATCCCATGGATGGAGGAGTCTGGTAGGCTGCAGTCCATGGGGTCACTAAGAGTCGGACATGACTGAGCGACTTCACTTTCACTTTTCACTTTCATGCATTGGAGAAGGAAATGGCAACCCACTCCAGTGTTCTTGCCTGGAGAATCCCAGGGACGGGGGAGCCTGGTGGGCTGCTGTCTGTGGGGTCACACAGAGTCGGACACGACTGAAGCGACTTAGCAGCAGCAGCAGCATACCACTACACCATTGCACCATTTTATACTACAGAATGTTTACTATAATTCAGACATTATAGTAATGGTATAATGTGTAGATGTAAAAATGGTAGAATTCTTACTGAATGTCTAGCTAAAATATCCTGAAATTTTTAGCTAGTATCTTTATTCAAATTCCAGATTTTTTTCCCCCTTAGCTAAGCATCATTCTGAATTTCACATATTTTTATATTGTCACTAGGGAAAATAAGTATTTTTTTCCAGATAGTTAGGAGAAATTATTTCAGAGTGTAAAAAAGTTATGTCAAATATACATGCTTTTGAATTTAATCTATTAGGCACTGATGGTAATGTATGTGTGTGTATATATATGTATAGAACATGGATCTTCTTCATTTTAGGCAGATTCTTTACCATCTAAGCCATCAGGGAAGCCCATATATGCTCATATATGTATGTATATACACACATATATAATGAGAAATTATATATAATAAGAATTATAAATAATATATAAATTATAAAAAGAAAGTTATATATAATTGTATATATATCAAACCCATGTCTCTTGCATTGCAGGCAGATTCTTTACCATCTGAGCCACCAGAGAAGCCCATATAAGCCCATATATATATATATATACTCAACACATATACAATGAGAAATTATATATAATAAGAATTATAAATACATAAATTATAAAAAATATATAATTCAATTTAAATATGTATTATGCATTAAAGATTTAAATTAATATACTTTAAGTTAATTATAAAAATACATTGTATATAACTATAATTTCTCACTTAAAAATTTACTATAATTCAATATGGAATGTAGGTCCACAAGTAAAAATTTTTTAAAGAACAAAACAAAGCATGTATCAGAGATTCACTTTTGAGTGCTTGATTCATTTAAGCCAAAGAGTGCCACTACCCCACTATACAGTTTTGGAAGAATGGTAGAATATTTACTGAATGTCTAGCTAAAGTACCCTGAACATTTTAAGCTGGTATTTTTATTCAGATTTCAAGTTACACCCCCCCCCTTATTTAAGCATCATTCTGAATTTCACATAGTTTGACATACATGGCTTAGAGTAAATGGTGTTTTCAGAAAATATTCAGACCCAGTACCTTCCCTGGGTCCCACTCCATTATCCAATCTTTACTGCACCTATTACTTTGGGTACTTGATTTAATGTCAATAAGGTAAAAGGTGATCCTTACACCTAGTGCAGTCACAAAAAGAGAAATGATTTGTTTTCCAAATGGTCATAAACATGACTCAAAAACCCATGTTGGCTGTCGGTGTTAATAAGAGTGTGTGATGTGTTCACTTTAGTAGTCGTTCCGCTGGGAGTGTGGACTTTTCTGGAGAGGTATGTGGTTGGCGAACTCGTCTGTGTTTCAGGGTTCCTGTCCGGAGTCCTCTGGGCGATCGCCACCTGCTGTTGGTTCATAGCGAACCGCTCTCTCAGTGCTGTGGTCAGTTTTCCAATCATCACTGCCGTAAGTAGCTGTATTGCATTTCCAAATTTTTGTTTTCCAAATGTAAATCACACTTTTCTGAAGCTTTCTTAGTGAATCACTGAAGTCTGTCATGGAGTTTGATTTTTCAGGAGTACAGTCAACATAACAGATGCATGTGGATAAACTGACCCCTGTAGTCTCTTGTCCTTGATTGCTAAGGGAATGTTGCTAACTTCATTTTAACAAGTCTGTTCATCTTTGATGCCTTTGCAGTTTTTGTTTGGTCATTTTGCCTAATTTCTTTTGGGATACATTGTAATTTGCTATTAATAGGAATGTGTGTGCTCAGTGACTCAGTTGTATCAGACTCCGCGACCCCATGGACTGTAGCCCACCAGGCTCCTCTGTCCATGGGATTTTCCCAGCAAGAATACTGGAGTGGTTTGCATTTCCTCCTCCAAGGGATCTTCTTGACCCAGGGACCAAACCCACTTCTCTTGTGTCTCATGCATTGGCAGGCAGATTCTTTACCACTGAGTCACCTGGGAATCTGACTGATAACAATATTTATCTCTATGTAATAGTTTATAGATATAAAAATGCTTTTGTGTATATTGTCACACTTGAATCTCATGGCATCCTTGTGAGACAGAGAGTACTTTAGCCCCTCTTCATAGTGTGTGTCAGTGTTTTAAAGAAGGTTTTCAGAAAGTGCTGAAGCAAAGTACTGTCTCTTGATGGTGCCATTTCTCATGCATTCATAATGTAATTTGCTTCATCTGATATTTTTGAGTGCCAGACAGGTAGCACATAGTCAGGTAACAGAAAAACAAAAATGTTTCTTTTGATGTAGATAGGACTAGTATTGATAGGATTGTCCCCAATTTGCAGATGAGAAAGTTGAGACAGTAGCTAAGAGCATCATCTGAAGGGACACAGCCACATGGACATCTCAAAGCTTCTTAGTATGGAGTTTACTGTACACAGGACTGCTTTCTGCCTTCAGTATAAAATCCAATTTAAAATGTTTTAGGTTCCTTATGGTGCCAGGACTGACATGCCTACACACGAATTAATTGCTCTTATTTCTACTCTTGGTATCTTAGATTGTTCAGTTGATTACCTGCCTCCCCTGCTTCCTAAATCATAATCACAAATAAAATTTGCCTGAAACATTTTAGCCACACACCTGTGCAAGCATACAAAACTGAATTTTTAAAATACATTGTCTAGTCTAAAATACAACTACATAAAAGTTTGAAACATCCTTCAATTTTAATAGGAATCTGGGTTTCAAATAGCATATTTTTGACAGTTCTACTGTGTTCATAAAATAGCTTTAGTGTACAATTAAATTCACATGATAAAGGTTTGGGGTTTTTTTAACTTAAAGGACTCACATTTTGACATTCTTAATCTGTACTGAGGGAAAATGTTATCAAAATTGAGCAGATTATAAGGAATAGTTTAAGTCCTCATCATTGGAGTGGTAAAAACCTGAATTTTTCCCCAAAAAGTGTTTGTTTTTCATTTTTTCAAAGATATATAGTGCAAGAATTGACCAATATAACAGGAAAAATAGTAATGGGCAATGGGATGTAAAACTTATCAGTGAAATACTTAAAACTAAATGAAATTAAACAAATTTAAACTAAATTTGTAGAGCAAAGTATACAATGTGGTATGCACCTCGACTAGGGATGCAAATGTTGCATGACAGTCGTATCCCACTATATAAGGAAGAATGACATGTATTGAAATAGGTAAGTCATTAATCACATCAAACTTAAACTTGGTCATATGACAGTGATTTTGTCATTCAATCAAGCTATCTTCTTGAACAAATGTGGATTCTTCAAAATGAGTTTGAGGCAACTTTCTGTAAAACACACAGATACAATTAAGTCACACAAGTCACACAGAGGGTAAACAGTCATGTGATTAAGCATTTTTTTTTTTACACATTGTTTTGCTTTGTGCTTGCAGAAGTGGGTGAGACAGTGAGATAGTTAATTCTTTTTGACTGGTAACATTATTTCCTCAGAAAAGACTATTTTCTAACACTAATTTTTTTTTGGTTCTTTTAAAAATACTGAATTTAAGTCTTAATAGAATTTATCCTGTGGGTCCTGTATAGGAGACATGGAACAATAATAATAATATTCTTCACAAAAAATTTATAGTAGATAGATATGATTTTCCTACTATTCTTTCTTGTGTTAAATTACAGTGAAGACTTAGGGCAAGACATGACAGCCAAATGCAATGCAAATACATTGCTGAGGCAGGTGGGCGTGGGTGGAGGGCCGGTGGGAGTGGTCTCTGTGGCATCTGGAGACTGACCTGTCAGAAGGATGACTCTTGACCACTGTGATGGAAGCAGGCAACTCACCCCCCTGGTGTGGCTTCCTCTGGTGCCTGAGGATTGTCTCCTGGAAGGGACAGGTATCTCTGGGAGGTGAGGGCCTAGATCTTTACTGCTACTGGACTCTTGCTTGATTTCATTGTCATTATTCAGTTCAAAGATGGCCTTATCTGCATGAAGAAAAAGGTCAGCCATAACCTCCAGGATCTTACTTTCTTCTTTATTTTCATCATAGAGCTAGATTTGCTTTAAGTTTAACTTTTTGATGGAAAATTTCAACCATACCCACCACCCAGCTTTAAGAAGTATGGATCTGGCTAATCTTGTTTCATCAAGAGTACATTTTTCACATCCCAGCAGCATACTTTTCCTCCCAAGGACATGTATTTCCACTGTTAGAATCCATTGGTGACTAAACCGGGAGTTCCTTGAAAGCATTATTTGCTTTTCCTTGGCAAATATTCAATTAAAAAGCAAAAAGGTGAAGAAAGAAGAAAAGCCCATGTAGCAGGACAAGGGGCTCTCTTTCCAGTCTTCCTCAAGGAGCTTAACAGCCAACTCAGCTTCTCCAGAAGGGTCAGCCTCTCCAGATGGCTCCAGCTCACCTTCTTTTCAAAGGTCAATTTATAAATGTGTCAGTTCAGTTCAGTCTCTCAGTAGTGTCCGACTCTTTGCGACCTCATGAATTGCAGCACGCCAGGCCTCCCTGTCCATCACCAACTCCCAGAGTTCACTCAGACTCACGTCCATCGAGTCCGTGATGCCATCCTGCCATCTCATCCTCTGTTGTCCCCTTCTCCTCTTGCCCCCAATCCCTCCCAGCATCAGTCTTTTCCAATGAGTCAACTCTTGGTATGAGGTGGCCAAAGTACTGGAGTTTCAGTAATTTGTGTTAATTTACAACAGAAAAATGCATGATCCCAATGCCAAAACAGTTGTCTCTTTTGTTTAAGATGCCCTCCCTACTCACAAAGATTCGGATGTGACTTAGGGACTGAACAACAGCCTTACTCGGATCTCCTTTGCCTGAACTGAGCCAGGCACATTGACTTCTGCTTGGATTACTTCTAGCAAAGCACTACATTGCTCCTTGCAATAACCCTTAAGCCACGTCCAAACTCATATTTAAAAAATCATCAGCCAAAAACCTGCAGAGGTCAACGGTACCTCTTGGTATAGTCTTCGCCCACGTACTCTGAAAGGGAAACGAGTTTCCAGATTGAAGAGGATAAAGTGCGATTGGCATGATAACATTAATATTTTGTGCCCTGTGCTATTGTTTCCTCCCATCCTGCCCAAAGTCAGTGTGGAATTGCTAAAGGGCCCAGGTGTTTCTTGTTTGGTTTGGATTTTTGAGGCTTAAGACCATACATCATTGGTGGAAGACAGTTCCTTTGACCTATTTCTCTGGCTCTTTGGATCTTGACTTTTCTGGAACCTGATAAACAGAAAGTAATGTGTTCCCATTGCTTGGCTTACCCGTCAGGAGTGGAGTCCAGCTCTGCTGATCCAGTCATGTACAACTGGGAAACGGGGAAACAGGCTGGGATTGTTTATTTGGAACTCTTCCAGAGTTTGTGCAGGACTTGAAAAGGAATCATCAGAATGCTGATACATCTCTTTCACAAAGACAGCAATTGATCTAAGTTACAATGTTTTCCTTTCTCAGCAAAAAAAAACAATAATAATAATAATAATAAATGCTTTAAGAGCTTAAAATTTTCAAATTGCAAATCTTTTTTCCGTCTCGTTTCTTCTCTTTTGTCCTATATTATTTCATTCCTGTCTTTTTTTCCTGCTCACTAACCCACTGTTTATTTTTCCATCATGATTTTTCCATCTTGCCATAATACTATCTTTAGCATTCATTAGAGTGAAATGTCAGATATAGCTGATTACTGTCCAGTAATATCAGTTGAAGTGTTAATTGCTGAGTCGTGTCCTACTCTTTTGCAAACCCATGGACTGTACCTGCCCAGGCTCCTGTGTCCATGGAATTCTCCAGGCAAGAATACTGGAGTGGATTGCCATTTCCTTCTCCAGTTAAGGAAAACTTTAAAGTACATGCTATATTTCAAGTCCAAAATAACATATTAGAATTTCTTCAGTTTTGAAATTATCTCATGCTAAAGGAAGTTATGTTTATTCATACACTTGTTCCTATTAAGCCCATTTCTAGTATCTTGAGGAACTAGTGAAAAAGATTATCTATTTGCTTATGAAAATATTTTGTTATAAATCACATTGAAGAAAAACATTCTATGGCACACAATATTCTATCACCATCAAAAAAATAAAAATGAAAACCATAAAGAAAAAAAAGGGAAAAAGTCTTCGTTTTTCTCCTAATGCTGCTTAGTTTAATTTAATGTTGAGTTTGAATTGAGATTATGAATAGTTTTTCCTGACAATGTTATTATATTGATTTAAAATCAAAATTTATTTGATAAGTGTCAGGTCAGCTCTCCAACTTACTGTATTTGTATAGAGTACAGTCACAGAAAAATAGCCAATTTAATAAATTTTTTTTTAAATTTAAGGGTCCAGGATTTATAGCTACAATGTGGGGTGTCTTCATGTTTAAGGAAATACAGGTATGTACATAAAAGGTGCAGATCCAGTCAAGAAACATATTTAATAGTATGTGTTATTTCTGAAAACTGCAACACCAAAGCCCAGGGCAGAAAACATGTGAATGAATTTGACAGGTCAGATATTCAAAGTGTTATCATCTCTAATTAGAAAAGAAAATACTAACCATATGATAATTATTATGGGTATGTTTTTCTCCACCCCAACCTTAGAGGAAAAATGCTTTAGTTGACTTTATTTTCCCTTAAGACATTTTGGTTAAATCATCCAATAAAATCAGATAGATAGAAATTTTATCTAGTGAAAAATGTTAGATAAACAAGATGAAAATTTTTACCCCCAAAATTAAAACATCCTTGAGGCAGATGGAATTTGAGAATAGATTTTTTGTTGTTGTTGAATCTCATGCTTTCCAAACTCCTCCACATCCAACCAGCATCTTTATAGGAGAACACCCTCTCAAGTGTAAATGATGGTGACTTAAAAGTAGTTCTAGGATGTGTGTGTGTGTGTGTTTTCATTAAACATTGTTTTTAAGATTTTTTCCCCCTTTACCTTTATTTGTGGCAAAAGCCTTCAATTGAGGCTGTGTGAATGGTATTTTGTAGTAGTTTTTACTGAAAACAATATAAATTAGAGACACTGTCAAGGCATTATGGATATAATATTTTTTGCCTTAACAAGAAGCAAATAATTCGTCTCTTTAAGAAGATCTGACGTTGCTAACCTCTGGGAGCCATAAGGTGAACATGTCCTTGGAAAATTCTTAAAATGATTACTCAGTTTTAGGTTTAAAACGTCATTTCATTCATTTCAAATGAAATGTGTTGACTTAGAAAGTCGTAAGATGTTAATACAAGTAAGATTTTCAGGTTAAAGAAGTAATTTGTTTAGAAGATATTTGGATCACAATCTTGATTGCTGTGTTTTTAAATTTACAAGACAACTTAAAACATTTATAGATGTTATTCTTTTGAATATGTTTTTTACTTATTTTAGTTAGGATTGCTTTCCACACAAAAAAATAATTTTATGCCAAAGCACACTCTAAATCTCTTCACAAATATTTCATCTGCTTCATGAAGGATAATGAATCCTATTTAAGAACTGGATATTATTCAGCATAACATGCTGAAACCTTAGAAAATCACAAGCCTATTTACAACTGTATGTATAAATAAACATAAACTAAGAATAGATTTATTATGAAGCATGTAAAAATTATTTTACAGTATAACAGTACTGAATTAAAATCTTCTTCCCTAGATAGAGGAACTTACTTGAACAAGAGAATACCTAACCATTGGGCCTACTGTTAATTCTTGAGAGTCTTTTAAAGAGACACATAAAAGACAAAATGACTTTTTAAGATACCTGGAAAAAAAGCTCAGACCAATTAGAGGAGGGGCTTTTAAAAATGATAAAACATGACCAAGTAGGGTTTAATTCAGGAATGCAGTAATGGATCATATTATGTATAATGTAATTTATTGTACTCTTTTTAGATAGAAAAGAAACTGTGTAATAGTATATATTCAATAAGTATTTACTAAAATTAAAAACCAGTTTTTAATTGAGAGAACAACCTTTAACAATAGGAGGAATAGGATATAAGAGGAAGTTTAACTGATATAAGATGTCTATCAAAAACTATGTAAATACATAACTAAAGTGAAACATAAGCATTCTCTGTCAATTATATCTCAATAGAACTGAAAAAATATGAGTTCTCTATAAGTCAAAGATCTTTCCATCATTGCTGTTACTCAGTATTTTCTGGAGATCATAGCCAATGGGCTAAGATAAAATTAAGACATGAGAAAAATAAGGAAAAATATTGTTTGCATATAATATTCTCTTCTTTAAATTTAAAAAAAATCAGCTGAAAATCTGGAGAACCAATAAGATCACTTTGTAAGGCACTGAAATATAAATATTAAATTAGTAACTTTCCAATATGCCATCAAGAACCAATTAAAAAGAAAAAAAATAAATGCTATTCATACCAACAAAAATGATAAAAATGTAAGAAAATTGCAAGAAATGTGCTGAATTTAAGAAATAATTTCCTATACTCCAGAACATCAAAGATTGTCATAACAAATGAGCAACTCACCATATCCCTGATAGAACAGCTCCCTGTTGTTATTGGACAGCATCTCCATTCACCATCAGTGTAATTCCAATAAAATCCCAGGGTGTTCCATCTATAGATGTGCAAGCGAGTGCTTGAGTTTGGCCAAGTATGTATCCAAATAAAGAGAGGGAAGGCAAAGCTGAAAACACAGCAAATTTTGTTGACCTTTTGGGCTTCCCTGATAGCTCAGTCCTAAAGAATCTGCCTGCCAAGCAGGAGACATGGGTTCAATCTCTGTGTTGGGAAGATCCCTTGGAGAAGGAAATGGCAACCCATTCCAGTATTCTTGCCTGGGAAATCCCATGGACAGAGGAGCCTGGAGGGCTACAGCTGAAAGCTCAATGAGTTTTGTTGACCTTTTAACTCTAGTTAAAACACCTTACAAATCTGTCTACAAGCAGAACTTAAGGAGTGTCCAGTGTACTTATCATTCAAAGCAAATGCCTAACGGCCTCTTGCCAGATGACCTAAAGGACAGTTTTAAACACTTTATATGCCAATGAGTTTAAGAGTTTAACTAGACACTGAAACCAACATCCTATTTGAATTTTTTAAATTATTTTTCTTAAAAACAAAACCCTGGAGGGGAAAAAAAAGCAATTTTTTAAAAAGTTTTTATTAAGGTATAGTTGATTTATGACGTTCTATTAGTTTCTGCTGTGCAGCAAATTAAATCAGTTATACATCTACATATATTGGCCCTGTTTTAGATTCTTTTCCCATATGGGTCATTGCGTATTGAGTGGAGTTCCCCATGCTGTAGAGTAGGTCCTTATCAGCAAAACGTTTCACGTTTGTGACTTGTAGGTCCTGTCAGCTATGTCTTGAAGCAGTCCTGGAAGACACATATTTAAAAGTCCACAACCTACAGCAGTGAGGACTTAATCGGAGATCCGAGCACTGTGTGGAAGAGTTTAAAGATTTTATTTCATTTCAATGCCATTAGTGCTTTGGTTGGACGCTTTGCCCTTGTGACATTCTTTTATATCTAATATCTGTTCCTCTTTGGAAAATTTGTTTTAGAATCTCATATTTAGCTATTTTAAGCTAGACCGCCAGTATATTTTTAGCAACACACTTTAGTCAGAATGTCCACAGTAATCCCAATGCAGGGAATTGTGGTAACAATTTACAAGTCAATAGTGACTTCCAGATAAAGAATGAGATGATTTGTCATTTTACTAGCTGTCTCAGAAATCCACATTAAACACTTTTTGCTTTGGGGAGATTGTTAGCGTGCTCTTTCTAAGAGTTAGCATTCACCTTTGACAAAGTAAAACTATTGCTTTTGCCCAAATATAATTGGTCTTTTTCTCTAGGAGACTAGGAAGTTTGCTCAGATTCTTAACCTTAAAAGGGAAAAAAATTTTAGTCCCTGAGAACATTGTTCTACTGTCTCCAAAGACAATAAAACATAGAGCTTACAACATATTCACATAATTTGGTTGTAAAGTGCTGATAACTGAGACCCCATATATTGTTTTTCTTTATGTCAATGATCTCATCAGTTGTTTAATTCACACAGCACATTTGGAAATTGAGTGTATTGACTCTTTGAACAAATATTTATTGAGTGCCTGCTCTGCACCAATACTGGTATCTAGGCAAAGGCTGCAGCCTTTAAGAAAAAGTTGTCAGGAAACCTTAAAGCCTTCAGGAGTGTGTGTGTGTTTATGTGTCTCTGTGTGTTGTATGTGAGTGTGAGTAAATTAGCTGCCCTGTGCTTGGCAAGGTTTTATGCTGTCTTTCACTTGTGGAACTTATACCAGAGTGACTTTTGCAGAGTTTGTGCTGGCAGTGAATCAATTAAGCCAGCCAAATCCAACTTAAAAAGACCACTCTGGTCATCAGATAGATGCAGAATCACCTACTCTAACCCAATTCTTTATTCACATGAAAAATGGGGATATACATTTTTGACATTTTGGTTATATATTAATTGTCATTAGTTTTACTAAAAGCTGATAATAGTATCATATGATTTGACTACCAGGAGATCTCAGTGTAATTGAGATCTTGTTCCACTTGCCTCAGAGTATTGGGTCTACATTTAAACCCAATCATATAGACTGTTTAGCCTGGCAATCATTCAGAGGAGAACAGCCAGGACTATGTGGGAGCTTCAAATTGTTCCCTATGAAGGATGGTCAGAGGAGCTAAAATATTGACCAAGGAAAAAAATGCTTCAGGGATATAGCACATTTATTTTCCTGTGTCTGAGGGTTTATCTTGTGGGAGAGAAATTAGAATCGATCTATCTGAACTCTTAGAGATGGAACTTGTGAGAAATACAGTATTCTACTGAACACAGAGTGGTATATGTTTATTCATATAAAGATTGGCTGGCATCCTCCGTGGTTCCATCTTTAAGACCAGTGCACCCACATGTAGCTGGGGGAGTCATCTTTGTTTCTATTTCTCCCTTGCCCTTTAGCTTGGTCTCTGTCTCTCCATCTGCACTTCATCCTCTCTTCCCAGGAGGACTGCGGTCACCTCCTCACTAGTCCCCTTGCATCCACTCTGGCCCCCTCCAATCTGTTCATCATCTGCAAAAGTGTGGGCTTTACAAAATGCAAGCCTGTCTTTTCAATATACTTGGCTCTGCCTGTTCCTCTCATGTCTTCCCATTGCTTGAAAAGTAAATCCAAAGTATAACACGGCCTCTAAGATACCTCCTGCTCAGGCATATGCATAGCCTCCAGCCTCATCAAGCCACACTTAATTCACTGCTGCACCCTCTCAGACCTTCTTTCAGTCCCTGGAAAGTACCATGTTTCTCTTACAACAGAGCTTTGCACACACATTCCTTCTACTCAAAATCTGTATTTGAGATTTTGCTGCCCTCCTCTTCCCCCAATTCACTGATACTTAGGAGCTCAACTCAACTCTAGATCTGCCTCCTTAAGATTTTGTTGTGATGCACTCACAACAGCCACTGCTGTTTGCTTGTTACTCATTCCCATCTCCCACATTACACGAGTCACTGAATAGGGGCACATTTTGCTTACCATTTTAATCCCAGAACATGTGGATGGATAGTAGGAGTGCACATGTATTTATTGAATGGGTAATGACAGAGGACCTGAGAACCTGGAAGATTCATACAGAGGGATAATGGAAAAGCATACAGGAGGTAGACCAGATGGTTAGTAAGGTCCACAGAAATCTTGAGAGTTTGTGCTTTTTATATATTTGATTCAGGTCTTCTTAATAACAGTTATTCTTTTTATTACTCAGGGTCGAAAAAACTACCTGCTGATGATGCTTGCATTTTGCATCATCTTGACTGGAGCCTTATGCACAGCTTTTTCTAAAATTTGACAACCACAAGGCCAGCAGATGGCAGCGGTACTTGAGAACACTTCTCTCCTGGACACAAGAGATTGTGCTGAAAATAGAGTTCATGCTCACACAGCAAGTGGATCTTCATCCGTCCTGGATTAGGGTAAATGATTTTCTTTCCCACAAATGTGACACTGAAGGAAAACCAGCTTTCAGTCAAGCGTAAAAATGAGAAGTTCTTCTAATGAACTGTTTATGAAAGTAGGACTTGACCTCATTGTATCTGAAGATGCTGCTTTGACCACAATATGTGTTTACTGGTATATAACCTAGCAAACAGTGTGGCATTCGTATGTAAAGAATTTTGTATGTGTCCACATTTCCAAAATATGAGCCTCATTCATGAAGACAGGCATAAAAATGTGGGGGATGGAGCAGGAAGAAGACTTATATTATGACGGAATTAGGATCCAAAGATATCTGGAGCCTTTGTGAGAAAAAATAAATGTCAGAGTTGGCAAGTGAATGTTAAAAAAGCCATTTCATTATTTTCAGCCCAGACTTATTTTTACTTCAAATTAATGTTGCCCGATTCTCAATCACCCACCCAGTTAGCTCAAAATGCCTTTGATATCTCCAGATAAAATCCATCCTTAGAGAGCAAAAACTTCCCACTGTTGAGAATATGTGTGTAACACATATACGTATGTTTACAAGTATACACCCGTAAATACACATGCATATATGAATGTTCTACTATAAATTGGGGGTAAAATCTAGAATTGCTGAAGCAAGATTCTAGCTTATTACATACCCATGAATATACACCCATATATGTATGTACTCTAACTTGTGGAGAAATTCTAGAATTGCTGAAGCAGGGTTGTAGCTTATCACAGTGAGAATTTTAAGGAACCAATACACTCCATTAGATGTACAATTTAATTTTTTTCTGAAATATATTTTTTCTAAAACCTCTCTTCTAACCAGTGGTTTTCTTTAATTTTTAAATGGTAGTTTACACTAGGTCAAAGAAAATCACAGAACATGATAATTGTCTTTAAGAAAACTGAAATGGAACGGCTATTACAGTGTTTATTACAATGGTTCCCAAACTCTTAAAATAATAGTATAAAAAAAAACTGAAATAGTGCAGTATAAGTTTCACCCACTCCCACTTGATGATATCACATTACTTTGCTACTTGGAGGGGCAAAATGTATGTGACTCCCTAGCCGATCTGTGTGGGTTTAAATCTCACCTCTACTTCATCTTAATTGTGTGACTTTGGATAAATGTTCTAGTCAGATTCCTCATCTGTAAACTGGGGCTCTTGCTAGTATCCATCTCACATGGTTACCAGGAAGTCCAAATTAGTGAAAATCTATATTTTCATGATTGTCTGGCACTTGGAAAACATTTTATAATTCTCAGCTATTATTACATCTTGTTTGAGGGAAAAAGCCTGTGTCTGTAGATTAGAGAATACATTGTAAGAACCGCTTCCCTTACCACTCCCCCACAACCCAACTTATACCTGTCTATGAGTACAATTTAAAAATGACACTGCTTAATTGTTGAATTGCAAATATAAATAAATATTTGATTAACATCTTCCAAAATCTCATTTAATTTTAACCTGAAATGTCACTAACTATACTGATAGCTTTGAATAAATTGATATGAAGCAAAACTATTTTTCTCATTTAAATATATTTAATTTTTTTTATATTAATGGCATTGAATTACTTTTTAGTTGAGGTTGCAAATTTGTATGCAAAATTTTAAATGTGAAGTAAAGCAGTTGCAGAGGAAAAATGAAAGAAAAAAAAAATCCCATTACCACTGTATAGTCTCTGCTATCAGGCAGTGCCTATAGCGTTAGTGAGAGTAGTGTTAGTAAAAGTTAGAGAAAAGAAGCTTTTTCAAAATGCTTACCAAGCCAGCACCTTTTTAGGTAGAGACTAGTCTAAATGGGCAATTGTAGATCTCCACTTTCTTTGCTTGCCTTAGGAAGTTAACGCCCATGTCTTTTGAAGTCTGGGGCTTAGTTTGGTCAGATTCTTGTGTTTGCATTAACTTTGTCTTTGCTTTCTGTCTCTTTGTGCAGAGAGGCAGCACTTATTCCCAGTGAGACTGGCATCCTGAGTAAGACTTTTCTACTATCACAACAAAAATGCCTGATTACTAAAATTCCCTAACAGGTGTTAAAGAATGAATAATATAGCATTTCCTCTGAACTACCAAATCTTCTTTTAGTCCTGTTATACCCATTTATTTGTACTGATAGAGTTGCTACCTCTTAGCCGTGTGTGTATCAATATTGGGAGAGCTTCTGAAAAACACACTCAGTAAAAAGATGAGTTGTAGAACCATGTACACAGTATTGTGATACCATTTTTAAAAAACTGTAAAAATCAAAGTAATATGTATATTTTCTATAAATTCATATGTATGCAACATGTTAGAAAAACATGTACCCCAAACTCATAAGGTTTGCTTTTAATGAGGATAAATGAGATTAAAATGGCAACACTGGATCAAGGTAACCTTGAGCATTACCTGTAATACTCTACTTTTTATGGCAATGAATTATCTATGTGTTCGTTAATATGTGTTAAAGAATCAACAGCAAAATAGTTCAGAAGCATATGTCTAAATGTTGAAGTAATTAAAACTAGGCAAAGAGAGTGTGGAGGAATGTTACTTTCATCTTTATCCTTTTTGGTGTTGGTTAAAACTTCAAAACAAGAATGCATACACACAGGTACACACAAATAAAAGCAGCAAAAATCAAGACAGTTGGGAAAATTTCCAGCTTGGGAATCCCACCTCCTAAAGGTGGATGCCAGAAACTCACTTTCATGGCCTCCGTGCAGTAGGATCTAAGCCTAGTTCCATGGTCCTGCTTGAGATCCTGTGAGCTACCGAACATACTTGTTTCAGAAATTTGGCCTCATTAAAAACACATACACACACATACACACACACACACACACACACACACACAAATATCTTACAGTCTGTTTATTAACTTTAATGAGGTATAATTTGCATCCAATAAAATTCTCCCATTTTAAGTGACCAGTGCTATTTGAGCTTTAGCAAATACACACCCATATAAGCACCACTACACACTACACACAGAACATTTCCAGCAACCCCAAAAGTTCCCTTCTGCCTCTTTGGAGCTAACGTTATGCTCCAGGCCACGAATGATCTGTTTTCTGTCATTCTAGATTGCTTTTTGCCTATTCTAAAATTTCATATAAATGGGATCATATATAATGTACCCTTCGAATCTGATTTCTTTCATGTTCTAGCCATTTTTGAACAATTTTTCTTGATCTCAAACAATTATAATTCACTCTCAATTATTTTCCCTAGTGGAAGAAAGCATATGTGTGTATTCAAAATAACAACAAAAGCAAAAATGACTAACATTTGGAATTATTATATTTAGTGTGTGATGTATCCTGCTCCAGAAATTCACTGTTTTAAATTAACAGTGTAATTAAAAAGACTTCTTAGCTACTCTTTGAGTCCATTCCCATTCTTTAATGTTCTCTTTTGAGGAGCTGCAAAACACTAAGCTGCTTAAACCAGATCACTTCCATTTTCTGCATGTTGAAAAAAAAATGCATACTCTTGGGTTTCCTACAATGGCCTAATGGATTACTATCTCTGGGGCTGCAAAGTATGAATGTGCACTTTTTACAAGTGCTCTTGGTGATTCTTATCACACCTGAACTCTAAATTCTTTTGAATCTGTGACTTATACCTTGATATTTAAAGGATTTCAAAGTACTAAGTTCTTACAAAATAAAGAATATTGTCTTCTACCTCTAGAGGAAGAGAGAAAAGTTATTTTTAAAAAACAGGTATTCATTTAATTTTATGAAGATTTGGGGGAGAAAAAAACAAAATGCTTAAAACCATTCCATTTAAGTGGTATTTTTAGCAAAAAAATAACAATAATAATAACTGGGCATTGTATTATTATTTTTGGTTCAAACACTTAATTTCCATATGTTGAATCATCTCCAGGTAGTGGCCACATCTATTTGCAGTCATATATTCATTCTTTTTTGCTTCTTTTCCCATACAGACCATTACAGAGTGTTGACTAGAGTCGCCTGTGCTATACATTAGGTTCTTATTAATTATCTAGTGTATTTTAGTGGCCAATCTGAAGTAGCCACTTCAGATTCTGCAAACTGACTCTTTCTTTCTTTAATAATAAAATCTCTAATACAATTCATATTGACAAGATCTCATGAAACCAAACAAAAATCCCAACTTCCAAATGGATATTTTGCAGCAAGATCCAGTGAAACAAATCACTGGAAATGAACTGGAGAGAAAGGTGAAAATTGTTTCATGTGTGGAGACAGCAGGCTGCAAGCCTGACCCCAACTTACTACTTATTACAGGTATAAGTCACAAATACAGCACTCCACATGGTTTTCTGGAGAACCTCATAGAGTCTTCCAAGACACTGGCTATTTTTTCTTTTTTATATGCCTTTCTTTCTTCTTTAAAAAAATTATATTGGAGTAGAGTTGATTTACAACATCGTGTTAGTTTCAGGTGTACAGCAGAGTGACTCAGTCATATATTCATTCTTTTTTGCTTCTTTTCCCATGCAGGTCATTACAGAGTATTGTCTAGAGTTGCCTGTGCTATACAATCGGTTCTTATTAGTTATCTAGTTTATGTATGCTGCTGCTGCTGCTGCGTCGATTTAGTCGTGTCCGACTCTGTGCGACCCCGTAGATGGCAGCCCACCAGGCTTCCCGTCCCTGGGATTCTCCAGGCAAGAACACTGGAGTGGGTTGCCATTTCCTTCTCCAATGCATGAAAGTGAAAAGTGAAAGTGAAATCGCTCAGTCGTGTCCGACTCTAGTGACCCCATGGACTGCAGCCTACCAGGCTCCTCTGTCCATGGATTTTCCAGGCAAGAGTACTGGAGTGGGGTGCCATTGCCTTCTCTGAGTTTATGTATAGTAGTATGTATATATCGAGTTTATCCCTTCCCCACCTTTGATAACCATAACCATAGTTTGTTTTCTATGTCTGAGTCTGTTTTTGTTTTGTAAAGTTCATTTGTATCATTATTTTTAGATACACATATAAGTGATATTATATATTTGTTTTTCTGTGTCTGACTTACTTCACTTAATTTGATAATCTCTATGTCCATCTAGTTCAGTTCATTTGCTCGGTCATGTGACTCTTTGCAACCCATGGACTGCAGCATGCTAGACTTCCCTGTCCATCACCAACCCTCAGAGCTTGCTCAAACTCATGTCCATCAAGTCGGTGATGCTATCCAACCATCTCATCCTCTGTTGATGCCTTCTCCTGCCTTCAATCTTTCCCAGCATCAAGGTCTTTTCCGGTGAGTCAGTTCTTCACATCAGGTGGTCCAAGTATCAGAGTTTCAGCTTCAGCATCAGTCCTTCCAATGAATATTCAGGACTGATTTCCCTTAGGATTGACTATGTCCATCCATGTTGCTGAAAATGGCATTATCTCATTGTTTTTAATGGCTGAGTACTATTCCATTGTATACACGTGCCACATCTTCTTTATCCATTCCTCTGTTGATAGATGTTTAGGTTGCTTCCATGCCTTGGCTATTGTGAACAGTGCTGCTATAAACATTGAGCTGTGTATATATTTTTAAATTAGAGTTTTCATCTTTTCTGGAAATATGCTCAGCAGTGGAATTGCTGGATCATATGGTAGCTCTGTTTTCACTTTTTTAAGGTATCTCCATACTGTTCTCCTGGAGAAGGCAATGGCAACCCACTCCAGTACTCCTGCCTGGAAAATCCCATGGATGGAGGAGCCTGGTGGGCTGCAGTCCATGGGGTCGCTAGAGTCGGACACGACTGAGCGACTTCACTTTCACTTTTCACTTTCATGCATTGGAGAAGGAAATAGCAACCCACTCCAGTGTTCTTGCCTGGAGAATCCCAGGGACGGGGGAGCCTGGTGGATTGCCGTGTATGGGGTTGCACAGAGTCGGACACGACTCAAGCGACTTACCAGCAGTAGCAGCAGCATACTGTTCTCCATAGTGGGTACACCAATTTGCATTTCTCCCAAAAGTGTCAGAGGGCTCCTTTCTCTCCACATCCTCTCCAGTATTTATTATTTGTAGATATTTTGATGGTGGCCATTCTGACCAGTGTGAGGTGACACAGCTAAAAAAGAGATCTATTTTTCCTTTTTCTCTTACCAACAAGGTACTTGTAAGTACTCTTAACTCATTCATACCTTCCATAATTAAAGGGTTTATAAGTTTGTCTTTCCCATATACCATAAAGTTCTGAATTATGAAACTCACCTCTAAGTTTTTCTGACATAGAAAGCTGTTTTGTCTCCCTTTATTTGAGAATTATATGAGCTTTATAGGCAAATTGATAGTTTAAATTATTATGAAATGTGAATGGTGTTTGATTAATCTTTATATCTCAAGAACATAGCACAGTGTAGACACATAGGGGGGAAAAGTGACTTTTTTTTTTACCATATACTCTGAAGAATATCTTTAAGTTATAGTTCAGAACTTATTACCCTTCTTATGTACTCTGATACTCAGATCCTTTTATACTATAAGAATTTTGGTGGCTTCGCTATTTGATTTTTTTGTTCTTTGTTAGGTTTTTCGTATTGGGGGAGGTTGGTTTTTTTGTTTTGTTTGGCAGTGGTGAACCAGAAATCTCCCAAACTCTAGGTCATTTGGGGTTTTTTTTCCCCACCTGTTTTTACCTTTTCTCTGGTTCTTTGCCCCGTCTCCAACACTTTAGCGACCTGAAGACTTGAGAAACTCCCTGGATATTGCTGGATCTCTCGATCTCACTCTCTCCCTTCCCCAACTTTTAGTACTTAATCCTACTTACTGTACCTACCTTGACATTCCCAAATTCTTATCTCTGTCTACTCAGGAAGATTGCTGGGGTCTGTTTGTTTTCCCCCTTACTGCACTAAAGCCTGCAAACTCTCTCCAGGAAGTAAAACTGGAAAATTGTAGGACTCAACTTGTTTCCCTTTATAACAGGTATCACAGTCTTGTCCTGCCTATGGCCCAATATTTTATATATTTTACTCATGTTAAATTTCTTTATTGTGTGAAGATTCATGTGCCTTCAGTTATTTCATCTTTGCCAGAAGCAGAACCCCTCTGGTGAGCATTCTGTTACTAAATTGCAGCAGGTTAAATTACTGAAACTTCTCTTCTGTCACACTTTCATAAACAACAATATCAGATAATAATTAGGCATTATACCAGGTTGAGTGTGACTACCCAAAAAGTATATCCAAGTCCTAATTTTCAGTACCCATGAATGTGACCTTATTTGGCAATAAGGTCTTTGCAGATTTAATTAAATTATGGATCTCACAGTGAGGTCATCCTGGGTTTAATATGGACTCTAACTCTTATAAGAGGAGGAGAGGGTTATTTGGCATTCTCAGGAACACAAGAAAGGATACTTTAAAAGGGAGGAGAGATAAGAGAGACATAAGCAATACAAGCCAAGAGATGACTTGGATTGCTGGAAGGCACTGGAAACCAAGAGACAGACATAGAAAGAACTTCTTCCCCACACTCTCCAGGACACAGCCCTGCCAAGATCTTAATTTCAGACTTGATAGCCACCAGGGGTGTGTGTAAGAGAGCACACACCCCTAAGCAACTAACTCAGGTATCTCTAACCCAGTGAGCATACAATATATTGCACAAAATAAGATACACAAATGCAAACTAAGAACTTTAGCCCTGGCAATACTACTACTAAGATAAAGATGTTGGCTAAACTGCAAGGCAAACAGAATAAGTAGAAAATTACATTTTGTGAAGGTCCGAAAAAGTGGCTGTTTTTGCCTCAACAGAGTTGTGCATTTCATCTTAGTGTGAGAGAGGGCACACCTTTCTTCCTCTATGAAAAGGAAATGTGTCAAATGATTTTCCATTTGTTTGGTTTTCATTTTTAAAAAGGAAATAAACCTGATGATCTGGGATGTTGTGTAAAGCATCTTAGGCAGACATCTCCATATAGGAAACAGGAATTAGATAAGAAAAATAACAGAACTTCATTTTACTAGAATTTTATGTTCTATTAAAAATAGTAGAACTTTGTCTAAAGTTTCTTGATATTGACAGTAAGATCCTTCTAGCAAACAGGACACTGACGTGAACTCAATTGTTTTTTGGCTACTGATGTACTCATGTGGGAGCTATGTCGCTTTCTTTTTCCTATTGAAGACAAACTGTCTCTGTGGAAGATAATTATAAGGATTCTGAGTAAAGTGAAAAATAAAATGTAACACAGAATTTTTTTGAACTGTGGTGTTGGAGAAGACTCTTGAGAGTCCCTTGGACTGCAAGGAGATCCAACCAGTCCATTCTGAAGGAGATCAGCCCTGGGATTTCTTTGGAAGGAATGATGCTAAAGCTGAAACTCCAGTATTTTGGCTACCTCATGCGAAGAGTTGACTCACTGAAAAAGACTCTGATGCTGGGAGGGATTGGAGGCAGGAGGAGAAGGGGACGACAGAGGATGAGATGGCTGGATGGCATCACTGACTCGATGGACGTGAGTCTCAGTGAACTCCGGGAGTTGGTGATGGACAGGGAGGCCTGGCGTGCTGTGATTCATGGGGTCGCAAAGAGTCAGACACGACTGAGCGACTGATCTGATCTGATGACTCACTCATCATTGTTTATACCAGTGCTCGAGTTACCTGTACATAACTATGTAAAAGAGATTCATTATAAGTAATTGGTTCATACGATTATGAGGCTAAGTCCCTAGTCTGCAGTTGGTGACCCAGAGACCCTGAGGGCTTGTGTAATTCCAGTCTGAGTCCAAAAGCCTGGAAAACAAAGGAGTTGATGTTGTCAAGCCCAGCCTGAGTTTGAAGGCCAGAGAACCAGGAAAACCAAGGCTATAATAAGTTCTGGTCTGAGTCCAGGTCTGCCCAAGGCAGGAGAAGACCCCTGCCCCAACCCAGAGACAGGCAGAGAGTGTGGCTTCTCTCTTGTGCATGTTAGGTCACTTCAGTTGTGTCCGACCCTGTGTGACACTATGAGCTATAGCCTGTCAGGCTTCTCTGTCAGTGGGATTCCCCAGGCAAGAATACTTGTCACGCCCTCCTCCAGGGGATCTTCCCGACCCAGGGATCAAACCCACAGCTGTCAAATCTCCTGCATTGGCAGGTAAGTTCTTTACCACTAACACCACCTGGGAAGCCCAGCTTCTCTCTTGCTGCTGCTGCTGCTAAATCACTTCAGTCGTGTCCGACTCTGTGCGACCCCATAGATGGCAGCCCACCAGGCTCCCCCGTCCCTGGGATTCTCCAGGCAAGAACACTGGAGTGGGTTGCCATTTCCTTCTCCAATGCATGAAAGTGAAAAGTGGAAGTGAAGTCGCGCAGTCGTGTACGACTCTTCGAAACCCCATGGACTGCAGCCTACCAGGCTCCTCCGTCCATCGGATTTTCCAAGCAAGAGTACTGGAGTGGGGTGCCATTGCCTTCTCCGAGCTTCTCTCTTACTCAGCCTTTTATTCCATTTAGGCCTTCAGTGGGTGGAATAAGGCCCACCCAATCTGCCTCACTCATTCTGCCATTCAAATGCCAATCTCATCCAGAAACACCCTCACAAGACACACCCAGAGTCATGTTCAACCAAATATTGGAGCGCCCTGTGGCCCTGCCAAGTTGGTACATAGTATTAACCATCACACATATGGGAGAATATTTTCTCGTACTCAATCATATTTTACCCCTCAATCATAAAAAGAACTTGAGTTTAAATTCTTGAATGCACTGTTTGGTAATACTGATAGGTAGAGATTACTTGTGATATGTCTGAGACTATAGTTAAAATATGCTTATTATAAACACAAAAGAATATGCAATTCTTAGGAAGTTTTCCTCTGGATCTTATCTGGTCTGATATTATTTCAAATTTCACTCACTTATATTAAAGTCAAATTCAACTCCGCAGAATTAAACGTGAAACCATGTAAAAAATGTGGTTCAGCCTTTTAAGAAATTTGTGCAATCTGAAAAAGGAAACAATATTTTCTCTGTGTATAATTTATCTTTCAGCTGAAACCTGACATAAAGCTGTTGAAATATAAAGTTGTCATTTATGTGAGTGGTCACAGCATTGAGAGGTTGGTGGTCAACTCATTCATGATAAATGTTTCAAATACATAAAATGTTTTAGTATGTGATAAAATTCCATAAAATTTGAGGGAGAAATTGTATTAAACCTATGTTCAAAATAGTTTTTGTTTATTTGGTTCAAAATATGAGATAATAAGAGAAAGAGGCTTTGGGGCAACTTTGAAGACTACTCTTATTGAGGCAAATTATGTAATTTGCAGGGTGATAGGACATGGCTAAGAAAAGTCAGATACCTCTTCACTGAGGCATCAGCACAGTCCACACAGACTGACTTGTCTCTTATCCACGTCCTAACAAAGTCTGTGGTGTGAGGAAGGGAGGTGGGCAGAGAGCAAGTGGGTAGTTGCCCTGGTCTGACCTTGCAGATAGTTCTCCACTGGTTTTCGGCATATACACATGTACAGAGAAGCTTCTTCATCTGTCCTACATCCTCCATTAAGCGTGGACACTCACTAGTGACCCCCGAGACATGCTGGGAAGTGCAACGAGGAACAACTCTTGAGAAACTCTGAGGCTTGAGGTCTGAAGCCCCATACCTGAGCACTCACCCCAAAGCAATTAGTATCTGAGATGTGACTGAAAGCAAATTGCAAGAGCACATGTTAATGAAAAGCAGGTTTGGAGGAAACCTGCTTTCATTTTTGTTAGCAACAGAGAATATATCAGAATTTGAAGACTATAGACAAAACCACTAGATGGTATCAGGACACCTACATACAACCAGCAATGAAACTGTGGACATATCAACTGATTCCTCTTGATTTAACATTTTTCCTTTTAAAACAATATTTTTTGGTACTTGCATGGCAGTCCAGTAGCTAAGACTCTGCCTCCCAATGCAAGGGGCCCGGGTTCAGTCCCTGCTCTGGAAACTAGATTCCACATGCTGCAACCAAGACCTGGTGCAGCCTAGTGAATAAATAAATAAACAAAAGTATTTTTATAATATTTTATGAATATTTTTTATTGTGCAAGTAGTAAAGTTCAAATTAGAAAAATTTAAAACTGTTAATCAGAAAAATTATCTAACAATAGAGAACACTAGGTTTGGTTGCTGGATTAAGTCTATGACCTGACATACCATGATAATTGTGTGTCTGTATTCCTAAAATATTCATTTTAATATGCATTATAAAATTAAAACATAATAATTCATCATCTACTCTATAAATAGTGTAACAAATTGAAGAACATATTTTCTTATTATTTCAGCATAATTTCTCACACGTATAAATACCTAAATCCCAAGTATGTAAGTAGTATTACTCAGTATTACTCAGTAAATTACAATTTACTACATGTAAATTTGTCACATGTATAAATACCTAAATCCCCAGTATGTAAGTAGTATTACTCAGTATTACTCAGGAAATTACAATTTACTACATAAAGCTTCTATAATGAAGTTTAAAAATGAAGAATTGGGACGTCTTCATAAAGAAGCCATTCAACCTTGATAATTAGGGGAAATCAGGTCAAGTGAGTTGTTGAAAATGCAAAATGAGGCACCTGGTCGCCTTACCTTTAGTTGTTTTCGTATGTGTAAAATAATTATTCGTTTAATTCAACTGTATAAATGTTTTCATATTTGACCACCAGAGGGCAGTGTAGGTTTAGTTGTGATAGTCTATATTTTTTAAAATGTAATTTTTTTTTTTTTTTTTTTGCTTCCCTGGTGGCTCAGTGGTAAAGAATCTGCCTTCCAATACAGGAGATGCCGGTTCAACCTCTGGGTCAAGAAGATCCCCTGGAGAAGGAAATGGCAACCCACTCCAGTATTCTCGCCTGGGAAATCCCTTGGACAGAGGAGCCTGGCGGGCTACAGTCCATTGGGTCACAAAAGACATGACTTAGCGACTAAAGAACAACACTCCTATATCTTATATGTATCAATCAAATCCTCACTGTAACATCTGCTTTCTTAAAGTTTTCACACCTTTATAACATTATTTGCATTCTATCATTTGGTTTCCTAGAAGTTTGAACACATCACAGAATACATCCACCCCTAGAATTATTCAAACAGAAGAATGTGTTACCTAAGAATATTAAGGACATAGAAGAGTTCTCACAGCCAGTGCTGCAAGTAAATACTGAGCTGGAAGTCTCAACATTCTCTGCCCCAGTGACAGAAACATCATTATCAAATCATCAGGCTGAGTGGCCTCAGGGTTCTGTAAGTTGTTCTAATAATTCCTGAGCTTCGTTAGACATTTTAGGTCAAAGAGACCTGGGACTACTTGCCCTGCTGTTTTTGAAGAAACTTTTGCAACCAAGAGAGAGAAATGTTTTCCAAATAGGTTATTAAGTAATCGTATGCTGAATTTGGATGGATTCTAAATATGGATTCTGAAGGGTTTTGCCATCACTGGCTTCAGGAAGGCATGTCCTCAGCTTCTATTTCCAGGGAACAGAACAATGTCTTACTAAAGTGAATTATTTGACGGAAAGTGGGTAGCAAATGAACATGATGTCTGCTCCAACTCCAAAATGCCTAGTGGAAAATTACTGCATAATATATTCCACTGAGATAGGGAAGTTGGACATGCCTCAAATGCTCAAATCAGAAACTGAGACATTTTCCACCATCTTGGGGCTTCCCTGGTAACTCAGATGGTAAAGTATCTGCCTGCAATGCAGGAGACCTGGGTTCAATCCCTGGTTTTGGAAGGTCCCCTGGAGGAGGGCATGGCAACCCATTCCAGTATTCTTGCCTGGAGAATCCCCTTGGACAGAGAGCCTGGGGGGCTATGGTCCAAGGAGTCGCAAAGAGTTAGATACAACTGAGCGACTGTGCACCAGCATCTTAATTTCTCTTCATTTATGCAATAAATGTCATTCAGAATCCTGTCTCTTCATTTACATCATCTTGTGTTGCTTCCTATAGAAGACCTCAAGTCTGAAATTCCAAAGTCACATATAAGTGTTGTCTTAGTAATAAGGCCTTCAAATTTAACATGAAACTATGATCCTTTACTCTTGACTGGAAAATCCCATGGATGGAGGAGCCTAGGCTGCAGTCCATGGGGTCGCTAAGAGTCAAGACATGACTGAGCAACTTCCCTTTCACTTTTCACTTTTCATGCATTGGAGAAGGAAATGGCAACCCACTCCAATGTTCTTGCCTGGAGAATCCCAGGGATGGGGGATCCTGGTGGGCTGCCGTCTATGCTGTGGTTGCTTCAGTCGTGTCTGACTCTGCGACCCCAGAGACAGCAGCCCACCAGGCTCCCCCGTCCCTGGGATTCTCCAGGCAAGAACACTGGAGTGGGTTGCCATTTCCTTCTCCAATGCATGAAAGTGAAAAGTGAAAGTGAAATCGTTCAGTCGTGTCCGACTCTTCGAGACCCCAAGGACTGTAGCCTACCAGGCTCCTCCATCCATGGGATTTTCCAGGCAAGAGTACTGGAGTGGGGTGCCATTGCCTTCTGTGCCGTCTATGGGGTTGCACAGAGTCAGACACAACTGAAGTGACTTAGCAGCTTAGCAGCATGATATATTTCTTGTGTGGTTAGAAAAAATACATATAATTAACTCTCTCAATATATTCTAATAGGTTTTTGTGCATTTTATTGGCAACTTGGTATTGGACACTTTTGCATAGGAAAGATTTTCTGCAGAAACAAGGCTGTCTCCACATGCTGTGCTGTTTTATGTGGGTGTCTTTTACATGACTGCTGCAAAAATTCTAAGTGCCCAATCACTGCTTAATGTCGATGCTGTGTGGGATTGATTTCTCCTCCTGAGAAGATGTTTCAAGTTCATGAATGAAAGGGGCAAAATGTAATTATCCTCATGTGTTGTGTGTTTTTTGGGTTCTACAGCCTCAGCTGCTTGATTCAGGCAAACTTTTCAGAAAAGTCTCTGAAAAATCCAGCAGAGCCAAAACAGTCCAGTCTGATTGCAACTGACCTGTCCAAGAGAAAGAAGCACATCAACATAAATTGCTATTCATATTGGTTGGAGTTTAAAATTATATTTTTAAAATTTATTTATAGAACAAGATTCTGGTTCTTCTTTTTTTTTTTTTCATGTAACCTATACTGTCCATCTAAATTCTCTCCAAAATGGACATAGATATTGTTTAAGTAGGTTTGTTTGTTTATCAGTAAAACAAGTTTGTTTTTAAAATAGTGAAAGATCAAAAGTACAAAACTGTGAATTAAATAGCACCTTTATTTACGCTTTCATTGTCTCCCAATCTGTCAATTTCTTTCTTACACACACACAGTGTCCCAACATTTCCTGTTTGTTACTAAATGAAATGCTGCCATTAATATCTTTCCATATATATTGTATATTGTGATACACTTACATTTGTTTACAAGGCATATTCCCAGTAGAATTACTGTATCATGAGATAGTTACACACTTAAAATTTCTGTATATATTTTCACAATACTTTGCAAAAAGTTGTAACTATATTTTAACACTGCTAAGATTCTCCATACACTTGCTAAAAGGATTTTCTTTCTTATTTCCCAACGCGATGTGGTTAAAATGGCATCTAAACCACTAAATGTGTCTAAGTGATCATTAATATGTGGACAGAACTGATCAATCCTTTCTATGTGTATTGGCTCCTTGTATTGCCTTTCTTGTGATTTCTTCTTGCTCCTGTTGTTGATTTTTTTCCTAGGAAGTTTTGGGGTCTAAACATAATTTGTAGTATACCTTTGTTTAGTAAAAGAATTCATCTCTTTGGTGTAATTGTTGTCAAAATCATAGCCGCCTGTCCCTCAAATTAAAAAAAAATATATATATATATATGGAGATAGTTTGGAGGAAATAGAAAAATGGCTTTATCTTTGCCTGGCAAAGGGGAGTATGTAGCAGGCTAGCGCCTCAAGAAGGTAAAGAATCTGCCTGCAGTGCAGGAGACCCGGGTTTGATCCGTGGGTCGGGAAGATCCCCTGGAGAAGGAAATGGCAACCCACTCCAGTATTCTTGCCTGCAGAATCCCATGGACAGAAGAGCCTGGCAGGCTACAGTCCGTGGACTCGCAAAGAGTCTGACATGACTGAACAATTAACACAGTGCCTCACGAACTGTGCCCTGCTCCCCAAGAGAATAGGGAGAGGTTTTATATCCTCATGAAGGTCTTGTATATATATATATATTTTTTTTTTTTTTCCTACAAGTTTAGAGCCAAAAACTGGCATTAGGTGGCTCAGCAACTCTGTCTGGTGTCCCTGAAGTTATTGGACATGAGTTTGAGTGAACTCCGGGAGTTGGTGATGGACAGGGAGGCCTGGCATGCTGTAATTCATGGGGTCGCACAGAGTCGGACATGACTGACGCGACTTAGCAGCAGCAGCAGCAGCAAAAGTATCAAATGTCTCCATTTAACGGATTTTGGTCTCACTCTCAGGATAATTTGTTTTTAATCTCTGTGATTTTTTTTTCTTACACTTTCATTTTGATGTTTCATATTTAAAATTTTAATCTACACATAGTCAATTTTAGAGTAAGGGGTGAAGACTTATCTATATTATTTTTCCAAACACCTCATGAGTTATTTCAGCACTGATTGCCAAATAATTCTTCTTTTATCCAGTGTTCAGAAATGTTTTTAGAAATGCTAGATTCCTATAGGAACTTGAATCAACCTCTGGATCATGTAATCATTTTTTGTGCTAGGACCACAGAATTGTAATTACTGTATTAACAATATAGACTAAAATTGTTTAGCTTGTCCATTATCTTCGTTATTCTCTTTCACGTTATTCCAGGCTATTCTTGCATCTTTATTTTTATGGATGAATTTAGAATAAGTCTATAAAGTTTCAAGCAAACACATACAACAGCAATGAGATGTCAGCTGATATATTTATTGGATAGTGTCTGAATTTTCAGATTTAATTTTAATGTTAAATTTGAAAAATTCAATATATAAACTTCAAATAGTCTTTCTATTCAAGAGCATTTAATATCTTTGCACATTTAAAAAACATTTTGGTTGTGCTATTGCATGATCTTGTATTTTATTATTGTTTTAAAGTATAATATCAGATATTGGTTTTATTAATGAATTCTAGTTATCTTTTATACTTGTTTTAATCATTTTAATTCTCTTCAATATTTTGAATGCCTCCAATTCAGTATTTTGCTCTATTTTTTTTAGTAAGTATAAGTTCCTAGGTCTACTAATATTTTTAGTAACATGATTTTAGACAAGTCATATAATTTTTGATATCTAGAGTTTTATTTTCATTCTAGAAATTGTGTACCATGAATTTCAGTATCCTGCTTTACACAACAATAATTAAGGTAGCATTTAAAATTTTCCAGGTGTTTAAAGCTTTCAATTTTTATAATTTCTATTTTTCAAAAAATTAAGGTAATCTATATCTTATATTTATTAAAATATATTTAAGAATTTTTGTGTGCTAAGATAGGATATTATTTCTATAAGTACTTAACAAAGTTTGAAAATAAGATGTCATAACTGTTCTAAAGCTATTAAATTCATCATATGTCTATTAAATCAACCTTATTTATTATCTTTTTCATCACCTTTAAACAAGCCTGTTTTCTTAATTTAATCTATCAGTTAATGTTCCCTGAAAATTATTTTTCTATTAACTTTCTTTTGTATTCCATGTAGGTTTGCTTCTTGAATTCTGATGTTATATTACTTAGTTCAAAGAGATTTACTAGTTAACTAGATCTTCATTACAGAAGATAAAAGATCTTTTTATCTTTGAATACACTTTTTCACTTAACTTTAGATGAATTGCATGTAAGCAGCATATAGTTGAGTCTTGCTTTTTGATCCAGTACAAGAGTTTTTTTTTTTTTTTTTTTTTACTTAAGAAATGAGTTTTATCCATTTATAGTTATCCTTTTAAACACAAGGTTTTATTTCAATTCTTTCATCTTCTTTCATTTTTAGTAACTTCCTTTTTTTCCCAATCTTTTCCTACGTAATCTGTATTCTCTGACCCTCTGTCCTCCTTGTAATTTAGAAAATATATGCACCTCTCTTAGTTCTGTATAGGGTAGTGTTTCTGAAAGTGTGGACCATGGAATCACAGAGTCACCTTAGTGCATATTACTCAGGCTGATCTCAGACCTACTGAACCCCAGATCTCAAAGATGGAGGGAGAGGTGTGCTTGGTCAAGCTTGCCAGGGGCTCTTTTTAATTCCTCCAAGTTTTACATTGCAAAATTTCAAACCTACTGACAACATGTACAACAAACTCAAGTTTGAAATTTTGCAAAAATAGTAGTATAAACAGCTTTATGCCCCTCATCTAAGGCTAATCAGTTCAGTTCAGTCGATCAGTTGTGTCCGACTCTTTGTGACCCCATGAATCGCAGCACCCCAGGCCTCCCTGTCCATCACCAATTCCCAGAGTCCACCCAAAGTCATGTCCATCAAGTCGGTGATGCCATCCAGCCATCTCATCCTTTGTCATCCCCTTCTCCTCCTGCCCCCAACCCCTCCCAGCATCAGGGTCTTTTCCAATGAGTCAACTCTTCACATGAGGTGGCCAATGTGTTGGAGTTTCAGCTTTAGCATCAGTCCTTCCAATGAACACCCAGGACTGATCTCCTTTAGGATGGACTGGTTGGATCTCCTTGCAGTCCAAGGGATTCTCAAGAGTCTTCTCCAACACCACAGTTCCAAAAGCATCAATTCTTCGGCACTCAGCTTTCTTCACAGTCCAACTCTCACATCCATACATGACCACAGGAAAAACCATAGCCTTGACTAGATGGATCTTTGTTGGCAAAGTAATGTCTCTGCTTTTGAATATGCTGTCTAGGTTGGTCATAACTTTCCTTCCGAGGAGTAAGCATCTTTTAATTTCATGGCTGCAGTCACCATCTGCAGTGATTTTGGAGCCCAAAAAAATAAGGTCTGACACTGTGTCCACTGTTTCCACATCTATTTCTCATGAAGTGATGGGACCAGATGCCATGATCTTAGTTTTCTGAATGTTGAGCTTTAAGCCAACTTTTTCACTCTCCTCTTTCACTTTCATCAAGAGGCTTTTTAGTTCCTCTTCACTTTCTGCCATAAGGGTGGTGTCATCTGCATATCTAAGGTTATTGATATTTCTCCCGGCAATCTTGATTCCAGCTTGTGCTTCTTCCAGCCCAGCGTTTCTCATGATGTACTCTGCATAGAAGTTAAATAAGCAGGGTGACAATATACAGCCTTGACGTACTCCTTTTCCTATTTGGAACCAGCCTGTTGTTCCATGTCCAGTTCTAACTGTTGCTTCCTGACCTGCATAGTTGCCAGCATTTTGTTCCCTCGCTCTCTCTCTCTCCATCTTTCTTTATAGGCCTCTCCCCACCTACCACTTCCCTCCCTCCCTTCTTCCCTAAAGTAACTGAAAGAAAATTCCACCAGTCATGACACAAATCATGTCACACTACCTTTAACTAATCCAGCTTTTTTTGCTTAAGACTAGGATATTAAAAAAAAAAAAAAAAAAGACTAGGATATTGTGCTTCATGACAATATGAGTAATACATTCATAAAATTTAACCTTGTCCCCAAACTGTTATCTACTATACCTTTGTGCATTCCTTTTGGAAGGCTGCTGGAGCCACAGAGAGAGTCTGGTCCACCCTGCTTGAGGATAAAGGGCTTGTGGACAGAGGAGTCCATGACCCAGTGGTCCCTCCAGCTGCCTGCATGAGTGCAGGCGATGCCAACAGGAAATTCCCAACCCATCCACAGAAACTTGACAAATTACTTTTTAAGTTACTTAGCTTTTATTGGTTGCACAGCAATAAATATATGATACTATAACTGAGCCTCAACTCATATGCTCCTGCCAATAAACTGAGAAATGAAGGGCTAGGGTAAGGAATAGGGAATTTATAAGGAAAGCCCACAGAACAGACTGGGATGGTGGAGTTATGTCCCAAAGAATCACCTGAGTTAGAATTCACTCTTCTTTTATACCTAAAGGGAAGGTGATTGGCTGGTGCAAACTTCTTGATGCCGGAATCCTTAGCTCTTGCAGCTGTCCTCATGGGTTAGGTCGTGAGGTTTCTGTAAACCTCAAACAAGACAAATGTTATCCTGTGTTCTGCAACTTTTTATCTCTATGTTACTGGAAGAGTATAATATCTCTAAAGGTCAGAGCCTAGAGAATGGGCTTCCTGTATATCTCAGGCTGTAGGGCACATTCTTAACTTATAGCAAAAATAAAAGGTTAAAGTAAAAGACACAGATACAATATGGAATCAGAGTTGGTCTTCCCTGTTACAATTACTGAGTCTGAATTTAAGCTACCTGACTGTTAAAATAAGATCCTTTATGCTGCTTTCAGGTTTTTGATCCAGGATTGATTCAAGACTCACACATTGAATTTAGTAATCATGTTTCTTTACTGCCTTCATTTATTGCGTCTCCATCCCTAATTTGTTTTTCAGTCTTTAATGACATTGACAGAGATGCTTCCTGCTTTCTCTGTGGCTGCGCTCACTCTGTTATTCACTCTTCCTACTGCAGGATTGTTAGTTGAAGCTGTAAAGACAATAACAAGAGGCCTCATTTGAGAAAGGAAAATGCAAAATCAGAAACAACATCCTGTTCAAAAGGGAATTAGCTAATAGTTGAAAAGAAAAAAAAAAAAAACTATGATGAATAGCATTGGAACTTGGAATTGGATACTATATGGGGCTTGTCCCTCTGATCCATCTCACCTAGTCACCTGCTTGAACCAAAAGGAGAACAAGGGCCAAGTAAGAACAAAACGTCTGTCCATTAAAATCCCAGTCAGACACTGGAGTAGCAGCCATTCTCTGTAGCTGGTGTTACACAGTGTTGAGGGGAGCAGGATGGCCCCCAGCTTCCAAAAGGATGAATCACAGGCTCTGTTGTGTTTGTGGAGCGGATGGTATCAGCAGGTGTGCACAACAGGGGAACTTCTGCAGGGCTCCCCCTTTCACACTTGTGTAGTAGTGAGGTATCTCTGATTTCAAGAGACAAAAACCCAACACAAACCAGCTTGAGACAAATAGAAGCTTTTCAGTTTATATCAATAGGGAGACAGTAGGGAGTGGCCTTAGGCATCACTCAGTTCAGAATGGTGGGTGTTCTGTTTTTCTCTCTCCCCATCTCCTGCCAGCTTAGTCCTTACTACCTCTGCTTCCCCATATTTTCTGTCGTTTACTCTCAGCTGTACTCTGCTTTGACTGGTTTCATTCCCTGCCCTCATCTAGGCTATCTCCACAAGGTGATGAAACTTCACAAGCAGCTCCAACCACCTCCCACATATCTTAAGAAAAGCATCTTCCATGTTAGCTAGAAACAAGAGCCCCAGAGAAGACTTTCATCACATACTCACTCTTGGACTCACCACTGATCCCAGTGGGGATGCAATACCGAGTATCTTGAATGGGGGGCCCAGAAAGCTATTAGAGGCACCCCCAGCAGAACAAAATGATTGAAGAGAGACAAAAACAATGTCACAAAGAAAGGAAGCACCTCACAAAAATAGCACTAAACCATGCCCGCTCGGCCCAGAAGATGTGCAGCAAGACGTTCGGGTGTAATTACAGGCAATCCAAATGTAGCAGCCCCAGCTGATTCAGGGTATCAGTGACTTTTCAAAACCATATGCAACTTTCATGACATCAGAGACTGACCAAGATGGAGAACTGGCATGGAAGAGAAAAAATGAAAAATACAACTGCATCATCCAGTTTCCACTAAGTGAGGCTGCGTTGCCAGCTAACCCTAGAATGATACTGAAAGTGAAAGTGAAGTCACTCAGTCGTGTCCAGCTCTTTGCGACCCCATGCACTGTAGCCCACCAGTCTCCTCCGTCTATGGGATTTTCCAGGCAAGAATACTGGAGTGGGTTGCCATTTCCTTCTCCAAAGGATCTTTTCCAACCCAGGGATCGAACCTGGGTCTCCCAAATTGTAGGCAGACGCTTTACCATCTGAGCCACCAGGGAATGATAGTGGCTTACTCAAAAAGACCCCTGTCTTGTTTGAGGTTTGGTGTGGCTTTGGTGCACATCCTCTTGTTTCCAGACCAAGGCTGAATCCAGGAGCATCTTCTATCTGGAACATTCTGTGCCTGCAGCAGAGAGAACAGTGAGAAAGCAGGACTGCATGATGGTTCTAAAGTGGCACTGGGACTTGCACTCACACTCACCTGTCATGCAAGTGTCACAGCCAGTCTTCCATCAGTAGGGTGACACGTGTGTCTGCTCCACAGGTGGGTGGAGAGGCGCCTGATAGCAAGTGTTTCTGTAGACATGGGCGGCAATCATTTTTTCCAGTGATACAGCGTATCACAATAATGAAAGGGACACAGAAAGCTATCTTTCTGAGAAAATGTGAGCTATCCCATCCCTAGAGACTCCTAGAAATAGTTTGTCAGTGAACCTTGAGGGTCTCTCAGGACTAGAGTTTCTGTGACATGCCATCCATCAGAGTCAGTAAGATATGGTTTATAGAATTGGCCTGGGGAAGATTGACTATACTGGGCTAAGCCCACGTGAAAGAAAGCAGGAGAAACTATATCCTCTCCTGCTTTAATAATGAATTATTCTTAGGGTGGCCATACTATTTATCATATAAACTGGGATACTTTTGTGAAGAAAGGGGGAAGTCTTGACAATTACATTGGTCCACGTAGCAAGCCTCAGCCAATAAAAACCTGTAATTACTCTTATTTCAAGACTGCTGCCAATTGTAATAATTTTTTAAAGTATTTATTTATGTTTGGTCATGCTGGGTCTTCACTGCTGCGTGGGCTTTCTCTAGTTGCAGGGAGTGGGGCCACTCTCTATTTGTGGTGCACGGGCTTCTCATTGCGGTGGCCTCTCATTGTGGAGCAGGGGCTCTGTGGCATGCAAACTTCAGTAGTGGCAGCCTCAGGGCACAGGCTCAGCAGTTGTGGCACTTGGGCTTAGTTGCCCCGTGGCATGTGAGATCTTTCTAGACCAGGGATCAAACCAGTGTCCCCTGCATTGCCAGGCAGATTCTTAAACACTGGACCACCAAGGAAGCCCTGTAATAACTTTTATACTCGTTATTTGTTCCTAAACCTGGGTCCCTTCATTGAACTCATAAAAATTCTGATGACCACTGTTCAAAGTTCGACTTCCTGAGACGTATCTGTAGAATCAAAATCTCCACTGCTGAGTGTAATGAATGTGTCAACTTCAAAGTGGTTCAGGCTTCTCCACATCAGTCACCTCCGTCTCTGGCCTCTCCTGCAGAAATATTTTACCTCTCACCCCACTGACATGAAGCTTACCTCTGTAACTTGCACTGGCCAATGAAACATAAAGGGTGTGAAGCTCTGTCATAGCAGAAGCTACATCATTATGGGCTCCATCTTCCCTTTTTTCCCTATGCCATGTTCAGGTCAGCAGTGTTCCAGTTAGGGGCTGCTCTGTTAGCCTTGGTCTCCCCATTGAAGAAGAGGACATGGATCCCAGCCACCCTTAAGGGACAAGTAACATCAACAAAAATAAATCTCTGCTGTGTGTGACTACAGTGCTAGGTGCATTTGTTTCTACAGCATAACCTAGTAGGATATGCCAATATTATAGACAAAAACCTTAATCAGGTTACTTATTCCTGCTAATGTAATTTTATTTAATGCCCAGTTCTATTTTTTAAACTAAGCATCTCAAGCAGGACATAGTACAGAGGATGTGCCCAATAAATAGTTATTGACTATTTTAAACTTTCATCTGATTGATTGTATTTATAGTACTATTAGATTCACTTTCAACTATCCGCATTAAACAGTTTCCAAGTATTATTGTGGTTTTGTTCCCTGATGACAAAAGCACCAACATGTACACTGTAGACAACTTAAAAGTACAAAAGAATATTAAAAAATAAATCACATGCCATTCCTGAAAACTTTATCATGATCAATATTTTATTACTATTAAAATATTATCACTATTAATGTTTTAGTTTATTTTCAACCATTTCCTAAAGATATTTTATTTAAACGTGCTATGCAGTATTAAATATTATTCTTCATGTATTTCTACATGAGTATGTCCTATGTTTTAAAACAAGAACATTTTCATTAACGTTAGCATTTCAGTGGATATACAGCATCCCAATATATCCAAGTCATAGCTGACCTAACTCTATTCGTATTGTAAGACACCTGGGTTGTTTCCAACTGCTGTTATAATTAATGTTGTTGTGAGAACCTCTGTGTTGAATCTTGCAAGTATGTCTGTCTTCTTATATTAAAGTCCTAGGAAGTGCAATTATAGGGCCAGATAATATAGACAATTTTAAGCCTCTTAATATGCATTGATAAATCACATGACAGATAAATTTTACCAAAATATACACCCACAAATTCTTGCTTCACTGAACATTTATCAGCATTAAACCTGACCACTTTTTAATCTTTCTAGTTGGATAATCAAAAGTAAGTCCATTGTCTTAATTTCTGTTTCTAATAAGCTTGAATATTTTCATATGTTTATTAGTGACTGATCTTTTCATAGAATTTATGTTGCCATAATCTTGATCTAATGGGTCCATAGGGACTGATTCAAAGTTCCAACCAATTTTCAAATGAGCTTTCAGTGTGCATCTTATTTGTAAGTAGAAGCTATTTATATTAGCTGCAGACTGGGATGAAGCAAGAGAGCTGGTACACTTCCAAACTCTATCAGTACTACCCAATAGAACTTTCTGCAAAATTGGAAATGCTCAATATTTGTACTAAACACCATGTAGCCACTAACCACATCTGGGCATTGAGCTCTGGAAATGTGGCTAATTGACTGAGCAACTGAATTTTGCTCTATTCCATTTCCATTAATACAAATTTTAATTTTAATTAATAGCCACATATGGCTAGTGGTGATTACAGTTGACATCACAGCTCTCAGAAATTTGCCCATCTTAGAGAATGAGTCAGTCTAGGCTCTATACTTGGCCTACAGATTTATGTAAGCAAGAGGGGAAAGACAATAACAAGTGGCAAACTCCAGAGTGTGAGTCAAAATCAGTAAATATAGTACAGGTTCACTATGTTTTTATTGGTTTTGTTGACCATGTTAACCTAGCACAGTCATCTATAATGGTAATTAACGTTCCTTGAGTGCTCACCTCTGCACCGATCTGTGTCCCACATGCTTTTCACATATCTTCACAATGAGTCTAAAGCTGCTATCCGTTTCTCCATTTTACAGATTAAACAACTGAGGCATAAAGATGCAGCTTGCCTAGGAACATACAGCTAGTAAGTGCCGGATCCAGGATTTAAGCTCAGCTGGTCTGACTCCAGAATGCATGCTTTTAACTGCTGCTTTATTTGTCTGTGGGTACCTAATCACTATGGGTACATAATGCCTATTGCACTTAATGAAACTAAATATGCTATTAGCTGATTGTCTTTCTTAATAATGCCTGTAATAAGAGACAGACCTTCTATTTCATGATTTAGAGTCAGCAGGCATACAGTCAAGTCCCTGGCTAAAAACAAGAATTGTTTGTGAATGAGAAAGAATTGATGCAAGAAAATATGGTGAAGCAGTCAACACATACATGAAAAGAACTGACTATCAAATCATTCCTCAAAATAGTACCTTCACAAAAAACAAATCTAAGAGACTTCACAGCTTGGTCAAAGAATGGCCGTGTTTAACATTTTCTGGGTGAAGCACATAGAAGCAAGTGTTCATGTTACCACACTGCTCAGGAATTGCAATGTGTGCATGCTCAGTTGCTCAGTAGTATCCAACTCTTTGCAACCCCACAGACTGTAGACAGCCAGACCCCTCTGTCCATGGGATTTCCCAGGCAATGGAAATGAGTTGCCATTTCCTCCTCCAGGGAATCTTCCCAACCCATCCCTTATCTCCTGCATTGGCAAGCAGATTCTTTACCATTGCACCACCTGGGAATTCCCAGGATATACAGTTTATGAAAGTGGTATTTGTTAAATGTTTAAAAGCTTTGCTTGCAGGGGATTGTTTCATTAATGTCTTTTCTCATTTGTGTTTAGTGATAAGAATAATATATTGACTGATTCGTTTAATCTATAGTGTTCCAAAGCACAATATTAATCAATAAACTGGCTCAACACTCACCCAATCACATATTCCTTCAGTAGTAAGGCTGCCTATGCTAAATACTCTGCATACAACTGTATTAGACAAAACTTTAAGGTAACCCATGATGTGATGATGTTCTAACTCCTTGTTGATGGAACAACTAGTGGGTAAGCGACAATTAGCAAGAATACAGATGATCCTTGGACCTGACTGAGAAGGTCACTTTGACAATTTCCTAAACTCACTGCTCTTTGCCTTTGACATGGAAAAGTTAGCTCAAGTTGCCTGAGCTCCAGAAACACCATTATTAGAATTAATACAAAGCACTGTTTAATCATAGTCAAGACTATAATTTTCAGTGTAGCTAATAAGATAAGCAGCATACAGTTTGATAGTATTAAGCTATCAAAGCTATCAAGCTCAGGTCTGGCTGATGGCTGCTCAAAAATCAATACTCAGGAGAAGCAACTGTTGGTAGAGAGGAAAGTTGCTTTTAATCAAAATGTTATCAATCTGGGGAGATGGTGGACTTGGTGTCTGCAAAAAAAAAAAAAAAAAAAAACCTGAATATTCTGCTTGGCCATGAACATTTTTAAAGGGAAACGATGAAGTAATCTCAGTAATTGATGGAGATGAGAGGTCAGAACCATCACCACCCACCACTGTGTGTATACTTGTCATTCTTGTGATCTTTCTGTGTGTGCTGTCTTATTTACATAGTTTGTTCACCAGATTACTGAAGGGAAAGCTGGGGAAGAGATCTGATTATCTGTAAATTACTTATTCTTCATTTTCACTTCTTTGATCTATGGAAAGAACCAACATGTTAGGCAAGGCATTGTGTGATCAAAAGACTTGAAAGATGTGCTTGGGCCAAAGATGAGAAGAGCATGGGGCGGGGGTGGGGGTGGGGGGGAGGGTGTCTCTGGTTTAAGATTAGTGACAAGACAAAGGAACCTCCTGCAGGGAGCTCTTTCCTGCTAAAAGCTGCTTACAGTATCAGAAAAGCAAAAGTTAAAATCCTCAGCCTGTCACCTATTTGTAGTGTGAATGTGATAGTTGCTCAGTCATGTCCAACTCTTTGTGACTCCATAGAGCGTAACCCACCAGGCTCCTCTGTCCATGGGATACTTCAGGTAAGAATACGGGAGTGGGTTGCCATTCCCTTCTCCAGGGGGTCTACCCAATCCAAGGATCCAACCCAAGTCTCCTCATTGCAAGTGGATTCTTTCCCATTCAAACCACCAGGGAAGCCCACTAGTAGTGTAGTACTAGGTAATTCAGTTAAGCTCCCTGAGCCTTGGTTTCTTCATCTGTTATGAAAGCACACTATTGACCTGAGTGCTGAGGACAGCAGAAATGAGATGGCAAAATTTCTGAGGCTGGTCACACAATCAGGAGACGAATCTGAGACAAAGTGGCATCAGCAGCCATTAGCACAAGAATGAACTCAGAAAAAGATGAAATTCCAAATTGAGTTAATCAGGTTGCAGAGACAAAGCAGAAAGCAACAACTGGTAGGATAATGAAGTAATATCTGATGCATGCCAAAGTCATAATCATACTAAGACAGAGAGAAAGACAAATATGATATGGCATTGCTTATATGCAGAATCTAAAAAATGATACAAATCATTTACAAAACAGAAATAGACTCAAAGATTTAGAGAACAAACCTATGGTTATGAGGGGAGTGAGGAAGAGAGATAAATTGAGAGTTTGGGATTAACACGTACACATATGTATATGTATATATAAAATAGAAAAACAAGGACCTAATGTATAGCACAGGGAACTCTACTCAATATTCTGTAATATCCTAAATGGGAAAAGAATTTGAAAAAGAATAGACAGGTGTATATGTATAACTGAATCTCTTTGCTGTACATCTGAAACTAACACAACTTTGTTAACCAACTGTACTCCAATATTAAATAAATATTTTTAAAGTCACAATAGAAGAAAGATAATGTTACCTGTCAAACTGAAAACAATTTTTTCTGACTGCCTTGTAACAAATTCCATATCCAGTGTCGTTTAAAGGGTGTGAGAACCATTTCTGACAATGTCAGACTCAGTTTTCACAGTGTAGAATAAAAATTAAAACTACCAACCCTGCCTATAACATAGCTATCTGCAAGAACAAGAGAATAACGCAAATGAAAGCATTATTATGCAAACTAACATCTGGTAAAATTAAGTACCCTTTACTGTGTTTTCAATGTCCTCAGTTCAGTTCAGTTCAGTCGCTCAGTCCGTCTGACTCTTTGTGACCCCATAGACAGCAGCACGCCAGGCCTCCTGGTCCATCACCAACTCCCGGAGCTTATTCAAACTTATGTCTATTGAGTCAGTGATGCCATCCAACCATCTCATCCTCTGTTGTCCCCTTCTCCTCCCGCCTTCAATCTTTCCCAGCATCCAGGTCTTCCAATGAGTCAGTTCTTCGCATCAGGTGGCCAAAGAATTGGAGTTTCAGCCTCAACATCAGTCCTTCCAATGAATTTTCAGGACTGATCTCCTTTAGGATGGATTGGTTGGATCTCCTTGCTGTCCAAGGGACTCTCAGAAGTCTTCTCCAATACCACAGTTCAAAAGCATCAATTCTTTGGTGCTCAGCTTTCTTTATAGTTCAACTCTCACATCCATCCATACATGACCACTGGAAAAACCACAACCTTGACTAGACGGACATTTGTTGTCAAAGTAATGCATCTGCTTTTTAATAATCTGTCTAGGCTGGTCATAAGTTTTCTTCCAAGGAGTAAGCATCTTTCAGTTTCATGGCTGCAGTCACCATCAGTGATTTTGGAGCCCCCAAAATAAAATATTTCACTGTTTCCATTGTTTCTCCATATGTTTGCCATGAGCTGATAGGACCAGATGCCATGATCTTAGTTTTCTGAATGTTGAGCTTTAAGCCAACTTTTTCACTCTTCTCTTTCACTTTCATTAAGAGGCTCTTTAGTTCTTCTTCACTTTCTGCCATAAGGGTGGTGTCATCTGCATATCTGAGGTTATTGATATTTCTCCTGGCAATCTTGATTCCAGCTTGTTCTTCCTCCAGCCCAGCATTTCACATGATGTACTCTGCATATAAGTTAAAACATCAGGGTGACAATATACAGCCTTATATACTCCTTTCCTGATTTGGGACCAGTCTGTTGTTCCATGTCCACTTCTAATTGTTGCTGCTTGACCTCCATACTTCTCAGGAAGCAGGTCAGGTGGTCTGGTATTTCCATCTCTTTAAGAATTTCCCACAGTTTGTGATGATCCACATAGTCAAAGGTTTTGGTGTAATCAATAGCAGAAGTAGATGTTTTTTCTGGAACTGTCTCACTTTTTCAATAATCCAACAGATGTTGGCAATTTGATCTCTGGTTTCTCTGCCTTTTCTATATCCAGCTTGAACATCTGGAAGTTTATGGTTCATGTACTATTGAAGCCCAGCCTGGAGAATTTTGAGCATTACTTTGCTAACATGTGAGATGGGTGCAATTGTGTGATAGTTTGAGCATTATTTGACATTGCCTTTCTTTGGGATTGGAATGAAAACTGATCTTTTCCAGTCCTGTGGCCACTGCTGAGTTTTCCAAATTTGCTGGCATACTGAGTGCAACACTTTCACAGCATCATCTTTTAGTGCCCTAATCATGCATATTAGTAGAGAGGTTTTACTTACTTCATTATCTTAAGAAATATAAATGTAAGTAGTAATCAAATTAATAGTCATTCTAAGAGACTGTCTTTGCTACATAAGGTAAATAGGATTAATACATGAAATCTTAGCACTTGCTTATTATTTATGATTTTTATATGTTCTTTCTCTGATGGATACTTACTTTGTCAGGAAAGGGAAGATTTCCCCCAGCCCCTCTTGAGCTTTTGTGGCAGGACTAGTAAGAAAATGGACACAGGACACATTAACAGGAAAAAAAGAAACAAATTTTAATTTGTATGCATGAAAAGTGTTAGGCAGTCAGTCATGTGTGACTCTTTGTGACCCCATGGACTGTAGCCCAGCAGGCTCCTCTGTCTGTGAGGTTTCCCAGGGAAGAATACTGGAATGGGTAGCCATTCCCTCTTCTAGGGGATCTTCCTGGCCCAGAGATTGAACCCAGGTCTTCTGCATTACAGGCAGGTTCTTTACTGTCTGAGACATCAGGGAAGCCCAAGGTCTCACAGAAATGGGACAAAAGAAGTGGCCAAAACAGGCACATTTTATCTCTTTTAGACAAATAATACATTTGTGAGGAATTGACAGGACAAAGAACTGTAGGCTTTGGGTGCTCAATTAGTGAAGAATCTAAATAAACTTTGGGCTTGTAGTAGTAAATTTATAAAGAATTACAGGTTGTTTACACAGGCTTCTCTGCTCAATTATCTGTCTCCAACAGTAAGGGTGGCCTTTGACCTCCAGAGGCAAGGGGTGCACATTTCTCAGGGGAGATTTATTTCCTGTGCTTCTTGGAGACAGGGAAGTGTTAATTTTCCGCCTGCATCAACTGCTTCTCCAGAAACTTCTACTCAAAATAGTGAAGTGAAAGTCGCTCAGTCGTGTGCAACTCTTTGCAAACCCATGGACTATCCAGGCCAGAATACTGGAGTGAGTAGCCTTTCCTTTCTCCAGGGGATCTTCCCAAATCAGGGATCAAACCCAGGTCTCCCACACTGCAGGCAGATTCTTTACCAGCTGAGTCACAAGGGAAGCCCTTACTCAAAGTAATCTATGCAATTGGGCCATATTTGGGAGCATCCCAGCACAAGCCCCAGTACTTTGTTTTTTAATATATAGCAATCCAGTTGATTTTATACTATATTAGGGGTCAGCAATCATTTATGACAAATTTGGCCACAGAGAATAATGATTTATTGGGGCTTTGGGCTGTTTACTGCTTCCAGATACATCAGCACCACTTATGAAAGGATGTGCAATGCAATGACTGATCAGAACAGACTGGCAGTTTATTGACCTGAGTTAACCTCTAGCTTCACTTGTTATCTAGGTAAACTCTGGCATACTATGCCTTCTCAGCTTCAATTTCTTCTTCATTTGTAAAATGGAGAAATAAATGCCTACAGAAGTTCAAAGAGTGAATGAAATAAAAGAAGCTCTCACTAGGTCAATACTTGCTAGCTTCATCCCCTGATGGGATGAAGTACTCTTGATATCAGTTAGTTGGGACCTGGACTTGGTCCTGAAAACTCAAAAACTGAAAATCATAGGGACCCAGAGTACACTGGTCCCAGCCATTCTGAGTCAAGCTATCAAAACACAGAAGAGACAAGTATAAATTTTTGTACATTAGTCCATTGGTTTTAATGAGGGAGCACTCTCGGCCATGTGGACCTCTCTGTTGCATCCTTAAAAGTGATCTGCATGTAAAAGGAAGTTCTTGCTGTGGGAGGAATCAGAACAAAAAAACTGATGATTGGATTTGGGTGTATAACATAACTGTGGGGATCTTTCTCCATCATCTGGTGATGAAAAAGATCAGAACATACCACCCACTTTGGCATATTTATTTTGAGCCTAAGGCAATTGAGAAAAAGTAGATGTAGGAAGGAATCTCTGACCTTATATAAACTATGACCAGGGCATACATTTCCCACAAGAAGGGTGCCCTCGCTGTACCAGGAAGACAAAAGCATTCTCATCACTGGAGATGTGGAGTTGACTCCAAGATGAATCTCTAGAAACAAACCTCAAAAATGAGCTCATTGTTATGGAATCCAAGCTTACTGTGTTCGCCACAAGACAGGACAATAAATCAGAGACGAAGTGTTGAAGCAAGGGATTTGATTTTATTTGGAAAGCTGGAAGACCAAGAGGATGGCAGACTAATGTCTCAAAGTTACTATCTTATTGGGCTCTGGATGCTAGGTTCTTTTATAGAGCAGAGGGGGAGGAGGTGAGGAAATAAAGTAAAAAGGCAATTAATCTTGCAAATATCTCCTGGAATGGCCAACCTGGGGGAGAGGATGTATTAATTTCTTCCTTTCTGAAGCCATCCACAGGTGGGAAGAGTCCTGAACAAAGGCATTTTGGTTTAACAGTCAAGCAGAGAGGCATGGTTCCCAGAGGCAGGCCATTATGTATAAACAGAATCCTGTTAGTGAGCAAAAGCAATCAGAAGCAAAGGTTAAAGTAAAAGAAACAGATCCAATATGGAATCATATTTTGTTCTTCCCTGTAACAATATCTTCCATTAGTTTTCTCCTTAAATTTCCTACTTGTTTTCCCACAATTTACTACCCCTAATCCAAATCCCTTTTATCTTTGTCTTGTCACATTTGCACAAGTCATCACTCTTTGTTAGAATAATATATAAGCCTTCAGGACCATTTGCCTCTTTGGGTCTTCACTTCTCATATATGAAAATCTCTGTGAACAAGGAAAATATTAACATCAAATTCGTAGTGTATTCTTTTCTCCTGGTAACTTGCCTTTGTCAGTTTAATTCTCAGGCTCAGCCACAGAATTTTAGAGGGTAGAGGAAGTCTTTCCTATGGCTATATCTGTCATGTTGACATACCATTCCCTAATACTGCAGCCACTCTAGTGGGCTCCTGCTGCATACCTACATTGAGTGAATGTGTAATTTCCTCAGTTCTGTCTCATCACAACAAAAATTTGAAGCAATGGACCAGTGTTAAATCCCTCAGACAGACCATGTCACAGCCCTCAGACAGACCGTGTCACAGCTCTCAGTGACAGATCAGTGTCACAACTCTCCTACAGATCAGTCCTCCATACAGCTCAGTTTTATTTAGAAAATAAAGGGAAATACATCCTCGAGCCATGAGGGCATGCCAACCCAAAAGACACAAAGAGAAGAGACAGAGACCCCCGGCCCTTTGGCTCCTTTTTTTTTTTATGTTTTTTCTCCTCCCCCTGGGCCTGACCTATGTAAACTGGGCTAGCCAGGAGTGCTGTTTGTTTTATCTGAGGTCCTCACTCCAGTCTTCTGACCTTCCTTTGTTCTATTTTCCCAGGCTTTTCCCTTCCTTTTCTTTTAGCCACCACCATTCTGGACTCCTTTTTCCTATTCTAACTACCTAACACTTACATGGGCACCCCCAGTATTTATCCTTCTGACTTGGTCTTTTTGTTGTTGTCGTTGTTCAGTCACTAAGTCGTGTCCAATTCTTTGCGACCCCACAGACTGCAACATGTCAGGCTTCCCTGTCCATCACCAACTCCCATATCTCACTCAAACATGTCCATTGAGTTGGTGATGCCATCTAACCATCTCATCATTTGTCATCCCCTTCTCCTCCTGCTTTCAGTCTTTCCCAGCATCAGGGCCTTTTCCAATGAGTTGGCTCTTCACATCAGGTAGCCAAAGTATTGGAACTTCAGTTTCAGCATCAGTCCTTCCAAAGAATATTTAGGGTTGGTTTCCTTTAGGATTGATGGTTGGATCTCCTTGCAGTCCAAGGGACTCTCAAGAGTCTTCTCCAGCACCACAGTTTGAAAGCATCAATTGTTTGATGCTCAGCTTTCTTTATGATCCAACTGTCACATCTGTGCATGACTACTGGAAAAATCATAGCTTTAGCTACATGGATTTTGTCAGCAAAGTGATGTCTCCACTTTTTAATATGCTGTCTAGATTTGTCATAGCTTTTCTTCCAAGGGGCAAGCATCTTTTAATTTCATGGCTGCAGTCACCATCTGCAGTGATTTTGGTCTAAGCCTCCATTTCTAATTGGCTTTTCTTTTGATTGACACAGAATACAAAGAAAAGCATGTGTACCTTTAACTATTTCATAATCGAGTCTTATAGGGCTAAGACAAATTTTTCTGATTTTGCAGCTTAACTCTCAAAAGACAGTCTAATTTCCTTCCCTTGATAGGTTTCGGTGCATTCCTTAGTGAAATGATCAAGCATTGGCTAACATACTTGCTCATACTACCTGGCAATTGGTATTTGATAAAATTTAGTTTATTGTTTTTGTTCCCCACCAAGCCTCCAGATGAGTATTCATCAATGAGTTTATCTTCATCTTTATCCCTACTCTATACCAGAGAAATGAAAGTCAAGTTTTGTCTAGTCTCATTGTAGTCTCTTAACTGAGTTTAGTTACCACTAAATCTACCCTCAGCCTTCTTTATGGTCCACTCTCACATCAGTACATGACTACTGGAAAAAACAAATTGCCTTGTAGCTGCTTCTTAGTCAGTTGAACAGACAAACTTCCTTAATGTTGAGAGCATATTGAGTTAGTCCCAGTGATTATAGAATTAGGAATATGGAGAAGAGTATTTTCTTTACTTTTTATCAAAGTATAGTTGATATACAATGTTGTATTAATTTCAGTGTACAACACAGTGATCTAGTTGTACATATATATATGTATATAATATATATTCTTTTTACAGATTCTTTCCCCTTATAGGTTATTACAAGATATTGAATACAGCTTCATGAGAAGAATATTTTCAAAAGAGGTTTATTTTGAAGGGTGCAGGGAAGAAATCAGGAGCAGTTAGACTTGTCATATTCATTAATAGTGATTTCTTTTTCTCCACTGCTTATATTAAAAAAGAGAAAACAAGAGTAGGGTATGGACAGATTGAGATACAAATAAAAAGGCATTTTTAAAATTACAAAGTCATAGGTAAAATACATGTATCTTTTCCCTCTGCAAACAGTCTCCCAACTCTAATAAAGGTCTCTGCCACCATCCCCACCCACCTCCGCAGCTGCTGTAACACCTTTGCCACCTGTGCCTACACACAAATTGTGCCTTTTAACTTTTTCAGTCTTCAAAGTGAGAACATGTTCTTTTTTCAGCCTTCAATGTATTAATTAATTAATGAGAAATCCTGAGGCTGGTATAGAGGCAAGGAATTCTGTGAACAAAACAGATATATCAACAGAGGGATAAGCCTGAAAACAGGAGAGCTGCCAGGTAAGTGGGCATCTGACTCCCACTGCAAATACTCTGCCTGAGAATGCCTCAGGCAAAGGACTGAGCACACTAGGCTAGGGCTCAAAGACAAATTAATTATGACCAAATCTGTAGTCTGAAGCACTGACACTAGTGATGAGTGGCAAACAGGTGATCTCACTGGAGTGAAACAAATGACAATCAGCAGAGAAGACCCACGCATGCCTATAGAAATATGAAATCCTTCTTCATGCAAGGTCACTGGAGATTACTCATGAGGAAACCTGATGAGGCAGTGCTCTCCCTACTGGGCAAACTTTGAGCCTCTTTGTAAGAAAAAGTAATTTCTGATAGTTAATAAGCACATACTGTATAGGAACTCTACTCAATACTCTGTAATGACTTATATGGGAAAAGAATCTAAAAACAGTGGATATATGTAGATGTATAACTGATTCATTTTGCCATACAGCAGAAGCTAACATAACCTTGTAAATCAACTATCAGTTCAGTTCAGTCACTCAGTCATGTCCAGCTCTTTGCAATCCCGCGGCACATCAGGCTTCCGTGTACATCACCAACCCCCTGAGCTTGCTCATGTCCATTGAGTCAGTGATGCCATCCAACCATTTCATCTTCTGTCATCCCCTTCTCCTCCTGCCTTCAATCTTTCCCAGCAGCAGTGTCTTTTCCAATGAGTCAGTTCTTTGCATCGGGTGGCCAAAGTACTGGAGCTTCAGCTTCAGCATCCATCCTTTCAATGAATATTCAGGACTGATTTCCTTTATGACTGACTGGTCTGATCTCCTTGCAGTACAAGGGATTCTCAAAAGTCTTCTCCAATACGACAGTTCAAAAGCATCAGTTCTTTGGTGCTCAGCTTTCTTTATAGTCCAACTCTCACATTCATACATGACTACTAGAAAAAGCATAGCTTTGACCAGATGGACCTTTGTTGGCAAAGTAATGTCTCTTCTTTTTAATATGCTGTCTAGGTTGGTCACAGCTTTCTTCCAAGGCTTTCATGGCTGCAGTCACCATCTTCAGTGATTTTAAAACCCAAGAAAGTCAGTTATAAACCAATGAAAATTAATTCAACAAAATAAAAGAAAGGACATTTTCTAAAGTGATATAGAGGCTTAACGTTTTGCAGTTCTTTGAGGGAAAATGCCAAATATTCATTCTATCCTATAAATTCCTGGATTATAAACTAACTCTGAAATGCTTATTGTATTTCCCCTGTGGGGGCATTTATGTAGATTCCAATGGACAAGAACCCAGAGACTTTCATCTTTTACTTTCAAATGGAATTTGTTTCCATTAGAAAGATTGGGTTTGTCTTTGTCTTTCCAGATGGGTTTTCTCAAAGTGTTTTCTTAAATGGAAGGCAGCAGTGAGTAGAAAGATAAAAATGTTTCCATCACCTTCAAGACATTTCCAAATAAACTGATCATTTCACAATGTTGCATTACAGACCGTACTTCAGCGGTCTTCTTGAAACAAAACTTTGTTGTTTTTCTTCGGATTTATGTCCAGGAGTGGGATGGCAGGGTCATATGGTAGCTCTATTTTTAGTTTCTTTAAGAACATCCATACTGTTCTCCATAGTGGCTGTACCAACTTACATTCCCACCAACAGTGTAGGAGGATTCCCTTCTCTCCACACCCTCTCCAGCATTTATTGTTTGTGAATTTTTGAATGATAGCCATTCTGGCTAGTATGAGGTTATATCTCATGGTAGTTTGATTTGCATTTCTTTAATTATTAGCAAGGTTGAGCATCTTTATACCTGCCTATTGGCCATCTATCTGTATGTCTTTTTTGTAGAAATGTCTGTAGATCTTGTGCCCATTGGTTGATTGTGCTGTTTGGTTTTTTTATTATTGAGCTATATGAACAGCTTTTATATTTTTTAAGGTAAGCCCTTGTTGGTCGCATCATTTATAAATATTTTTCCCAGTTCATAGGTTGTTTTTTTTATTTTGTTGATGGTTTCCTTTGCTGTGCAAAAACTTATAATGTTGATTAGGTCTTTTTTTTCAGTTTTGTTTTTATTTCTATTTCCTTGGGAGATTCATTTATAAGCAGATAATAGTTACTAGAATTTTGTGCTTAACTCAGTTTAGTTTTTTGGGTTTTTTTGGGGTTTTTTTAGGTTGGGTATATTGTGTTCAGAGCTTTTATATATTGACTTGAAATTACTCTAATTTAATTTTTTTAATTACTATAAATTACTTCAATTGCAATCAATCAAAGAAGCAAGAAAACAAGGTTTAAACTAAGTCCTCTGTATAACACTTCTTAGGTTTCAAAAAGTTTAAAACATTGAAGTAAAATAAAGACAAACATTAACAAATGATTCCAAAATGCAGAAAGAGACCAAAAGTATTGGGAAACAAGATTAATACAAATGTCATTGAAATTAATTAGCTACTGGTTAGAAGAGAAGTAAACAGAGAAGGTACAGGAGACAGGGATCAAGACCATCCCCATGGAAAAGAAATGCAAAAAAGCAAAATGGCTGTCTGGGGAGGGCTTACAAATAGCTGTGAAAAGAAGAGAAGTGAAAAGCAAAGGAGAAAAGGAAAGGTATAAGCATCTGAATGCAGAGTTCCAAAGAATTGCAAGAAGAGATAAGAAAGACTTCCTCAGTGATCAATGCAAAGAAATAGAGGAAAACAACAGAATGGGAAAGACTAGAGATCTCTGATGGAGAAGGCAATGGCACCCCACTCCAGTACTCTTGCCTGGAAAATCCCATGGGCAGTGGAGCCTGGTAGGCTGTGGTCCATGGGGTCGCTAAGAGTCGGACACGACTGAGCGACTTCACTTTCACTTTTCACTTTCATGCATTGGAGAAGGAAATGGCAACCCACTCCAGTACTCTTGCCTGGAGAATCCCAGGGACGGGGGAGCCTGGTGGGCTGCTGTCTATGGGGTCACACAGAGTCAGACACGACTGAAGCGACTTAGCTTAGCAGAGATCTCTTCAGAAAATTAGAGATACCAAGGGAACATTTCATGCAAAGATAGGCTTGATAAAGGACAGAAATGGTATGGACCTAACAGAAGCAGAAAATATCAAGAAGAGGTGGCAAGAATACACAGAAGAACTGTACAAAAAAGATCTTCACGACCCAGATAATCACGATGGTGTGATCACTCACCTAGAGCCAGACATCCTGGAATGTGAAGTCAAGTGGGCATTAGAAAGCATCACTATGAACAAAGCTAGTGGAGGTGATGGAATTCCAGTTGAGCTATTTCAAATCCAAAAGATGATGCTGTGAAAGTGCTACACTCAATATGCCAGCAAATTTGGAAAACTCAGCAGTGGCCACAGGACTGGGAAAGGTCAGTTTTCATTCCAATCCCAAAGAAAGGCAATGCCAAAGAATGCTCAAACTACCACACAATTGCACTCATCTCACATGCTAGTAAAGTAATGTTCAAAATTCTCCAAGCCAGGCTTCAGCAATATGTGAACCGTGAACTTCCAGATGTTCAAGCTGGTTTTAGAAAAGGCAGAGGAACCAGAGATCAAATTGCCAACATCCACTGGATCATGGAAAAAGCAAGAGAGTTCCAGAAAAACATCTATTTCTGCTTTATTGACTATGCCAAAGCCTTTGACTGTGTGGATCACAATAAATTGTGGGAAATTCTGAAAGAGATGGGAATACCAGATCACCTGATGTGCCTTTTGAGAAATCCGTATGCAGGTCAGGAAGCAACAGTTAGACCTGGACATGGAACAACAGGCTGGTTCCAAATACGAAAAGGAGTACGTCAAGGCTGTATATTGCCACCCTGCTTATCTAACATATGCAGAGTACATCATGAGAAACGCTGGACTGGAAGAGGCACAAGCTGGAATCAAGATTGCCAGGAGAAATATCAATAACCTCAGATATGCAGATGACACCACCCTGATGGCAGAAAGTGAAGAGGAACTAAAAAGCCTCTTGATGAAAGTGAAAGTGGAGAGTGAAAAAGTTGGCTTAAAGCTCAACATTCAGAAAACGAAGATCATGGCATCTGGTCCCATCACTTCATGGCAAATAGATGGGGAAACAGTGGAAACCATGTCAGACTTTATTTTTCTGGGCTCCAAAATCACTGCAGATGGTGACTGCAGCCATGAAATTAAAAGACGCTTACTCCTTGGAAGGAAAGTTATGACCAACCTAGATAGCATATTCAAAAGCAGAGACATTACTTTACCAACAAAGGTCCATCTAGTCAAGGCTATGGTTTTTCCAGTGGCCATGTATAGATGCCAGAGTTGGACTGTGAAGAAAGCTGAGTGCCGAAAAATTGATGCTTTTGAACAGTGGTGTTGGAGAAGACTCTTGAGAGTCCCTTGGACTGCAAGGAGATCCAACCAGTCCATTTTGAAGGAGATTAGCCCTGGGATTTCTTTGGAAGGAATGATGCTAAAGTTGAAACTCCAGTACTTTGGCCACCTCATGCGAAGAGTTGACTCATTGGAAAAGACTCTGATGCTGGGAGGGATTGGGGGCAGGAGGAGAAGGGGATGACAGAGGATGAGATGGCTGGATGGCATCACTGAGTCCATGGACGTGAGTCTGAGTGAACTCCAGGAGTTGGTGATGGACAGGGAGGCCTGGCGTGCTGCGATTCATGGGGTCGCAAAGAGTTGGACACGACTGAGCAACTGAACTAAACTGAACTGAAACAGAGAACAATCAGATAAAAGGTGAGATTGGTAAGAAATATCCTATAGGCCACCAATTTTAGTGGAGGCAACATCACACCTTGACTTTGAACTTGGAGATTACTTTACACTTCATTCAAAAGAAATTAAGAGTTGATGAGTTGTTTAATAAAGCATCATCTTCACTTTGTCTGCAAAAAAATACCTCCAGCCAAAACATACCATTGCTTCCTTATATAAGGATTTTCCTTATCTATAGAATCTTTCCTATATAAGAATCTTCTTCCTTATATATATTACCAAAACTATCCAGGACTTGAGACCCACATTGCTGTATTAATTATTCTAAACTGAAGGCTTTTGAAAACAGCGAATTTAGGAAGAGGCTTTCTCTGAAATCCCCTTATGTACTTAAAGACAGAAAGGGAATTCAACTGTCATTAATCCACTCTTAAAAGCTTCATGAACCAGTGAAGATTGATTCATCACAGGAGAGACTAGAAGTCGTCACATTCAGACAGACCTCACTACAAGCCATCATACCTCCCAAGTCTTCTTCTAAAGGACGATTAACTATCCTAGAAATAATTTACTCTCCCCATAATGACCTAGACCCTCCTATCCTCTATTAATATGGTATTGTTGTTGCTTGGTTGCTAAGTCATATCCGACTCTTTGTGACCCCACAGAGAAGCATGCCAGGCTCCTCTGTCCTCCACTATTTCCCGAAGTTTGCTCAAATTCATGTCCATTGAGTTGGTGATACTATCTAACCATCTCATGCTCTGCCACCATCTCCTTTTGCCTTCTAACTTTTCCAGCATCAAGGTCTTTTCCAATGAGTCAGCTCTTCCCATCACGTGGCCAAAGTATTGGAGTCAGCTTCAGCAACGGTCTTTCCAATGAATATTCAGGGTTGACTTCCTTTAGGATTGACTTGTTTGATCTCCTTGCAGTCCAACGGACTCTCAAAAGTCTTATCCAGCACCACAATTTGAAGGCATCACTTCTGTGGCACACAGTCTTCTTTATGGACCAACTCTCACATTCGTACATGACTATTGGAATAACTATAGCTTTGACTGTACAGACCTTTGTCAGCAAAGTGATGTCTCTGCTTTTTGATACACTGTCTAGATTTGTTATAATTTTCTTTCCAATGAGCAAGCATCTTTTAATTAATAAGAGTCTACACAAGCTTCCAAATCACACTGTCTTTTGGATATTCAGTTTGTTCTATGATTCTCTGTGTATGTAATATTAAACATTGATAAATCTGTTATCTTCTTCTGTTAATCTGCCTTTTGTCAGTTTATTTCATCAACACTTCTATCAAACCTAGGATAGTAGAGGAGAGTTTTTGCTTCTCCACACATGAAAGCTTTAATCTTTGCCCTAGAATTCAGAACTATTAAATAAAATCTGCCAAAATATTTTTAAACGTGGTTTAGTCTAAGTTTATTGAAATTTATACTGGTTATATTTAGCACTGGGACACGACTGAGTGACTTCACTTTCACTTTTCACTTTCATGCATTGGAGAAGGAAATGGCAACCCACTCCAGTGTTCTTGCCTGGAGAATCCCAAGGACAGGGGAGCCTGGTGGACTGCCGTCTGTGGAGTCGCACAGAGTCGGACACGACTGAAGCGACTTAGCAGCAGCAGCAGCATTTAGCACTGGAGGAAATAAATGTATCAAGTTAATAGACCTGGCAGATTCCTAGTCTTAAGGACTAAATCCAGTTATAAGTGTGCTAGTCAGACCTGAATCAGCAGGAAGGCAGATGTGATGAGGAGTCACTGAGACCCTGGCCAGAACTCATAAAGTGCCTGGTCATCCGAGCATCTTGGGCTGAGTTGAAATCAGCCAGAACCAAGAACTAAATTAAGAGGGTCACACAAGCACAGGATAAAGAAGATTTTCATGTATTCTCTGTATTCCATAAATAAAGCCAGCAGTTAGCTCATGGAATTTAAAACCTATTTTGAAAAAATCTGAGATTTACCTTTGCCAAAAATACTTACACAAAAAATTAATCTCTTCTTTTATATGTCTAAACAGATATCAAAGATGCTGTGAACCACATGAGGGTAATTATACTTTTCAAAAATCTCAAAGTATTAGTCTCCCATAAAAATACACTTGTGAAAATAGATCTTCTATCAACATATATAAATGGCGGGAGCAAATTTCAACTGTCTGTTTTATTCATCACAGGCTTATTGTTATCACATTGGTAGGTTATTTTACACATATTAATGTAGAATAAATTGGAACTGGTAACTACTTTAGAAGAAAAAAATGTATTAAGATATTAAAATGTGTTTTAACTTAAATCTTTGTAACGTTAACTTATTTTCTAAATATAGAATTACACTGAGTTTTCAGTGATGAAAAAACAATAAGCTCTGCCATTTCTACCCTTGCTAAGTTAGTCATGAAGTCATGACACAAAAAAGGTAACCAGGGATTAGCAATCAGATTTTTAAATGTAAAGTATTCTTATTTTGTGGATTATTTTAAATATTACTGATTATATGTAATGTTTTAAAGATTTCGCTTACAGCTTATCTCACATAGAAAAGGTACAGGAGGACAAATAAGAGATCAATTGTATACAATGATCCTAAAATAAAATTAACAACTTTTAACCGACCAATGGTAAGTATAAGACAAGTTTCTAAATACCCTTATCCAGTAAAAGAAGAAACTAGGTATTCTTAAAGAAATAGTTGTTCCAGGAGTTTGGAAGGGAAAGTACTAGACCAACTTGTGCCAGAAAATAAGAAAATTTTCAAAAATGATAGTAAAATATCAAAACCCCTCCAAGAGATAACCTAATGAGGCTTTAACAGTCTAAAGTTGCAAAATTCAAGAATCAAATTAAAGACATACATGAATTAGAATTCATTATATAAAATAAAAATTCATACTGATATATATATTAGGTAAACAAATAAAAAGAAAAAACTCTACCTTAGAGCTTTACTAATAAATGTTGAAGAGATGATGGAATTAGAAAATTATTGAAAAACAGAGCTGGAAGATGATGGAGTAGGAAGACCCTAAGCTCACATGCTCCTATAGTATATTTACCAAGAAACAGCTCTAAGAGCCACAAGAAGATTATCAGAAAAGATCGTCTGCAGCTAAAGATAAAGGAGGAGCCACAATAGGACAAACAGGAGGAGTAGAGATGTAGTTTAATCAAGACCCATATCCCTAAAGAAGTGATCCACAAATGAAAGGATATTTATATTCATAGAGGTTCTCCCCATGGTGTGAGAGGCCTGAACCATAGATTGAGCTCCCCAGCACTGGAAAAAGAGCCCCCAGAATGTTTGACTTTGAAGGCCAGTAAGGCTTACTTTCAGGAGATCCAGAGGGCTATGGGAAAGAGACTCTACTCTTAAAGGGTGTCCCCCAAAATCTCACTAAGACCCAAGGAAGAAGAAGTAATTTGAAAGGAACCTGGGTCAGACCCACTGGCTGATTGTGGAGAGCTTCGCAGAAGCAGGAGTCAATTGAAATTTACCCTGGGCACATAGACAAGCCACTTTTGAGAGTCCATTCCAACAAGAGGATACTGATTCTGGCAAGCACCATTTTGGAATCCTCCCTCTAGCTCACTAGTGCCAAGATCCAGCCCTGCCTCCCTGCCAGCTGGCACAAGTACTGGGAAGCCAAGGCCAGGCAAGTAGTTGGAAAGGGACATATCCCATCCAACAGTGAACCAGCTGCTATCAGATCTCCTGAGCCCCCAGTCACCCAGGGACCTGACCCCACCCACCAGAGGGACCGTAGTAGCTACAGGACCCAGCCTTAGTCAGCAGGAGAGAGGCATGAGCCCTGGAATCCGCAGGCCCTGATCCTGTCTTCCTGTTGGGTGACACAAGCTCTGGAACATCCAGGGCCCTGCAGGCAGAGACTTCAGGATTAACTTCACTCATCGCTGGACAGGCGCTAGCTTCAGGACACACTGGTCCTTGGTACCAATGACCAGTGTGCTGACACCAGCTTCAGAGCTGCCAGGCCTCCAGTCAGAGACTCCAGAACTTTACTCCACCTACCAAGGGAACAGACCTACTCCTGACTCAACAACGAGTGGGCCTACTCCAGCCATGGGACAACTATAGTTGTGTCAAGGCTCACCCACTAGTCTAGTCATCACCAAAGGACACTCTGGGCCATTGCCATACCCAAGAGCAGGCCAGCACCAGGTTCAGGATATCATGGGTCCCTCAACCAGCTATGTCAGGATCTGGCTCCACTTACCAGTGGGCAGTCACCAGCTCTGGGTCACTCTAGACCTGGCAGCCAACAATATCAAGAATCAGCCTCACCTACCAGCAGGTCTACAGCAGTCCCAGGACCTCTCTAGGCCATGACCCTGCCGATGGTTAGAGAAACACATACTCCAGGACCTCCTGGGGCTCTGTAGCCAGTCACATCACAACTCATCCCTACAGAACTTGAGCTGGCACCAAAATTGAATCTCCTTTGGCTGTGTAGCCACCTATACCAGGACCTGTCCCAAACTACTGGCAGCAGCAGGCTCTACACAAGCAGGGCCTGGAAACAATCAGATCAGGTGCCAGCCACAACTTGCAGTGCACCCACAGTAGTCAGCTCACCACAACAGAAGGAAACAACAGCCTACATGGTGGCACCCCTAGAGCATATACATCTAGTGGCCAAATAGGAGTACACTGCTGGGTCCCCTAAGACATTGGTTACATGAGGCCACATCTCTAGATTGGGAAAAACAAAACAAAACCTATTGAATATATAGGAATAAAAACAGCAAGTTAGGCAAAATGAGGTGATGGAAAAATGTGTTTCAAAAGAAGGAACAAGATAAAACCCATGAAAAAGAGCTAGGTGAGATGGAGATTAGCAATCTACCAGATAAAAAGTTTAAGGTAATAATCATAAAGATGCTCAATGAACTCAGAAGACTGAATAAAAATAATAAGATAGATTTTTTAACAAAGAGCTAGAAAATATAAAGAAGAATCAAAAAGAGCTGAAAAAATAACTGAAATGTTAAAATTCACTAGGAGGAATCAACAGTAGATGATATGGAAAAATGGGTCCATTAACTGGAAGACGAAGTAGTGGAAATTATTACATCTATGACAAAGCCTTTGACTGTGTGGATCACAATAAACTGTGGAAAATTCTGAAAGAGATGGGAATACCAGACCACCTGACCTGCCTCTTGAGAATCCTATATGCAGGTCAGGAAGCAACAGTTAGAACTGGACATGGAACAACAGACTGGTTCCAAATAGGAAAAGGAGTACGTCAAGGCTGTATATTGTCACCCTGCTTATTTAACTTCTATGCAGAGTACATCATGAGAAACACTGGATGGAAGAAGCACAAGCTGGAATCAAGATTGCCAGGAGAAATATCAATAACCTCAGATATGCAGATGACACCACCCTTATGGCAGAAAGTGAAGAGGAACTAAAAAGCCTTTTGATGAAAGTGAAAGAGGAGAGTAAAAAAGTTGGCTTAAAGCTCAACATTCAGAAAACTAAGATCATGGTATCTGGTCCCATCACTTCATGGCAAATAGGTGGGGAAACAGTGGAAACAGTATCAGACTTTGTTTCGGGGGGCTCCAAATTCACTGCAGATGGTGATTGCAGCCATGAAATTAAGACACTTACTCCTTGGAAGGCAAGTTATGACCAACCTAGATAGCATATTCAAAAGCAGAGACATTACTTTGCCAACAAAGGTCTGTCTAGTCAAAGGCTATTGTTTTTCCAGTGGTCATGTATGGATGTGAGAGTTAGACTATAAAGAAAGCTGAGCATGAAAGTATTGATGCTTTTGAACTGTGGTGTTGGAGAAGACTCTTGAGTGTCCCTTGGACTGCAAGGAGATCCAACCAGTCCATTCTAAAGGAGTCAGTCCTGGGTGTTCACAGGAAGGACTGATGTTGAAGCTGAAACTCCAACACTTTGGCCACCTCATGTGAAGAGCTGACTCATTGGGAAAGACTCTGATGCTGGGAGGGATTGGAGGCAAGAGGAGAAGGGGACGACAGAGGATGAGATGGCTGGATGGCATTACCAACTAGATGGACATGAGTTTAAGTAAACTCTGGGAGTTGGTGATGGACAGGGAGGCCTGGCATGCTGCAGTTCATGGGGTCGCAAAGAGTCGGACACGACTGAGCGACTGAACTGAACTGAACCAAAAGAAGAAAGAGTTTTAAACATGAGCAGAGTTTAAGGGACCTCTGGGACAATATTAAGCATATACTAATGTTCACACTATAAGGAAGGAAGAAAGAGAAAAAGGCAAAGAAGATATTTGAAGATATAATAGCTAAAAATATCACCAACCAGAGAATAGAAACAGGCCTCCATGTCCAGGAAGCACAGAGAGCCCCACACAGGATCAATACAAAGAGGAACACATCAAAATATATTGTAATTAAAATGACAAAAGATAAAAATAAAGACAATATTTTTAAAAGAAAAAGACCTGGTTATGTACAGTTCAGTTCAGTTCAGTCGCTCAGTCATGTCAGACTCCTTGCGACCCCATGAATCACAGCACACCAGGCCTCCCTGTCCATCACCAACTCCTGGAGTTCACCCAGACTCATGTCCATTGAGTCAGTGATGCCATCCAGCCATCTCATCCTCTGTCATCCTCTTCTCCTGCCCCAATCCCTCCCAGCATCAGAGTCTTTTCCAATGAGTCAACTCTTCGCATGAGGTGGCCAAAGTACTGGAGTTTCAGCTTTAGCGAACTCAAATAGGGTTATCAGCTGATATTTCAGCAGACACACTGCAGGCCAGAAAAGAATGGCATGAAATATTTAATGTGATGAAAAAGAAAAACTTACAACATACTCTACTCTGCAGAGGTCTCATTCAAATTTGAGAAGTCAAAAGTTTTACTCACAAGCAAAAGCTGAAAGAGTTCAGCACCATCAAACTAGCTCCTAAGAAATGTTAAAGGGATTTCTTTAGTGGAAAAAAAAAGGTCATATCTAGAAAAAAGACAAGTAGAAAAGGAAAAATCTCATAGGTAGAGACAAATATAGAGTAAATGTAGTAACTCAACCACTTATAAAGCTAGTAGAAAGGTTAAAAGACAAAAGCAGTAAAATTCTCTACAAGTATTAGTTAAGTGATACACACCAAAACAAAAGGATATAAAACAGGATTTTGCAAACAATAAAAGTAGAGGCTGCGGAGTAAAAATACAAGGTTCCTAAAATGTATTTGACCTTAAAAAATTGGCAACTTTATAGATATATATAGGGCTTCACAGGTGGTGTTAGTGGAAAAGAAACTTCCCTGTCAATGCAGGAGATGTAGGAGACTTGCTTCAATCCCTGGGTCAGGAAGATCCCCTGGAGGAGGGCATGGCAACCACTCCAATATTCTTATCTGGAGAATCCCATAGGTAGAGGAGCCTAGCAGGTTTCATTCCCTAGGGTCACATAGAGTCGGACATGACTGAAGTGCCTTAGCACACACACGTATATATATGTATGTAAACACCATGGTAACCCACAAACAAAAATCTACAAACACAAAAAAGGATCCAAACATAACATTAAAGATAGTTATCAAATCTCAAGGGAAGAAATAAAAAGAAGAAAAAAGGAAAAAATATCCATTTGAGTGACAATAAGTACATATCTGGAGAAGGCAATGGCACCCCACTCCAGTAGTCTTGCCTGGAAAATCCCATGGATGGAGGAGCCTGGTAGGCTGCAGTCCATGGGGTCACTAAGAGTCGGACACGACTGAGCGACTTCACTTTCACTTTTCACTTTCATGCATTGGAGAAGGAAATGGCAACCCACTCCAGTGTTCTTGCCTGGAGAATCCCAGGGACCACGGGGCCTGGTGGGCTGCCGTCTGTGGGGTCGCACAGAGTCGGACACGACTGAAGCGAATTAGCAGCAAGTACATATCTATCGATAATTAAATGTAAGTGGACTAAATTCTCCAATTAAAATACATGGCAAGAGTGGCTGAATAAGATACACCGATAAGACTCACATGAATGCTGCATACAATAGGCTCATTTTAGTACTAAAGCCACACGCAGATTGAAAGAAAGTGTATGGAAAATGTATTCTATGAAAACAAAAATGAAAAGAAGGCTGGGTAGCAATATTTATTTCAGACAAAATAGACTTTAAAACAAAGAATGTAACAAGAGACAAGGAAGGACATTACATAATAATCAAGGAATCAACCCAACAAGATGTAACAACTGTAAATATCTTCCAACATAAGAGTGAGGAGGGCATGGCAACCCGCCCCAGTATTCTTACCTGGAGACTCCCATGAGCAGAGGAGCCTGTCAGGCTACAGTCTTTAGGGTTGCAAAGAGCCGAATATGACTGAGGCAACTTAACATGTATGCATGCAACATAGGAGCATCTAAATACATACAAACGAAGGGAGAAATTCACAGTAACACAATAACAGTAGAAGATTTTAACACCCAACTTATACAAGCAGACACATCGTATAGATAGAAAAACAATAAGGAAGCACTGGCCTTAAATGACTCATTAAAAAATGATTTAATATGTATACATTGAACCATTACATCCCAAAGCAGTAAAATACATATTCTTTTCAAGTGCACACTAAATATTCTCTAAGAGAGCCACAAAATAAGCTTCAGTAAACTTCAAAGGAGTGAAATCATATCAAACATATTTTCTGAGCACAACATAATGAAACTAGAAGTTAAACACAAGGGGAAAACTGCAAAAACAAAAACACATGGAAGCTAAGCAAAGGCTATTATGAAACCAAAGGATCACTGAAGACATCAAAGAGGAAATAAAAACCTGGGAACAAATGGAAATGAAAACAATTCAAAATCTATGGAATTCAGTAAAAAAAAGTTCTAAGAGGGACTTTTATAGTAATACAAGCCTAGCTTAGGAAATAAGAACAACCTCAAATTGGAAAAAAAAGAACAAAGAACAAACAGAATGCAAAGATACTGGAAGGAAAAAATGAACAAAGATCAGAGCAGGAATAAGTGAAGTAGAGACTGAAAATAAAAACAATAGAAAAAAATCAATAAATCCAAGAACTGATTGCTTAAAAAGATAAAACTGATAAACCTTTAGCCAGACTCAGCAACAAAAAAAGAGAAATTCAGAACAACAATAAATTCAGAATGAAAAAGAGTAAATTACAACTGATACCACAAAAATACAGAGGATAATAAAACATAACTACAAAAAATTATATGTCAAAAAAATGGACAGCCTAGAAGAAAGAGAAAATATGAACTGACAAATTAACAGAAATAAAATTGAAATACTAATCAAAAAACTCCCAAAAAGCAAAAGTCTAGGACCAGATGGCTTCACAGGTGAATTTTACAAAACATTTAGAGTTAACTCCTATCCTTCTGAAAGTATTCCCAAAAATTGAAGATAAGGGAATGCTTCTAAACTTATTCTGAGGCCAGCATCATCTTGATTAAAAAAAAAAAAAAAAAACAGAAAAGGATGTCACAAAAAAGAAACGTACAAGACAACATCACAAAACATAGATACAAAATTTTCAACAAAATATTAGCAAACAAATTTCAACAATACATTAAAAGCTTAATTTTCGTAGAATTACCTTTGCCTCTCTCTGTAAAGCATGAGGAAATTCTAGCTTTTTGCTCTGGAAAGTTCCAATACCTGGTTAATTCTGGGTGCAATGTCTAACAGAAATTATTGTGTGTCTACTATATGCCAAGCATTGTAGTTATGCTACTTTATGTATGCTACCTATATAATCTTAAGAAATTCTAGAAATAAAGTTAACCATAAAAAAAAATCAAAAAAAGGATTATACACTATGATAAAGGGGATTTACTCTAAGGAAGCAAGAATATTTCAATATCAATCAATGTACTACATCATATTGACAAATAGAAGAATAAAAATTATCATCTCAGTGATGCATAAAAAGCATTTGATAAAATTTAGCATCCACTTATGAGTGCTGAAGAGTTGATGCTTTTGAACTGTAGTGTTGGAGAAGACTCTTGAGAGTCCCTTGGACTGCAAGGAGATCCAACCAGTCCATCCTACAGGATATCAGTCCTGAATATTCATTGGTAGGACTGATGCTGAAGCTGAAACTCCAATACTTTGGCCACCTGATGCGAAAAACTGACTCATTGGAAAAGACCCTGATACTGGGAAAGATTGAAGGCAGGAGGAGAAGGGAATGACAGAGGATGAGATGGTTGGATGCCATCACTGACTCGATGGATGTTAGTTTGAGTAAACTCAGGGAGTTGGTGATAGACAGGGAAGCCTGGCGTGCTGCAGTCCATGGGGTCGCAAAGAGTGGGACACGACTGAGTGAATGAACTGAACTGAACAGCACATCCATTTCTGTTAACAATTCTCATCAAAATAGGTACAGAGAACATACCTTAACCTAACAAATGCCATATATGACAAGCTCACAGCTAACATCACTCAGTGGTAAAAAGCTAACAGCATTTCCTGTAAGATCAGGAACAAGACAAAGATGTCCACTCTCAAGACCTTTATTCAACATAAAGTTAGAAGTCCTAGCCACAGCATTCAGAAAAGAAACAAAAGAAATTCAATTGGAAAGAAAGAAGTAAAATTGTCACTGCAAATGATATGATACCATACCTAGAGAATCCTAAAACCTACTGCTGCTGCTGCTGCTAAGTCACTTCAGTCGTGTCCGACTCTGTGTGACCCCATAGACGGCAGCCCACCAGGCTCCCCCGTCCCTGAGATTCTCCAGGCAAGAATACTGGAGTGGGTTGCCATTTCCTTCTCCAATGCATGAAAGTGAAAAGTAAAGTGAAGTTGCTCAGTCGTGTCCGACTCTTAGCGAACCAATGGACTGCAGCCCACCAGGCTCCTCCGTCCATGGGATTTTCCAGGCAAGACTAGAACTCATCAATGAATTTTTTTAAATTGTAGAATACAAAATTAGTACACAGTAACAACAAACTAGCAGAAATAGAAATTAAAGAAACAATCCCATGCAAAAGCACATAAAAAAGTATAAAATAGCTAAAATAAATCTAACTGAGGAAGCCGAAGACCTGTATTCAGAAATCTCTAAGACACTAAAAAAGGGGAGAGTGTGGAGGAAGGAAAGAAATATGTGAGGGAACTTAAGAGGTACAAAGCTTTCACTAATAAAATAAATAATAAACAAGTATGAAATGTACAGTGTGGGAAATATATTAATAATTATGCATTTTTATGGTGAAAGACATCTACTCTTATGGTGATCATTTTGAAATGTATAGAAATATTGACATATTATACCAGGAACTAACATAGCATTGTGGGCTTTCCTGGTGGCCCAGATGGTAAAGCATCTGCCTGTGATACAGGAGACCTGGGTTCAATCCCTGGGCCAAGAAGATCTCCTAGAGAGGGGAATGGCTACCCACCTCAGTATTCTTGCCTGGAGAATTCCATGGACAAAGGAGCCTGGCAGGCTATAGCCCATGGGGTCACAAAGAGTTGGATATGACTAAATGACTAACACACACACATGCAACATAGTATTGTAGGTCAGTTACACTGCAAAAACAAACAAGCAAAATCATAGAAAAAGAAGTCAGGCTGTGGTTACCAGAGGTGGAAGGTGGAGGAGGGGAATTAGATGAAGGTAGTCAAACTATAAAAAGTTCCAGTTTTAAGATAAATGAGTACTAGGGATATAATGTACGGAATGATGATTTATGCTGACATACATTATAAATGAGAGTTGTTTGGAGAGCTAGTCCTCTGAGTTCTCATCACAGGAAAAAAATATTTGGTTTCCATTTCTTTAATTTTTTATTTATATGATATAATATGATATGATATATGACAGCTGTTCATCAAGTTGCTCATCTAATGTGGTAATGATTTCATGATACATGCAATCAAATCATTATGCTGTATACCCTAAACTTATATAGTGCTATGTGCCTATCATATTTCAATAAAACAGAGGAATAAAAAGAAAATCACTATTTGGCAGCCATCATAGTAATAGTAATAATGGATTCAAGAGGTGAAATTTTAAGGAGGAATAGTATATATATTTGTACATGTATACACACACACACAGACACACACATATACCCATACAGAAAGAGAGAGAGAGAAAGAATGTCATGGAAAACATAATAGAATATTGACAAGTTTCTGGGTAATGGGGGGTGCCCCTTCTGCCACTTTAACCTACCAACCCTTTGTAGGACACCTTTAGTGGGCAAAGCCTTCTCTCAGGTTCCGTGTAAAAGACAACACAAATGACACAAAGATTATCTTCCCAGAAATCAAATTTAGAGAGAGGAGATGAAATTACTATATATACATAATTCATGCTAAGCATGGATACCCAAGACATGGAACTTTGGAAAAAAGACACAAGGAAGAAAATACTAATTCTTATTGGGAGATTTGTTGTAGTTTCTAGAAGAAAGGGAGGTGACTGGCTGCTTTAAGGATGCTTCTTCTATTTATGGCTATAAAGATGCAGTAGGTTTATGTAGACAGAAGGGAAAGCTTTTTTTAAAAAAAGTCTGGAAAATATATATAATATTTTGAGAAAACAGAGTAAAATCATAGGACCATATCATAAACAAAAGCTAGTCAACCATTCTCCCCTGCCTTGCCATTCTTTGGAATCCAAGAGCCTGTGAATTCTTAAGAGACTCCTTCAGTCTCTGAAAGTGTATAAATCAAGCCATCTCTATAAATTAATATGAAATAATTTTCTTTGCTTTTTCTCATAATTTCAGGTTGACAGTTATCAGATACAATCATGAGGTCATAAACTTTGAACTTTTATGATCATACTCATAATGAAATGGCGGATTCATTTTGATATTGGCAAAACTAATACAATTATATAAAGTTTAAAAATAAAATTTAAAAAAAAAAAAGAAAGAAAAGTGATTCTATTAGACATAAACCTGGAAATTATACCTGGCATAAAAATAATTGTCAGAAACAGTTAAAGTAATGGCATTTTGGCATATTAATTTGTATTAATATATAACAACTGCAAGAATAATGTTTTATAAGATTTTTTTCCTTTGCTTACTGAAGTGTAAAATGACTCCTGGTTTTGGTAGATGCTATTAATAATAATCTATGTTAAGAAGCATTTATTTTGTGAAACTTTAAAATATCTAAGCACAGACAATGTGATAGAAATATATAAGCATCTTTGTCTTAATTTAGACTCAAGATTGTTAGTTGATATTTGAAAAACTCTAATCCAAGCCATGGAGAAGGAAATGGCAACCCACTCCAGTACCCTTGCCTGGAAAATATCATGGGCTGGAAAATCAAAGCCCACACTCAGGAGATAGCTGCTGAAAATATTTCAGGTCTCTTCTTCTCCAGTACTAAAGAATTTGTTATGTAACATAAGGGATATAAGATATTTTTCCCTGTTGGTGAATTAAGTTGTGGTCAAGATGTGAATCAACTAGAAATACTACATAGGTACCTCAACTCTTGCAAAAAGGGTGTGTATTTAGCAATGCCAAGAGCTAATATCTTCCAGAGTCATTCCCTAGGTCTAAGGAATCTCTTAAGTCTGTTACTGAATTACACAAAGGTCCCCCATCTAGGGGCCCTTGCTGAACCCACCCACCCTGGTCAGTTGAGGAGCTCTTTCTGGCTCAGGGGCCTGCTAACAACAAGGAAACTGAGTTTGGTGCAAGCAAGATAGACATTTGTTCAATGGCTGGAGGATGGAGAAGGAGCTTATGCTGTAAAGGTACCTTCTCCCTAATGACAAACAGAGACGAGCTTTGCACAGAAAAGGGTGAAGAGGTCATAGAAAGCAGGGGTGTTTTGTTATCCTGATTGATGGACATGGATGGTGATCTTCCAGAATGCTTCCTTCTGCCGTGGTGTGGCCCTTTGGTGTCTAGGTCTGAGGCAAGTGGAACCAATATGGCATGGTGAGCAGAGATCTTATCGCAATGAGATGATGATGTACTGTAGACTGACCTTTGTCTCAATTTTGAAGTTCAGTCAATTTATACTGGTGACTTGTGGTTAAACCCTTTGTTCCTGTCTTGTAAACACAGCTAGAAGGTACAACTTTGTTTTCTGCAAGTTTGCCTAGAGCAAGGTTTTTATTGGAAATGGCGGGGGTTGGGGGGTGCTTCCTTGCCACCTTGTGACTAGTTTTACAGAGATAGGTGAGGCAATGTGTTAGGGACCCTTAGCTAGAGCTTGGTGACAAATCTTTTGAATACTCATCCTTGAAACACTACGTCTCCCAATGCAATTTGAGGTTTAGCTGAATGAAGCTGTCAGCATATTATTCCCACTGCTTTCAATTAACCTTTCATCCGTGGTACTGGCACAATGCCCAGAATGACAGTAAGCTGGGCTTCATCCATCTTGCAGACTCTTTGCCCCTTTTTTGGCTTCTTTGGTAATAAATTATTACATATGTGACAAAACTTTGCCTGAGACAACAGGGGTTGTCATACTCCACCTGAAAGCAAGATCATGGACAACTGTAGCTCTCAATGACCATTAAATCCTGGAGGTCACCAATAACCTGCCAAAATAATGTCATAATTTTCAGTGACCAAACCAAAATATCTCTTGCTAAAATATTTCAGTAGCCCTATAAACAATATAATATTTGGAGACAGGGGAACATTTCATGCAAAGATGGGCACAATAAAGGGCAGAAATGGTATGCACCTAACAAAAGCAGAAGATATTAAAAAGAGGTGGCAAGAATACACAGACGAACTATACAAAAAATATCTTCATGACCCAAATAACTACGATGGTGTGATCACTCACCTAGAGCCAGACATCCTGGAATGTGAAGTCAAGTGGGCCTTAGAAAGCATCACTATAAACAAAGCTAGTGGAGGAGATGGAATTTCAGTTGAGCTATTTCATGTCCTAATAGATGATGGTGTGAAAATGCTGCACTCAATATGCTGGCATTTTGGAAAATTCAGCAGTTGCCACAGGACTGGAAAAGGTCAGTTTTCACTCCAATCCCAAAGAAAGGCAATGCCAAAAAATGTTCAAACTACCACACAATTGCACTCATCTCACATGCTAGCAAAATAATATGCAAAATTCTCCAAGCCAGGCTTCAACAGTACATTAACCATGGAAATTTCAGATGTTCAAGCTGGTTTTAGAAAAGGCAGAGGAACCAAAGATCAAATTGCCAACATCCGTTGGATCATCAAAAAAGCAACAGAGTTCCAGAAAAACATCTACTTTTGCTTTATTGACTATGCCAAAGCCTTTGACTGTGTGAATCACAACAAACTGTGAAAAATTCTGAAAGAGATGGGAATACCAGACTGCCTGACCTGCCTCCTGAGAAATCTGTATGCAGGTCAAGAAGCAACAGTTAAAACCGGACATGGAACAACAGACTGGTTCCAAATCGGGAAAGGAATATATCAAGACTGTATATTGTCACCCTGATTGTTTAACTTCTATGCAGAGTACATCATGTGAAATGCTGGGCTAGATGAAGCACAAGCTGGAATCAAGATTGCTGGGAGGAATATCAACAACCTCAGATATGCAGATGACACCACCCTTATGGCAGAAAATGAAGAACTAAAGAGTCTCTTGATGAAGGTGAAAGGAGAGTGAAAAGGTTGGCTTAAGACTCAACATTCAGAAAATGAAGATCATGGCATCCATTCCCATCCCTTCACAGCAAATAGATGGGAAAACAATGGAAACAGTGATAGACTATGTTTTTGGGCTCCAAAATCACTGCAGATGGTTAACTGTAACCATGAAATTAAAAGACGCTTGCTCCTTGGAAGAAAAGTTTTGACTAACCTAGACTGCATATTAAAAAGCAGAGACATTTCTTTGCCAACAAAGTTCTGTCTGGTCAAAGCTTTGGTTTTTCCATTGGTCATGTATGGATCTGAGAGTTGGACCATAAAGAAAGCTGAGAGCCTAAGAATTGATGCTTTTGAGCTGTGGTATTGGATAAGACTCTTGAAAGTCTCTTGGAGTGCAAGGAGATGCAACCAGTCCATCCTAAAGGAAAACAATCCTAAATATTCATTGAAAGGACTGATGTTGAAGCTGAAATCCAATCCTTTGGCCTCCTAATGCAAAGAACTGACTCATTGGAAAAGACCTTGATGCTGGGAATGATTAAGGCAGGAGAAGAAGGGGACAACAGAGGATGAGATGGTTGGATGGCATCACCAACTCAATGGACATGAGTTTGAGTAAGCTCTGGGAGTTGGTGATGGACAGGGAAGCCTCATGTGCTGCATTCCACTGGGTCACAGAGTCAGACAAGACTGAGTGACTGAATTGAATTGAAAAAGTTGTATTCTGTTACTTTAGCAGTGGTGGCAATGGTGGTGGTGTGGTTTTCCGAGTGAAGATGGGGAGTCTCGTTGATTTACAATGCAGTATTTATTGTGAACTGATAGTAAATATTTTGCTAAAATTTCTCATATTCTATCACATAACCCCAATTGCTTAATTATTATATTCTAAGATAAATTATACTTATATGCAGAGTACATCATGAGAAACGCTGGGCTGGAAGAAGCACAAGCTGGAATCAAGATTGCCGGGAGAATTATCAATAACCTCAGATATGCAGATAACACCACCCTTATGGCAGAAAGTGAAGAGGAACTCAAAAGCCTCTTGATGAAAGTGAAAGTGGAGAGTGAAAAAGTTGGCTTAAAACTCAACATTCAGAAAACGAAGATCATGGCATCGGTCCCATCACTTCATGGGAAATAGATGGGGAAACAGTGGAAACAGTGTTAGACTTTATTTTGGGGGGGGGGGGCTCCAAAATCACTGCAGATGGTGACTACAGCCATGAAATTCAAAGACGCTTACTCCTTGGAAGGAAAGTTATGACCAACCTAGATAGCATATTCAAAAGCAGAGACATTACTTTGCCAACAAAAGTTCGTCTAGTCAAGGCTATGGTTTTTCCTGTGGTCATGTATGGATATGAGAGTTGGACTATGAAGAAAGCTGAGCGCCGAAGAATTGATGTTTTTGAAATGTGGTGTTGGAGAAGACTCTTGAGAGTCCCTTGGACTGCAAGGAGATCCAACCAGTCCATTCTGAAGATCAGCCCTGGGATTTCTTTGGAAGGAATGATGCTGAAGCTGAAACTCCAGTACTTTGGCCACCTCATGCGAAGAGTTGACTCATTGGGATGCTGGGAGGGATTGGGGGCAGGAGGAGAAGGGGACAACAGAGGATGAGATGGCTGGATGGCATCACTGACTCGATGGACGTGAGTCTGAGTGAACTCTGGGAGTTGGTGATGGACAGGGAGGCCTGGTGTGCTGTGATTCATGGGGTTGCAAAGAGTCAGACACAACTGAGCGACTGAACTGAACTGAACTGAAGATAAATTATGGGGCTTCCCTGGTGGTTCAGATGATAAAGAATCTGCCTGAAATGCAGGAAACCTGAGTAGGATCCATGGGTTGGGAAGATCCCCTGGAAATTACTAAATGATGAAGCACATTGTAATCAAGACCTATGAAGCCAAACTTGCTACTTCCATTTGGTGGTTCAGATGGTAAAGCATCTGCCTACATGCGGGTTCGATCCCTGTGTCAGGAAGATCCCCTGGAGAAGGAAATGGCAACCCACTGCAGTACTCTTGCCTGGAAAATCCCATGGACAGAGGAGCCTGGTAGGCTACCGTCTATGGGGTCACAAAGAGTCGGACACGACTGAGCGAGCTCACTTTCACAGAAAATAATTTCAGAGAAGGCAATGGCACCCCACTTAAGTACTCCTGCCTGGAAAACCCCATGGATGGAGGAGCCTACTGGGCTACAGTCCATGGTGTCGCTAAGAGTCAGACACGACTGAGCGACTTCACTTTCACTTTTCACTTTCATGCATTGGAGAAGGAAATGGCAACCCACTCCAGTATTCTTGCCTGGAGAATCCCAGGGATGGGGGAGCCTGGCGGGCTGCTGTCTCTGGGGTCACACAGAGTTGGACACGACTGAAGCGACTTAGCAGCAGCAGCAGCAGAAAATAATTTTAATTCAATCAAAGGGAAGAAAGATGTCAGAACACTGTACCAATTTAAACATGTATTTAGTTAGGTTTCACAAATGTGTTGAAGATTATTTCTATATGTTGAAAATTTTAAGGCCTAAAATTATGCTCAACATTTGGAGAAATCTGTGCATGGCAAACTCTGAAACCTCTTCCACAGAGAGAAAAGGCAATGGCTTTAAAACTTGTTTAAAATACACAGGTCAAACCAGATGTCATTAAAAAAAAAAAAAAAGCACTGCTTTCTTTTCACCATGTTACTGCAAGCTTGGCTTCAAATGAAGTAAATTTCCAAACACAAATCACCTAGAGATCAATGCTATTCCCGGACTTTTCCCAGTGTCAGACAAAGAGCACACCAGTGGGCTGCTTCCGTTGTAAAGAGCACTGAATGGTTGTTGTGGAATACAGCCACCCCACCCCGTACTTACAAGAGAAGTCACAGTGTGTCTCAGAAACTAGGAATTTAATAGTAATTTGAGCCCCAGCAGTCTGGCTGCTGCTGTCATGCTGATGTACCAGGTCAAATCACTTCACTTACTTGTGTCATTATCTTTAAAAAAGAATTGTAGCAGCAAGAGGCTCCCAAATAGAACTCTAATTTCCTGAGAAGGTACAAGTTCTTCTAATATTGGTTCGCTAACAGAATTCTCCTAGCCTAGTATCATGAAAGGTAATTTCTTTATAGATTCCTAGGATGATGCCTGAGGAGTATTGAGGGTTTATTTGAAAATTTAAGGCACTTAACATATACTTTTTAAAACTAGGATACTCTATAGATGACCAGTGCAAATTCAATGCATAAAGCAGGACACCCAATTTTGGTGCTCTGGGACAACCCAGAGGGATAGGGTGGGAAGGGAGGTTTTGGGGAAGGGGGTCAGGATCGTGAGGGATACATGTATACCTGTGGCTGACTCATGTTGATGTATGGCAGAAACCATCACAGTATTTTAAATTATCCTCCAATTAAAATAAATTTTAAAAATAAATAACTAAAAATATGATACTCCAAGTATAGTTGAAAAACCAATAGATCTTAAGCTTGAGACCATCTATGAAATTTTGTTAAGAATTAAGTGATTTATTTATTTTGAGATATAAAGTCAAATATATAAACTAAAGACTATTCAGTTATATTTTTTATTATGCAGTGAATTAGAATAAATAATAGTATAAACAATTACCATTGTGATTTCCTAAAGTAATAAAGATACAACAATTTTTTGAGGAAAATTTTAATTTCTTTCAAGGAAGTTTAAACAGTCCTGGAAAGTAGAAACTTTGCCAGTTTCAACATTACTTTCAAGAAATTTTTGTTCCCAGTTAATTGACCAGTCTAAATTGTAATAAAAATCATGAGAGTAACTCTGATCCAGCTAAGATATTATATATTGAAAACTATAGTTATGTATTAGGAGGCATAAGTGTACACTGGTGACTCTTTGAGAACCCAGCAATTTAATAGCACTTGGCCTGTAATTAAAAGGTAAAAAGTTGACCAAGTTTATTATTTATTTATGATTATTGTCATTTATAAATTACATACATCTTATAATACATTTTGTTGCAGATAAAATAATAATTCTTTGTTTTATATATATGTGTGTGTTATATATGTGTGTATGTATAAAAACACAAACCTCAACACAAAGAATAGTAAAACAAAATCCTGCCAATCACTCTTTTACTTTGAAAAGTTTAAAAATTATGAACAAGGACAGAGAATAATTCAATACATATTTATCTACCCACACACAGAATTAGCAAAAATTAATATCCATTGGAAGGACTGATGCTGAAGTTGAACTCCAATGCTTTGGGCACGTGATGTGAAAAGCCAACTCATAAGAAAAGACCCTGATTCTGGGAAAGATTAAGGACAAGAGGAGAAGAGGGTGACAAAGGCTAAGATGGTTGGATGGCATCACCAACTCAATGGACATGAGTTTGAGTAATCTCTGGGAGATAGTGAAGAATGGGGAAACCTGGCATGCTACAGTTCATGGGGTAGCAGAGTCAGACACAACTTAGTGACTGAACAACAGCAACAATATTGTATAAAAAATTTTGTTCCTGATATTTGTATACACTTGTGCAAGAACAGGTTTTTCTTGCAGCTGGACTAGAGCAGTGCTCTGTCATCTCCTGAGACATATGCAAGTCAGCTACAACCCTTGGCTCAGGCAGGATTCAGGTTTTCTAGCTGGTGATCTACACTGTGCTGATTAAAATTTGAGACCCTTTTAATTTATTTTATTTTATTTTATACTATATTTGGTTAACAATATTATATTAGTTTCAGGTGTACAGCAAAGTGATTCAGTTATACATGTAGCTGTCCTTTTTCAAATTCTTTTCAATTTCAGCTATATAACATTGAGCAGAGTTCTCTGTGCTGTACAGTAGGTCCTTGTTGGTCATCAATTTTAAATACAGCAGGGTGTACACGGTAGGATCTCATGTACATATTAGTTCAGTTCAGTTCAGTTCAGCCGCTCAGTCGTGTCCGACTCTTTGCAACCCCATGAATCGCAGCACACCAGGCCTCCCTGTCCATCACCAACTCCCGGAGTTCACTCAGACTCACGTCCATCGAGTCAGTGATGCCATCCAGCCATCTCATCCTCTGTCATCCCCTTCTCCTCCTGCCCCCAATCCCTCCCAGCATCAGAGTCTTTTCCAATGAGTCAACTCTTCGCATGAGGTGGCCAAAGTACTGGAGTTTCAGCTTCAGCATCATTCCTTCCAAAGAAATCCCAGGGCTGATCTCCTTCAGAATGGACTGGTTGGATCTCCTTGCAGTCCAAGGGACTCTCAAGAGTCTTCTCCAACACCACATTTCAAAAGCATCAATTCTTCGGCGCTCAGCTTTCTTCACAGTCCAACTTTCACATCCATACATGACCACAGGAAAAACCATAGCCTTGACTAGACGGACCTTTGTTGGCAAAGTAATGTCTCTGCTTTGGAATATGCTATCTAGGTTGGTCATAACTTTCCTTCCAAGGAATAAGTGTCTTTTAATTTCATGGCTGCAGTCACCATTGCAGTGATTTTGGAGCCCCAAAAAATATGTGATGATAAATGTTCAGTAAATTTATTGTGGTCATAACTTCATGATGTGTGTAATTCCAATCATTGTGTTGTATACCTTAAACTTATACAGTAGTGTATGGCAATTATCTCCCAGTAAAACTGGAAAGGAAGATAAAAAATAGAAAATAAAACAAAATCTGAGACCCCCCGGAGGCAGTATTAATAACTTGCCTGCTGTTTTTAAGCTGTATAGGCTGATGGTTTTCGTCTGGTTTAACAAATTCCACAGATGACTTTAGCTACATGAAAGAAGTGAAAGTCACTCAGTGTGTCCGACTCTTTGAGACCCCATGGACTATACAGTCCGTGGAATTCTCCAGGCAGGCCAGAATACTGCAGTGGGCAGCCGTTCCCTTCTCCAGGGGATCTTCACAAGCCAGGAATTCAACCCAGGTCTGCTGTTTTGCAGGCAGAATTATTACCAACTGAGCCACTAGGAAAGCCCAATGTCCGGTGATGTACAAAAGCCTTCTTTGCAAGCTTGATCCTGGGCTTCCCTAAAACTAAGAGAGTTCCCATGTATATTAGTCATCCTTAATCTGAAGATGAAGCACACTGTACAGCTGAAAAGGGGCCCTGAGGTTGTGCGGGGGAGCTTTCAGATGCCCCCATGGTTGCCAGCACTTCCTCCTCCTGTTGGACCAGTGCATGACTCACCCTTGCCTGTCGATGGTATCTTAGTCTTAGTGTTAGTCGCTCAGTTGTGTCCAGCTCTTTGAGACCCCATCACCCCACTCCAGTACTCTTGCCTGGAAAATCCCATGGATGGAGGAGCCTGGAAGGCTGCAATCCATGCGGGTCGCTGAGGGTCGGACACGACTGAGCGACTTCACTTCCACTTTTCACTTTCGTGCATTGGAGAAGGAAATGGCAACCCACTCCAGTGTTCTTGCCTGGAGAATCCCAGGGACGGGGGAGCCTGGTGGGCTGCCATCTGTGGGGTCGCACAGATTCAGACACGACTGAAGTGATTTAGCAGCAGCAGCAGCAGCAGAATGTAACCTACCAGACTTCACCCAGGAAATTCTCCAGGCAAGAATACTGGAAGGGGTAGCCAATCCCATCTCCAGGGAATCTTCCTGACCCAGGGATCAAACCCGGGTCTCCTGTATTGCAGGTGGATTCTTTACTGTCTGAGCCATATAGAGAAGCAATTATTTCTAGTGCATTTATTTTATATATGGAGAAACTGAATCAATTTTCATCAGTTCTAAAACACAGCTATAAATTATCTTGTGTATAAATATACAGTCATCTGTAAATAATAGTGATTTTTATTCTGTCTTTCCAATCCTTATTCCTTTCATTATTATTTTCTTAACTGCACAGGATAGGAATTCTAGTGCAATGCTGAATACTGTTGACAGCAAAGTATCTCATGACAGCAGGTACTTTGACAACTATTCAAAGATATTTTCAATAAGTCACCATTATTTATGACATTTTCTATAAGATTTCTGGTAGCTATTCTAATCAAAATGAAGGAATTTTATTTTATGCCTAATTGTTTAAGGTTTTCTTTTTTCTTTTCACTCATGAGTTTTTGTATTTTATCAATTTTTTATCAGAAATGATGACATGATTTTACTTTTTCTATTTTTTAGTATAGTAAATTATGTTGATTTTTCTATTGGTAATCTTTTGTTTTTTGAAAAAACTCAGTTTGGTTGTGAATATATGTACCCCCCCCCATACACACACACACATACACATACTAATTTCACAAACATTATTAGATCCAGTTTAGTGATATTTTAAGATTTTTGTTTCTTTTATAAAATTTATTTTATTGAAGTATAGTTAATTTACATTGTTGTGTTAATTTCTGCTGTAAAGCCCAGTGATTCATATATATATGTATACATATTCTTTTTCATATTCCTTTCCATTGTGGTTTATCCCAAGATATTCACATATTGACTACAGTTTCCTGTGCTATACTGTAAGACATTGTTGTTTATCCATTCTCTGTCTAATGGTTTCCATCTACTAATCCCAGTAGAGACTTTGTTATTTTAGACTCCAAAATCACTGCAGATGGTGACTGCAACCATGAAATTAAAAGACACTTACTCCTTGGAAGAAAAGTTATGACCAACCTAGACAGCATATTAAAAAGCAGAGACATTACTTTGTCAACAAAGGTCCGTCTAGTTAAAGCTTTGATTTTTTCAGTGGTCATATATGGATGTGAGAGTTGGGCTATAAAGAAAGCTGAGCACCAAAGAATTGACACTTTTGAACTATGGTGTTGGAGAGGACTCTTCAGAGTCCCTTGGACTGTAAGGAGATCCAACCAGTCCATCCTAAAGGAAATCAGTCCTGAATTATTCATGGGAAAGACTGGTGCTGAAGCTGAAACTCCAATACTTTGGCCACCTGATACGAAGAACTGAATCATTGGAAAAGACCCTGATGCTGAGAAAGATGGAAGGCAGGAGAAAAAGGGGACGACAGAGGATGAGATGGTTGGATGGCATCACTGACTCAATGGACATGAGTTTGAACAAGCTCCAGGAGTTGGTGATGGAAAGGGAAGCCTGGTGTGCTGAAGCCCATGGGGTCACAAAGAGTCAGACACGACTGAACAACTGAACCAGACTGAACTGAATCCCTCCCACCTTGACAACCACAAGTCTATTCTTTATGTTTGTGAATCTGCTTCTGTTTCATAGATATGTTCACTTGTATCACATTTTAGATTCGATATATAAGTGATATTACATGGTATTATCTTTCTGTGTTGGACATAACTTCACTTTGTATGATAATCTCCCAGTCCATCCACGTTGCTGCAAATGGCATTATTTAATTTTTTTATGGTTGAGTAATATTCCATTCTATATAAATACCACATCTTCTCTTTTAAGATTTTGGTTTCTTAGCTGGTAGGCAAGTTTGGCTTGTGATTTTCCTTTTTGTACTTCATTTGGCAGTTGTCAAGGGGATGATGAGATATTGCTCAGGAGCTTCAGGTTGCATCTGATGGCTGAAAACTGTTGCCTAACCTCTGCTCTCTGGATTTTGCCGTTCCCATGGGAACTAAGGAGCCCTGTCTGTAGCAAGCCCCACTCTCAGCTCTAACACAAAGAAAACCATCACCATGGATCTTCCATAAAGCTCGTTCCCCTCGTCCATGGCTTCCTTATTGACTTGATGAACAGTGCCCTCCAAGTCTTCAAAGAAAGATATTACCTTTCCTCATGCTCTGAATTCCCCTACTGAATTCCTCTCTGAATGATTTCCTCCTTATTCTTCCTCCTTATTTCTTTAGCACAGGTCATAACTTCCCAATCTACTAGGGGATAATGTAAAAGGTATTGCAACTGCTCATGCCAGAGAGTCAAAGTCAGTGTCACAGAAGAATGCCCTGCACTGATAAAATCCCCTGCATCTATCAGGGACCCCCAAGGCACATTCTTATCCATATTGTCCTGCTTCCCACCAGTCCTCAGGTTGTGCAGTTCATCAGGCCTATAATCGCTCCTTCTTTGGAAGGTTCATCACTTCACTCAATCAAGTTATGCTAATATTGACTTTATTTATGGTTTGGTTGTCGAGGTGGAAATGAAGACAGATGTTAAGGACAGCATTTTTTTTTCTGCAGCTGTTGTCCTCAAACATGACGAAATGCGCCATTTCTGCAGAGGATGCAAGGGGATCTGTGGGTTAGTTTCTCAAGTGCATCTACTCTGATAGACCTGTTTCACATCCCATGACTCCCTTCTCCATGAAAAGAGCCCTGACTTCGGCATGGAGACTTAACCTCAGCTGAAAACTCAGCCTCCTGAAGTCTTCTCCAATTGTACAATTAAGTCTTGTGCCTAAGTAATGGTTTGCCAGGACTATTAGTTGCAAAGAAAAGTCTCTTAAAATCTTGTCAAAAAGTTTCTTTGAATGTCACACTGAACTTGAATTTGCTAATTAATATATTCAAGAATGCCATTTCTTCTTGGCAATAAATCATTGACAATTAGCAGCAGACGTCCAATTCTTCTGTTCTTATAGGTACTATTCCACTGAGACTTTCAAATGCTTGCAAAATTTCAATATCTAATACATCCTCTTTCACCTGTAGCCTATCCCTATCCACCACAGGTAAAAGTCTTTGCAAATCTTATCGATAAAGCAGGCTAGGACACTTCCTGGTGGTCCAGTGGTTAAGAATCCACCTGCCAATGCAGGGGACATGGGTTTGATCCCTGGCCTGAGAAGATTCCACATGCCATGGGGCAACTAAGCCAGTGTACCACAACTACTGAGACAGCGCACCCTGGAGCCTGGGCTCCACAGCGTGAGATGCCACTGCAATGAGAAGCCCACACACCTGCTCACTGCAACTAGAGAAAGTCCACAGGCAACAGTATAGACCCAGAGAAGCCAAAAATTAAAAGAAAATAAAGTCTTAAAAAAAAAAAAAAGCAGCCGAGGGACCACCAGTATTTCCTCCATTACCAATAATGGGATTCCTTTTGCAATCCAACTGAAATTAACCAAATCCTATCTTTATGGTCTGTTTCAAAGGCCCAGCATAGCATCAACCATCTCAGATGTGATTCCCAAGAAGCAGAGCCTGATTGAAAAGTTCCTGCTCAAGATTCATTGAGTGAATATTATCAGGAGGAGAGGAAAGAAGACAGCATGAGGAAGGGGAGAAAAAGTTGAGAGGAACACGGTTTCAGCCTGATCCCACAGGAAAGCTTGAAAGCATATATCACCCTATGGGGCTTATCACCTTCGAGGTAAGAAGACTGGCTTTTTGCGTCCTCTTGTCATCAGACATTGCCTGAGGACTGCCCCTGGAGAGGGCAGATAGCTTTCTAGGTGACCTAGGCATTTCTTCAGAGAAGAGGGGCAGCTCTGATCTGTCAGAGGCCAACACTCATAGCAGCTAAGTCATGGGTGTGTTAGTCAAATAAAGAGGATTCAGGCATTGCAGAAAACACCATGGCTACCCTCAGGAACCTAGACAGCATATTAAAAAGAAGAGACATTACTTTGCCAGCAAAGGTCCATCTAGTCAAGGCAATGGTTTTTCCAGTAGTTATGTTTGGATGTGAGAGTTGGGCCAACTCTGAAGAATTGATACTTTTGAACTGTGGTGTTGGAGAAGACTCTTGAGAGTCCCTTGGACTCCAAGGAGATCCAACCAGTCCATTCTAAAGAAGATCAGCCCTAGGTGTTCTTTGGAAGGAATGATGCTAAAGCTGAAACTCCAATACTTTGGTCACCTGATGTGAAGAGCTGACTCATTTGAAAAGACCCTGCTGCTGAGAAAGATTGAAGGCAGGAGAACAAGCAGACAATAGAGGATGCAATGGTTTGATGGCATCACCAACTCAATGGCCATGAGTTTGGGTAAACTCTGGGAGTTGGTGATGAACAGGGAAGCCTGTCATGCTGCAGTCCATGGGGTCGCAAAGTTTCCAGACACGACTGAGCAACTGAACTGACCTGAACCTTCAGGACTGGGTTACTGGGTTGCCATCTCTTCTGCAATCAGAAGATCACTTGTTTCAGAACTATTCTTTCACAGCAACCATGTGTCACCACAGTGAGAAAAAGATGACCCACAAGAAGCCACCGCAAACAGAAAGTCCCTGTAAGTCTGTTACTACTCTTGTCTCAAGGCTCAAGCCAAACAACTACAACCTACATTTAAAAAACACATTGCCTCTCAACATGGAAAAAAAGTATCTCATGGTACCTGGGACTCCACTAACATTCCAGCGAGGGAAAGAATGCCCCACAACTCAGCTTGCCACCAAAAGCAGCGAAAACAGCTAATCCAGATCCTGAATGGCCACGTGTGATTGACGAAGTGAGAAAGGAGCCTGAGAAACATCATGTGGCTTCTTCAGCCTCTTGGTTCTGGAGGGTTCATCAAAAGGTGGGAGCAGTGATTGTCGGCATCAGTTCACCAAACCCATCTTCATCCACTCTTATTATTCAGAATCTACCTCCAATGTTTAAAGTTCCAAATAAGGGATTTCCCTGGGGGTCCAGTGGCTAAGACTTCACACTCCCAATGAGTGTGAAGCTTCTGGATTTGAACTGTGGTCAGGGAACTAGGAGAAGGCAATGGCAACCCACTCCAGTACTCTTGCCTGGAAAATCCCAGGGACAAAGGAGCCTGGTAGGCTGCAGTCCATGGGGTTGCTAAGAGTCGGGCACGACTGAGTGACTTCACTTTCACTTTTCACTTTCATGCATTGGAGAAGGAAACGGCAACCCACTCCACTCCAGTATTCTTGCCTGGAGAATCCCAGGGACAGAGGAGCCAAGTTGGGTGCTGTCTATGGGGTTGCACAGAGTCGGACATGACTGAAGCGACGCAGCAGCAGCAGCAGCAGGGAACTAGACCCCACATGCTACAACAAAGCACTCACAATCTGCAATTATTTGACCTGACACAGTCAAATAAATTTTAAAAATTTAAAATATGGAAATTAAAAAATAATAGTAATAAAGTTTCAAATAAAAAATGTCAGTACCAAAAACAGGACACCAAAAATCAACTTATCCCCAGGAATACAACTCAATCTTTCTTTTTTTCCCTAGTTTAAAATTTTAAACTAACACACAAAAAAAGATGTCCTTTTCATTATAGGGGTCTGGAATGCAAGAGCAGGAAGTCAAGAAATACCTCTAGTAGCAGGCAAATTTGGCCTTGGGGTAGAGAATGAAGCTGAGCAAAGGCTAATAGAGTTTTGCCAAGAGAACACACTGGTCATAGCAAACACTCTCTTCCAGCAACAGAAGAGAAGACTCTACACATGGACATCACCAGATGGTCAATACCGAAATCAAATTGATTATATTCTTTGCAGCCAAAGATGGAAAAGCTCTACAGTCAGCAAAAACAAGACCAGGAGCTGACTGTGGCTCAGATTGTGAACTCCTTATTGCCAAATTCAGACTTCAATTGAAGAAAGTAGGAAAACCACTAGACCATTCAGGTATGACTAAATCAAATCCCTTATGATTATACAGTGGAAGTGAGAAATAGATTCAAAGGATTAGATCTGATAGAGTGCCTAAAGAACTATGGACTGAGGTTTGTGACATTGTACAGGAGGCAGTGATCAAGATCATCCCCAACAAAAAGTAATGGAAAAAGGCAAAATGGTTGTCTGAGGAGGCCTTACAAATAGCTGTGAAAAGAAGAGACATTAAAGGCAAAGGAGAAAAGGAAAGATGTACCCATTTGAATGAAGAGTTCCAAAGAATAGCAAGGAGAGATAAGAAAGTCTTCCTCAGCGATCAAGCAAAGAAATAGAGGAAAACAACAAAATGGGAAAGACTAGAGATCTCTTCAAAAAATCAGAGATACCAAGGGAACATTTCATGCAAAGATGGGCTTAATAAAGGACAGAAATGGTATGGACCTTACAGAAGCAGAAGATATTAAGAAGAGGCAACAAGAATACACAGAAGAACTATCAAAAAATATCTTCATGACTCAGATAACCACAATGGTGTGATCACTCACCTAGAGCCAGACATCTTGGAATGTGAAGTCAAGTGGGCCTTAGGAAGCATCACTACAAACAAGTCTAGTGGAGGTGATGGAATTCCAGTTGAGCTATTTCAAATCCTAAAAGATGATGCTGTAAAAGTGCTGCATTCAACATATCCAGTAAATTTGGAAAATTCAGCAGTGGCCACAGGACTGGAAAAGGTCAGTTTTCCCTCCAATCTCAAAGAAAGGCAATGCCAAAGAATCCTCAAACTACCACACAGTTGCCCTCATCTCACACGCTAGTAAAGTAATGCTCAAAATTCTCCAAGCCAGGCTTCAACAGTACGTGAACCATGAACTTCCAGATGTTCAAACTGGATTTAGAATAGGCAGAGGAACCAGAGATCAAACTGCCAACATCTGCTGGACCATCAAAAAAGCAACAGAATTCCAGAAAATCATCTACTTCAGCTTTATTGACTATGCCAAAGCTTTTGACTGTGTGGATCACAATAAACTGTGGAAAATTCTTCAAGAGATGGGAACACCAGACCACTTGACCTGCCTCCTGAGAAATCTGTATTCAGGTCAAGAAACAGCAGATAGAACTGGAGATGGTACAACAGACTGGTTCCAGATCCGGAAAGGAGCTCGTCAAGGCTGTATATTTTCATCTGGCTTATTTAATTTCTATGCAGATTACATCATGAGAAGTGCTGAGCTGGATGAAACACAAGCTGGAATCAAGATTCTCAGGAGAAATATCAATAATCTCAGATATGCAGATGATACCACCCTTGTGGCAGAATTGAAGAAGAACTAAAGAGCCTCTTGATGAAAGTAAAAGAGGAGAGTGAAAAAGTTGGCTTAAAGCTCAACATTCAGAAAACGAAGATCATGACATCCAGTCCCATCACTTCATGGCAAATAGATGGGGAAACAATGGAAACAGTGACAAACTTTATTTTGGGGGGCTCCAAAATCACTGCAGATGGTGACTGCAGCCATGAAATTAAAAGATAAGCTCCATGGAAGAAAAGTTATGACCAACCTAGACAGCATATTAAAAAGCAGAGACATTTTTTTGCCACCAAAGGTCGATCTAGTCAAAGCTTTGATTTTCCCAGTAGTCATGTAGGGATTAGAGAGTTGGACTATAAAGAAAGCTGAGTGCTGAATAATTGATGCTTTTGAACTTTGGTGTAGGAGAAGACCCTTGAGACTCCCTTGGACAGCAATGAGATCCAACCGTGCATACTAAAAGAAATCAGTCCTGAATATTCATTGGAAGGACTGATGCTGAAGCTGAAATGTCAGTCCTTTGGCCACCTGATGCAAAGAACTAACTCACTGGAAAAGACCCTGATGCTGGGAAAGTTGAACGTGGGAGGAGAAGGGGATGACAGAAGGTGAGATGGTTGGATGTCATCACCAACTCAATGGACATGAGTTTGAGTAAGCTCTGGGAGTTGCTGATGAACAGGGAAGCCTGGTGTGTTGCTGTCCATGAGGTCGCAAAGAGTCAGACACAACTGATTGACTAAACTGAAGTTTTTTTTTTTTAATTAACATAGAACGTCACTTCAAAATATAAACAAGAAACAGTACAACACACTGTGCTCTTATATACATGTTTCAGTTCAGTTCAGTTCAGTCGCTCAGTCGTGTCTGACTCTTTGTGACCCCATGAACAGCAGCACGCCAGGCCTCCCTGTCCATCACCAACTCCTGGAGTTCACTCAAACTCATGTCCATCGAGTCGGTGATGCCATCCAGCCATCTCATCTTCTGTCGTCCCCTTCACCTCCTGCCCCCAATCCCTCCCAGCATCAGTCTTTTCCAACGAGTCAACTCTTCGCATGAGGTCGCCAAAGTACTGGAGTTTCAGCTTTAGCATCATTCCTTCCAAAGAAATCCCAGGGCTGATCTCCTTCAGAATGGACTGGTTGGATCTCCTTGCAGTCCAAGGGACTCTCAAGAGTCTTCTCCAACACCACAGTTCAAAAGCATCAATTCTTCGGCTCTCAGCTTTCTTCACAGTCCAACTCTCACATCCATACATGACCACAGGAAAAACCATAGCCTTGACTAGACGGACCTTTGTTGGCAAAGTAATGTCTCTGCTTTTGAATATGCTATCTAGGTTGGTCATAACTTTTCTTCCAAGGAGTAAGCATCTTTTAATTTCATGGCTGCAGTCACCATCTGCAGTAATTTTGGAGCCCAAAAAGATGAAGTCTGACACTGTTTCCACTGTTTCCCCATCTATTTCCCATGAAGTGATGGGACCAGATGCCATGATCGTTTTCTGAATGTTGAGCTTTAAGCCAACTTTTCCACTCTCCTCTTTCACTTTCATCAAGAGACTTTGGAGTTCCTCTTCACTTTCTTCCGTAAGAGTGGTGTCATCTGCATATCTGAGGTTATTGATATTTCTCCTGGCAATCTTGATTCCAGCTTGTGCGTCTTCCAGCCCAGGGTTTCTCATGATGTACTCTACAATATACATGTTTAAATCTAGATAAACATGCTCTGTCCAATTAATAGAGTGCAGAAAAGAAGGAGAAAAGGCGTCTCAATCTTCACATGGCAAAAAAGTGTGTTAATTTTCCCTTTACTCTCAGGTTAAAGTTTGGGTGTACAGAATTAGGTCAACAGTGGTTTTTACATCAGAACATTGAAATGATAATTTCACTGATTTGTGGCATTGATTGCCGCCCCTGAGAGATCTGTTGTCTGTCTAATCAGCCTCCCTTTATAAATTACCTTGTTTTTCTCTCTGGCAGATGAAGTTTTTCTCTTCTTATTTGGTTCTGCAATTTCCCTGTGGCTTTTCTAGATATAGTTTATTGTGCTCTTTCATATTAGATCTCGGTGTACCCCTTCAGCCTGAGAACCATCTTCAGTTCTAGGAAGTCCTCAGCCATCATCTCTTCTAATGTCCTTTGTCCTACCTCCAGTTGTGTTCTGTTTTCCTGAAATTTTATCAGCATATGTTGATGGGTGCATTTATTTTCTCTTCTCTGAATCTTAGCATCTGTTTCATATTTTTCATCTCTTTATCTCTATGCTTACTGTTTCTCTGGAGTTTTTTATTACCCTTTCAATGATTATGCTGTTTACACTTTTAGTTGCATTGTTAAAAGTTTAGTTTCAGTAAATATAACTATTCTTAACATTGGACAGGTGAGGGGGTGTGTGTTCCAAAGTTACCTGTTCTCTCTGTGACCAGTTGTGACCCCATAGTTGCTCAAATGCTTTATGCCTACAGTATTTATGCATATAAATGCTCCCATTTTTTGCATTTCTGAGTGTTGTTAAAGTCACTTATTCCTGCTTGCTATTTGCCATTTTTATTATATATGGGGGAGGTGCTTACTTTCCAAAGTAGTTTGGAGTTAAATCTGCTTTGAGGCAACTTAAAACTAATACTTCTGCTTACTATATGCTTATAAACATTTCCATTGTCATGAAAGGAAAAAACAAAACAAAAATGAAAAACTTCAAACTGCAGAGATAAAGGAGTATACAGCAGAAATTAACACAACATTATATAAATCAACTATTCTTCAATAAAAACATTTTTTAAGAGAGAAAAAAAAGTTATTTTTAGTTGGAAAAAAAAAAAAGTAGCTCAGTGTTTCCTGGGTCCGGAGAACAGCTACAAAGTAATTTTGAGTTTCTTCTTCCAAGAGCCCTGTGGACTTCACAAGTCCAGGGCCAACTCTGTGCAGTTTCACCTTGGTGCCTGCACAAGGTGGGGAGTTCAGCTCCAGCTCTCCGCACAGAGCCACTTCTAGACCCAATTCCCTTGGCAAGCCCTCATATCTCAGCTAATTCACTGACCTGGATGGGAATTCCCTCTTCATTATTTTACCTGATGGTTCTCCTTACTTTGAAGTAAGTGTGTGTACATATATATATGGGTTTCGGGGGGGTTGTTGTTCTATTTATTTATTTTAATTGGAGGATAATTATAATGTTGTGATAATTACTTTATAATATAATATTTTGTCATACATCAATGTGAATCAACCACCAGTATACATGTGTCCCCTCCATCCTGAACACCCTCTCACAAATTCTTCCCTCCTGCATCCTTCCTGGTTGTCACAGAGCACTGGCTTTGAGTGCCCTGCTTCATGCATTGAACTCGCACTGGTTATCTATTTTATTTATGGTAATGTATGTGCTCTGCTTAGTCGCTCAGTAGTGTCTGACTCTTTGCAAACCCATGGACTGTAGCCTGCCAGTCTTCTGTCTATGGGGATTCTCCAGGCAAGAATACTAGAGTGGGTTGCCATGCCCTCCTCCATGGGATCTTCCCAACCCAGGGATCGAACCCCTAGGTCTCCTGCATTGCAGGCTGATCCTTTACCAGCTGAGCTACCAGGGAAACCCCATGATAAGGTATATATTCTATTCATTTTTTGTAATTTTTATATATGGAAACTTCCAAAGGATTTCCCATACAGTCTGTCCTAGCAATCAAATGTATTCTCAATGATTGGTTGTCTTCCACACAGGTATTGTGTAGGTTTTCTGAAACAGAGTGCAGCCAGCCCAGCTGGGCACACACATTTCTGTGATGTAGAAACCCTTGGAAGAGGGCCTGTGGCAGTTCGTTCTCCCCACCACATGACTATAGCGAGTCCTTTTAAAAAGAAGGAATAATCCATCCTTTCTACCATTCATCCATGTGTCTGCAGCAAGTTACATATTAAGGTTTTAAATTACAGATTTTTTTTCTTTATTTTCTATTCTGATTTTGTTTTGTTGTTATTCTTCTTTTCATTCTTTGTAGACATTAGCTCACTCTTTCTTCTTCGGTCTTCTAAAAATGCTAGGATCAAGTAAAACAGGATGGACAGGGAAACTGGAGAATTTTTTTCCCCAAAATTAGTTTCTTTGTTTTGACATTAACCAGCTACAGGTCCATTGACAGGTGTGCTGACAATCTAAAAAATGTTGGCAGATATACTTTAGCCGCCTTTATATAAAGCTAAATTAAGGAATATACCACTAACACAAATACTTTCAAAGTTAAAATAGCATTTGTTTTTGCTGCTGTTCTTAATACCAGCCAATATATAAAAAACTAAGTAATTTTTTTGGAGAAATTAGCATGTCCTGCTGTAGAGAAAACTCGAGCAATTTTTCATATGAAGTTTTTTTTCTGTATTTTAAAATTAAGCTCAGAATGTAATTCCCTTGCTCAGTTTTGGGACGACAGACTAGAACTTGAAATGAGATGCTTTGGAGTGTTTATTTGAAAGTGCAATTTGAATGTATGTCTTAACCACATTATAACTCTGCTGCTTCTTCTAGAGATTGCTTTTCCTAAGTGGACTTAGCGCTACTGGGATTCTACACTAAATTTCATCTCCTAGAAATGTGATTATGTGACTGGCCAAGAAGATATCAATTGATATCAATTAGAAGCTGAATCTCCTGCTTGATTATTGATTCAAGCTGGACAGTAAACTTTAAGAAAGCATTGGCCAAGTTTGGCTATACCTAGCATATGTGGCTCAGAGACAGTTCTAGATAGAGTCATAAAAATGTTCACATACCAAATGCTATTCTAGGTTCTTGGGTAAATGTTGTGGTCTCATACTTATTCTCATGAAACCTACCTTCCAGGAACAGAGACAGAAACAAGAAAACAAAGGAGTGTGTGCATGCACGCACACACACGCACACACACACATACACACACACAAGAATGTCAAATAGTTCCAAGATCAATGGAGAAGATGAAACAGGTAACGTGATGGTGGAAAGGCAGGTGGAAATAAAGGGCAATTTAAGCTGGGTAACTAGGGGAGGACTTTATGCAGAGGTACTACTGTGCAGAGGCCTGCTATCAAGAAGCATCCAGCCATGAAAAAAATTGGAAAAGCATCCAAGCAGAGAGAACCACAGGAACAAAGGCTCTGAACAGAAGAAAGCCAGGAGAAGTGAGAGATGCAAAGATGACCCGTATGGATAAAGTATATGACCCAGGGAGGAGGTGGTTGTAAGCAGAGACTGGACAGGTGAGCTACAACAGAGTCATGCAGAGCCTTGCAGCTGTCCATAAGCACTTTGCACTTGATTTTAAATGTGACAGCACAGACAGCATGTGGAGAAAAGCAAACCCTCCCACGTTGTTGGTGGGAATGTAAGTTGATGCAGCCACTAAAAAAAATGATATGATGGTTCCTCAAAAAGCAAAAATAGAGATACCATAAGATCCAGGAATTCCACTTTTAGGGATATACCCAGATAAAATATAATTCAAAAAGATACATGCAGCCCAATGTGCAGCCCTGTTTGTAATAGACAGGACATGGAAGCAACCTAAATTTCTGTCAACAGATGAATGGATAAAGAAGACATGGTACATATATACTGTGGAATATTACTCAGCCATAAAAATGAATGAAATAATGCCACTTGCAGCATCATGGATGTGAGTAGAGATTATCATATTAAGTGAAGTCAAAAACAGAAAGATAAATATTGTATTATATCACTTATATGTGAAATCTAAAATATAACAGAAATGAATCTATATAACAAATAGAATTAGGGACATAGAAAAAAGAATGACCAAGAGGGTGGGGGTGGAGGTAGGGGAAGGATGGAGTGGGTAGTTTGAGTTAGCAGATATAAGCTTGTATATATTGAGTGGGTAAACAACAAGGTCCTTTGTATAACACAGAGAACTGTATTCAGTATCCTATGATAAGCCATAATGGAACAGAATATTTTAACAAAAAGAATGCATATGTATGTATAACTGATTTACTTTGTTGTATAGCTGCAATTAACACAATACTGCAAATTGACTGTATGTCAATTAAATAACGGAGAAGGCAATGGCACCCCACTCCAGTACTCTTGCCTGGAAAATCCCATGGATGGAAGAGCCTGGTGGGTCGCAGTCCATGGGGTCGCTAAAAGTCGGACAAGACTCAGCGACTTCACTTTCACTTTTCACTTTCCTGCATTGGAGAAGGAAATGGCAACCCACTCCAGTGTTCTTGCCTGGAGAATCCCAGGGACGGGGGAGCCTGGTGGGCTGCCGTCTATGGGGTCACACAGAGTCGGACACGACTGAAGCGACTTAGCAGCAGCAGCAGCAGCAATTAAATAAATAAGCAAATGTGACAGCATATCATTCGGAGGTTTTAAGGAAGAAGCTTCCATGACTGTACTTACAGGATCCCAATATATTTGAGAATCAACTCTAATATTTTTATATTTGTATCTTCTTCATTTATTGTTGTTCAGTCGCTCAGTTGTGTCTGACTCTTTGTGGCCCCGTGGACTGCAGCAGGACAGGCTTCCCTATTTTTTACCATCTCCTGGAGCTTGCTCAAACTCATGCCCATTGAGTTGGTGATGCCATCCAATCATCTCATCCTCTGTCATCCCCTTTTCCTGCTACCTTCAATCTTTCCCAGTGTCAAGGTCTTTTCTAATGCTCTTCAAATCAGGTGGCCAAAGTATTGGAGCTTCAGCTTTGGCATCAGTCCTTCCAATGAATGTTCAGAATTGATTTCCTTTAGTATAGACTGATTTGATCTCCTCGCAGTCCAAGGAACTCTAAAGTATCTTAAGCATCAATTATTCGGCACTCAGCCTTTTTTATGGTCCAACTATCACATCCATACATGACTACTGGAAAAACCATAGCTTTGACTAGACGGACTTTTGACTATACGGATCTTCTTCATAGTATCTATTATACACTTTATTTACATCTGCCAGTGGGGGTCTTTTTTATATCTGCCTTTTCCCTGGAAGCCCATGAGGGTAAAAAAGAGACTATTTTATCTACCACTGAATATCTGGAAGTTATGCAAGATCTACACACACATCATGAGTGCTGAGCCAATATATGCTGGTGGATGAATGACTAGATGTTTTTAGAGGTCTATTTCCAGTTCTTCTTAAGGTCACAGGACACTGAAATCACTCTCTTCAAGATAAACAAGACAGCTGCACCAGTGAATCGATGTCAGGCACCGTTGCAATGTTCTCAGCAAGACTGCACCTGCTGAGCCCAGAAAATACAGACTTTTATACTTTCAATTTTTGAAATCAATGTGTGTGTTTCTGATAAAACACAGAGAGCTCAAAGAATAAACAATATTGCCAACACAGAAAGAAAATAAAATAGGAGCTCAACACGTCAAATTTTAATAGCTATTGTTTAATACGATGGAAGCTCTATAATGGTTGCTGTCATAAACTGCAGTGAATTGAACAGACCAAAACTGCATCACTAAATAAAAGCACTGAAAAGCATTTTATGGCCATTTCCTTCCAGAAATTCTGCCCTAGATGGAACCATTATGGTCTAAAACATTAAAACAATAAACCCACAGTAGTTTTGTCCAAGGAGAGACTGAATCTTTATGCTCTAAAAATATTTAGAATCATTTCATCAAATCAAACCTGTGTACATCTTCCTAAAAAGAGATAATTATAGTAACTTATAGTAACGATTTTTATGACCACTGCCAGCCTCTCTCCTTCAGTGGCTACATGTTGACTCCACCCAAGCCTCCAATTCTCATGTGTATGTCTATGCATTTCAGTGTTGAGATGGAGTAGGCTTTTTTAGTTCTTTAATTTTTTAGGTGCCACCAGCCACCAGGCACTTAGCAGCAGCAGCAGCCACCAACTCATATTCAAAATTGCCAAGAGCAACCACTAAAATCAAATGGCAGGCAGGTCCTAAGCATGTGTGTGTCAGCATTTATATTTTGTAATTTCAGGAAGGTAGGGAGAATTTTTATCAAAATTCACATCCCATTCATTGGTTGAAAGTATCTTAGAATCACAGCTTTCCATCTGTCCACTAGAACAAAGACAAGTTCAGTGAAAGAGGTGACATATTTTAATATACTCACAAATTCTCACTGAGGTGTGAATAAACAGCTGGTATAAAAATGTCAGAGTTTTCTCTAAAAGCAAATCTAGCTATGGAGGAAGGGGTATACTGGTCTCTAAAAGACAGCTTGCCTGGGACAGAGGGGTGTTTGAAGATGTGCAAGATAGAACTTGTTCCTTCATGGTTTTCCTGAGACCATCTTTGCTTAGAAGTTCTACTTCTTCCTAGAAATAGCAGCATGATGTATGAATTACTCTGGACAGGAGATAAAGTAATATAAATGCGAAGAAAGACAGGAAAATATCATGTAGAGATTGATTTAGGGTAAGTGATCATTGAAATATTTTATTACTTTCATGTTAAAAGGAAATCTTTGAAACAAGGATTTTGAAACAAAGCCTATCCTTTGACATTTACTACACTTCAACTTCTTTGGAAATTAATTCAAGGTTATTCATTAAGGATTCATAAACAGCTGTTCAGTTCCTGCTATGGGCCAGACAAAAAATACAAGGATAATTGAGACAGGGTCCTGCTCTCAGATCGTATATTGCCAGAGAGAAGACAGAGGGCAAATAATTATTGCAAGTATACTTCAGCTCCTCAAGGTCAGGAACTTCTGCTATGTTTTACTTAATTCTCTATCCCCTGTGTCTAAAATACTGTCAAGCATACAGTATATGCTCAATAAACATATGAGGACTGTCAAATGACTAGATCAAACTGCCGCAGGGATTCCCTACCACTGCACACAGAAGATGGTATTTGGATGCATAGCTATAGTTCCCCTGGCCCACACTCTATTCCTAGGGTAAGCCTCTGTGCACTAAGTCACTTCGGTCATATCTGACTCTTTGTGACTCTGTGGAATGTAGCTTGCCAGGCTCCTCTGTCCATGTGATTCTCCAGGCAAGAATACCAGAGTGAGTGGCCATGCCCTCTTCCAGGGGATCTTCTCGAACTCAATTCTCCTGTGTGTCCTGCATTGCAAGCAGATTCTTTATCCACTGAGCCACCTGGTAAGATCGGCTGCTTCTCAGCAAACCTTATTTTTGTCTCTTATGCTCATTAAAATCACTAACTGACCACGCAGAATGTCGTCCTGGGGGTGGCAGGGTCCATCCCACCTTTGCTTTTCCTCCACTTAGCTCTAACTGCAGAGGGCAGCAGTTCAGTAGGAACTGGGTGTGCTTTCACCAAGGCTGCCGTCACTGTGTGGGGTGCCTTCAGTTCAGTTCAGTTCAGTTCAGTCACTCAGTCGTGTCCAACTCTTTGCAACCCCATGAATCGCAGCACGCCAGGCCTCCCTGTCCATCACCAACTCCCAGAGTTCACTCAAACTCATGTCCATCGAGTTGGTGATGCCATCCAGCCATCTCATCCTCTGTCGTCCCCTTCTCCTCCTGCCCCCAATCCCTCCCAGCATCAGAGTCTTTTCCAGTGAGTCAACTCTTCGCATGAGGTGGCCAAAGTACTGGAGTTTCAGCTTTAGCATCATTCCTTCCAAAGAAATCCCAGGGCTGATCTCCTTCAGAATGGACTGGTTGGATCTCCTTGCAGTCCAAGGGACTCTCAAGAGTCTTCTCCAACACCACAGTTCAAAAGCATCAATTCTTCGGTGCTCAGCTTTCTTCATAGTCCAACTCTCACATCCATACATGACCACTGGAAAAACCATAGCCTTGACTAGACGGACCCTTGTTGGCAAAGTAATGTCTCTGCTTTTCAATGTGCTATCTAGGTTGGTCATAACTTTTCTTCCAAGGAGTAAGTGTCTTTTAATTTCATGGCTGCAGTGCCTTTTTTGAGTCTAATTCATAGACTTAATCCCAAGCGAGCCAGTTAGCCTTTGTTTTGCTCGCTGATCTCAAACCCCACCAGCTTTCTTTCCTGCACAGACACCTGAAGAAGCAGGCAAGAATAGGTGAAGGAAGGTTGGAAAAGTCCTGCCTATTGCTCCTTCTTGTTTTTGTTAAGTCGCCAAATTGTGTCCAACTCTGCGATGCCATGGACTGCAGCATGCCAGGCCTCCCTGTCACTCACCATTTCCCGGAGTTTACCCAAGTTCACAATCCGTTGTGCCCATCAAACAGCACCATCCTCCAAAAGGAAGATGGATGGTTTTTCATGGTTCATTTGAAGAGTATTAAAAAGAAAAAGCAAGTATTACTTCTTCCTTGGGTCTTCCATTACTATTTAAATGTAAGCTAAAGGAAGAAAATTATTAGTGCTTTTTTTCTTCCTGTTAAATATGCCTCAGGATGCCCACTACTGCAGGACCTGCTATTTAATCATAGCTCCTTAGAGGTCTATGGGTTTGTCCTGCCAGAGATGTCATTCCAGATGGCTTTATTAACTTTTACATTTCTTGATGATGTCATCGCTGAATAACCCTTTTCACATTACATAAACATTTTAGTTAAAAAGTCCCTAAGCAACTTGGTCCACTTTTTCAAGACCAACCAATTTGGAACGCCTTTAATGTATCATTTGTTTTGCTTTCTTGTGGGTTTTTTTAAAACTGCTAAGTAATTCCTGGCCTATTGCTTCAGTCTGGTTCTAGTAAGTACTTGTACTTAACATGTGTGTGTGCTTAGATTGCACGAAACGAAGCAGCCACTCCAGATTTTATTGCTGGAAGACACGGGAATTACTGGGCTAACCCCACTTCCATTTGTTTTCATAAACCACAACACAGATGAATGTGCCTGGACTGGTCACAGTGTCACTAACAGGCCCCAGCCTAGAATGATTTATGTTAGCTGTCAAACCAAGCAAACTGGGGCAATGCTTTCACCTAAAAGTACGTAAACTTCTCTGATGCAAATACTTTGGCCAATGCTGTCCCAGACTAAAAGCAAAAGACTTTAATTCCCTGGTTAATTTCACAAAATCAGAACACCTGGTCCAAAAAAAGTGACCTCAAAAGACCTAATGTTACACAAAAATTACAGAATTAACACAATACAGATGAAGCTTTGCTGCCATATTGCTGTTGTTGTTCTGTTCTAATGAATCTTTTAAAGTATTTATTTTATTTACTTATTTTTGGTTGCTTTGCTGTGTGCAAGCTTTCTCTCGTTGCAGTGAGCAATTCTACTCTTTGTTGCGGTGTATGGGCTTGTCATTGCAGCGGCTTGTCTTGTTGTGGAGCACAGACTTTAGGCACTCGGACTCCAGTAGTCGCAGCATGCGGGCTCAGCAGTTGTGGCACACAGGCTTAGTTGTTCTGTGGCATGTAACCTTCCTTTGACCAGGGATCAAACTCTTGTCCCCTGCATTGGCAGGCAGATTCTTATCCACTGTGCCACCACAGAAGTCCCCTAATGAATATTTGAGTCATAACCCTGCTTTGATCCTGAACATAATACTCTTATATAACAGAAGTCAGTTACCCCGTTTAGCACACAAGCTCATCAAGTTAGTCTAGGGCATCCTTGAGAAGATGCTTGCAGGGGTCCACAGTGGCTTTGTTACCCACCTCATGAATCAAGGTGCACACTTCAAAGTTTGTTTTACATAGTTAATAATTTGCTTCATTGGTGGCAGAATTCTCAGTATTTTCAAGTGCAATGTGACCAAGAGATATCTTTGACTTAGCCATTGACTGCCTCAATAAAGTTAAAAGACTGAAAAACACAGAGGGTATTCACAGAGAAGGAAGCATTTAAATGATAAATTAATATCAAAATGAGAAATTAATATTAAAGATACTTTAAAATCCCATGTATTGGGATATTAAATCTCTACTTTTAAATGATTGGTGTATCTGAGAAGCCATAATGAAGAAAATTATAAAATATTTGTGACACAGTAAAAACGAAAAGAATTTACCATAATTTGTTACATGCAGCCAAAGCTGCGCAATGCAACAAAAACAATGTAATCCTAAATAAGGTATGAAGATAAATAATGGACACTAGCATAAAATCTTGTGAGATTTGAACAAAATCTGTACTTTACTTAATATTACTGTGGGTGCATGCTAAGTTGCTTCAGTTGTGTCTGATTCTATGCAACCCCATGGACTATATAGCCCACTAGGTTCCTCTGTCCTTGGGATTCTCCAGGCAAAGATACTGTAGTGGGTTGCCATTTCCTCCTCCAGGGGATCTTCCCAACCCAGGGATTAAACCTGTAACTCTTGTGTCTCCTGAATTGGCAGGTGCATTCTTTACTACTAGCAGTACCATACTGTATCACATGTTAATTTCCTGAGGTTTTTTTCAACATAGTATTTCTTTATTCTCAGAATTGGATAGACATTTCAAGTTTCATTCCATTTTTTTTAAATCACTAAGACAATAAGCTCTCTAGACTTATAGCAGTAATACTAGATGTCACAATAAATGGAACTATATCAAAGTTTTGAGTGCATGTAAATTGAAAATCTAGCATTCTATTCATAAAAAGGTAGAGGAACCAGAGATCAACTTGCCAACATTCACTGGATGCTAAAGAAAGCAAGAAAATTCCAGAAAAACTCTGCTTCACTGACTACGCTAAAGCCTTTGACCATTGTGGATCACAACAAACTGTGGAAATTTCTTAGAGATGACAATACCAGACCACCTTACCTGTCCTTGAAAAACCTGTGTGCAGGTCAAGAAACAACAGTTAGAATCAAATATGGAGCAAGTAACTGGTTCAAAATTGGGAAAGGAGTATATCAAGGCTGTATATTGTCACCCTGCTTATTTACTTGTAAGCAGAATACCTTATGTGAAATGCCAGGCTGGATGAATCACAGGCTGGAAACAAGATTGCCAGGAGAAATATCAACAACCTCAGATATGCAGATAATACCATTCTAATGGCAGAAAGTGAACAGAAAGTAGGAGCCTCTTGATGAGAGTGAAAGAGGAGAGTCAAAAACCTGTCTTAAAACTCAGTATTTCAAAAAACAAAGATCATGGCATCTGGTCCCATCACTTCATAGCAAATAGATGGGGAAACAATAGAAACAGTGACAGACTTTATCTTCTCGGGCTCCAAAATCACTGTGAATGGTGCTGCAGCCATGAAATTAGGAGCAGAGACTTCACTTTCAAAACAAAGGTCCATATAGTCAAAGCTATGGTCTTTCCAGTAGTCATGTACAGGTGTGAGAGTTAGACCATAAAGAACGATGAGCAGTGAAGAACTGATGCTTTCAAATTGTAGTGCTGGAGGAGACTTTTGAGAATCCCTCGGACTTCAAGGAAATCAAACTAGTCAATCCTAAAGGAAATCAACCCTGAATATTAATTGGAAGGACTGATGCTAAAGTTGGAGCTCCAATAATTTGGCCATCTGATGAGAAGAGCCCACTCATTAGAAAAGACCCTGATGCTAGGAAACATGGAAGGCAAAAGGAGAAGAGGGCAGCAGAGGATGAGATGGTTGGATAGCATCACTGACTCAGTGGACATGAACTTGGGCAAAGTCCAGGAGATACTGAGGGACAGGGAAGCCTGGCATGCTGTAGACCATAGGAGTCACAACGAGTTGAACTTGACTTAGTTGAACAACAACATGAACCAAAGTCCATTCATTTACACACAGGTGTCCAATTGTTCCAACACCCTTTGTTGAAAAGACTATTTTTTTATCCATTGAAACTGTCTTGACACTTTTGTCAACACTCAAATAACCATATGTGAGTCTAGTTCTGTACTCTTTATTGTGGTCTATGTTTAAAAGTGAAGAGGAACTCAAAAGCCTCTTGATGAAAGTGAAAGTGGAGAGTGAAAAAGCTGGCTTAAAGCTTAACATTCAGAAAACGAAGATCATGGCATCTGGTCCCATGACTTCATGGGAAATAGATGGGTAAACAGTGGAAACAGTGTCAGACTTTATTTTGGGGGGCTCCAAAATCACTGCAGATGGTGACTGCAGCCATGAAATTAAAAGATGCTTACTCCTTGGAAGGAAAGTTATGACCAACCTAGATAGCATATTCAAAAGCAGAGACATTACTTTGCCAACAAAGGTTCGTCTAGTCAAGGCTATGGTTCTTCCTGTGGTCATGTATGGATGTGAGAGTTGGACTGTGAAGAAGGCTGAGCGCCGAAGAATTGATGCTTTTGAACTGTGGTGTTGGAGAAGACTCTTGAGAGTCCCTTGGGCTGCAAGGAGATCCAACCAGTCCATTCTGAAGGAGATCAGCCCTGGGATTTCTCTGGAAGGAATGATGCTAAAGCTGAAACTCCAATACTTTGGCCACCTCATGCAAAGAGTTGATTCATTGGAAAAGACTCTGATGCTGGGAGGGACTGGGGGCAGGAGAAGGGGACGACAGAGGATGAGATGGCTGGATGGCATCACTGACTCGATGGACGTGAGTCTGGGTGAACTCCGGGAGTTGGTGATGGACAGGGAGGCCTGGCGTACTGCAGTTCATGGGGTCGCAAAGAGTCGGACACGACTGAGCGACTGATCTGATCTGATCTGATAGTGTCTTGATTACTATAGACTTATAATATTTTTAAAGTCAGGTAGTATGTCTTCCAAGTTTATCATTATTTCCAACATGATTTGACCTATTCTAGTTCTTTGCATTTCAGTATGTTTCAGAATCAGTTTGTCAGTTTCTACAAAAATGTCTCTCAAAATTTTGATCAAAATTGCCTTGAATCTAAAGATCATTTGGGGGATGGGGGAAATTACAATAAATTAACAATATTAACAACAAATTAACAATATTGAATCTCTAATCCATGAACATGGCAAATCTCTTCATTTATTCAAGTCTGCCTTAATTTTCTTCAGCAATGTTTTGTATTTCTAATGGCACTGCAGTGTCTGGAACCCAATGGTGATTCTGTCTCATCTTTTATTAAACTGAACTGAAATAAACCTATTATGAGAAAAATCAAGCCTTATATTCAACTTTTAACAAAAGAATACAAAGTACAAAAACCTGTGCAAAAGTTATCCTAATTATTAATACATATTAGTAAGAATGCCATTTAGAATGTTACACAACTTTGTACTACTGAGTAGATAACATTTGATTACACAGTCTTGGTAAATTCCCAACTCAAAACCCATTGATCTTTGGTGTAGTTGCTAAACAGATGAATATTTTAAGCTTCCCTTTGATTTTATTCCATTTTCCTTCTTCTCTTTCCCTTGAGGGGCTGGTATGGAGTAAGCCTTTCTGCATATGAATGTTATTGTTAATTTTATTTTTGTGTATTCTGATAATCAATACCCATACTCTGCCCCATTCCTTGTCCTCTGTCTCAGCTTCATAAATAAATGACTCTGTAACTATAACCAAGGGCTTCTCTGGTGGTTCAGTGGTAAGGAATCCACCTGCCAATGCAGGAGATGAGGGTTTGACCCCTGGGTCAGGAAGATTCCCTGGAGGAGAGCATGGCAATCCACTCCAGTATTCTTGTCTGGGAAATCCAATGGACAGAGGAGCCTGGCAGGCTACAGTCTATGGGGTCACAAAGAGTTGGACATAACTTAGTAGTTAAACAACTATGACCAGACTGTCTTACTCAGCATACCCCATACTCAGGAAGCATAGAACTGAATCTATTTTTGCCATGCTGCAATTAATATCCAGTCCCTGAAACAAGCATCACAGATCTTTTTTCCCGATCTCTCACTCCAGGATTATATATGAAGCAGGTTTATACATATTTTAACTGGTTCAGACCCTTTCGTTTTTCTTTCCTTAAGTAAATTCCATCTTGAAATCATTAATTTCTTTCTTTCATCTGAATAGAGGTTATACCATATATCTTTACATTTTAATTTTTAAATGCCTTAGTTAGGGACAAAAATCTAACCTATAGGACCATATAATAAGAGAAATGGAAAAAAGCAAATCTTAAATCATTAAGTTATGGTGCTACTATCTACTAAAAGGGAACAGAGAAATTTGAAAAAAATTTATATCAAAAATGTTTTAATTTGCTATGAAAACCTTAACCTCTGAAATTAAGCTCTGAATTAAGGATCACAAAGAAAAAAGGCTACATGGTGCTTGTACGCCTCTTGCTGATAGAAACAGTTAAAGTTAGAATTGAAGTATATAGATGGCCCTGAAGAACAGGTCATCTGAAATCATTATTTTAAAGAAATATGCTGTAGTATATTTCAGCCAAGTTTTCATAATGGAAAGAAGAAATAAACAGACCAGAAGCTATTAAGCACATACTGAAGGTTCAATTTGAGTCTATTAGGTGGAAAATTAGCCTGATTTTATAGAGTTTCCAGGTTTTTTTGCATTTTAAAGATTTTGCCCTTCCATTTTGCTATTTTCCTTCAGCTAGTTTGAGCTCTTCTGCTGAAGAGCTATTTTTATGAAATAAAATCTTAGATCAACAAGGCAGGCATCATCTTGGGTCAGGTCAGAAGAATTTACTGCCATCCAGGACTGGAACACTTGTCATATAGAGATAATGTGACATAATATAGGAAAGAAAGAAGAAATATTTCAACACATCTGTTGAAAGCTATTTGATAGTGGATAGAGTTGACTCTAAAATAGCATCATCTTCTATAATCCAAAGAGGCATCTAATTTATCTGGAAACCAATGATTTTTCACTTTCGATCAGCAGCATCTCTGTGATTCCAAAACCACGTGAGAATCAAGGCTTAGTTATTCACCAATAGAGGTCAAGATTGGACTATATCAACTAATCAACCAACTCAGGGAAGATGAGAAGACGATGTAATATTTTATTTATCCTAAAAAGAATGAATAAATTATAGCTTTATGTGTTAAAAACACTAAAACAGTATTTCTCCTTCCACAAGCGCCTTCAATAGAAGTACCTAAGGAGACTCTAGAAGCTGCATCTTTGTCAAGCTCCCCAAGCAACTGTCATGCACCTTAAAATTTGAGGATCTCATTTAAATGATTAGCAAATAGGAAAAATACCAGATGCTTCTTGTAAGTATACAGAGTGCACAATAAATAAGAAGTAAGTTGAGAGAGGACAGATCTGTATGGGCTGATATCACAAGCTGTCAAAGAAAATAGAGAACTTAAGCTGAAACTTCAGACAGAAGAGAATGCTCCTTTCAGATTTTAGGAGCAAAATGATAGAGGACAAAAGGAAGAAGGTACAAGCCTGCAATGTGAAAAGTCTGGAAAGAGAATGGCCAGAATCTTGTAGGGACATAGACTGAGTGATAAGTGAGGTAAAATCATATAGATCAAGGAGGGTTTGATGTAGTGTTTACCTTCTTTAATTTGATAATAATAAGATTTTAAAAAGCAGGTAAGGAATTAGATCTAGCAATGGTACAGATAATTTTATACACACACACACACACACAGCCCACCATGCTCCTCTGTCCATGGAAATCTCCAGGCAAGAATACTGAAGTGGGTTGCCATTCTCTTCTCCAGGGGATCTTCCTGACCCAGGAATCAAACCCAGGTCTCCTGCATTGCAGCAGATTCTTTACCATCTGAGCCACCAGGGAAGCCTCATTTATGTGAATAGTAATGGAAAACAACAGAAGCAAGGGGTTTGGCTAAGGAACAGCTTCAGTGATGATGCACCATAGGGAAAAGAGGAATCCAGGCTTCACATGTGTCCTGCTTCAGAGAATGGAATAAATGTAACAGAATGTATATTGACTGTCTCCAGTGGCCATTTCTTATACCACAGAGTATAGCCAAGAACGGACTTTGTTTTTCAATTCATGGAAAAGAACATAAAAACAGAACAAAGTCTAAAGGGTCAATTTGTTTTATTACCCATAATAAATAACTCCAAATATTTAGTAGCCAAAAGATTTCACAAGCATTATTTTTCCAGTATACAAATCAGATTCAACAAGAGCCTTTGCTGATAAAGAGGGTAGCGAATTAAGACAGTAAAGATGCCAACTTTCCATTCACTGTCATCTTCTACTCTTCCTTAGCCATGCACATTTTGAGTCATTAAATTGCATGTTTGTTGTTGTTTAGTCACTAAGTCATGTCCAACTCTTTTGTGAACCCATGGAACATAGCCAGCCAGGCTCCTCTGTTCATGGGATTTTCAAGGCAAGAATACTGGAGTGGCTTACCATTTCCTTCTCTAGGGGATCTTCCTGACCCAGGGATTGAACCCGTGTCTCTTGAGTTGGCAGGTGGATTCTTTACTAATGAGCCATCAGGGAACCCCTTGAATTGCATATAACGCGTAAAAGAAAGGTTAAGTCAATCTTTAGTCATCTAGATGTTGAAGATAAGCACATTCTGAGAGATTTCCTTTTATGTATTGCATGTCTGTCTAATGGGGTTGTTGACTTCATAAAACTGGGTCTGTCATCCATCTTTCCTTTTAAAGACCCTTTACAAATTCACTCTATTGTCAATGCAGTGTAAAAAAAAAAAAAAAAAACTCTTCTATTTTATGTTTTTAGGACTTAATGTTGCATAATATGCCTGCTGCTGCTGCTGCTAAGTCTCTTCAGTCGTGTCCAACTCTGTGCGACCCCATAGACAGCAGCCCACCAGGCTCCCCCATCCCTGGGATTCTCCAGGCAAGAACACTGGAGTGGGTTGCCATTTCCTTCTCCAATGCATGAAAGTGAAAAGTGAAAGTGAAGTCGCTCAGTCGTGTCCGACTCCTAGCGACCCCATGGACTGCAGCGCACCAGGCTCCTCCGTCCATGGGATTTTCCAGGCAAGAGTACTGGAGTGGGGTGCCATTGCCTTCTCCAGCTAACATATAACAATTATGAGGAATTCTTCACAGGACTCAACACTTCTAACTTCCTTCCCAAAGTTACTGATGGTAAAGCTTGTTTTTCATCACTAAAGAGTATCACCACTTAAACAGTATTTGAATGCCTTTTGTGTAATCTAAACATATTTTGATTTGTGGTAACAGTGAATGGTAAAATAACAGCAAAGCAGTCACCACAGTCCCTCAAAAAGTCCCCATTCCATGAACAACAGTTGGGCTCCCAGAAGCCCACCTAATGGACATCTCTGTTTATCAGCTGAACTGGTGCCACCATGTGGCAGAAGTATAAACATCGTTTGCAAGTCACTTGAGAACAGCCTTAAAATTATTCTTTGTTTTCAAGTGCTACACATAATACACATTATTTCACGTTTTTCATAAAGAAAGATTGCATTAATACTTTATGCTACTTGGTTGACAGTTCCCATAAAATAATATAGACACTGTTGAAATTTTCAGAAAAATTTTAAATCACAAAATTGTTAAGGTTCAAGATTGATGGTAAATAAAAAGTTGGTCTCTAGTAAGAAGACAATCTAAAATCTTTTGAGTCTTATGACAACTAAGCATGAATTCTGACCTGCTATATCAAATCATAAGAACATGTAAGAAACAAATGAGAAGCTAAAAAAAATAAGTCTTCTGGATAATCTGCACATAGATAGAGTTAGAATTCTGTTTCTGCTAGCTTTGTCAGGGAGTTGTTTGTTTCAGATATTGGTGCTCACCAAAAAAAGTAAAAAAGTAAGTAAATATGGAAAATAAGGAAAAGTGTTTGCTTAATCTCTCATAGGCATAATGAGGTATAAAAATATGTGAGTATTCTGTTATAATCATAGCTTTAATCTTAACTTTAGCTAAACAAAAAAAAATATTTTACTAGTACTAAAATTTCTTCCAACTCAATAAATTTTGTTTATTTTAGATGTAAGCTATAATTTTTTAAAGAGAAATCAAATTCATTTTCACATTTGTTTAGCCCAGCATGGTCTTTGAAATTTTGATAAATATTTTGGTAAAGTTAACAGTAAATTGGGCTTACTTTGTAGTTGCATCTATTTTCTGAATAAAAAAAAAATGCAGGGCACACTGTAACTCTAAAAAGGATACATTGCTCTATAATTTTATTTCCTTATCTTGTTTGGCTTAACAAGGGTGAGAAAGAAACTGCTCTGCATGCATGAGATAAACTAAACACACAGAAAATGAGAAGATATGCTAGATATTAATAGAAAAGCTGGATGTGAAGAACTATGCTCCATTTAGTTGACTATCCTGGGAAATAACAAAATGATTACAAACTAGAGAAATGGACTTTACTGGCATCTTTGGTTTTGCATATTTAAAAAGCAACACTTACTCTTTTTCTGTTTAGTTTTTAAGTGAAACGAACTAAGATTAGAAATTTGTGAATTTTGGAAATCAACCTGGGTGGGTAAACATCTAGTTACCTGAGATATCCATCACAAACCAGGTGTTATATAACTCACTGAGCCATCAGACTGGGTGTGGGGTCCATCACCAAGAGGACATTGTAAATATTCAATGGAGTTCAGACACGTACTAAAGGCAAAGGCAGGTGCTGTGAGCAACGTCGTCAATCCTATGGCACAACTGTCTCATCACAAGCGCCTGGGATGCCCTTGACATAGTGCCAGATACAGGTAGGAAGAAGGCAAAGAGAAGCAGCAAAAAGACTCACCAATGGAGTGACTGGAAATATGATTTACAGCAGCAGTGGCAACCAAGTATACACTCCAGGGCACATCCACAGTACACCAGCTCTGTGGTTGCCAGCAGATGTTACACATGCACACATAGGATGAGTTCTGGACTCAGTTAAGTTTGAGAAACTCTTGGGTTCACCAAACTAAAGTTTGTTTTTGTGTCCTCGCATTTTCACATGCAGTTTTCCCTCACCTCTGAGCCTTTCATTCTAGTTCTGATCATGTCATCAACTAGTTTCCCTCTCAAAGAGTAACCAGCTCCTCCCAGAATGGTGCTTGTCACCTCTCCAACCTAATCACCATGTGGCTGGTGGGACAGTATTATAGTCCCTACTGATTTTTGTTTGACATTTGGCACAAAATAAATAGGTGAAATTAAAAGACGCTTGCTCCTTGGAAGGAAAGTTATGACCAACCTAGATAGCATATTCAAACGCAGAGATTACTTTGCCAACAAAGGTCCGTCTAGTCAAGGCTATGGTTTTTCCAATGGTCATGTATGGATGTGAGCATTGGACTGAGGGTTCAGGATGGGGAACACAGGTATACCTGTGGCGGATTCATTTCGATATTTGGCAAAACTAATACAATATTGTAAAGTTAAAAATAAAATAAAATTTAAAAAAATAAATAAATAAAGCTGAGCGCTGAAGAATTGATGCTTTTGAACTGTGGTGTTGGAGAAGACTCTTGAGAGTCCCTTGGACTCCAAGGAGGTCCAACCAGTCCATTCTAAAGGAGATCAGTCCTGGGTGTTCATTGGAAGGACTGATGTTGAAGCTGAAACTCCAGTACTTTGGCTACCTCATGTGAAGAATTGACTCAATGGAAAAGACCCTGATGCTGGGAGGGATTGGGGGCTGGAGGAGAAGGGGATGACAGAGGATGAGATGGCTGGATGGCATCACCGACTCAATGGACATGAGTTTGGGTAAACTCCAGGAGTTGGTGAGGGATAGGGAGGCCTGACATGCTGCGGTTCATAGGGTTGCAAAGAGTTTGACACGACTGAGCAACTGAACTGAACTGAACTGAAATAGGTGTAACTCAGCCAAGGGCATGTGCTGTCCTCACCCTGGGAGTAGATACTTTTGCATCCCAAGCCCATCTCTGGTGATGTTGAGCCCAAGGGGCTATTTCTCACGTAGGAGCAGTGGTAAGATCAGATGTCAACAATTTGTGCTGCGTTGGATGAAAGCTGCAGTGTCCAATGCAATACCCATTTTTCACATGTGGCTATCAAAAAGTTAAAACTTTAGTTCTTCACTCACACAAGCCATATGTCAAGTGTTCACTAGCCACATGTAGCCCAAGCTGATGCACTGGACAGTAAATTTCCATCATCACAGAAATTTCTATTGAATAGTACTAGACTAGCGTCGTACTATAAGAGATGTGGCTTCAGTCCCTGGGTAGGGAAGATCCCCTGGAGGAGGGTATGGCAGTCCACTCCAGTGTTCTTGCCTGCAGAATACCATGGATAGAGGAGCCTGGTGGGGTACAACCCATAGGGTGGCAAAGAGTTGGACATGACTGAAGCCACTGAGCACACATGCACAATGTCATACCACACACACGTGCATGCACACACACACACGAGCATGCAGATAGTCAACTTCCTTCTAGAGGAAGGAAGCCCACAGAATTTCACGAGGAAATCCTGACTTGACAGCATCCTTGCTTCTAATACGCTTCAATAAAGTGACTGTTAGCACCAAGCAAACAGGTGAAAGAAAATATCCACCAAAACAAACTCTTACAAACCACAAGGAGGATACACACACATTCCCTTTTCTCTAAACAGAAGACTGTGTCCTTTTTTTACAAACCAAAGACTCATGATGGTTAGAACCATCCTGCTTCCTGGGTCTTCATTGTTCCAAGAATTTTGTCTCTCCCAAAACTTCTTTAGTTTCCTTTCATTCTAACGTTGTATATATTTTATGAATGAGTAACATGAGCCTTTGGAAAACTGACCCACGGAAATTCTACCCTGAGACAATAGGGAACAGCTGGACAGACCCCAAACCACTAGGACTCAGTCCATTTTCATAATTTTTCTCTTTGTTGATAATACATATTGTTTACCACTTACGCTCATCTTAAAAGCTCATGGTTTTGGGTGCTTCATCCTGTTTCTAAGGTCTTTTTTGCAACTTGTCTGCCTAACATGATTTATAGTTGGTTAACATTCCCTAAGGGAGTCAGGGTCACAAACAAGGCAAGGATCAGAGATTCCAGTGAATCCAGTCAAAGAAAGACCAGCACTAGAAATCCGACGGTTAGCCAACATTTCAAGCCAGTAATTTCCAAGCCTGGAGGCATATCACAAATAATTTGGAGCTTTAAAATCCTGGATGCTTGGGCCCTACCATCAGAGATACCAATTAAATTGACCTGGGGAAATCAAGATTCTTTAAAATCTCGTTGGGTGATTTTACCATAGTGCATCCGAGGTTCAGCACCACTGTCTGAGAAGATGCCTGGGTCCCAGGCCCTGAGCAGGAGCTGGCAAACCACGGCTTCCAGCCAAATTCATCCCAGCAATGGGGACTCATCAATTTACAAAGCATCTGGGCTGTTCCCATACCTCCACCCTACAATGGCAGAGTTGGAGAGCTGTAACAAAACCAAGGGACCCACAAAGCCTAAAATACTTGCCATCTTGCTATTGCAGAGATATCTGACCCTCACCCTAGAGCATCAGCTGGGCACTTGTTAAGTACATAAATCCTCAGGTCCACCCCAAACTACTCATTCAGAAACTCTGGAGGCAGCGCCCAGCAATCTATATTTTGATTCACTCTCCAGACAATGATCATATGATGCACGCTAGAAGAGTGGTTTGGTTCTCAAACTTTAACTTGTATCAGAATCACTTTTAGGCATGGTTAGTGGGAATGTAAACTGGTGCAGCCACTGTGGAAAACTATGAAGTTTTCTCAAAAAACTACAAGTAGTACTACCATATATTCGAGTAATTCCACTTCTGTGTATTTTTCCAAAGAAAATGAAAATATTAATTTAAAAAGATATATGCACTCCTCTGTTCATTGCAGCATGATTTGCAATAGCCAGACATGGAAACAACCTAAATATCCATCAACAGATGAATGAATAAAGATGATATATATCATATATTTTCTATTGTGTGTATATGCACAAGAATGTTAGTCAGTCATGGACAAGAATGAAATTTTGCCATTTGGGGCAGCATGGAAGGACCAAGAGGTTATTATGCTAATGAAATGTCAGACAGAGATAAGAGAAATATGATTTCACTTATCTATGGAATTTTTTGAAAATATGGCAAAAGAACAAGCATGACAAAACAGTAACAGATTCATAGAAACAGAGAACTAACTGATGGTTGCGAGAGGGAAAGTGTGTGGAGGGGTGAGTGACATAAATGAAGAATATTAAGAGGTACCAACTTCTAGATATAAATTAGATAATCAGATGAATGTAGAGCACAGGAAATATAATCGATACTGTAATAACTTTGTATGGTGACAAATGATAATTAGGCTTCCTATGGTGATCACTGTGTAGTGCATGGAAATACCCAGTAACTATGTTGTACACCTGAAACTAACGGACTGTAGTCTGCCAGGCTCCTCTGTCCATGGGGATTCTCCAGGCAAGAACACTGGAGTGGGTTGCCATGCTCTCCTTCAGGGGATCTTCCCAACCCAGGGATCGAATCCAGGTCTCCCGCACTGCAGGCAGATTCTTAACCATCTGAGCCACCAGAGAAGCAATACTATATTGTAAGTCATTTATATCTTTCAAAAGAAGAGGTCGTGGCTAGAGTGATAGGCAAGGGTCAGGGGATGCAGGGCTCTGAGACAGTGGTAAGGAGTTAAAATATAAATAGTCTTTTATGTGATTCTATTATACTAAAACAATGAGTCAGTGCATTCAGTGTCACTGGTATAGTCTGGAAGAAAAGCCCATATAGCTATTTAAGTAAAATAAGATGGTGCCACTGCAAGGAAACTCTGATGAACAGACTGGAAACAAGATAACTATAAAATTGCATTCAGTGCTGATTTTATGTGGAATTACTTGTTATTTTATGTGAGAGAACAAAGGACCCATCTTCTTTATTTGTCCTCAGAGCTTCCTCCTTTGATTTTACATCTTAAAATAAAGGGGGGCTTTGATATTTGGCTATCTAAAGGTGTCTGCAACAGATCACTACAAACTTAGTGGCTTAAAACCACACAAAGGTGTTATCTTACAATTCTGTAGGCTCAGTGCCCACCTCAGGTGTGATCAGGCTAAAGTCAGGATGTCAGCAGGGCTGCTTCCTTTCTGGCAGTTGTAGAGAAGAACCCATTTCCCTGCCTTCTCCAGATCCTCTCTCTGCTCTCTAATCCATGATTCATTCCTTCATCTTTAAAGACAGAAAGTTATCAGCAGCTCTCTCTCACACTTTGTCCATCCTCATCCTCTTTCTGACCACTGCCAGGAAGTTTCTTTACTTTTAAGGACCATGATTAGATAGGACTACACAGATAAGCCAGGAACATCTTTCCACGTCAGGGTCAGCAGCCCTTAATCACATCCACAAAGTCATTTTCACCATATTAGATAACATATTCAAAGGCTCCAGAGATTCAGGTGAAGACATGTTTTTGGAGGAAGAGGGCATTGTTCTAACTGCCTCCAGCTGGTAGGGAAGAAGGAACAGAGCAGACTTTAAAAAAAAAAAAAAAAAAGCAACAGGAAGAAAGGAACCTCAGAGCAAGTCTTAAAGGTGGTGGGTGGGAACTAGACAGCTGGAGAAGGTGAAGGGATATTTTTTGATAAAGTGTTAACACTGATTCATCAACAAATATTCACAGTGTCCCCACCATGTCCAGGCACTATTTAATAGCGAGTGCAGGATGTATTCAAGAGACTGCAAGGGTAATATATTGAAGGATAATTGCTTTACAGAATTTTGCTGTTTTCTGTCAAACTGAAGAATTTATTTCCAGGGCAACAATGCAAGGGTAATATATTAAAATTAAAATACAGGGAGACCTAGGGGTGATTAGAAGATCAAAGAAGGGAGGTAGGCAAGTGTCAGGTCATTAGAGCTTTGAATCCTGTTTGGAAGTTTGGAATTTTATGCCGAAAGTGATGGGGAGCTGCTGAAGTATTTTAAGCAGGAATTGATGTTATCTGATATCTTTCAAAAAGATCATCCAACAATAAAAATTATAGGTAGATAAAACAGGAACCAGCATAGTAGTAAGATATTATGGGTAGTGAAGGGGGAGAGATGATTAATTCAAGAGATACCAAGAAAGTAAAACTCACAGAGATGTTTCTGAGGTGAAGGGTGGGCAGAAAGAGTTGAAGACAGCTGGCAAGATTCTAGCTTGAGTGACTGGGAGGCAGAGGCTCCATCAGGACAGACTGAAGGAGGAGGAGCAGGTTGACGGGGGACGTGAGTTCTGCTTTGCCCCCATTCAGTCTGAGGTGAAGTTCTTCTTAGAATATTTTCTAGGTATTTAGTTATAACCAACCAGAACTCTGATGAGGTACCAGGGCAGGGTTAAATATTTTTGAGTCTTCAATCAATAGTTGGTAACTAAAACCACAGAGGTGGATCAAAGCAAATGATGAGAGGATACCAAGTGACACGGAAGAAGGATGCCAACATCAAGGACTGACAGAGGAAAGGGAGTCTGTGGGTGATGCCGGGAAAAAGATGCCAAAGTAAGAACATCCACCACAGGGTCGTCGTGTCAGGCAGAGGAGAGAGTTGTCGCAATGATTCGTCAATCTGATAGAATGAAGCAGAAAGGCCAAGTCAGGAAATATTGCAAAGGACCATTGGATTTGACAGCTTGGGAGAAAACATCATTGTTAAGCTTTGTCAGCTGTCAGAGTGATTTCAGTGGTGTGTAGGGCCTGCTCCACCTTACACCCATCATCTCAGGAAGTAAGGAAAGGAAGCAACTTGGAGAGAGAAGCACACCTCCAAAAAGACGGGCTGGTTCTCAGCGCCAGAGGCATGATCCGTGAAAGAAAGAATTGACAAACAGGACTTCATTAAAACTTAAATTTTCTGCTTGGCAAAAGATTCTGTCAGGAGAATGAAAAGGCTAGACACAGACTGGACGAAAATATCTGATAAAGATGACAGTTATCCAAAATATACAAAGAAGTCTTAAAAGTATACAATCAGGGGCTTCCCTGGTGGCTCAGTGGTAAAGAATCTGCATGCCAATGCAGGAGACACGGGTTCAATCCCTGGTCTGGGAATATCCCACATACTAACAAGCAACTGAGCTGGTACACCACAACTACTGAGCCTATACTCTAGAGCCCATGAACCCCAACTACGGAAAGCCTGCACAGCAACAAAGATCCAGGACAGCCAATAAATAAATGAATTATTTTTAAAGTACACAATAAGAGAACAACTCAACTTGCCAAAGGAGAAAATATCTTAAGACCCAAGAAGATATAATACAAGGCAAATAAGCATACAAAAAGATGTTCCACTTGCTATATCTTCAGGGAAATTCAAATTTAACAAGCAATGAGATCCCACTACACATCTATTTGAATGGCGAAAATCTGGAAGAACACCAAATGCTGACCAGGACATGGAGCAACATCAGTGAACTCTCCTTCACTGCTGGTGGGAATGCAAAATGGCACAGCCACTTTGGAAAGCAGCTGGACAGTTTCTTATAAAACTAAACATTTTATCATACAATTCAGCAATAATGCTCCTTGGCATTTTCCCAAAAGAGTTCAAAATCTCTGTCCATACAAAAAATTGTACATGGATGTTTATAGTAGCTCTAGCATAATTGCCAAAACTTGGACTCCACCAAGAAGACCTTCAGTAGGAGAATGGGTCAGTAAGCTGTGGTCCACCCTGGCAGTGCAATATTATTCAGCACCAGAAAGAAATGACCTATCAAGCCATGAAAAGACATGGAGCAATCTTACAGATGTATTACTAGGCAAAAGAAGTCAATCTGAAAAGGCTACACCCTGTACGATTCCAATTATATGACATTCTGGAAAAAGCAAAACTACAGAGACAATGAAAAGATCATTAGTTGTCAAGGGTTCAGAGGGAGAAAGGTGAACAGGCAGGTCACAGAGGATTTTTAGGGCAGTGAAAATATTCTGTATAATACGGTAGTGGTGGCTACCTGTCAGGATACATTTTTTGGTGGCTCAGACGGTAAAGCGTCTGTCTACAATGCGGGAGACCTGGGTTCGATCCCTGGGTTGGGAAGATCCGCTGGAGAAGGAAATGGCAATCCACTCCAGTACTATTGCCTGGAAAATCCCGTGGACAGAGGAGCCTGGTAGGCTACAGTCCATGTGGTCGCAAAGAGTTGGACACGACTGAGCGACTTCACTTACTTACTTATATAATATACAAAGTTAGCCCAAACTATGGACCCTGGGTGAAGATGATGTGTCCAAGTAGGTTCACTGACTTTAACAAATGTACCATCTGGTGAAGGTGTGACAATTGGGGAGACTGTTTACATATGGGTGGAGGGGTTTATGGGAAATCTCTATACTTTTCCCTCAATTTTGCTGTGAACCAAAAACTGCTCTAAGATATGAAGTCTGTTTTTTAAATCTGGGCTGGGAAATGCAGAGCAGTAACTAAGGACACTTGTGAGCAAGATGGTCCAAGAAGACAGCGTCTGGGGGCTTGAGGATGGAACTGAGTCTGTGTGTTTATGCAGAAGGAAACAGAACAAAGAGCATTTTCAGAGAGAGAAAAGATCCCTGTAAAAGCAAAAGACAGCAGGAGAACTCGAGCCCAGGCACTGGCTGAATTTTAGTCTGAGCAAGAAGATTTCTGACTCTTCTCCTGAGAGGGAAGGAAAAGAAGAGTAGGTTTAGATGCACTGATTATATTTTTATAAGTTGAGGAAGTTTCCAAATGAAAGATGGCATTCTCTGTAAAGTTGTGCTAGGCTTTTAAGTGTAGGAGGCTCCAAGAGGGTGGAGATCAGAGATGAACATTTTGAACACCCTATGAGGAGCTGGGGGAAGGAAACTTGATGGTCAGACTGATATTATCAGGGTCCAGCTTAGGCTGACGGTTTTGATTAGCACATGTGGCTTTCTGCACAGCCTTCTGGCCCCTTGAGCTTCCCACTGGCCATCCAGCACACAGCGCTGGTTTTCGCCTCAAGACTTTGGCAACAGGTGTTTCCTCTCCCTGCAGTGTCTTCCTTGACCTTCTCCTGACTGATAGCATCCTGGAATTCTGGCCCCAGCTCCAAATGTCACTTCCTGAGAGAGCCCTTCCCCGATCAACCTAAAATAGCCTCTGGAATCACTATCGATGTGCTCTCTGTAGGATTTCTCTCTCTCTCTTAATACCTCCTTGCTTGTTTGTTAATCACAATTAGGGAAGCAGTTTTCATTTCAGTATGACAATGGTATTTAAATCTTTTAGAGACATGTAAAAGCATTTACAGGTAAAATGTTTCCTCTCTGCTTTGTTCCCACCAGAATCTATCCTCCACGGCAGCAAGAACCTTCCCAGTCTCATTTCTAGTCCACCTCCTGCCCAGAATATTGTAGGTAACCAAAAAATAGTTGCTATTGAACATTGTGTGATTTTGCTCCAATTGCTCCACAGAGTCTAAGAGAGGAAAAAAGTGACACGTGGTGACAGTAAAAGGGGACCGGTAGGTGAGAAGAAAGAGGCAGGTAAGGGAGCCCCAACAAATAGGTCCAGTGAGAAAAATCATAGGAAGATGTTGAAATACCTTAAAAACATTTTATACAAAAATGTTATGATGGAAAACTCCAAATGCATTAAAAAAATAGGAGAACTAGTATGAGTCCTTGTCCTCATCAGTACAAGAACAATTATTAACTATTTGCCAACCTTTTACTCTAATCTCTTACACAACTAATACTTCCCTGCACTCTAGGATTCTGGCCTGGAGAATTCCATGGACAGAGGAGCCTGGTGGGCTACAGTCCATGGGGTGGCAAACAGTTGGACACAACTGAGCGACTAACACACAACACACACACAGAGTTATCTTAAAGTAAGTACTTGGTAGGATATCATTAAACCTGTAAATGTTTGCTATGTCTCTAAAAGATTGAAAAAGTGTTGACATACTGAAATTAAAACTGCTTGCCTAATTAATATTTTTTAATAATTTTTTCAATTTTATTGAAAATAAAAATAAAGACAAATGCCAAAATTATTCTCCAAATCACTTAAGATATAGAGATGCTATACAGTAGGTCCTTGCTGGTTATCCATTTTGAATATTGTGGTATGTACCTGTCCATCTCTAACTCCCTAACTACCCCTTCCTCCATCCTTTCCCCCAGCAATGACAAGTTTGTTCTCTTTTCGTAGAGTCCAGGAGGTATGGAAATTTCAGCTAAGTCCTAGGACAAACTCATGGGTGTAGGAAGCTGAAGGTGATTAGACATGGGTTTGCATGGCATTAATGATTTCCTGAATCTGAGTTTGGCTGCAAAAGTTAGCACTGATACCTTCCAGGATGATGGTAGAATTTGTGAAATAAAGAGGAGTAAGTCACTCAGCGAATTGAGGGGAGGGGAGGTGAAGAAGAAAGTCATAAGATTCCACAGCTGTGCAGCTCTGAAAGGAATAAAGACTACTTTTTTTGAAGTATCATTGATTTTTCAATATTGTGTTAGTTTCCTACATATATATGTATGTATACATATATATTCTTTCCTATTATAGGTTATTACAAGATATTGAGTGTAGGTCCTTGTTGTCTCTCCATTTTATATATGGTAGCTTGTGAAAGGGAGAGGGCTAAATTAGGAGTTTAGGATTAGCAGATATAATACAAATTACTATATATAAGACTCCATTACTTTTAATTTTACAGTAAGCTCTTCTCAACCGCAACGTCTTATGTGGCATTCTTGCATACATGCACATCCTTTTAAATATGGTTCCTTCCATCAAATATGAGAACTTGGGTTCTAATTTATACTCACTGTGGCTGTACAAATTGTCAGACATTCTCTGGGCAGATAATTAGCAAAAGCGACAACATACTAACAGCCCTGGACACTGAGGCTGGATCCCAGGCATGCCCACACCAGTGCGTTTGGAGGGCAGGGCAACCTTGTAAAGAGCGAGTGACAGTGTGACCTTGGCATGAAGCACAAAAGACGGGAACAAGGCTGTGCGCGTGTACTGTCTGTAGGACTCGGAAGTCACCACCGTGCTGGCTCAATAGAAATGACTCAAAGCACCGGAGACCCCAGTTTACTCTGTCTCTGGGTTCACAATGAAACCAGGAAAGCAAGAAGAAGGAAAAAAATCCATGTCCCTAAAATCATCATGGTATTAAACATTTGCAAGGATGACCAAACACTAAAATAGCATCTTTCATCATTGATATTATCTATAAAAAAAAAAAAGAAATTTACAACTATCTCGTTAATAGGGAATGGAGATCATAAAAATCTTCTGAGAAGAATCAAAAAAGAGGGGCTATATGAACTATATATCTGATTCACTTTGTTGTGTAGCAGAAACTAACATAACATTGTAAAGCAACTATATCCAAAAAATTTTTTTAAAAAAAAAAATCATGTTGGAAGCCTTAATTGAACAGTACCATGATTAGTGATTTATATGTACAAAAGGCCATTGTGGCTTTCTTTAATATACTTTGTATCATTTCATTTTTATGAACCTAAAGATATCTGGAAGTCTTTTCAAACTATCCATCTTAATTTGACCCTCCAGATCCTGTTTGCTTTCTCTCTGTTCCTCAACTCTCTCCAGAAGAGTTTTCAGGGAACTTATCTTCTAGGTTACAGAGGGACCACCATTGTACTTAATTCGTTAATGCCTTATTTATTTGAAGCCTGGCTTAATCTGTTTTCAGTTTGAGGCTGAAGATGTGTATGACTGACTTAGGCTAATTTCACAGTTCTGTTATTTTCATGCAGTGACATTCAGTGGTTCCAAGATTATGTGTAACATAGAAATCTTAATAGAAAAGAGTAATTCATCTGTTTCACTTCTACTGTTCAGTCGCTCAGTCATGTCTGACTCTTTGCAGTCCCATGGACTGTAGCCCTCCAGGCTCCTCTGTCCATGGGATTTCCCAGGCAAGAATACTGGAGCAGGTTGCCATTCCCTCCTCTAGGGGATCTTCCGGACCCAGGGATGGAACGCGTGTCTCTTGCATCTCCTGCAATAATAGGCGCATTTTTACCACTAGCACCACCTGGGAAGAGCTATTACTCTTCAATTCTATTAAGTGGTACAAAAAACATTGCCAATGAGTCATCTGACAGAAAGAATCTACTAGAAGAGTGTCTAACCAAAACCAAGAAAGCGCCTGCCCCAAATGCTGCTCAGAATAATGAAGCTTTGTTGTGTTTTCTGCTTCAGCTGTCAGAGAATTTAACCCAGGATGTCCTTATTTTCCCCCTTATTTTCTCTTAGAAAGAAATCATTGATGAGTTCCTAAGTCATTTTTTAACTCAGTCTTCTTTAGTCTGTTTACTTTTGGTCAAGAGATAGGGTTTCCATAGTTTTGTTTGCTGAATTTCATCAAACTTAAGCATTGTACATTTTATAGCTCAATACCACAAAAACAAACAATCCAATAAAAAAAAAAATGGGCAGAAGACCTAAACAGACATTTCTCCAAAGACATACAAATGGCTAATGAACACATGAAAAGATGCTCAACATCACTTGTTATTAGAGAAATGTAAATTAAAGCTACAATGAGGTATTACTTCCCACCAGTCAGAACAGCCATCTTCAAAAAGTCTACAAACAATAAATACTGGAGAGGGTGTGGAGAAAAGGGAAACTTCTTGCACTGTTGATGGAAATGTAAATTGATACAGCCACTATGGAGAATAGTATGGAGATTCTTTTAAAAGACTAGGGATAAAACTACCATATGACTCAACAATCCCACTACTGACCATATACCCTGAGGAGACCCTAACTGAAAAGAACAGATATACCCCAATGTTCATCACATCACTATTTATAATAGTCAGAGCATGGAAGTAACCTAGATGTCCACCTACAGAAGAATGGATAAAGATGTGGTACATATATACAATGCAATATTACTCTGCTATAAAAAGGAATGCATTTGAGTCAGTTCAAATGAGGTGGATGACCATAGAGCCTATTATACAGTGAGGACGTGTCACCTCTGTGGTAGATGGATGTGGTGGGGCTAAATGGCCCACAAAATACATCGTACATTTTACCTCCATGATGCGGCTCTGGCTATTTCTTTGTTTGGAATTCTCCTCCCCCAGAGGTTGTGATTTAGTTCTAAGTCGTGTCCAACATTGGTGTGTAGAGAATTCTCCTCATTCCTTTATGTCTACCTAGATTCCATAGTGAGGCACACCACACACTGGATTGTGTTTGTTTCTGTTTTACTATTACTATATATATATATGTAATTGTATTTGTATTTACTTGTATATGTATATGTGATTCTTTACTGTATTACACATACATAACACATATTATATACACAAATAACACAGTGAATAACCTTTGGTTGACACCAGTTCTATTTATATCAATGTATTCTTGGATTACATTGGACACTGGATCAAAGAATAAATAAATGTTTAATTTGGAAAAATATTGCCAGGGGAATACAAGAATTTTGCATTCCCACCAGCTCTGTATGAGAGTGTCTAGTTCATCAAAACTTTGCCAACAGAACGTGCTGCCAAATATTTGGATTGTTGTCAGCCTGATAAATGGAAACTAGTATCTCAATATGGTTTTAATTTGCACTTCTTATATTGTAAGTGAGTTTGAGGATCTTTAAAGACCATTAAACTCAATTTTTACATCTGAAATGTCATATTACTTGCCCCTTTTCATATCTCTGTTGGTATTTCTCTTTCCTGTTTTTAGTACCCCCTTTAAAAATTAGAAATACAAGATAGAAACATTTCCTTTCCAATGTGTTTTTTCTTTTATTTCTTTATTTGCCATGCAATTGTTTTTAAGTAGTCAGATATGTCAACCCTTCATTAAATGAGGGAGCCATGAAGTTTTAGCTGTTTTTCCACAATAGTAATAAATTTTGGATAATTCATTCTCTTACCCAGACACTTTTGTAAACAATGAGTAATGTTTAAAAAAAATTTAATATAATTTAAAAAGTGACAATAATGATATCACTATTCTGCCTAATTGAGTGCCCAATTTTGCCTTTATTAGTACTTGCTATAGGAAATGGCAACCCACTCCAGTGTTCTTGCCTGGAGAATCCCAGAGACGGGGGAGCCTGGTGGGCTGCCGTCTATGGGGTCGCAGAGTCGGACACAACTGAAGAGACTCAGCAGCAGCAGCTGCAGCATATAGCCACACTATATGCTTCTGCACGAATTCCTTCATTTTACTAAGGATGTAACTGAGGCTGGTTCATCAGCACTTACTAACTGAGTTAGAGGAGGTGGTTCTTGTGCAGAAGTCAACGTTCCTAATTCTTCCCGTCCTGACTTACCTTAGGGCTAGTTGGTTTCTGCATTCATAAATCACTATGATAATGGTAAAGAACTGTATTCTTTATACCCTGCTTCTTAATGAACAGATTCTTCTTTCCAAACCTTGCCTCTTTGGAAATCTAACCAGGAGTTATTTAGAGTTTTTCTTGCTGGATGGAAAAAAGGCACAGGTGGAAACACGATGGTGGTATTTACAGTCTCTTTATTATACATTCTTTTTTCTGCATGAAATAAAGAAAACCTGGCAGGTAGATATCATTTTCCAGGTTTCTTACTCCAACCTTTCCCAGTATAATGGACTACATTTTCCTGCAGTTTCTCTCTCTCTAAATAGGTATTTAAATGTAATGAGAGAGCTTTCTTCTTTTCTAATCAAGTTGAATCTTACCACATTGTTTAACCATATTATTATAACTTTTAGTTCAGTCTAATCGGAGAAGGCAATGGCACCCCACTCCAGTACTCTTGCCTGGAAAATCCCATGGACAGAGGAGCCTGGAAGGCTGCAGTCCACGGGGTTGCTGAGGGTCGGACACGACTGAGTGACTTCACTTTCACTTTTCACTTTCATGCATTGGAGAAGGAAATGGCAACCCACTCCAGTGTTCTTGCCTGGAGAATCCCAGGGATGGGGGAGCCTATGGGGTGGCACAGAGTCGGACATGACTGAAGTGACTTAGCAGCAGCTTAGCAATCACATAAATATTGCTTTTAATAATTAATATGAACTCTTTGGAATATATTTTAAAAACTGGACAAAAGAAAAAAATAAGAAGAAGGAAAGACATTTATACTTCTATCTTTATCCAACAATCAGTAGTAAATGCAATGATCCATTTCGCAACACACACATATACACACATCCCTACGTCTTACTGATGACTGTTATACTCACTCCAATGAATCTACTTTCTTTACTACATTTGTCATTTGTTCCAACTCCACTGTCTCTGATTTAATTTATTCTCATATTTTCTAATCTAAAATTGACCAGATGGATTAAGAAACCCAAGAAACCAAGTACTCCACGGATTACTTTACAAAGCAGTAGACATGCCTTGTGTTACAGTAATAAAAAGAACCAAAACTGCTTACCATGATTATTTTTACTGCTTGGGTCACTAATATATTAAAGGATTTCTTATTCACTACTTTAATAAAATTATTCACACGATGACTCATTATTATACAATTTCCTTAACTAACGATTACACTTTATTCTTTTTAATCATAAGAACTCAACTATGTATTTTGTTTAAAACATTGTTTTATTTCATAACCAAGCAAAGCATGTTTTAGAAGAATTCATCATTACCCACTGTTTTCAATAAGTATTATAAATTAGAGTGCTATGTTTATTTATTTATTTTTTTGCTTATTTTTTTTTTACTTTACAATATTGTATTGGTTTTGCCATACATCAACATGAATCCACCACAGGTGTACACGTGTTCCCAATCCTGAACCCCCCTCCCACCTCCCTCCCCGTACCATCCCTCTGGGTCATCCCAGTGCACCATCCCCAAGCTTCCTGTATCCTGCATCGAACCTGGACTGGCGATTCATTTCTTATATGATATTATACATGTTTTAATGCCATTCTCCCAAATCATCCCCCCCACTACAGAGTCCAAAAGACTGTTCCATACATCTGTGTCTCTTTTGCTGTCTCGCATACAGGGTTGTCATTACCATCTTTCTACATTCCATATATATGCGTTAGTATACTGTATTGGTGTTTTTCTTTCTGGCTTACTTCACTCTGTATAATAGGCTCCAGTTTTATCCACCTCATTAGAACTGATTCAAATGTATTTTTTTAATGGCTGAGTAATACTCCATTGTGTATATGTACCACAGCTTTCTTTTTTTTTCTTTTTTTTTACAGCTTTCTTATCCATTAATCTGCTGATGGACATCTAGGTTGCTTCCATGTCCTGGCTATTATAAACAGTGCTGCGATGAACATTGGGGTACACATGTCTCTTTCAGAATGCTATGTTTAAAAAAATGTAAATATAATTCTCCATTGCAAATGAAAATTTACTAAAGAGTTATACATCACAAGCCAAATAAATTAATAAGAGGAACTGAGACTAAAGCAATCAAAATCTTACTTAATCATAAGCATCACTGACCAGTGGAAGCTAGTAAGAAGAGCAAACTACATCTGCTTCTCAGAATTGAACATCTAGAGTTCAATATATGTTAACTAAATAGCCCACTCCAATTAATATCTTAAGTTGAAGAATTATAGATCAAAGTACAAATTCTAGACTATGAGAAATGAGAAAAAATAAACAAAACCACACATCCATTGTCAAGTAATCTTACATCATAAGTCATTGTCACAAGTTACCAGAACTTTAGAATGTTTCTGAGCCTAAAAAGCCTTGTCCCTCTCTGCTCTATAATAAGAGCTATTGTCTTAGCCATTAGACAATGGCCAAGCTATTGTCTTTTTCTCAACTCCATATCTTATAAGATTAGGATAATCTGCCCAAAGTATCTTTCAAAATTTCAAAGTACATTTGGCTTAAAACACTCAACTACATGAATCAAAATTGACAATGTTCCAGAATTATCCCAGACGTATATCTCAACTTTTCACTTTACTTCTCTTCTTTAATCATGCCTGTAATGTGTACAAAATCTAACATGTGTTTTATGTATGTATGCATACATCAGTTCAGTTCAGTCACTCAGTCATGTCTGACTCTTTGCAACTCCATAGACTGCAGCACGGCAGGCCTCTCTGTCCATCACCAACTCCCAGAGCTTGCTCAACTCATATCCACCGAGTTGGTGATGCCATCCAACCATCTCATCCTCTGTCATCCCCTTCTCCTCTTGCCTTCAATCTTTACCAGTATCAGGGTCTTTTCCAATGAGTCAGTTCTTCGCATCAGGTGGCCAAAGTATTGAAGTTTCAGCACGAGCATCAGTCCTTCCAATGGATATTCAGGACTGATTTCCTTCAGAATGGACTGGTTTGATCTCCTTGCTGTCCAAGGGACTTTCAAGAGTCTTCTTCAGCACCACAGTTCAAAAGCATCAATTCTTCGGTGCTCAGCTTTCTTTATGATCCAACTCTCACATCCATACATGACTACTGGAAAAACCATAGCCTTGACTAGACGGACCTTTGTTGCCAAAGCAGTACCTCTACTTTTTAATATGCTGTCTAGGCTTGCCATAGCTTTTCTTCCAAGGAGCAAGCGTCTTTTAATTTCATGGCTGCAGTCACCATCTGCAGTGATTTTGGAGCCAAAAAAAACAAAGTCTCTCACTGTTTCCATTGTTTCCCTATCTATTTGCCATGAAGTGATGGGACTGGAGGCCATGATCTAAGTTTTATGAATGTTGAGTTTTAAGCCAACTTTTTCACTCTCCTCTTTCACTTTCATAAAAAGGCTCTTCAGTTCTTCTATACACGGACATAAGCAGATGGTCAATACCAAAATCAGATTGATTTTATTCTTTGCAGTCAAATATGGAGAAGCTCTATACGGTCAACAAAAACAAGACTAGAAGCTGACTGTGGCTCAGATCATGAACTCCTTACTGCAAAATGCAGACGTAAATTGAAGAAAGTAGGGAAAGCCACCAGACCATTCAGGTATGACCTAAATCAAATCCCTTATGACTATACAGTGGAAGTGACAAATAGACTCAAGGGATTAGATCTGATAAACAGAGTGCCTGAAGAACTATGAATAGAGGTTAGTGACATTGTACAGGAGACAGGGATCAAGACCATCCCCAACAAAATGTAATGGAAAAAGGCAAAATGGTTGTCTGAGGAGGTCTTACAAATAGCTGTGAAAAGAAGAGAAATGAAAGGCAAAAGAGAAAAAGAAAGATATACCCATCTGAATGCAGAGTTCCAAATCATAGCAAGTAGAGATAAGAAAGCCTTCCTCAGTGATCATTGCAAAGAAATAGAGGAACACAATAGAATGGGAAAGACTAGAGATCTCATCAAGACAATTAGAGATACCAAGGGAACATCTCATGCAAAGATGGGCTCAGTAAAAGATAGAAATGGTATGGACCTAACAGAAGCAGAAGATATTAAGAAGCAGTGGCAAAAATACACAGAACAACTATACAAAGAAAGATCATGACCTAGATAACCATGATGGTGTGGTCATGGACCTAGAGCCAGACATCTTGGAATGTGAAGTCAAGTGGACCTTAAGAAGCATTACTATGGACAAAGCTAGTGGAGGTGATGGAATTCCAGTTGAACTATTTCAAATCCTGAAAGATGATGCTGTCAAAGTGCTGCACTCAATATGCTAGCAAATTTGGAAAACTCAGCAGTGGCCACAGGGCTGGAAAAGGTCAGTTTTCATTCCAATCCCAAAGAAAGGCAATGCCAAAGAATGTTCAATCTACCACACAATTGCACTCATCTCACATACTGGCAAAGTAATGCTCAAAATTCTCCAAGCCAGGCTACAACATATGTGAACCAAGAACTTCCAGATGTTCAAGCTAGATTTAGAAAAGACAGAAGAATCAGAGATCAAATTGCCAAAAACCACTGAATCATAGAATAAGCAAGTTCCAGAAAAATATCTACTTGTGTTTCATTGACAACACCAAAGCCTTTGACTGTGTGGATCACAACAAACTGTGGAACATTCTTAGAGAGATGGAAATACCAGACCACCTTATCTGCCTCCTGAGAAATTTTTAAGCAGGTCAGGAAGCAACAGTTAGAATCAGACATGGAACAATGGATTGGTTCCAAATCAGGAAAGGAGTATGTCAAGGCTGTATATTGTCACCCTGTTTATTTAACTTATATGTTGAGTACATTATGCAAAATGCCAGCCTGGATGAAGCACAAGCTAAAATCAAGGTTGCAGGGAGAAATACCAATAACCTCAGGTATTATATATATATATATATATACATATATATATAAAATGCAGACACTTTTAAAAGCCATAGTTGGTAGAATGGATTGAATTGTATTCCCCCAAAAGACATGGCCAGGTTCTAACCCTGGTATTTGTAAATGTAACATTATTTAGAAATGGATTCGTCACGACTTTAGTGAAGTTAAGGACCTTGAGACGAGCTGAGTGGGACCTTGAGTGGGCTGAGATTATAGCCTACTGTAAATTCAATAATTGGTATCCTTATAAGAAAAAGGATAGGAAGGTTTGAGACACAGGCACACAGAGGAGAAGGTAGTGAGAAGATGGAACAGAGATGGGTGTAATGAGCCACAGTATAGTGAAGATTGTCAGTAGTTTCCAGAAGCCAGGTGAGAAGCAAAGAACACCTCCGTGAGGAAATATACATTTTTGTTACTTTAAGCCCCCGAATTTGTTATAATTTGTTAGCACAGCCTTAGGAAATGAACATGAATGTTTCAATATAAGACAAATAGTAGTTGCAAAGGATCTCAAAACTAGTCATTCATATGCAGAAGGTATATAAGGTACCTCAGTTACTACCTGCAGTTTTACTTGTATGAATTTAGCAAATTAATATTTCCAACTCTATTCACAGTTTTGAAACTGGATGACTGACATAATTCTCCAAATTTTAGAGACTATTTGGTAAATATCCTGTTTGGTTTTTTGTTTGTTTGTTTTCTAATGATAACTTGCCTTATCTATCAGATTGCTTCCTTTTGTTCTGTCTTTAAAAAAAAAAAATTCATTCAGTTAGTTGCCAAAAGAAATTTGGAAGAAGATATTTCTCCCAGTTCTCTGATAAATGTCATTGGCAATACAAAGAAAGGGACATTTCTGATGCTGCCTGGAAAAAAGAGGAACAGATACCTAGACAATTACTCCTTTCTCTCAGTTATAGAAGACAGACCCACAGTCCTTGGAAGAACAATATTCCTCAGAAATACACCTGGCCACCCTTGGTTGAGTTCTCTGATGGTCTGTGGCTATTTTGGGTCAGATAGTTATTCTCTCCCTCAGTGTAATATAGGCTGGGCAGTATGTTCTCATGAAGGAATAGTATAAATCACAAAATGTTCCAATGTGTCCATCTTAGAATTCATTCATTCATTTGTTCAGTAAACAGTTACTGAGCCTCTGCTTTGACTCAGACATTGAGTAAGGTATGATGAACACAAAATCATTTAATAAATAACCCCTTCTTGACCAGCAGACACATGAAATAAATGCTGATCATCAAGAATCATCAGAGAAATGAAAATCAAAGCCATACTGAGATGCCACCTCATACATGTCAGAATCGTTTCTTCAAAATATCTACAAATAACAAATGTTTCACTGAGGTAAATAAGGCTGTAATCTTAGTGATCAATTTGGTTAGTTTTCTATAATGGGCTTTCCATTCTGTCTGCCCTCTGGTGGATAAGGATAAGAGACTTGTGGAAGCTTCCTGCTGGGAGGGACTGGCTGTGGGGGAATCTGGGTCTTGTTCTGATGGGTGGGGCTATGCTCAGTAAATCTTTAATCCAATTTTCTGCTGATTGGTGGGGCTGTGTTCCCTCCCTGTAGTTTGGCCTGGCCAAACTATGGCAGTGGTAATGGCAGTAAAGGCAACCTCCTTCCAAAGGACTTAATGCCAAGACTGTTTTGTTCAGTGCCCCTGACCCAATGGCAAGCCACTGTCAACCCACACCTCCGCCAGAGATTCTGGGACACTCACAGAAAAGTTTGGCTCAGTATCTTATGGGGTCACTACTCCTTTCTCCTGAGCCCTAGCTCACAGGTTTTGTTTGTGCCTTCCAAGAGTCCATTTCCCCAGTCCTGTGGAAGTTCTGTAATCAAATCCCACTGGCCTTCAAGTCAAATTCCCTAGGGGTTCTCAGTCCCTTTGCTGGATCCCCAGGTTGGAAAATCTGCTGTGGGCCCTAACACTTTCACAACAGTGCAAGACCTTCTTTGGTAAAATTGTTCTCCAGTGTGTGGACTGTCTTCTCAGTGGTTCCATGGTGGGGCTCACGTGCTGTGCCTCCCAGGTCTGCTGCAGCCAGAGGCCCTGTCCCCGTGACAGGCCACCACTGCTAACCCATGCCTCTGCAGGAGACACTCAAACACTCAAAGGCAGGTCTGGCTCAGTCTCTTGTGGGGTCCCTGGGTCCTGGTGCACACAAGGTTTTGTTTGAGTCTGCTGAGTGTCTCTGGTGAGTATGGGGTTTGATTCTAAACATAACTTAGCCCCTCCTATCATCTTGCTGGTCTTTTCCTTTGCCCTTGGACATGGGGTATCTTTATTTGGTGGGATCCAACTTTCTCCTGTCAATGGTTGTTCAGCGGCTGGTTGCAATTTTGGAGTTCTCTCATCAGAAGATGAGAGCCTATCCCTCTACTCCACTATCTGACTGACTGGTCATGGGGAAGAGTTCTGACAAAATGTGGTCCACTGGAGAAGGGAATGGAAAACCACTTCAGTAGTCTTACCCTTAGAACCCCGTGAAGAATATGAAAAGGCAAAAAGATAGGTCATGGAAAGATGAACTCCCCAGGTCAGTAGGTGCCCAATATGCTCCTGGAGAGAGTGGAGAAATGACTCCAGAAAGAATGAAGAGGCAGAGGCAAGGCAAAAACAACACCCAGTTGTGGATGTGACTGGTGATGGAAGTAAAGTCCAATGCTGTAAAGAACGATATTGCATAGGAACCCGGAATGTTAGGTCCACGAATCGAGGTAAATTGGAAGTGGTCAAACAGGAGATGGCAAGAGTGAGCACTGTTGACATTTTAGACATCAGTGAACTAAAATGGACTTGAATGGGCAAATTTAATTCAGATGACAATTACATCTACTATGGTGGGCAAGAATCCCTTAGAAAACATGGAGTAGCCTTCATAGTTAACAAAAGAGTCCAAAATGCAGTACTTACGTGCAGTCTCAAAAATGACAGAATAATCTCTGTTTATTTTGAAGGCAAACCATTCAATATTACAGTAATCCAGGTCTATGCCCCAACCACTAATGCCAAAGAAGTTGAAGTTGAATGGTTCTATGAGGACCTATAAGACCTTCTAGAACTAACACCAGCAAAAAGATGTCCTTTACATCATAGGGTAATAGGAAATCCAGAGATACTAGGAGTAACAGGCAAGTTTTGGCCTCGGAGTACAAAATGAAGCAGGGTAAAAGCTAACAGAGTTTTGCCAGGAGAACACACTGGTCATAGCAAACATCCTCTTCCAACAACACAAGAAACAACTCTACACATGGATATCAACAGATGGTTAACACTGAATTCAGACTGATTCTATTCTTTGCAGATGAATATAGAGAAGCTTTATACAGACGGCAAAAACAAGGCTGGAAGCTGACGGTGGCACAGATCATGAACTACTTATTGCAAAATTCAGACGTAAACTGTAGAAAGTAGGGAAAGCCACCGACTTTCCCTTTCAAGGAATGAAGGTCAGACCATTCAGGTATGACCTAAATCAAATCCCTTATTATTATACAGTGGAAATGACAAATAGATTCAATATATTAAATCTCATAGACCGAGTGCCTGGTGAACTATGGACGGAGATTCGTAACATTGTAAGGGAGGCAGTGATCAAAATCATCCCCAAGAAGAAATGCAAACAGGCAAAATAGTTGTCTGAGGAGACCTTACAAATAGCTGAGCAACAAAGAGAAGCAAAAGGCAAAGGAGAAAAGGAAATATATTCCCATCTTTGGAATGCAGAGTTCCAAAGAATAGCAAGGAGAGATAAGAAAGACTTCCTAAGTGATCAATGCAAAGAAATAGAAGAAAACAATAAAATGGTAAAGACTAGGGATCTCTTCAAGAAAATTAGAGATACCAAGGAAACATTTCATGCAAAGATGGGCACAGTGAAGGACAGAAACAGTATAGACCTAACAAAGCAGAAGATATTAAGAAGCAGTGGCAAAAACACACAGAACAACCATACAAAAAATATCTTAATGACCTAGATAATCATGATGGTGTGGTCACTGACCTAGAGCCAGACATCCTGGAATGCAAAGTCAAGAGATCCTTAAGAAGCATCACTAGGAACAAAGCTAGTGGAGGTGATAGAATTCCAGCTGAACTATTTCAAATCCCAAAAGATGATGCTGTGAAAGTGCTACACTCGATATGCCAGCAAATTTGGAAAATTCTGCACTGGCCACAGGACTGGAAAAGGGTCAGTTTTTATTCCAATCCCAAAGAAAGGCAATGCCAAAGACTGTTCAAACTACTGCACAATTGCACTCATCTCACACGCTAACAAAGTAATACTCAAAATTCTCCAAGCGAGGCTTCAACATACGTGAACTGAGAACTTCCAGGTGTCCAAGCTGGATTTAGAAAAAGCAGATGAACCAGATATCAAATTGCTGACAACTGTTAAATCATAGAAAAAGCAAGAGAATTCCAGAAAAGCATCTACTTCTGCTTCAAGGCCTTTGACTATATGGATCACAACAAACTGTGGAAAATTCTGAAAGAGATGGGAATATCAGACCACCTTACCCACCTCCTGAAAAGTCAGTATGCAGGTCAGGGAGCAATGGTTAAAACCAGACATGGAACAACAGACTGGTTCCAAATTGGGAAAGAAGTTCGTCAAGGCTGTAAATTGTCACCTTGCTTATTTAACTTATATGCAGAGTACATCATGCAAACTGCTGAGCTGGATTAAGCAAAATTGGAATCAAGATTGCCAGGAGAAATATCAATAACTCCAGATATGCAGATGACTCCACCCTTAAGACAGAAAGCAAAGTGGAACTAAAACACGTCTTAACGAAAGAGGAGAGTGAAAAGGCTGGCTTAAAACTCAACATTCAGAAAACTAAGATCATGGCATCCAGTCCCATCACTTCATGGCACATAAAGGGGGAAACAATGGAAACAGTGACAGACTTATTTTCTTGGGCTGCAGAATCACTGCAGATGATGACTGCAGCCGTGATATTAAAAGACGCTTACTCCTTGAAAGGAAAGTTATGACTAACCTAGACAGCACATTAAAAAATAGAGACATTACTTTGCCGACAAAGGTCCACCTAGTTAAAGCTATGGTTTTTCAAATAGTCACGTATGGATGTGAGAGTTGGACCATGAAGAAACCTGAGCACCGAAAAATTGATGCTTTTGAACTGTGGTGTTGGAGAAGAACTCTTGAGAATCCCTTGGACAGCAAGGAGATCAAACCAGTCAATTCTAAAGGAAATTGGTACTGAACATTTATTGGAAGGACTGGTGCTGAAGCTGAAGCTCCAGTACTTTGGCCATCTGATGCAAATGACTGACTCATCTGAAAAGACCCTGATGCTGGGAAAGATTGAAGGCAGGACAAGAAGGGGATGACAGAGAATGAGATGGTTGAATGGCACCACCGACTCGATGGACATAAGTTTGAGCAAGCTCTGGGAGTTGGTGATGGACAGGAAGGCCTGGCCTGCTGTAGTCCATGGGGTCACAAAAAGTCAGACACGATTGAGTAACTGAACTGAACTGAATAAATGTTGTGAGGATGTGGAGAAAAGTGAACCTTCATACACTTGGTGGGAGTGTAATTTGGCACAGCCACTATGGAGAACAGTACGGAGGTTTCTTAAAAACTAAAAATAGAACCGTCCTGTAATCCAGCAAATCAACTCCTGGGTATTCATCTGAAGGAAATGAAAACTAATTTAAAAATATAAGTGCACTCCCAATGTTCACAGCTGTAATATTTACAATAATCAAGACATGAAAGTGACCTGTGTCCATCAACAGATAAATGGATAAAGAAGATGTGGTATCTATATACAATGGCATGTAACTCAGTCATAAAAATAACAAAATCTTTGCCATTTGCAGAGACATGGATGCACCTAGACAGTATTACGCTAAGTGAAATAAGTCAGACAGAAAGACAAATACTTTATTACTTATAAGTGAAATCTAAAAAACTTTTTAAGTGAATGCATATAATAAAACAGAAACAAAATCATAGACATAGAAAACAATCTAGTGTTTACCAATGGGGAGAGGGAAGAGAAGAGGGAAGGATAGGTGTAGGTGATTAAGAGACACAAATTACTACGTATAAAATAAAGAAGCAACAAGGATGTAGCACAGCATAGGGGAATACTCCCATTATTTTCTAATAACTTTAAAGGAAATCTAAGCTATATAAATATTGAATAACTATGTTGTGAACCTGAAACTAATTTAATATCATAAGTCAACTATACTTCAATAAAAGAAAATGACTCTAGAAAAGAAAAATAAATGGGCCTTTCCCTCAAGTGGCTAGAGGAAATGGGAGAATGAGAAAGTAAATTACAGCGTGGGATTAAAGAGAACCATTACAGAGATGTGGACAAAATGTTATGAAAACAAAACAAGAAAATGGAGCAATTAACTCTGCCTGAAAGGGCTTGGAATGATAGCACCATCCAGGTTTCCAGGAGGGACTCTTGGAGGCGGCTGTTGCCATGTGAGGGATAAAGAGAGTGGAGGGGATAAGGAGGAAGGTGAGGGGGTGTGCAACGTTCCAGGATTCTCAACCGCCTTGCAAAGGGGGAGGGTGTGTTCTCTGGCACAAAAGGGAGAGTTAGCCATATTCAAATTAGTCCAATTTGCATACTTGTCATGGTGAAGACTAAGCTGTTGGAATCTGAATCTCTGAACCAGCAATGCCAAGAGAGAGAGAACTGGCCGGAAGCAGCCAAATCAGATGCCACAGGTCTCTCTCTCAGTGCTGTTGGCTGTACTCCCCAGGGAAGCCTGGGATCACATACCCAGAACATGAGACAAGGCTTCATATCATTGAAGAAGAAAATGTTCCAGAAGAGAAGGAGGCAGCTCTAGCCCAAGCAGGAAAAAAGAATCAAGCTCATCACAGAAGAGAGAAAGTCTAAATAAAACGTTCACATTCCTTAATGCCAAACACACTGAATGTTTGGTTGTCAGATCCACCTTAATTAACCATTGCTTGACCCCACACTTACATGTGCCTGGGAACTGTACCTAGACATTTCTACAAAGGGATGAAGCTAGGTTAAAAAAAAAAAAAAAAGCACCTGCATGAACCTGCAGCGTTGAATGAAGGGTTCTTTCTTCATAATCACTCAGGAATGTTATCTACTATTGTGGTGAGATGCACAGCTACAAATGAAACTTGACTCTCTCTGTTTTCCTCTTCTCTGGCTGAAAGTGTGTCAAACAGCACCCGAGGAATCACTGGAGGAGGCTCTGATTCCAAGGGGAGAGTGGGAATTTGGGAATAATCCTAGGCTGGGGCCTAGAATGGTACCCTTCAGAATGGGGGTGTTTCCAAAAATGAAAGCTGGAGAATATCTTTTAAGGAAGTGTTTAATAGCTCTATCCTGCAATTAGAGGCAGTTCATTCAAACTTCTCAAAAGTTCTTATGAGCAAAAGCTGCTTGTCTCCCAGTGACCCATGAGAGCATGAGAACGGGGCTTGTTGGATTCCTGAGAGGGAGGTGCTCAGGTCAACCCTGCACCAGTGCCTCAAGCCGCTGGGACCCTGGGAGTTAGATACAAAACTGGACGGCGAGAACTGAAATTAAAGATGTATTCCTGCAGCTACACTTTGCGGGGTAGGGGGGTGAATTCACCCAGCTAAATCTTCATGTGCCAAAACAGGAAGTCAAAGAGAAGGTCTTAAACTGATCAATATAAACAACTGTAAGCAGTTGCTTTTCATGTGGACGTCACTGAGAAATATGGAAATAAAAACCAGAGGTAACAGCTGAAGGAGTTCTGAATGGATGCTTCTGGACACCAAGATGGAAAGGCAGAGACATTTAAGCCGAGGGGCATCTTTTTAAAAATATAAAACTTTTTGTAAGTAATGAGCACTTCTTTTTTAAAAAATGTTTAAATTTAAAGAACCAAGAGGAAAATATAATGTATTATTTTTTAAAAGTCTACAACTGATGTTTTATTTAACTAATGATAATGAAGTATATTTTATATAAATCAATGTGCTTTGATCCCTTTTTAAAAGTTTAGTAATTTTATATTTTTTCTATAACTCTTCACTTACTGGTAAGAAATCTGCATACACTCAGATTCATAACCAAGCATAGGAAGTTAGTTACTGAGGTGTACTCATCAGGGTTTAAGAATCTGCCTCTCAGGACATCAGCCCAGTTTCTGATTCTTGTTATCTCTCTTTACTTGTCTGGGCCTCTGCAGATGCTATCTCTGGCTTGGATTCAACCTCATTATCTCTATAGCTATAGACCAGTAGGTCTCTGACATAATAAACATTAGATCATTTGGAGGCTGAATTTAGAAAAGGCAGAAGAACCAGAGATCAAATTGCCAACGTCTGTTGGATCATCAGGAAAGCAAGAGAGTTCCAGAAAAACATCTACTTCTGCTTCATTGACTATGCCAAAGCCTTTGACTGTGTTCACTTCAGTTCAGTTGCTCAGTCGTGTCCAATTCTTTGCAACCTCGTGGACCACAGAATGCCAGGCCTCCCTGTCCACCACCAACTCCCGGAGTTTACCCAAACTCATGTCCATTGAGTCAGTGATGCCATCCAACTATCTCATCCCCTGCTGTCCCCTTCTCCTCCTGCTCTCAATCTTTCCCAGAATCAGGGTCTTTTCCAAGGAGTCAGCTCTGCCCATCAGGTGGCCAAAGTATTGGAGTTTCAGCTTCAACATCAGTCCTTCCAATGAACACTCAGAACTGATCTCCTTTAGGATGAACTGGTTGGATCTCCTTACAGTCCAAGGGACTCTGAAGAGTCTTCTCCAACACCACAGTTCAAAAGCATCAATTCTTCAGCACTCAGCTTTCTTTATAGTCCAACTCTCACATCCATACATGACCACTGGATAAACCATAGCCTTGAATAGAAGGACCTTTGTTGACAAAGTAATGTCTCTGCTTTTTAATATGCTATCTAGGTTGGTCATAACTTTCCTTTCAAGGAGTAAGTGACTTTTAATTTCATGGCTGCAATCACCATCTGCATTGATTTTGGAGCCCAATAAAATAAAGTCAGCCACTGTTTTCACTGTTTCCCCATTTATTTGCCATGAAATGATGGGACCAGATGCCATGATTTTAGTTTTCTGAATGTTGAGCGTTAAGCCAACTTTTTCACTCTCCTCTTTCACTTTCATCAAGAGGCTCTTTAGTTCTTCTTCACTTTCTGCCATAAGGGTGGTATCATCTGCATATCTGAGGTTATTGATATTTCTCCCGGCAATCTTGATTCCAGCTTCTGCTTCATCCAGCCCAGTGTTTCTCTTGATGTACTCTGCATATAAGTTAAATAAGCAGGGTTTGACTGTGTGGACCACAACAAACTCTGGAAAATTCTCAAAGAGATGGGAATACTTGACCACCTGACCTGCCTCTTGAGAAATCTGTATGCAAGTCAGGAAGCAACAGTTAGAACTGGACATGGAACAACAGACTGGTTCCAAATAGGGAAAGGAGTACATCAAGGCTGTATATTGTCACCCTGCTTGTTTAACTTTTTTGGATGTTAGTTTTAGAAGGTCTTGTAGGTCTTCATAGAACCATTCAACTCCAGCTTCTTCAGAGTTATTGGTTGGGGCATAGATTTGGATTACCATGATATTGGATGGTTTGCCTTGGAAACGAACAGAGATCATTCGTTTTTTAAATTGCATCTAAGTACTGCATTTCAGACTCTTTTGTTGACTATGATGGCTACTCCATTTCTTCTAAGGGATTCCTGCCCACAGTAGTAGATGTAATGGTCATCTGAGTTAAATTCCCCCATTCCAGTCCATCTTAGTTTGCTGATTCCTAAAATGTCACTGTTCACTCTTGCCATCTCCTGTTTGACCACTTCCAATTTGCCTTGATTCATGAACCTAACATTCCAGGTTCCTATGCAATATTGCTCTTTACAGCATCAGATCCTGCTTCTATCACCATTCACATCCACAACTGGTGCTGTTTTTGCTTTGTTGTTTTGCTTATTTTAGGCTCTGTAAGGAATAAAAATCTAAAGAAGATACAGACTTTTCAGGTATCTTACTAGCAAATAGAGGACTCAACATAATGATACAAACTGCCATAGAAAATGGACTTCAATGTTCATAGTGAGAACAAATGAAGTGAGAGATTCTTCACTTTGCAAAGTGAGGTTTTTGCGGCAGATATCATTGCACCTAATGCTCTGACTTAAGACTACATAAACCCACAGCCAGAGCTTCCCAGGTGGCGCTAACAGTAAAGAATCTGCCTGCCAATGCAGGAGACATAAGAGGCGTGGGTTCTATCCCTGGGTCTGGAAGATCCCCAGGAGAAGGGCGTGGCTACCCACTCCAGTATTCTTGCCTGCAGAATCTCATGGACAGAGCAGCCTGGCAGGCTACACTGCACAGGGTCGCAGAGTCCGACAGGACTGAAAGGACTTGGCACGTGTGCAAGCAAACCCACAGACAGATTGTACCCCACAGATTCTAGGGGAACACTTCTAATCTTCCCATGAACAGAGCAGTTCTCCAAATAGATGCCTTCCTTTACATACCTGAACCATCAGTCAGACACCAGCCAGGAGCCCAATAATATTTTCTTTTCCAGCATACTGTGGGGTAAGCTGCACTTTTTTAAGTGTTCCAAAGGATTGAGTCAGAATTCGCTGCCATTTCTGAAAATGGCAAGACACCTGTTCTTTAAAAGTGACTCTGTTTTTGAAACGGAAGCCTCAGGTTTCACTGTAAACTGTCATATGGAGAATTGAAAGCAGGGGACTTATAAAATTCCCCATGCTTTAGAAGAATCAGAAGGAAGTAAAAAAGAATAAAAGACTTCACTGGATAGTTTTGAAGAGCTAGCTTTTAACAGGGCCACTTTGGTTCTGCCTGCCATGCTACCAGGCATCAAGTTTTGTTTTGTTTTGTTTTGTTTTGTTTTCCAGATACTCTCAAATTCTCTCATTCTAAACACACAAATGCTTATATTTTTAACGGGAGTGGATCTTTCAGACATTAGCTGAATTATTTTATGCTATAGCCTCTCTCTAAAAATCTCTCAGAAATGTCAAAAACATTGAAAAAGCTTTATGGATCAAAAAAATCCCTTGATTTCCACCTCTACTAAATCAAAGCTACTTAAGGTCTCTAATCTTGTCTTCTTATCAGCAGACATTAACCAAGAGTTGTTAAGTGGTGCTCTGGGAATGCTGCAGTGAAGATCAAATGACCCCTCAGGGCTCATCAGCAAGTTGCTCTTTGAAGTTGTTCTCTGGGACTGATGTTTCTCTGACAGATTGGAGTGGATCACTGTTTTCACAGGTCATGTTCTTCTGCCATTTCAAAGACTTGGGACAATAAAATCCCAAACCACTGGCTCTGTTTTTAATTTGAACTTTATTAGCCTTTTACTAAAGTAAGTCATGTTAATTATAGAAAAAGTTAGAAAAATAAGCAAAGATGTAATGTGCGTGTGCTCAGTCATATCCTACTCTTTGCAACTCCATGGACTATATAGCCTGCCAGGCTCCTCTGCTCATGGAATTTTCCAGTCAAGAATCCTGGAGTGGAGTGTCATTTCCTACACCAGGGAGTCTTTGCAACCCAGGGTTCAAACCCATGTCTCTTGAGTCTTCCACAGTGGATTTCTTTACCACTGTGCCACCTGAGAAGCCGTTTTAAATATTTATAATTCCAACTCACCAGAGCAGTTATTGTTAACTCATGGGTATATATAGCTCCAGACCTTTCTGTACACCAGAAAAAATTATAACACTATGTCTATTGTTTTGAATCACAATGTTCTAGACAACTTTGACTGAACAAATATAATTGAACAGCAGCCTCTTTTCAAATGGCTGCACAGTATTCTACTGCATCAATATACATGTATAAATGTAACAAATTGCCACGATTTTTACAAGTGCAGATGGATATGTTATTTTCTTATTACAAACAACATTTCAAGGAATATATCTGGTACTAAGTATTTATACATCTCTTTAGTTATTTCCTTAAGAAAATCTATATTTTGAAACACTGAATCTTTCTGTGCTTTTTCTTATTTCTTTAAAACAGACAGAGTCATAGAGTCTTTAAAAGTTATTTGGCATATTTGAATAGAGCTATGTTTCATAATTAATGATTTATTTGTGATTTTTAACCCATATGCTTTCAAAAAGTCATTTAAATTTGTTACAAGCAAATTTACATACATGAACCAGAAAAAGTATTAAAGGTGAAAGAGAGATGAGAAACACACTGAGAAAGAAGAGAGTTAATTTTAATATTGTTACAGCCAAGGTAAAAAGAAAACATTACAAGTGAGGAAATTCTCTTTGTCTAATAGAAAGAAATGCATCAATTCAAGAGAGTTAAACTTTTTATCTGACAACAGGGATAAAAACATGTTTTCCAGGGTCTTTGTATAAAGAAAGAAATTTTTCATCCAACGTTTCTTATTCATAAAGTCAAGGACATGCTGTTAAATTTATTTCAGGAAAAACACTTTTATAGAAAAAGCTAATCTAGTCCAAATAGATAGCTTTTGATTTAACTTGCTACCAGGGTAGAACCTAAAGGAACTTACTTAATGGTGTCATATATGGCTTCTTTGCATCATCTCTCATTTTAATCAGAAATTTGCAAGAGCTTAATAGCTGGGGACCCCAGAACTGCCTGACAGCTAGATAAACATTTATCTCAAATTTCTGAATTTGTTTGAGAGCTTACGTAACCACCAACTTGAGACCCACAAGGCAAGATGTTGATAATTGAACCTGGAAATATTTAAGGGCAGCTATATTGTCAATGCAGAGAAGGCAATGGCACCCTACTCCAGTACTCTTGCCTGGAAAATCCCATGGACGGAGGAGCCTCGTGGGCTGCAGTCCATGGGGTCACTAAGAGTCGGACACGACTGAGCGACTTCACTTTCACTTTTCACTTTCATGCATTGGAGAAGGAAATGGCAACTCACTCCAGTGTTCTTGCCTAGAGAATCCTAGGGACGGGGGAGCCTGGTGAGCTGCTGTCTATGGGGTCACACAGAGTCGGACATGACTGAGGTGACTTAGCATATTGTCAATGAGCTGTCAATTGACCAAAGAGGAATTTCAAGATAGTTTGGGTAGAAAGAAGGTTGCCAACTCAGAAGTCACTAAATGTGTAATGGGGCCAGGCACGAGCAGTGGCAAACTAGAGATGTTTACCTAAACACATGCACATTCAGAAATACCAAGTGTGGCAGCCTGGCTCCCGGTGATTTTGGGGCTGCGGGCAGCTAGTTGGGACCCCTGCTGACAATGAACAATTTGGAGCAGCAGTACTTCCTGTTGCGCCAACCAAAAAGAAGTTCACTACAAAATGTACAGCCAAGTTGCTGGATAAAAGTATTCCAAGTATCAGTATATGAATACTGGACTTCATCAGCTAAGAAAACCTATTTTAGTTCTTTTATCAGTAGTAGACATCAGGAAGAAGAGCTCCTTCTAGTCCATGAGGGTACCACCATATCATCTGCACAGAGGTTTGTCTGCTTTTCTATTTGCTATAACAAAAAGATATGCATTCAATTAATCTAAATAACAATAATCAGACCATTGGTTTGTGTTAATAAGAAGAGAGGATAGAACATAGCTTTCTTGCATCTCTATTTGAAATGAATCAGAACACCATCTTATCCCTTTCGGTTTTGGAGAGAGTAGCATGAAGAATTCTTAAGCCCTGGAAAGATCCCTCTACTCTCTTGGCTTCCTTCATTCCTTAGTTTAACCATTTTTCAGTATATAAACAGTCAAACTGTAAGACACAATTTAAGGAACAAAATAAATTTGGGAGAGATGTGATAACTTTTAACCTTACTCTAAGGTCAAAGCAAATATTTCTGGAAAATAACCCATGGGGTAATCATCTCTGACTAAAGATTTTCTATGGCTGTTTCCAGGCATTCCACTCTTTCCACACTTTAGTTAGCAAATGAGTCATTAAACATGTGACTTCTTTTTAAAACTGTAAATATTTCCTTTAAAATAGATTAAAATAAGCCCTAGTCAAGTTAGTATACATTGATGCCTCTACATTATCCTTTTAAAAATAAATTCATAAGAGAAGAAAAACATCTATCGACAAAAAACTTTCCTTATCATTCCTTTGCCTCTATCCCAGTTTATTTCAAGAATCTAGACCAGTGTTGTTTAATGCTTTAGTTACTAGCCACATGATACCATCTATATTTAAGTTTAAATCAATTGAAATTAAAAGTTCATCTCCTTAGTTCTATGAGCCATATATCAGAATGTCAGAAATATAGTACACATTTGTGTACTGTATACCATGCTGCATGGCATAAATTTAGAACATTTTCATCACAGAAAGTTTTGGATATCCATGGCCTGGATAACCTAAGATTCACTGATACCTGTTCATAAAAAAAAAAAATTACATTGAAACTTGCTGGGGGAAACAATTTGCTTATAAGTATACCTGCAAACTGGAGCATCTCAATTTGTTAGAATTGAATTACAAAATGTTATTTTTTTTTCAGCTATGCTCACCAGCAACCTTGAATTTCTAACTTAACAGTGTCTTAATTCCATAATCATCTTCAGTTATTAAAGTGATCTTTTTCCAGTAATTAGGACTTGATGCTATTCATTTTCTTAAAACTTAAATCTCAGACTTGACTCATAACCCTTGCCCCTCTTTTTCTCCCGCCACTTCACACAGGCTTTTAGTCTTTGAAGCAGAAGGGGTATGGTTTGTCCTTGACATACTTCCTTCCTTCCTTCTTATGGATATTTACTACTCTGATTTGAAAACAAATTGGAAATGGGAGTGAGGGTGACAACATTTTCATGTGATTATCTCCACGGTACTGGAGAAAAAAGGGTCCCTACTGGACTTCTAGTTTGGGCTGATTCCACCTCAGGGTGGTGGCCTCTCTCTAAGTGATGTACATGTGAAGTTTCCCACTGGACCCCTCTGTGTCTGAAATGCTCAGTCTCCAAATGCCCTGCTAAGGGGCAACTTATCTTCTTCAATGTCACCATGACATGACTTCAAATATCAGGAAACATGGTTTTAAGCATCTCTCTCTTCTCCCAAAATGGGGGAAGAGAACTAAAAAGAGAAGTGTTGGAGAGGAAAAACCTTTGCTTTACACACTTATGTTCAGTTCCTGGGGGCCTGCAAATTAATCTAACAAAAGATAGATTTAATAGGATAAAAGACATAATTTTTATTAATATTTTTGTGCAAAGGAGTTCAGAGAAAAGAAGTGAAAATCAAAGAAGTGGTTAGACTTGGGGTTGGGTAGTATATATCCTTTTAGCAAAGGAAAGAAGGCTTGGGTTTCTAGGGACAATAAATTATAGGAAAGTGACTAGGAAATATAGGGGGAACTAATGGAAGATAAGAGATATTTTAGTAAGATTTAGTAAGTTTATGCAGACTCATCTTGGTGTCAACTTCCCATCTTCAGTGATGAGTTGTTTTCTTCTGGTGTGGTGGGAAAGAAAATTTATACCCTTTTTCAAAAGGAAATTTAGGCAGATAAGGAGAGAAGGGAGAATTCTCCCTGCATCTGTTGATTCTCAATTGCCTTCAACTCAAAAGAATCTTTATGCCAATGCAGTTTATTTTGGGCAGCATATTCTGATCCCCTTCAGTTTCCACATATTTGATTTTGAAAAAAATGACTTTACCTACTGTGTTGCTTTGCCCATATTTCACACTCTGAATGAATCCGTTCTCACGGTGCACCAGAATGTGTTTTTTCTATGTTCTGCTTATAGGCAGATGCAGGAAGGACAGAGATCTCCTCCAGTGTTTGCTTTTTCTCCATTGCCTTTGGCTCAAAATAGTCCTTATGCCAATGTGGTAGGCTTCCAGGTGGCATATTCTAGTGTCTTTCAAAAGCACTCATACTTTTAGCAACAGAATAAGTCTGCAGATTCTGCAACTAAGTAAATATCCAGAGGAATAAACAAGATGTTAGTCCCCCTTTTTTTAAGACACCCCAATCTTCATAGGATTTTACTGAAGGTGACTCACTTGGCTCTGTGGATGGAAAAGCACCACTGTCTCTTCCTGCAAGGGCAGGGAGGGAGGAACCTCCAGTCATAAACTGTGAATGTCCTGCCTTCCTCAAATTCCCAGACAATGTGAGGGAATGCAAGTGGGGAGGGTGGATGTGGAAAAGAGATGGTAACTAGTGGTGGCATTCAGGACAAAGGCCACTTAGCAAGTCCTGGCAGCTCATAAGAGCTTAGGAGTACTCAGTGCCTTGTGTCCTCAGCTTTGGGTTTCAGCCACAATTCTGAGGCATCAAGAAAGTCAAACTCTACACCCTCTTAACATAGGCAATAGATATTAACATCAGCCTTAAATTTATGCCTTAAACTTTCCATCCAGCCATAATAAAGAATGTTCTTTATTTGGAGACATGTTCCAGGACACTTTCCAAGTCCCAATAAGTGAAATCATTTGTCTTTTGATACTTAATATTTATAGTTTCAAATTGCTGTTTGCAACCAACCCTAAGGGTGGAAGAATCTAATTGATCTGAATAGAGAAACAGTGTAACCAATCAGTTTTCTCACAGTGAGAGGCCAGGAGCTGGATGGAGCAAGCCAGCTGAAACTGACACTCTCAGTTCACAGGCAATGCAGACCCTGCTGCAAATCTGCCAGGGGAACCTGAAAATTGCCTCTGAATAATAAAGATATGCATACCTGAATGAATCATGCTAATACAATGGTTACAAGCATGGGCTTGAGGTCAAAGGCCTGAGCTGATAGTTAATCTCATGTTAACTCTGAACCTGAACCAGCTGCAGAACTTTCTGAGCCTCTTTGACACCCTGAAATCATGGGTAGCTGTGAAGCCTTCTACTATGGTATATTACACAAATGTAACACACAATAGTATATTGTACAAATTGCATGGCTTGTATTACACTTAACCAGTTGTTACTAAATTTCACAATCCATTCTAAGAGAATCAGAATCCATGAATTATTTTAAAGGCTTTAGAAGGAAGAGGAGGAGAAAATGGAAGAGGAGGAGGGGAAGTGAAGGAGATGACTTTTAAGAAAATATTTGATGGACTAATTGCAATCAGTGATTTTGCTGTTTGCCACTCACACTGCCCATCCTCTGGATGGCATTATTCTCTGTTGCTGAATTGGGCTTTGTAATATCACTCTTTTGTTCAGGTACCACATCATTTTTGGTGCAGTATTTCCTTTTTTAAACTTATATTACTGTGTGACATTTACCCAGATTGATTTGTCCATAGGAGTTACTGAGATCAATTACTTTTTGAAATGCATATGTCTTTTTATGTAAATCAGAAAGTCACAAAGATTCAGGTCACAAAATTAGACATAAGAACAAATTTAATATAACCAGGCCTCCATATTCACAGGTTCCTCATCCACAGATTTCACCAATCAGAGAACAAAAGTATTTCAAAACATTTTTTAAATTCCGGAAAGTTCTAAAAAGTAAGACTTGAACTTGGCAAATGTGCTGGCAACTATTTACATAACATTTGCATTGTATTTACAACTATTTGCATAGCATTTACATTGTATTAGGGATTATAAGTAATCTAGAGATGTTTTAAAGTATTTGGGAGGATGTGCAGAAAGTGAAAGTAGCTCAGTCGCAAACAACTCTTTGTGACCCCATGGACTATACAATTCATAGAATTCTCTAGGCCAGAATACTGGAGTGGGTAGCCTTTCCCTTCTCCAGGGGATCTTCCCAACCCAAGGATAGAACCCAGGTCACCCACATTGCAGGCAGATTCTTTACCAGCTGAGCCATTAGTTTTGGGGAGGCTGTGCAGAGGTTATGTGCAAATACAACAGCACTTCATGTACTGGACTTGAGCATCAGTGTATTTTGGTGTCTGAGTGGGAGCTGTCCTGGAACAATCCACACCCCCCATGCAACCTATGGACACTGAACGATGACTGTACTAAGAAAAGTCTCCAGTATCTGTTTTTATGTCCAACACACTATTTGTAGCAGCACTAGAATAAATGTTTTTCTGATCACTGAAAAAATCAGAAAGGTATCACCTTTTTAAAAATTAAGTAAAACAAATTTATTTTTCAAATTCTTTTAACACTTTAACAAAATTCTTTGAACCAAATTAAGGTTAGTTTATATGAGAAGACAGTGGTTGAAAAATAAAATAGGCACTGCTATGGACTGATGTGTGTGTTTATTCAATTGCTCAGTTGTATTTTTGCACTTCCATGGACTGTAGCCACCAGGCTCCTCTGTCCATGGGATTTCCAGGCAAGAATACTGGAGTGGAATGCCATTTCCTGCTCCAGGGGATCTTCCTGATTCAGGGAACGAATTGGAGTCACTTGCATCTTCTGCATTGGCAGGCAGATTCTTTACCACTGTGCCACCAGGGAAGCCCAGACTGACTTATATCTCCACCAAAATGTGTATGTTGAAACCATGATACCCAATGAAATATTATTTAGCAATGGGACTTCTTGGAAGATAATTAGGCTGAGATAAGGTCATGAGAATGCAGCCTTCATGGTGGAGTTAGTACCCTCATAAGAAGGATACACGAAGGCACTGTCTCTCAGTCCCCACCACGTGAGGACATAGGGAAAGCGGCCGACTGCAAGCCAGGAAGCGTCTTCTCCAGAAACCGATCATGCTGGCACCCTGCTCTCAGATATCCCAGCCTCCAGAGCTGTGAGAAATAAATGTCTGTTGCTTAAGTCACCCAGTTCAGTTCAGTTCAGTCACTCAGTTGTGTCTGACTCTTAGCGACCCCATGAATCTCAGCATGCCAGGCCTCCCAGTCCATCACCAACTCCCGGAGTTCACTCAGATTCACATTCATCAAGTCGGTGATGCCATCCAGCCATCTCATCCTCTGTCATCCCCTTCTCCTCCTGCCCCCAATCTCTCCCAGCATCAGAGTCTTTTCCAATCAGTCAACTCTTCACATCAGGTGGCCAAAGTACTGGAGTTTCAGCTTTAGCATCATTCCTTCCATAGAAGTCCCAGGGCTGATCTCCTTCAGAATGGACTGGTTGGATCTCCTTGCAGTCCAAGGGACTCTCAAGAGTCTTCTCCAACACCACAGTTCAAAAGCATCAATTCTTTGGCACTCAGCTTCTTCACAGTCCAACTCTCACATCCATACATGACCACTGGAAAAACCATAGCCTTGACTAGACAAACCTTTGTTGGCAAAGTAATGTCTCTGCTTTTGAATATGCTATCTAGGTTGGTCATAACTTTCCTTCCAAGGAGTAAGCATCTTTTAATTTCATGGCTGCAATCACCATCTGCAATGATTTTGGAGCCCCCCAAAACAAAGTCTGACACTGTTTCCACTGTTTCCCAATCTATTTCTCATGAAGTGATGGGACCAGATGCCATGATGTTAGTTTTCTGAATGTTGAGCTTTAAGCCAACTTTTTCACTCTCCTCTTTCACTTTCATCAAGAGGCTTTTTAATTCCTCTTCACTTTCTGCCATAAGGGTGGTGTCATCTGCATATCTGAGGTTATTGATATTTCTCTCAATCTGTAACAAAATACTGTTACAGCAGCCCCAGCTGACTATGTTGGCATTCCACATACTTTTATTATCAATAAAAGCTTTTTATTATGTTGAAATAAATGTGTGTATTATTACAGAAAAAAGATATCAATGTATTATTTTGAGTGGAATCCATGGACGTTTAGAAATATGGCATAAGAGGGGAAAGGAATATCATTCTAGAATAATTTATGAAGAGCTAAGTAAAAAGAAATGGTCATGTTCTGTTGGCTCCCTCGCCAAGGGTCATGTGAGTTTCATGTCCACCAGCGAAATATCCTGGACCTGAGCACACAGCAAGAGGGCAGATGGATCCTCAGCTGCGGCGATTCATTCAGAATCCACTTGCCGTGCTGTGCTGTGCTAAGCTGCTTCAGTCGTGTCCCACTCTGTGCAACCCTATGGACCATAACCTGTCAGACTCCTCTGCCCATGGGATTCTCCAGACAAGAGTACTGGAGTGAGTTGCTGTGCCTTCCTTCAGGGGATCTTCCTGACCCAGGGATCAAACCTGTCTCTCATGTTTCCTGCACTGGCAGGCAGGTTCTTTCCCAGTCACCTGGGAAGCCCACCTACTGTACTGGCTGACAAATTCAGCCCAAATATAAGAGGTTTACATCTTCCTCGCTGCTGTGAAAGACTGAAATAAAAATGCAATGCCAGTGCCAACACACTATTAGTGAATAAGAGTAATTGGCTTCTCAATCAGAATAAGGAAGATTCATGCTGAGTCACTTACTGAGGACCTTGGGTTAGTGCCTTACCGTCTCTGGAGTTCAGTTTCCTCATCTGTAAAGATGAAAAGGATAATCATAGAGCCTACACTACTGAGTTCTGAGGATGCAAGGTAAGTCCCTGGCTTACAGCCAACTCCGCAAGGATGTTTAATGTCCTGACCTAGCTGAATATTGAATTCAGTTCATAAACTAACATTCATCCAATAACCTAAGCATAGACTCCAAAGACTCTGGAAAGCTTTAACAAATCTTTTGTTGTTGTTGTTGTTCAGATGGTACTGAAAACTCAGTAGATCTTTTACCAGCAAAAAACAAACAAAAAAATCCTGTCCATGGAAACACTAAGCTCCATGACATCAAAAGATATGGAAATTTTTTGTGGCACATATCTATTGATCCACAATTTTCGATGAGAACTGAAGAAATGTTGAAAAAAATGTTAATCGCTCATATGTGATTCATTTCATCAGAACACAGATAGAACTGAAAACAACTATATTTTAATTTTGGTATGTTTTACAAAATTATGCAGAGCTTCCCAATGGTCAAGAATCCATTTTCCTTATAGACAAAGTAATTTTTTTCTTAATTCAGGGAAATAAGCTTTATTTTTTTAATGTATTTGTTTTTATTTATTTCGGCTATGCTGAGTCTTTGTTGCTGCATGGGCTTTTCTCTAGTTTTGGAGAGTGGGGGCTACTCTCTAGTTGGGGTGTGCAAGCTTCTCATTGCAGTGACTTCTCTTGTTGCAGAGCACAGTCTCCAGGGTACTCAGGCTTCAGTAGTTGTGGTTCCCGGGCCGGGAACACAGGTTCAATAGTTGTGGCGTACAGACTTGGTTGTTTCATGGCATGTGGGAGCCTCCCAAAACAGGGATCAAACCTGTGTCTTCTGCATTGGCAGGCAAATTCTCTACCACTGAGCCACCAGGGAAGTCCCAAGCAAATAAGCTTTGATTTACAAAATATTTGATTGTTCTTTCATGGTTTCCATTTTAGGTTCCAAGCACATTGCTTTTTTATTCAATGTGAGAATTTCTGCCTTTTATGTGAGTGTTCAGACTGTGCAAATTGTACCTTCTGAATCTTCAGGGTGTCTTTCTTCCCCTTGACCTCAGGTAATTTCCTTACATACAAGACTGGTCTATAGACAGGGGAAGGCTCTAGGGGACCCTCTGAAGTTCTTTGAAGTTCTCTGAAGCTCCCTTCTCTCAGGTACTTGGCCCTATAAATATTTTAATTGAGATATAACTGTCATATAACACAGTGTGATTTCAAGATGTACATATTGATTTAATACATTTATATATTGCTACATGATGACCACTGTAGTTTTATTTTATGCCTCAGCTACATCATGTAATTATCATTGCTTTTTACAGTAAGAAAAATTAAGATACAGTCTCTTAAAAACTTAGAAGTATGTAACACAGTGTTGTTGATTATAATCACTATGCTGTGTATGAACTCTCCAGAGCTTATTCATCTTCTAGTCACAAGTCTGTATTCTTTAACCAAAATCTCCAATTTTTCCCCCCAACCCCAGTTCCTGGTAACCACCATACTACTCTCTGTTTCTACTAGTTCAGCGTTTTTAGATTCCACCTGTGAGTGACACTCTGCAGTATTTGTCTTTCTCTGACTTCCCTCACTGTGCACAACACCCTATAAATATTCATGCCTCAGCTTTCCAGTCACCTCCATCTCCTCAACTCAGGGTACAGTGAACTCCACCTGGGTGGCCCCTCCCTCTGCCACAGCGTGAAAACTCTCTCTGGTAGTGAACTGGGGCAGCTGAGAGCTTATCTCACATATTTCTCCCCTCTTGGGGATTCCTGTCCTTTGTTACTTGATGCCTCACATCCTGATCAACCAGTGTTTCATGTATTATGTCCAATTTTCATCATTCAGGCAAGAACCTAAATCAAGTTCCCTGTTACTACAAAAGGCTTCTCACCTTGAACTCTGAAAATTAAAATGAGCACCTGTAATGGGAGAGCTTTGTTTGTCCTCTCCCTGTTGATCAACCTGGAACCCATGATTGCCTTCAGCTAATCCTGTGATGCTTTCCAACACCACGAATGCCAGTCTCACTCCTACTGCGGCTGGATGGTGGTGGCCTAGGAATCTTCCTCATTGCAACCAGAACACTCTGGGGCAGTCTGCAAGGCACCAGAAGGAGGAGATACCAGGGCAAGCCCAGTGTGCCTCATTTAAAACCCCTTGACCTTGGCAGTTGATTTGACTATCATCTTCTCAATGTACTTTAAAATTTTCTTATTTTATATTGGAGTACAGCTTATTAACTAAGCTGTGTTAGTTTCAGGTTACAGAAAAGTTATTCAGTTATACATATACATGTTGTTTGGTCACTAAGTCATGTCTGACTCTTTGCAACCCCATGGAGGCAGCACACCAGGCTTCCCTGTCCTTCACTATCTCCCAGAGTTTGCTCAAACTCATATCCATGGAGTTGATGGTGCCATCCTATCATCTCAGCCTCATAGCCCTCTTCTTCTGCTTTCAATCTTTCCAGCTTCAGGGTCTTTTCCAGTGAGTCAGCTCTTTACATCAGGTGGCCAAAGTGTTGGAGCTTCAGCTTCAGCTTCAGCTCCAGCCCTTCCAATGAATATTCAGGGTTGAGTTCCTTTAGGATTGACTGGTTTGATCTCCTCGCAGTCCAAGGGAATCTAGTGCAGGTAGATTCTTTGTCATCTGAGCCGCCAGGGAAGCCCAACACATACGTATATCTATTCTTTTTTCCCTGGGTGGCTCAGCTGGTAAAGAATCCACCCACAATGTAGGAGACCCCAGTTCCATTCCTGGGTCAGGAAGATCCCCTAGATCTTGGGTTGCATGGCAACCCACTCCAGTATTCTTGCCTAGAGAATCTCCATGAAGAGAGGAGCCTGGTGGGCTATAGTCCAAGGGGTCACAAGGAGTGGGACATGACTGAGCAACTAAGCACAGCAGCACATTCTTTTTTCAAATTCTCTTCCCATTTAGGTTATTGCAGAATATTGAGCAGAGTTCCCTGTGCTATACAGTAGATCCTTGTATTTTTATTTAAACTCAATGCTATCCATTCCCTTTACACATTGTTTATAAACTATTTTACAGAAAAAAACACGTGCACTTCAGCTTCTAATGGTGTCTTCCTTCTCCACCCAAGGCTTTACCCTATTATTTACAGCCCAGAAATAATGCAACCCCAGGTCCCTATGTCCCCCAGATGCCACCCATCACCACCCACATCCAGTTGGTTTCCCAAGGGGCCTCTGTGCACAGCTGAGGGGAAGTCAAGCTGCATCTCCACACCCCCAACAATGTCTCTTGGCCCTGCAGCCACAGGTGAAGCAACTCAAACTAGTTGCATCTTGGGTGATCTGTCTGGGGAAGATGGATGTGTGTGTGTGTGTGTTAGTCACTCAGTTGTGTTTCACTCATTGCAACCTCATATACTGTAGCCCACCAGTCTCCTCTGTCCATGGGATTATCCACCCAAGAAAACTGGAGTGGGTTGCCATGCTCTCGTCCAGCAGATCTTCCTGACCCAGGAATCAAACCAGGATCTCCTGCATTTCAGGTGAATTCTTTACTGTCTGAGCCACCAGGGAAGCCCAGGGAAGATGCCTGAACATCCAAGACAGGTCTGGAGCTTGAACCCCAGGCTCTGAAGAATCTGAGGGGGGAAGTAGTGAAGCAGGGCACAGAGGGAAGAAAGAGGAACTCCTGGTGGCAAGTGCCCTGACCCTATGAGAGGGGCAGCACCCAGGGCTCTAAGGCCAGTAAACTTCTCATTAAGTAAGGGTCTCTAAAAGTAACTATTTAAATGCTTCTGGTAAGAAACCTTGTTCTCTGTATCTAATGTAAATTACTTGGGGGAAAATAGACTCATAAACTTAGTGGGGGCAAATAATTTTTATCTAAAAACCCAAAGACTCCAGCAGAAAAATCATCCCCACACTGGTCAAGTCCGTTTCTGGCAGACAGTGACTAAAATAGCAAGGATTTGTCTGGGGAGCAGATTGCAAGAATGAAAATGAAATAAAGTGTGCTTCTTCACAAACAAAGCATTGGCCATCATGCTAACCAGCGTTTGCTTATGAGCTGTGGTTCTATTTGTCTGCAGTGAACAAACACTAGCAAATTTCATTCCCATGATGGACTTGGACCCACAGCGGATGTCCTCACGTAGATGTGAATCCTACTGGGAGATCTTCATTCAACTGGAAACCATCAGAGGAAGAAAAACTCTCTGCCAAAGGCTCCCTCCAACCCATGTCACCTCAAGCACTTGGCCAGACTTCACCAGCATCTAAGTTTATCATGTGAAAATAAAAGGAATTCTTCTGGATAAAAATGTGACTGTGCCCTGCCAAAACAATTCATCACTAGTTTGTTGACACACATTTACAGCTAACTGAAAGGCAGTTTATTATTTCTTTGGGCAAGTGGAGTTTCTTATTATGGTGAAACAATCCAAAACAGTGTTTATAAGCTAACAAGGTATTTTTATTGCCTTGGATCAAGAATAAAATTAAGAGATTTGCTTTTTGTTTCTTCTATTACTTTCTTTAAATGAAATTCACAGAACAAACAGAAAGCCTAGCTTCATTAACCCATGACAGAGGAAAAGTGTCATATCTGAAAAGAACTTGGGAAACTTTTCAAAATTTCACACGATTTTTGCAATGTATTACAGTGACAGTAAAAGACAGAAACTAGGTTTGATTTAAAGTCACATGGCAGCAATACAAACTGATATTTTACACAGAAAATGTACTTCCTATCTTCAGAAGAAGAAATAGAGGGATGGCAGGAACTTTCAAAGGGGAAAATGATTGGAAATTATCTTTAAACTCCAGGCAGACATGCACATTGCTGTGTCTGACAGTAATGCTAGCTGAAATATAAATGAATCTCATCAGAAAATAGGAGAAGGCAATGGCACCCCACTCCAGTACTCTTGCCTGGAGAATCCCATGGACGGAGAAGCCTGGTAGGCTGCAGTCCATGGGGTCGCTAAGAGTCGGACACGACTGAGCGGCTTCACTTTCACTTTTCACTTTCATGCATTGGAGAAGGAAATGGCAACCCACTCCAGTGTTCTTGCCTGGAGAATCCCAGGGACGGGGGAGCCCGGTGGGCTTCCATCTATGGGGTCGCACAGAGTCGGACACGACTGAAGCGACTTAGCAGCAGCAGCAGCAGCAGCAGCAGAAAATTGGTAAAGTGATTAGAATAAAATAGTTAAACCATTATGTCTTTGGCTTGTCAGGACACTTGAACTTCTGAGACTCAAAAAGATAGAGGACTGAAAAGGGACTAAGAGTTACAGACCAGGCCTATCTGTTCAGAGTTAAGACCGCAAAGGAGATGGTTCTAAAGGGAAATGATTATGTGAAAAGAATCAGGTCTACACTTAGAAGAATCAGGTCTACACTTTTAAGGACTGAGGTTTGCTTTAAAAGGTCTCAAGTGCCAAGGTTTATGCTGAATGAGACAAAATGCACCATGTCCCTAAAATTACAGAACACAACACAGTGGGCACCCTTCCCGTGGTGTCAGCACCTGATTTACCCACAACTGCCCATCTGGAAGATAAAGCACATCAAGGAGGTATCTCACCTGCAAATGTCACCCCACACACACATCCGGACACCCAAGAGACGTCCCTTCACAAACAGAACACACTTCTGCTCCAGGAAAAGGCTACCCAAGCAACCTTGAGAGAGTACATGGCTGCAAAACAAAAGTCTTTTGTCAATTCACAGCTCTTTCCAGTCAACTCTGGTTAATAATTATCCTCTAGATATTTATCCTTCTTTCAGAGTAATCAAGAATAGCAGCCAAAATGCATGGATATCAAGGGGAAAGGGGGTGGGGTGGGAGGAGGAGAGACTGGGGTTGACACATATACACTACTGATTGTTGTTTGGTCGCTAAGTTGTGCTGACTCTTTGCCATCCCATGGACTGCAGCCCACCAGGCTCCTCTGTCTGTGGGATTCTCCCGGCAAGAATACTGGAGTGGGTTGCCATCTCCTTCTCCAGGGGATCTTCCTGACCCAGGTATCAAACCCGCAACTCCTACATTAGCAAGTGGATTCTTTATCACTGAGCCACCAGGAAAGGCCCACTATTGATACTATGCATAAAATAAACAACTAATGAGAACCTACTAGTATAGGGAACCGTACTCAATGCTCTGTGGTGACCTGAACGGGAGGGAAATACAAAAGAGAGGAGATATATGTAGAGTTGACTCATTTTGCTATGCAGAAGCTAATACAGCATCGTAAATCAACTATATTACAATAAAAATTAATTAACAAAGAATAGTGGCCACTATATATGAAACATAATCTTGATTTAAAATGCTTTATTACTAAAAACACTAACCATCATCTGAGCCTTCAGTGTGTCATAATATTTGCAGTAATAACATCAAAGATCACGGATCACAGATCACCATGACAAATACAATAAAAATGGAAAAGTTTGAAGTTGTGTAGGAATTACCAAAACTTGACACAGAGACAAGAAGGGAGCAAATACTGTTGGAAAAGTGGAGCTGATGGATTTTTTGATGCAGGATTGCCGCAGACCTTCAGTCTGTAAAACACACAGTATCTGCAAAGTGCAATAAAGTGAAGCACAATAAAGCTAGGTATGTCTATAATTGCTTCCATAATATTTCCATTTGTTATAATATATTCCTCAAAACACTCCTTTAAAGGCAAGTATTAATCTTCTCATTTTTCTGATGAGAAAACAAGTTTAGAGAGATTAATTGATCTTGCTCAGGGCAAAACTGAGTGAGATTAGTAGACAATTGAAAGGATATTTGAACTCAAGTCTTGTGTCTGAAAGATGCCTCATTATTGCATTACTTTATTCTGACTCTCCGGTGGGACAACCCAGAGGGATGGTATGGGGAGGGAGGAGGGAGGAGGGTTCAGGATGGGGAACACATGTATACCTGTGGTGGATTCATTTTGATATTTGGCAAAACTAATACAATTTTGTAAAGTCTAAAAATAAAATAAAATTTAAAATAAAAAAAAAGAAATCACTATGATGAACTTTTAATATACAATCTTCTGTTAGAAAGCATTGGTAACAGGGATCTAAATGCTCCTTCCCAGGAGAGGGTGGCCAGTCTCCAAACTGGACGGCTGCTGCCGATGTCCTGTAGAGTGAGGTGTGGATGGTTCATACCAGCTCGTGCCTGGTATGAGGTTTATATCTTTTCTGCCAGGCTGAGCTAGATTTGATGTTGATAATAGGGTGTGGCAAGAGGCAGCCGTTCATGGGCATCCTCAAATTGGATTTCAGAGAGCTGGTAAGCCTCAAGTGGTTAAGACAGGAAGATGAGAAGAAGCCCTTTGTTCCATCTCCTACCACTCATGTGCTCTCCTGACTCTTGTAAGGACCCTAGGGACTGCATCAGGCCGGCCTGGATAATTCAGGACACTCTCACCTCCAGAGCTGCAGTGTTTATCTCACCTACAAAGTCCTTTTGCCGGTATAAGGTGACAGTCTCAGATTCCAGGGATTAAGACGCGGACACGGAATGGGGAGATGATTCCCCCTACCATGGGGAACAGCCGAGCACACTTCTAATTCAGGCACCAGAACCCAAGGAGAACACCACATCCGCTCTCGCAAATGGGTTAGGACAAGCAGACCATGCCCCCGTCATTCAGTGCTCATCCCCACACAGCTTGTCCTGACTTCCTAACCTAACCCTGCACATCGGTGTGTAAGGCAGACTGTGTGTGTAAAAGCAGGTGTGGCAAACAGGAAAGGCAATCTTGATTGAGCTCCTACTGTGTGCCACGGACTGTTTGGGCACAAAGGATGCAGCAGCGATGGGGACAAAACCCCTGCCCTCCTGGAGCGCTGGTTCTAGCAGGAGAACCGTGTTCCAGGATCGCTTTTACTACCACCAGCCATGCATGCCTTGACTGAGATTCACATATTCTGTATGTCTCCAAGGTAAAGATGTGGAAAGTATTAACATTCATGACTTCCAAGATGACTGCCTGAGATAGGACTGCTAGCTCAAAAATGTTAACACTTATTGTAAAAAATAAAAAATAAACATATCTTAGAGGTGAATTTTTAAATACCCTGGTCAAGGGTAGAAAAGAATATTTAGAAACTTGAAAAAATCCTGTAGACAATTACTACTTGGCGGCAGATGACAGTCCCAAAGAGTGAGACACAACTTAGCACTAAACAACAGAGTAAGTGAAGTGAGGGATAAACTGGGAGTTTGTGATTAACATATATGCACTACTATATATAAATAGATAAGCAACAAGGACCTCCTGTATAGCACAGAGAACTATATTGAATATCTTGTAGTAACGTATAGTGGAATAGAATCTGAAGAAGAATCTATCTATACTTATGTATATATAACTGAATCACTTTGCTGTATACCTGAAACATTGTAAATCAACTATATGCCAATAAAAACAGTTGATTAATGAACTAAATTATGAAGAAGGGAAGCTGTTACCTCTTTTAGTTTCAACTTTATAACTCAGTTTCAGTTCAGTTCAGTTCAGTCGCTCAGTCGTGTCCGACTCTTTGTGACCCCATGAATCGCAGCACGCCAGGCCTCCCTGTCTATCACCAACTTCCAGAGTTCACTCAGATTCACGTCCATCGAGTCAGTGATGCCATCCAGCCATCTCATCCTCTGTCGTCCCCTTCTCCTCTTGCCCCCAATCCCTCCCAGCATCAGAGTCTTTTCCAATGAGTCAACTCTTCGCATGAGGTGGCCAAAGTACTGGGGTTTCAGCTTCAGCGTCATTCCCTCCAAAGAAATCCCAGGGCTGATCTCTTTCAGAATGGACTGGTTGGATCTCCTTGCAGTCCAACGGACTCTCAAGAGTCTTCTCCAACACCACAGTTCAAAACCATCAATTCTTCAGTGCTCAGCTTTCTTTATAGTCCAACTCTCACATCCATTCATAACTACTGGAAACACCATAGCTTTGACTATATGGAACTTTGTTGGCAAAGTAATATCTCTGCTTTTTAATATGCTATCTAGGTTGGTCATAACTTTTCTTCCAAGGAGCAAGCTTCTTTAATTTCAGGCCTGCAGTCAACATCTGCAATGATTTCGGAGCCCCAAAGGAATAGTCTGTCACTATTCCCATTGTTTCCCCATCTATTTGCCTTGAAGTGATGGGACCAGATGCCATGATCTTAGTTTTCTGAATGTTGAGTTTTAGCCAACTTTTTCACTCTTCTCTTTCACTTTCATCAAGAGGCTCTTTAAAGTTCTTCACTTTCTGCCATAAATTTGGTGTCATCTGCATATCTGAGGTTATTATATTTCTTCTTGCAATCTTGATTCCAGCTTGTGCTTCATCCACTCCAGCATTTCTCATGATGTACTCTGCATAGAAGTTAAATAAGCAGGGTGACAATATACAGCCTTGACATACTCCTTTCCCAATTTTGAACCAGTCCGTTGTTCCATGTCTGGTTTTAACTGTTGCTTCTTGACCTGCATATAGGTTTCATAGGAGGTAGGTAAGGTGGTCTGGTATTCCCATCTTCTTAAGGATTTTCCACAGTTTGTTGTGATCCACACAGTCAAAGTCTTTAGTGTAATCAATGAAGCAGAAGTAGATGTTTTTCTAGAATTCTCTTGCTTTTTCCATGATCCAATCAACGTTGGCAATTTGATCTCTGGTTCCTCTGCCTTTTCTAAATCCAGCTTGAACATCTGGAAGTTCACGGTTCACGTACTGTTGAAGCCTGGTTTGGAGAATTTTGAGCATTACTTTGCTAGCATGTGAGAAGAGTGCAATTGTGTGGTAGTCTGAACATTCTTTGGTATTGCCTTTCTTTGGGATTGGAATGAAAACTGATCTTTTCCAGTCCTATGGCCACTGCTGAGTGTTCCAAATTTTCTGGCACATAACCTGTGTCTACTGTGCATCAATTCTTATTTGGTCTCCATTCCTGTCTTAACATCCCCTAAATCTTCCAAAGGGGTGCTTCTCAAACCTGAGTGCATATAAAATCATCTGGGAGGACTTCCCAGGCAATACAGTGATGAGGGCTCTGCTTCCACTGCAGGGGGCACAGGTTGATCCCTGTTGGGGGGACAAAGATCCCACATGCCATGAGGCAGGACCACAAATAACATAGAACAGAATAGAATAAAACCGAATAGAATAGAATTTTTTAAAAAGTCATCTGGCAATCTTTCTAAAAGTCACAGTCTAGCTCAGTAGGTGGTAGATATGGCCTGAAGGACTGCATGACTGACCTGCTGTGTCTTTACACAATGAGATTTAACCCTCAGAAGGGAACATGCCAGGTTGGCAGTTTCTAAACTGTGTACCATTGAACTGTTGCCTCTGCAGAAGAACCTGATGCCGCAGGTTGGTGAGGGAAGGGCAGTTTCATGCCAGCATTATTCTAGGCTGCTCCACTTTTATCTGTTTTCTTTTTGTTTCATTGTCGCTGCTGCTGTTATTGTTAAAGAGCTTTTTTATTGCTTATTTTATATATTAGAACGTTGTGTAAAATGTCATGTACAGAAACATATGCATTAATTCCTTGATGTAACAACAACAAAGCCCAAAAATCAGTTGAGTTTGAATGCTCATGAGCTTAATTGCAAAATTATTTTGGCATTGTTTTTGAAGAAGGAAAATTAAATACCCCACTCTGCATTATCTACATCACATTATAAAAACAATCTTGGAATGACACATTGAGAGCATAGGATAGACACTTTATTAGTGATCTTTGCCTATTAGGTAATACCAGATTTTCCTCAAATATGTTTAGTAGATTAACTGACTCCTTACCATATCTTTGGGCTAATCACTAAACTAAGAGATATTATTTCTATATCTACAGTCAATACAATTAAGCAAATATTCATTGAATGCTAAGTAGGATACAAGAGGGTTAAGTCATATTTTCTGTCTTCAAAGTGATTTGCTTTCTATTAGGAAGAATAAAATGACTTACCATAAAAAAGAAGGAAAGGATAACAAAAAAACAAGTGTGCAGAATGCAAAAGAGAAATGGGATGACCATCTGGGATGGTCTACTTGGGATGACCAGGAAGACTTCAGGAAGGAATCAGTATTGGAAGTGAATCTTCAAAGGTTGGCTAGGATTTCTCCTGTCACAAATGGGGAGAGAAAGAGTTTCTGGGGAAAGAAATAGACTGAGGAAAGGAAGTTAGAGAAATAGAGGTATATAGAGGGCAAGATGTATGAGACAGGATTCAAATAGGGCAGGAGAGTTGCAGTGAATGTTAGGGAATCTGGATTTGCAGTAGGAATTGGGTCTCACATAGTTGTAAGAGGAACCTGGAATTGAGGACCAGTAGGAGGTTGTGGAGTGGTCAGTCTGAAAACCAGGCACATCAGCAGCAAACTGGTCAGGATGGGAGTTCCTAGGATGGGGAGCTCCCAAGAGAAGAACCACTGGGAAGGAACACAGTGGAGGCATGATTTCCATCCTGTGGAATTTATTTTTAATTAGCTCCCAAAGGCATCATTACCAGTGACATGAGAGTGATGCTGTGCAAACTTGGGTTGAAAAGCCTGAGACAATCCCAAACTATTCAACCCAGCCTGGGAAAACGTCCCTTGGCAGGGTGTCTTAATCCGTTCATCCTTGAAATGTCTTTATTTAAGAAGAGAGAACTCCCAGGGGAAGCCTGTTGTGCTGGTGTTTTAGAGAGGGGTTAGGGTATGCTGGGAATGGCTACTCCAATATTCTTAGCTGGAGAATTCAATGGACAGAGGAGCCTGGTGGGCTACAGTCCTTGCAGTGGCAAAGAGTCAGACACAATTGAATGATTGACACTTTCACTCTGGTGTACTGAGACATGCTCCCCCAAGCCTACAGGGCTGTGCGCTGGTAGAGAGCTCCTAGGTCCCTGTTGCCTCCACTCACAAGCATCTCTGGGAGTGGACCTAAGAGGGAACCTAGCAGAGTGAGGACTGGACCAGCAGCCTTTCCAGTGCAAGCAGCAAGCAGGAGGAATTACAGTCAGTCATTGCTATGTCCCTACCGTGCAGTGAATCAGTGCTGGATGCTCCAGCACCTGGGTGTCTCCTTCAGCCATCGACTGTCACATCATTGCTGCCCATGATGGACAAGGGGCCTACAGAACCACTGAATTCATGTCCCAGATGCCCCTGGAGCATAGCAGGCAGCCCTAAGTGTCCTAGCAGGGATGGGAGTGGGGATGAGAGGCAGACAAAATTCTTGGCAGGAACCACCTAGGCAGTGGCTTTCAGCTTTTGCTTTTCACACATTTGTAATTTTTCTGTGGGTTTGCTGCTAATTTGCTGCTTTTTTGATTCAAACTAGCTTCAGGTAATGTCCTTAAAGATGCACCCACATTCTGAAAATTAGAGCCTCAATGTTACTTTGAAATTCTGATACAGAACAGTTCAAGTAGATTCAAAATCCATTAACAGTAAAAACAATCTTAAAGTTACATCTCTGAGGAGAAAAAAGGAAGATCTACTTGAAATACAATTTCAGCTGTTACAAATTCTTTACTGGAATAGTTGAAAAAATGGCTTCAATATTTTAAGTCTTATATCTACATGAACAAAATTTTCCTTTGATGGTGACCATCAAGGATGTGAAGAGATTACCATCCTAAAGTATCAATCAGGAATTAAATATAACCATTGAAAGCAAGTAACTTAATGTTCAAATGTTATACTCATGAAATCAAGTACAAGTTTCTCCTCAAAAAGACATTTTGAAACTTTAAGTGCATTCATTATTTAATATCCATGAAGAATATAGTTATATAAAATAAGCGTAATGGATCTTTTCACTCAACATGATATAATTTGCCCCCAGATCTCCTCCTGTTTACTCCAATGTAATGTACATTATAATTTTGGAGTGTTATATGTATTCCATGATGTTAAAAATTAGATGGTCATCCTTAAAAGGCTTAAAACAGAACTACTATCTGATCCAGCAATCCCACGCCTAGGCATATATCCAGAGAAAACCATATTCTGAAAAGATGCTTGCAGCCCTGTATTCACAGCAGCACATTCACAATAGCCAGTACCTGGAGGAAACCTAAATGTCCATTGACAGAGGAGTGGATAAAGAAGATATAGTGTATATACACAATGGAATATTACCCAGTAATTGAAAAAAGAATGGAATAATGTCATTTGTAGCAACATGGATGTACCTAGAGATTATCATACTAAGGGAAGTAAGTCAGACAAAGACAAATACCATATCACTTATATGTGGAATCTAAAAAAAAGTGACACAATGAATTTACTTACAAAAAAAGTTGGACTCACAGACATGGAAAACAAACTTATGGTTACCAAAGGGAAAAGGTAGGACGGATAAATTAGGAGCTTGGAATTAACACGTGCACACTACTATGTATAAAATAGATAACCAACAAGGACCTACTGTATAGCACAGGGAGCTGTACTCAACATTCTGTAATAACTTATATGCAAAAAGAGCTTGGAAAAGAATAGATACATGTGTATGTATAACCAACTCACTTTGAAACTAACACAACATTGTAAATCAACTATACTCCAATATAAAACTAAAATTTTTTAATTAAAATTTCAAATTGTAATAAAAGACTATTCTTAAGAGTAAAGGTTAGGACATTTTCAGGGCCAGAGAGACACAAATGAATCCTGCTTCTCTAATTCTGCATAGCCCAATATTTTACCCCAACAGGCTGACAACATTAGAAAAGATATTGACCAACGAGACTCCTGGATGAGGACTCCTGTGCAATTACACATCTGATCCAAGTTCATCCAATACAAATGGTGGTGAGGAGTAGCTAATAATTCATTCTCTCAGTATATCAGTCTTCCTCTGAAGATCTATTACCTTCATTTCCTTAATTTTTTAAATTGGAGTATAGTTGATTTACAATGTTGTATTGCTTTCAGGTGTACAACAAAGTGATTCATATGTATATATATATTTATATAGATATTGATATATATGATGTATATATATTCTTTTTCAGATTCTTTTCCATTACACATTTATTACAAGATACTGAATATGGTTCCCTGTGATACACACTAGGAAGTTTATTTATTTTATATACAGTAATATATATATGTTAAACCTAAGCTCCTAATTTATCTTTCCTCCTCTCTCTCCCCCATCTCCTCTTTGGTAACCATAAGATTGTTTTCCTTGTCTGTGAGTCTATTTCTGTTTTTAAATAAGTTTATTTGTATCATTTTTTAGATCCCACATAAAAGTGATATCATAATGATATTTGCCTTTCTCTCCCTGACTGACTTCATTTCACTTAGTATGCTAATCTCTAAGTCCATCCATGTTGTTGCAAATGGCATTATTCCATTCTTTTTTATGGCTGAGTACTAGTCAATCATATATATGTACCATATCTTCTTTATCTATTTATCTGTTGATGGACATTTGGGTTGTTTCCATGTCTTGGTTATTGCAAATAATACTTTTATAAACTTTGGGATACATGTACCTTTTTGAATTCGAGTTTTCATCACTTCTGGGTATACGCCTAGAAATGGGATTGCTGGGTCATATGGTAGCTCTATTTTTAGTTTTTAAGGAAACTATACTGTTTTAACAGTGGCTGTACCAATTTACATTTCTACTGACAGAGAAAAACAGATACTGTATCTTAACGCATATATATGGCATCTAGAAAAACAGTAGTGGTGAACCTATTTGCAGGGCAGGAATAGACATGCAGATGTAGAGAACGGACTTGTGGACACAGCAGGAGGAGAGGGTGGGATGAATCAAGCAGCATTGAAATATATCCATTACCATATGTAAAGCAGACAGCTAGTGGGAAGTTGTCCTATTAACACAGGGAACTCAGCCTGGTGCTCTGTGATGACCTAGGGGGTGGGATTGGGGGCGGGGGTGGGAGGGAGGTTCAAGAGGGAGGAGATACATGCATACTTATGGATAATTCATGCTGTTGTATGGCAGAAATCAATACAACATTGTAAAGCAATTATCCTCCAATTAAAAATAAAATAGAAAAAATTGCAGATTCGAAACTGCTCTTTAAGAAGCTCCACTGGCTGGAACAATACACAGCGCAGTAGAAAGGGGAGGGGCTAAGGGAGGAAGGAGATGTGGTGTGTCCTTCCACAATCCGAGGAATAGAGTGATGGCGTAGCATCAGAGGAGGGTAGGCATGGGAGGCAGAAAATCGGTTCTTGAGGCACTCTGCAGACAGCATCGTCACAGCTTGTGTGTAAGGGATTAAAAAAAGTTGGACAATGTCAAATATGACTAAAAGCTAGATTCATGAGAGGATGGTAAAATAGAATTAAGGAAGAAAAAAGAAGAGCTGGTTTCAGGAGGAGAATGATGTTTTTGAATCCAGACATGTTGAATTCAGGTGGCAGAGGGAAACACCACAGAATACAGAATTCATCCAGAATATAAAGTATTCTTCAGAAAATGAGCAAAACACGCTCAAATATACAGCAGCATTTTCAAACAGAAGGAAGAACAAGTTGAATTATTAGTAAGTAACTCAGACAATAATAATTCAGGTAAAGGTTTTGAGATTCAAAAAATGTGTTCTGTGTTTTGTGCTCTTCCTCTGGACAGGCTTGTAAACGGTTTTCACTCCCCGGACTGTACCTGTGGCCTGTGACTACCTCACAAAGGCAACATGCAAAGGCACTGAGAAAGTTGTTGGCCTGTGATATGTTTAAAATGCTTTTTCATATCTAAAACCTTTTCCATTTCTAGTATTTCCTTAAAATGGAAAGACATATGCATATATGAGCTACAAAATAAAATGGTATCATAATAAAAAAATGAAATAATGCCATCTGCACAATATAGATGAAACTAGAGATTATCATACTGAACCAAGTAAGTCAGAAAGAGAAAGACAAATACCAGATGATATTATTTATACGTGAAATCTAAAATATGACACAAAGGAACCTATGTATGAAACAGAAACAGACTCACAAACTAGAGAACAGACGGGTGCTTGCCAAGAGGGAGGGGTGCAGGGGAGGGAAGGATTAGGATTTTAGGAGTAGCAGAAGCAAACTATTATATAGAGGATGAATAAACAACAAGGTCCTACCATACAGCACAGGGAACTATATTCAATATCCCATGATAAATCATTGAAAAATATGAAAAAGAATGTATATATATATATATATATGTTTAACTGAGTCACTTTACTGTACATCAGTAATTAACATTGTAAATCAGCTATACTTCAATTTAAAAAAGAGTTTACCTTTTAAATATAGCAAGTAGTCAGAATAATAATATTAGCTCTGAGCAAATAACACAGCACTATGAAGAAGAGAATGTGCCTCTCTCAAACGTCACCTCCATGAACTGAGAAGTAATCAAACAGTATGTTAGCTTCCTTATTACAGACCAGTGTGAAAATAATTCACCATCCTGATGAAGATCAGTCATTGGGAAAACGGTAAAATAAAACCTTAAGCAATTATGCAAAATCTCCTGACTGCACTGCAGACATAATAACTAAATGTGAATAAAAGTCCAGCCTTACTGAAGTGTGAAGTATGAAGAAGAATCTCGCTGGTGTGTTTACAATGGCACTGAAGGAAACATCCTTCAACACGTACCCTTGACCGGACAGATGAGTCCAGGAGGCACAATATGATGATCCCTGTCAAAGCCTTTCTCTCTAGGGGTTTATACTGTCCCAGAGAAAAAATGAGTGCAAATTTCTCATGAATTGCAGATACAGTACATAGTCTATGAGACATAAAAGAAGCAAGCAATACTTCATTGTTGAGTTGAAATTGTAGACTGATGAGTACAATCTTCTTTTTCAGGTATTGGACTATTCAGAAGGATAACTGTGCTTTCTTTGGGAAAAAAATATGGAACAAGACAAAAAAAAATACCCGTTAGGACAGTATAATAGTTTTTCCACTTTTCAGTAACTCTAAAAGTAGGTCATAGAGTTCTGGAGAAATGAAAGAGAAGACTGATAACTAATAAATTTGATCTCTTTTGTATGTTCCATGATTTGACATCAGAAAAAATACACCAATAATGTATAAAAGTTTTTTGCAGTTTTATATTTAGTAGAAAACTGTGGGGTGATTTTTGTGTTTACTTATAATTTACATGTAATATATTGCACAGATTTTAAGTTTTTGAGTTTTAATAAACATATGCATCTGTATAACTGAAATATATACATATAACTGTGTGTGAAAGGGCCCCACACATAGTTGAATGCTCTGCTGTTACTGCTGTCTTGAAATTATTACTAATTTCATCTTTGAACTTGTGTTTCATAAATCGAGTCTGATTAGAAGATACGGGAAGACATGCATCTGTGGTTCCTTGCTGCCCCATTGGCATATGGCCTTTGCAAAGCCCCACAAGGACAAAGTTCCAGGGGACAAATGATTAAGTGGGAGTTCAATTCAGCAAGAAGTGTGAGGGAATCATGTTACCTCTAGGAGAGAAGAAATGTGGGCACCACAGTCTCAGAGGCCACAATTCCCACATCAATCAGAACTTGCTTCTTGGGACCTCCCTGGTGGTCCAGTGCTTAAGAATTTGCCTTGCAATGAGGGGATGCAGCTTCAATCTCTAGTCAGGGAACTAAAATCCCATATGTTACAGAGAACATAACTAGAGAGAGTGCATGCTGCACCACAACTAGAGAATCTATGCGCTGCAAGGAAAAATCCCACATGCTGCAGTTAAGACCCAACACAGTCAAATAAATAAATAAACATCTTTTTTTAAAAAAAGAACTTGCTTCCAACACAGGAAGAAGAAACAATAATGTAGGAAACACCAATGACCAAGGAAGGAGATGTCATACCTTTTCCTAGTTTCATGACTTCCTGCATTGACCAACCACTTAGGTTTCCAGTGATGCTGTAAAAGGAAACAGGAGAGAGGGGTACCTTATTCATCAGTAAGTGAAATGTACAGAGCATTAGTAAAATGTTCATGAGTCAAGAAGTGAAATTAAAATGGTTAAATTATTTTTGTGCACCATTTCCACTGTTTGCATAAGAACACAAGACATATGCATATATGAGCTACAAAATACAAATGGTATCATTTCAGTTATTCTGCATACAAGATAAATGTTCTATTTGCATTTAAAACTGGCACTGTGCAATGTAAAGATGAATAATAAATTTGAATATTGAATGCTAAATTTTAATTTAGCCATTTTAATTGTTAATTTTTCTTTACTTTGAACCACATTAAATAACAAAAGTGCCATGATAGTTTAAATGACCATGGCAGAAAGAAAAAGCTCTACATCTTAGTACCTTCCAGGGTACTTTTTCCTGCTCTTTGTACAATGTCTCCGCACTTTTGTTTTGCACAGGGCTATTGAAATTACGTGGCCAGCCCTGCTGCCCCATAAACAGAATTCATAATATTATTTCTTGAGTGTCTTTTTAGTTCAATATAGGTTTTTATGAGATACATACATGTTGTATGTATAGCAGCAGTTTATGTCCTCCTGTTGTTGGAGAGCATTCCATTGGATGACCATTACATTCCCTGTATATATGGACATGAGTATTATTTCAAGTTCAGAGCTAGTAAGAATAAAACTGCTGTGAGCATGCTTGTATAAATCTTTTCATGGATATATGTTTCACTTCTCATAGACAAATACCTAGGAGTAGAACTGCTGGGTCATTAAATATACATATACACAAATACACATGTGAATATGACAGGTACGACAAAGGATTTTTTAAAGGAGTACAAAGGTTATTTACCCTCACACCTTTACTATTCTGATTTTTTTTATGTTTTTATTGAAGGATAATTGCTTTACAGAATTTTGTTATTTTCTGTCAAACCATTCTGATTTTTAAAACATTGACATTTTCCCTTGTTTGCCTCACATTGCTTCTTTCGAGGAGTAAAACATCTGTTACAGCTAATTTTCTACCCACAGCTAGGTTCCCAATAATCCCAGATGTAACATGAAACCAAAGTTGGATCATGCCATTTCAAACATATTTTATGCAAGTACATATCCAAAAACTATAAACTATGTATACCTTTTGTAAATATGATAGAATTTATGTAGGAATGGTATCACACCCAACATATTATTCTGTAGCTTGCTTTTCTTCACCTAACATTATTGAGACTCAGCCATTTTGATTACTTTATATTTCATCTTTCCCTTTAACTAACCCTTTCATTGTTTGCAGTTACCATGAGGTTTTGATGCTGCAGTCTATATAGATACATGATTGTTTTACATTGCTAGTCTCTTAATTTCAAAAACATTTCAAATATCCTGTATTTGTACACTCCTCATGATTGCTGGTCTTTTGCTTTTTTTTTTTAGTTTGCTTGGCTCTGCAGGCTCTTCATGGCAGTGCACAGACTTTCCCTCTAGTTGTGGCAAAAGGTCTTCCCTAGCTGCAGAGCATGGGCTCCAGAGCACACGAGCTTAGTAGTTGCAGCGCATGGCTTAGTTGCCCCATGGCATGTGGAATCTTAGTTTCCTGACCAGGGATCAAAACCATATCCCCGGCACTGGAAAGCAGATTCTTAGCCACTGGACCACCAGGAATGTCCCACAATTGCTGGTTTTGGTATCATATTTGTGTGTGGATGTATTTACATTCTACCTTCACTGGATATTTACCTTTACCAGTAAGACTTCCCATTTTGTAATGTTCTTGTTTCTAATTGTGGACTTTTCTTTTTTGCCTAGAAAAGTTCTTTTAGCATTTATTGTACACCCAGTTTGGTGGCGCTGAATTCTTTTAGCTTTTGCATGTCTGTAAAGTTTTTTATTTTTCTGCCAAGTCTGAATGAAAGCCTTGCTATGCAGAGTATTCTTGATTGTAATTTGTTTTTGTTTTTTTTTTTTCCTTTCCTCACCTCAAGTATATTGTGCCATTCCCTTCTGGCCTTCAGAGTTTCTGCTGAAAAATCAGTTAATAACCTTATGGGGATTCCCTTGCATATTATTTGTTGCTTTTCCCTTGTCACTTTTACTATGCTCTAGCTTTAATTTTTGTCATTTTGATTACCAGCTGTCACAGTGTGTTCCTCTGTGGGTTAATCCTGCCTGGGATTCTCTACATTTCCTGGACTTGGGTGACTGTTTCCTTTTCCATGTTAGGTTAAGTTTTCAGCTATCATGTTTTCAAATATCTTCTCAGGCCCTGTCTCTCCCTCTTCTCCTTCTGGAACCCCTATGATGCAAATGTTGGTGCATTTAATGCTGTCCCAGATGTCTCTGAGACTGTCTTCATTTCCTTTCATTCTTTTTTTCTGTTCCATAGCAGTGATTTCCACCACTCTGTATTGTCTGCTCACTTTATTCTTCAAAAGCAGTTGTTCTGTAACTGATTCAATTTGGTGTATTTTTCATATTGTATTCTTCAACTCTGTTTGATTGTTCTTTATGTTTTCTAACTTAAAAAATAAAACTTCTTATACATTTTTGTTTGCACATCCATTTTTCCCCCCAAGTTTTTGGATCAAATTTACAATCATTACTATGAACTCTTTCTCAGGTTGGTATTGTTGTTCAGTACTAAGTCATGTTTGACTCTTTGCAGCCCCATGGACTGCAGCATGCCAGGCTTCCCTGTCCTTCACTATCTCCGGGAATTTGCTCAAACTCGTATCCATTGAGTCAGTGATTCCATCCAACCATCTCATCCTCTGTTATCTCCTTCTTCTCTTGCCTTTAATTTTTCTCAGCATCAGGGCCTTTTCTGATGAGTTGGCTCTTTGCATCAGGTGGCTAAAGTACTGGAGCTTCAGCTTTAGCATCAGTCCTTCCAATGAATATTCAGGGTTGATTTCTCTTAGGATTGACTAGTTTGATCTTCTTGCAGTTCAAGGGACTCTTAAGAGTCTTCTCCAGTGCCACAGTTCAAAAGAATCAATTCTTCAGAACTCAGCTTTTTTATGGTCCAACTTTCACATCCATACATGACTACTGCAAAACCATCGCACTGACTCCATGAACTTTTGTTAGCAAAATGATGTCTCTGCTTTTTAATGCACTGTCTAGGCTGGCAATAGCTTTCCTTTCAAGGAGCAAGAGTCTTTTAATTTCATGGCTGCAGTCACCATCCACAGTAATTTTGTAACCCAAGAAAATAAAATCTGTCTCTGTTTCCACTTTTTCCCCCCATCTATTTGCCATGAAGTGATAAGACCAGATTCCATCATGTTAGTTTTATGAATGTTGTGTTTTAAACTAGCTTTTTCACTCTCCTCTTTCACCACCATCAAGAAGCTCTTTTCTCAGGTATTTTGGCTGTCTCCATTTGACTTAATTGTTCTTCTGGGATTTTATCTTGTTCCTTTACCTGGAACATATTTTTATGCCATCTCACTTTGTTTAAATTTCTATTTGTATTTTGATGTACATAGTAGTTATGCTTACTGAAGGCCTGAAACCTAATCATAGGAGTCCTGAAAATACCTTTTCCCCTCACATCTTACCAACAAATTACTTAAAGTTTATTTGCAGCAGTTCATTTTACCCAGTAAATCATGTTTGGGTAAGAAGAAAAAAATTACAAGAGACACTAAAAAGCAAAAAAAAAAAAAAAAAGTCAGTTTGAAAAGACAGAGCAAGTATCAGAACCAGAGTGAGATATGGCAGGAATGTTGTAGTTATCAACCCAGGGAATTTAAGGCAACTGTTATTTATCTGTTAAAGGCTCTAATGGAAAAAGTAGAGAACACATGAGAGATGGAAATTCTAAGAACCAGAAACAAATGCTAGAAACCAACAAGACTGCAGCAGAAGTGGAAAATGCCTTTGATGGGCTTGTAAGTAGACTGAACAATAGACTGGAGAGATGTCTACCAGACATCTTACTGGAAATGGCCAAAGCTGAAAAGAACACAGTGTCTGCTCGCAAACCACAGTGGTTTTAATCTAGAAATCAATAGAAAAAACAGAACTGAGAAATTTCAAAATACATGGAGATTTAACAACACACTTCTTTATAACCCATGGTTGAAAGAATAAATCTCAAGACAAATTTTTAAATATTTTTAACTAAGTGAAAATGAAAGCACAACTTGTCAACAGTTGTGGGATGTAGCAAAAGTAATGTATGAAAGATATTTGTGTCACTTAATGTATGTATTAGGAAGAATATTTAAAATCAATCATCTGAGTGTCTACCTTAGAAAACTAGAAAAAAGTGAGCAATTAAATACGAAGTGCTCAGTCACTCAGTCATGTCCAACTCCTTGTGACCCCATGGACTGTAGCCTGCCAGGCTCCTCTGTCCATGGAGCTTTCCAGGCAAGAATACTGGAGTGGGATGCCATTTCCCTCTCTAGGGGATCTTCCCAATCCAGAGATTGAACTCATGTCTTTGTGTCTCCCGTATTGGCAGGCAGATTCTTTATTATTAGCACCACTTGGGAAGCCCAAAAAGTACATAGAAGAAAAGAAATAACAAAAATTAGAGCAGAATCAATGAAAATTGAAAACATAAAATCAAGAGAGAAAATCAGTAAAACCAAAAAAAGTAAATAGAAGGTATACTGATTGAATAGGAAGATACAAAATGTCTTTGTTCATTTTAGAATATCTAAATCAACAAAATAATTCCTGCAATTAATAAGCTATTATAGCAAAGTTGTAAGATACATGGTTAACATACAAGAGTCAATTATTTTCCTATATATTGACAATGAACAAGTGGAATTTGAAATTAGAAACATAACACCATTTAATTAGCACCCCAAAGATGAAACATGTCACTATAAATCTAACAAAATATGTTCAAGGTCTATATGACAAAATTTATAAAACTGAGGAATGAAATCAGTTTTCATTTCTGAAGAAAGAGAACTAAATCTATGGAGATGTATATCATGTTCATACATAGAAGGGTGTAATATTGTTAAAATGTCTGCTCTTCCCAACTTATTCTATACATATAATGCAATTTCAATCAAAATGCCAGCAAGTTATTTTATGGACACAGACAAATTGATTCTAAAGTTTGCGTGAAGAAGCAAAAGACCCAGAATAGCCAAAATAACACTAGAGAAGAACAAAATTAGAGCACTGACACTACCTAACTTCAAGACTTCCTGTATAGCTACGTAATCAAGTCAATGTGGAAGAACCAATTGGTATTGGTGAAAGAACAGACAACAGAGAAATGGAACAGAATGGAGAGGCAATAAATAGACTCACACATGTACAGTTGACTGACTTCTGACAAAGGAACAAATGCAGCAAAGATATTCTCTTCAACAAATGGTCCTGGAATAAATGAACATCAAAATGCAAAGAAATCTAGACACAATATTTTACCCTTCATGAACGTTGAATGCTAACTCAAAATATATCATAGACCTAAATATAAAATACAGAACTATAAAAGTCCTAGAACAAAACATAGGAGAAGACTTAGTTTACCCAATACAACACCAAAGCCATAATCTATGAAATAACTGATAACCTGGTTTTCATTAAAATTTAATCAAAATAAGATCCTCTTTGACCCACCTCCTATAGTAATGAAAATAAAAACAAAAATAAACAAAAGAGACCTAATTAAACTTAAAGGCTTTTGCACAGCAAAAGAAACTATAAACAAGATGAAAAGACAACCCTACAAATGGGAGAAAATAATTCCAAATGAAACAACTGACTAAGGATTAATCTCCAAAATATTCAACAGCTCATGAAACCAAATATCAGAAAAACAAACAACCCAATCAAAAAATGGACTGAAGACCTAAACAGATACTTCTCCAAAGAAGACATACAAATGTCCAACAAACACATGAAAAGATATTCAACATCTCTCATTATCAGAGAAATGCAAATCAAAACTACCATGAGGTATCACATCACACCAGTCAGAATGGCCATTATCAAAAAAATTTATGAATAATAAATAGTGGCTGGAGAGGATGTGGAGAAAAGGGAATCCTCTTACACTGTTGGGGGGGGTGCATGTGTGTGTGAGTGTAGTCAGTCGTGTCCAACTCTTTGTGACCCCTTGGACTGTAGCCTGCCAAACTCCGTTGTTTATGAGATTTTTCAGGCAAGAATACTGGAGTGAGTTGCCATTTTCCTCCTCCAGGGTGCCTTCCCAACCTAGTGATCTAACTCATGTCCCCTACATTGCAGGAGGATTCATTCCATAATGGGCTCCCCTGGTGGCTCAGATAATAAAGAATCTGCCTGCAATTCAGGAGACCCGGGTTTGATTCCTGGGTAGGGAAGATCCCCTAAAGAAAGGAATGGCTGAAGAATTCCATGGACAGAGGAGACTGGTGGTCCACAGTCCCTGGGGTCGCAAAGAGTCTGATATGACTGAGTGACTAACACTTTCATTTCACTTTCTTTACCCTCTGAGATATCGGGGAAGCCCATATAGAGATTCCTTTAGGAAAACTAGGACTAAAACTACCATCAGTCAGTCAGTCAGTCAGTTTAGTCGCTCAGTCATGTCCGACTCTTTGCGACCCCATGAATCACAGCACGCCAGGCCTCCCTATCCATCACCAACTCCCAGAGTTCACTCAAACTCACATCCATCAAGTCAGTGATGCCATCCAGCCATCTCATCCTCTGTCGTCCCCTTCTCCTCCTGCCCCCAATCCCTCCCAGCATCAGAGTCTTTTCCAATGAGTCAACTCTTCGCATGAGGTGCCCAAAGTACTGGAGTTTCAGCTTCAGCATCATTCCTTCCAAAGAAATCCCAGGGCTGATCTCCTTTAGAATGGACTGGTTGGATCTCCTTGCAGTCCAAGGGACTCTCAAGAGTCTTCTCCAACACCACAGTTCAAAAGTATCAATTCTTCAGTGCTCAGCTTTCTTCACAGTCCAACTCTCACATTCATACATGACCACAGGAAAAGCCATAGCCTTGACTAGACGGACCTTTGTTGGCAAAGTAATGTCTCTGTTTTTGAATATGCTATCTAGGTTGGTCATAACTTTCCTTCCAAGGAGTGTCTTTTAGTTTCATGGCTGCAATCACCATCTGCAATGATTTTGGAGCCCCAAAAAATAAAGTCTGACACTGTTTCCACTGTTTCCCCATCTATTTCCCATGAAGTGATGGGACCGGGTGCCATGATCTTTGTTTTCTGAATGTTGAGCTTTAAGCCAACTTTTTCACTCTCCACTTTCATTTTCATCAAGAGGCTTTTTAGTTCCTCTTCACTTTCTGCCATAAGGGTGGTGTCATCTGCATATCTGAGGTGATTGATATTTCTCCCGGCAATCTTGATTCCAGCTTGTGCTTCTTCCAGCCCAGCGTTTCTCATGATGTACTCTGCATATAAGTTAAGTAAACAGGGTGACAATATACAGCCTTGACGTACTGCTTTTCCTATTTGGAACCAGTCTGTTGTTCCATATAACCCAGTAATCCCCCTATTGGACATATACCCTGTAGCAACCATAATTGAAAATGATACATGTACCCCAATGTTCACTGCAGCACAATTTACAATAGCCAGGACATAGAAGCAACCTAGATGTCCATTGATAGATGAATGGATAAAGAAGTTGTGTTACATATATAGAGTGGAATATAACTCAGCCATGAAAAGGAACAAATTTGAGTCAGCTTAAGTGAAGTGAATGAAACTAGAGCCTGTTATACAGAGTGAAGTAAGTCAGAAAGAAAAAAACAAATATTGTATTAATACATATATATATGGAATTAGAAAATGGTACTGATGGACCCATTTGCAGGGCAGGAATAGAGACACAGATGTAGAGAAGGGACCTGTAGACACAGTAGGGGAAAGAGAGGGTGGGTGGAACTGAGAGAGTAGCATTGACGTATTTTCTCTTTCTTTCTTTAAAGTTGCTCAGTTGTGTCCAACTATTTGCGACCCCATGGACTATACAGTCCATGGAATTCTCCAGGCCAGAATACTGGAATGGGTAGCCTTTCCCTTCTCCAGGGGGCCATCCCAACCCAGGGATTGAACCCAGGTCTCCTGCATTGCAGGCAGATTCTTTACCAGCTGAGCCACCAGGGAAGCCCGGGAATACTGGAGTGGGTAGCTTATCCCTTCTCCTGCAGATCTTCCTGACCCAGGAATTGAACCAGGGTCTCCTGCACTGCAGGTGGACTCTTTACCAACTGAGCTATCAGGGAAACCTGCATTGATATGTATACATTACTAAACATAAAAGAGACAGACAGTGGGAAATGTCTGTATAGCACAGGGAACTCAGCTCAGTGTTCTGTGATGATCTAAAGGGGTGGGATGGAGGTGGGGTGGGAAGGAAGTTCAGGAGGGAGGCAATATATGAATCATTAAAGATGCTTCACATTATTGTATGGCAGACACCAACACAACGTTGTAAGGCAAATATCCTCTAATTAAACATAAACTTCAAATATAAAATAAAATTTTAAACTTCTGCTTTGCAAAAAACAGTATCAAGAGAATTTCAAGACAAGCCACAGGCTGAGAGAAAATACTCTGTAATGACCTAAATGGAAAAAAATTCCAAAAAAAAGAAGATGTATGTAATTTATACATATGATTCACTTTTCTGATTCAGTTCTGATTCACTTTGCTATACAGCAGAAACTAACACAACATTGTAAAACTCCAATAAAAATTAATTTAAAACAAACAAAACAGGGCTTTGCTGCTGCTGCACCTTCCTAAAAATGTGTAGTTTGAGGGCCTGAGTTGGGTATAAGAAAGGATGAAGGTGCACAGAGCCACATGCACCAAAGTCAGGAAGAAGCCTGTGAACAATCACTGCAATGCAGACTTAGGGTTTAATACCCCAAGTCTGTGTTATACAAACACAGTCACAGCAGAACAAGGGTATCATCCCCTTTTTGCAAATGAGGAAACTGAGGTGTAGAAAGATTGAGAAACACCTGAGGTTGACAACCAGTAGTGCAGAAAACATGATTTGAACCTGAACTCTATCACTTTGTTGAACTGCCTTTATCAGATTTCATAAATGGTGTCAAGAGTGAAACCCTCCCCTGTACCAAAGCACACATAAGGGGAACTCAGGAAGTAGCTACTGGTTGATTGAATGATTCAAATTTTTCATATAATGAGGGGATAAACAATATTTCCCATTCTCAGGTACTACAGTAACTCCTGAGAGACTTGAAGGTGGGGGGGGGGTTCACTTTTTTTTTTTTTTAACAAATTTTCCTATTGGCTATTCCTTTTTTTTTTTTTTTCAGCTTTCTTGAGGAATAATTGACAAATACAACCATAAGGTATTTAAAGTGTCCATCATTAGGATTTGATATTCATCCATTGTGAGGGGAAAATTAATACATACATCACTTCACATTATTTCCCTTTTTTGGTGGGAATATGCTTTACTCACTTAGCAAATTTTAATTGTACAATACAGTGTTATCAACTATAGTCATCAGTTTCTACATAATTCCTCAGACATGACTCACCTTATAACTGAAAACTTGTACCCTTTTACCAATCCTTCCCTATTTCCTCCACCTCCCAACCCCTGGCAACCACTTTTCTGCTCTTTGTTTCTTTGATTTGACTCTTTTTTCAGATTCTGCATATTTATGCGACTCCATGCAGTATTTGTCTTTCTCTGTCTTGCTTATTTAATTTAACATAATATCCTCCAGGCTTATCCACTTTGTTATAAATTACATGATTACCTTCCTTCTGAAGGCTGAATTATATTCATATATATACATATATATCAACCACATTGATATATATATATATATATATATATATATATATATATATATATATCACATTCCTTTGATCCATTCATCCATTAAGGGACATTTAGGGTGTTTCCATAATTTAGTTATTGTGACTAATGCTGCAACAAACACAGGAGTACACATAACTCTTCAATTTCCTTTGGATACACGCCCAGAAGTCAAATTAGCTGGATCGTATGATAGTTCTATTTTTAGCCTCCTGAGGAACTTCAATGCTGTTCTCCACAGTGGCTGCATCAATTTCCATTCCCACCAGTAGTGTAGAGGGCTCTGTGTTCACACCCTCATCAGCATTTTTATCCCTTGTCTTTGTGCTAATAGCCCTCCTAACCAGTGTGAGGGCTTCCCTTGTAGCTCAGTTGGTAAAGAATCTGCCTACCATACAGGAGACCTGGGTTCAGTTCCTTGGTCGGGAAGATCCCTTGGAGAAGGAAATAGCAACCCACTCCAGTATTCTTGCCTGGAGAATCCTATGGACAGAGGAACCTGGCAGGCTATAGTCCAAGGGGTTGCAAGAGTCAGACACGACTTAGCAACTAAACCACCACCAAACCACCAACAACAACCAGTGTGAAAAAACATCTCATGGTTGTTTTGTTTTGCATTTCCCTAATAATTAGTGATATTCGGTGCCTTTTCATGTACCTGTTGTTCACTTATAAGCTTTCTTTGGGAAAATGTCTATTCAAGTCCTGAAGGGCCTTATTCATAACAGTTAGGTGAAGACTGCCCCTGGATCAAGTCTGTACGTTCCGAGTTCAGAGAGAGCATTCACTGTGGCCAACAGGTGTACCTGGCTTGGGAAAACAATCTAGTCATATTACTATAGATCCAAGAGCAAAAATCAATGAAGATAGCAGATGTGACGCAGAGCTTAATAATTCTCCTGTTTGTTGGCACTCCAGTTCATTCCACAAACTTAGAGAAATGTATTCTGGTCTAATCTTACAGTAGGTTTTATACCATCTATTCTTTGCACTGTCATTCTTTGATATCAAATGCTCACTTTGCTGTCAGCTGTGGGAGTTACTATTCATCCTCTGAACAATGGAAATGACTTCCAGGAGGCGGGGAATTACCTGTCTTTCTCAAAGCAGCTCACCGCATACCCAGGCATGTTGATCTGAAGGTAAGATCTGCTCCAGTAGCCTGGTGCTACTATATGATGTTCGGAAAAAGACAAAACTGTGGAGGCAGTAAATAGATTAGTGTTGTGGAGATTGGGGAAGGAGTGGTAAATAGGAGAATCACAGAGGACTTTTTATTTGGGGATAAATAGGAGAATCGCAGAGGACTTTTTTTAAATCACAGAGGACTTTTTATTTTGTATTGGAATATAACCAATTAACAATGTTGTGATAATTTCAGGTAGACAGTGAAGGGATTCAGCCATTAACTCCCTCCCATCCAGACCATCACATAACACTGAGCAGACTTCCATGCTATACAGTAGGTCTTGCTGATTATCTGTTTTAAGTATAGAAGTGTGTACATGTCCATTCCAAACTCCCTAGCTATTCCTTCCTCTCATTCTCCCCCCGGTCAACCATAAGTCCATTCTCCAAGTCTGTGAGTCTCTCTTTTTTATAAGCTCATTTGTATCATTTATTTTTAGATTCCACATATGAGGGATGTCATACAATATTTCTCCTTCTCTGTGTGACTTACTTCGCTCAGTACGACACTTTCTAGATCCATCCATGTTGCTGCAAATGGCAGTATTTCATTCTTTTTAATGGCTGAATAATATCCCACTGTATATAGGTACCACATCTTCTTTTTTTTTTTTTTTTTTTAATTTTATTTTATTTTTAAACTTTACATAATTGTATTAGTTTTGCCAAACATCAAAATGAATCCACCACAGGTATACATGTGTTCCCCATCCTGAACCCTCCTCCCTCCTCCCTCCCCATACCATCCCTCTGGGTCGTCCCAGTGCACTAGCCCCAAGCATCCAGTATCGTGCATCGAAGCTGGACTGGCAACTCGTTTCTTACATGATATTTTACATGTTACAATGTCATTCTCCCAAATCTTCCCACCCTCTCCCTCTCCCACAGAGTCCATAAGACTGTTCTATACATCAGTGTCTCTTTTGCTGTCTCGTACACAGGGTTATTGTTACCATCTTTCTAAATTCCATATATATGCGTTAGAATACTGTATTGGTGTTTTTCCTTCTGGCTTACTTCACTCTGTATAATAGGCTCCAGTTTCATCCACCTCATTAGAACTGATTCAAATGTATTCTTTTTAATGGCTGAGTAATACTCCATTGTGTATATGTACCACAGCTTTCTTATCCATTCATCTGCTGATGGACATCTAGGTTGCTTCCATGTCTTGGCTATTATAAACAGTGCTGCGATGAACACTGGGGTACACGTGTCTCTTTCCCTTCTGGTTTCCTCAGTGTGTATGCCCACATCTTCTTTATCCATTCCTCACAGAGGATTTTTAGGGCAATGGGAATACTCTATATGACATTATAATGATAGGTTATACTCTATACATGGACATCACCAGATGGTCAACACCGAAATCAGATTGATTATATTCTTTGCAGCCAAAGATGGAGAAGCTCTATACAGTCAGCAAAAACAAGACCAGGAGCTGACTGTGGCTCAGATCATGAACTCCTTATTGCCAAATTCAGACTGAAATTGAAGATAGTAGGGAAAACCACTAGGCCATTCAGGTATGACCTAAATCAAATCCCTTATGATTATACAGTGGAAGTGAGAAATAAATTTAAGGGCCTAGATCTGATAAATAGAGTGCCTGATGAGCTATGGAATGAGGTTCGTGACGTTGTACACGAGACAGGGATCAAGACCATCCCCATGGAAAAGAAATGCAAAAAAGCAAAATGGCTGTCTGGGGAGGCCTTACAAATAGCTGTGAAAAGAGGAAGAAGTGAAAAGCAAAGGAGAAAAGGAAATATATAAGCATCTGAATGCAGTGTTCCAAAGAACAGCAAGAAGAAATAAGAAAGCCTTCCTCAGCAATCAATGCAAAGAAATAGAGGAAAACCACAGAATGGGAAAGACTAGAGATCTCTTCAAGAAAATTAGAGATACCAAGGAAACATTTCATGCAAAGATGGGCTCGATACAGGACGGAAATGGTATGGGCCTAACAGAAGCAGAAGATATAAGAAGAGATGGCAAGAATACACAGAAGAACTGTACAAAAAAGATTTTCACGACCCAGATAATCACGATGGTATGATCACTGACCTAGAGCCAGACATCCTGGAATGTGAAGTCAAGTGGGCATTAGAAAGCATCACTACGAACAAAGCTAGTGGAGGTGATAGAATTCCAGTTGAGCTATTCCAAATCCTGAAAGATGATGCTGTGAAAGTGCTGTACTCAATATGCCAGCAAATTTGTAAAACTCAGCAGTGGCCACAGGACTGCAAAGGGTCAATTTTCATTCCAATCCCAAAGAAAGGCAATGCCAAAGAATGCTCGAACTACTACACAATTGCACTCATCTCACAGGCTAGTAAAGTAGTGCTTAAAATTCTCCAAGCCAGGCTTCAGCAATATGTGAACCGTGAACTTCCTGATGTTCAAGTTGGTTTTAGAAAAGGCAGAGGAACCAGAGATCAAATTGCCAACATCTGCTGGATCATGGAAAAGCAAAAGAGTTCCAGAAAAACATCTATTTCTGCTTTATTGACTATGCCAAAGCCTTTGACTGTGTGGATCGCAATAAACTGTGGAAAATTCTGAAAGAGATGGGAATACCAGACCACCTGATCTGCCTCTTGAGAAATTTGTATGCAGGTCAGGAAGCAACAGTTAGAACTGGACATGGAACAACAGACTGGTTCCAAATAGGAAAAGGAGTACATCAAGGCTGTATATTGTCACCCTGCTTCTTTAACTTATATGCAGAGTACATCAAGAGAAACGCTGGACTGGAAGAAACACAAGCTGGAATCAAGATTGCTGGGAGAAATATCAATAACCTCAGATATGCAGATGACACCACCCTTTTGGCAGAAAGTGAAGAGGAACTAAAAAGCCTCTTGATGAAAGTGAAAGTGGAGAGTGAAAAAGTTGGCTTAAAGCTCAACATTCAGAAAACGAAGATCATGGCACCTGGGCCCATCACTTCAAGGCAAATAGATGGGGAAACAGTGGAAACAGTGTCAGACTTTATTTTTCTGAGCTCCAAAATCACTGCAGATGGTGATTGCAGCCACGAAATTGAAAGATGCTTACTCCTTGGAAGGAAAGTTATGACCAACCTAGATAGCATATTCAAAAACAGAGACATTACTTTGCCAACAAAGGTTCATCTAGTCAAGGCTATGGTTTTTCCTGTGGTCATGTATGGATGTGAGAGTTGGACCGTGAAGAAGGCTGAGTGCTGAAGAATTGATGCTTTTGAACTGTGGTGTTGGAGAAGACTCTTGAGAGTTCCTTGGACTGCAAGGAGCTCCAACCAGTCCATTCTAAAGGAGATCAGCCCTGGGATTTCTTTGGAAGGAATGATGCTAAAGCTGAAACTCCAGTACTTTGGCCACCTCATGCGAAGAGTTGACTCATTGGAAAAGACTCTGATGCTGGGAGGGATTGGGGGCAAGAGGAGAAGGGGACGACAGAGGATGAGATGGCTGGATGGCATCACTGACTCGATGGACGTGAGTCTGAGTTAACTCCGGGAGTTGGTGATGGACAGAGAGGCCTGGCGTGCTGCGATTCATGGGGTCGCAAAAAGTCAGACACGACTGAGCGATTGATCTGATCTGATACATGTCATTGCACATTTGTCCCAAACCATAGATGGTAAAGAGTCGAACACTACCAAAGTGACTTAGGATGAATGGATAGATTGTATAACACCAAGAATGAACCCTATGGTATACTATGCATTCTGTGTGGTAACGATATGTCAGTGTAGATTCCATTGTAACAAACGTCCCATCTGGCGAGGGATGTTGATAATGGTGGAGACTGTGCATATGTGAGGGTCAAGGGTATATGAGAAATTTCTGTACCTTCCTCTCTTAATTTTGCTGTGAGTCTAAAACTGCTCTACAAGTAAAGTTTTAAAAGATTTTTTTAATTTAATTTTATTTTTTAACTTTACCATATTGTATTGGTTTTGCCTTATATCAGCATGAATCAGCCACAGGTATACACGTGTTCCCCATCTTGAACCCTCCTCCCTCCTCCGTCCCTGTACCATCCTTCTGGGTCGTCCCAGTGCACCAGCCCCAAGCATCCAGTATCGTGCATCGAACCTGGACTGGCGACTCGTTTCATATATGATATTATACATGTTTCAGTGCTATTCTCCCAAATCTTCCCACCCTCTCCCTCTCCCACAGAGTCCGTAAGACTGTTCTATACATCAGTGTCTCTTTTGCTGTCTCGTATACAGGGTTATTGTTACCATCTTTCTAAATTCCATATATATGCATTAGTATACTGTATTGGTGTTTTTCTTTCTGGCTTACTTCACTCTGTATAATAGGCTCCAGTTTCATCCACCTCATTAGAACTGATTCAAATGTATTCTTTTTAATGGCTGAGTAATACTCCATCATGTATATGTACCACAGCTTTCTTATCCATTCATCTGCTGATGGACATCTAGGTTGCCTCCATGTCCTGGCTATTACAAACAGTGCTGCGATGAACATTGGGGTACACGTGTCTCTTTTATTTCTGGTTTCCTCAGTGTGTATGCCCAGCAGTGGGGTTGCTGGGTCGTATGGCAGTTCCATTTCCAGTTTTTTAAGGAATCTCCACACTGTTCTCCATAGTGGCTGTACTAGTTTGCATTCCCACCAACAGTGTAAGAGGGTTCCCTTTTCTCCACACCCTCTCCAGCATTTATTGCTTGTAGACTTTTGGATCACAGCCATTCTGACTGGCATGAAATGGTACCTCATTGTGGTTTTGATTTGCATTTCTCTGATAATGAGTGATGTTGAGCATCTTTTCATGTGTTTGTTAGCCATCTGTATGTCTTCTTTGGCGGAATGTCTATTTAGTTCTTTGGCCCATTTTTTGATTGGGTCATTTATTTTTCTGGAATTGAGCTGTCGGAGTTGCTTGTATATTTTTGAGATTAGTAGTTTATCAGTTGCTTCATTTGCTATTATTTTCTCCCATTCTGAAGGCTGTCTTTTCACCTTGCTTATAGTTTCCTTTGTTGTGCAGAAGCTTTTAAGTTTAATTAGGTCCCATTTTTTTATTTTTGCTTTTATTTCCAATACTCTGGGAGGTGGGTCATAGAGGATCCTGCTGTGATGTATGTTGGAGAGTGTTTTGCCTATGTTCTCCTCTAAGGAGTTTTATAGTTTCTGGTCTTACATTTAGATCTTTAATCCATTTTGAGTTTATTTTTGTGTATGGTGTTAGAAAGTGTTCTAGTTTCATTCTTTTACAAGTGGTTGACCAGTTTTCCCAGCACCACTTGTTAAAGAGATTGTCTTTAATCCATTGTATATTCTTGCCTCCTTTGTCAAAGATTCTTAAAATAGCCAAGTGTCCTAATTCCTCCAGCCCCTTCATTCTCTCTCCATCTCTTTTCTGTTTAAAAACAACATAAATTTAGAGTAAAAAGAAGGAGAAAAAGTACATATAGAGTCATTCAATTATAGGCCAGATATTAGTTCATTTTGTTTTTAAGCACATATATGCTGTATTTTCAAAAAAAATAAATTTGTCTTACCTTTGGCCTCATATCAAAAAATTATACTTCAGATGTAGTGTATAAAATTCTGAAAAGTCATATCCATGTGTTCAAATTAACTTTGGAGGATTTGAGTGTTTAGATTTTTGTTTCCAAGTTTTAAATATCACTTTGGTCATTAGAAATAGCGTTAACTTTTTTTACTTACTCGATCACTGGTTTGTTATAAAAGGACAAAACTCAGAAACAGCCAGATAGAAGAACTGCATAGGGAAGGTGTTGGGAAGCCCTCTCCCAGGCCGTTCTGTCTGTTCTCCCTTGTGTTCACCAACAGAAATAGTGTTAATTTTTACTACAAATATAAATCCATGAACCAATATCTTCATCCACAAACACTTCTAACTCTGATATTTTCTATTTACTGTTATTCTATGAGGTGCTAGTGGTAAAGAACCCACCTGCCAATTCAGGAGATGCCTGAGACAGGGTTCGATCCCTGGATCGGGAAGATCCCCTGGAGAGGGGCATGGCAATCCATTCCAGTATGCTTGCCTGGAGAATTCCATGGACAGAGGAGCCTGGTGGGCTACAGTTCATGAGGTCGCAAAGAGTCGGACACAGCTGAAGTGACTTAGCTCACATATGCAAAAGAAAACAAAAGGGGTTTCCCAGGCGGCATGAAGTGGTAAAGATCCCACCTGCCAATGCAGGAGATGTAAGAGACTTGGGTTCTATCCCTGGGTCAGGAAGATCCTCTGGAGGAGGGCATGGCAACCCATTCCAGTATGCTTGCCTGGAGAATCCCTTGGACAAAGGAGCCTGGTGGGCTACAGTCCATAAGGTCGCAAAGAGCCAGATATGACTGAAGCAACTTAGCAAGCATCCACAAAACAAGAGAGAGAAAAATGCCCTTTCAAATTCACGCCTTACTTTTTGATTTTGACTAAACATCTTTGAATGTTTTGTTTGTTTTGTTTTTTAATTAGAATGAGAGACTTTCAATGCATGCACGCATGAACACACACGTTCACACACACACACATACACTGTTTCAGCCACATAACCTTGTTACTATGAGATGTTCTTTTTCCTGTTCTCCCCAGCCTCACATCATCTTTCTGACAGAGGCAGAAGAGGTCGTGGAAGGCCATACTTCTGAAGCTTTTTCCAATTTTTAAAACATCCTCAGCCATTTCACAAGGGACTGCAATTTCAAGCACACAAGTCGGATGAGTTTGAGGCTGGCTCCATATGGCTCTGCACAGTAATTGAAAAATCCTGTGAAGTTGTATCATTTGCCAAGAAACCTCCGGACCTGACTCTGAGTCTGCTTAAGCAAAACCAGAAGCATTGCAGAACAATTTTTTATCTGTTTAACTCAGATTTAGTAGCTATTTTTCATTTATCTTTAAGATGGTGGAGTAGCACAGTGGTTAAGAGTGCAAGCTTTGGTGATACCTTGTTCAGTCACCTGCTGGTTGGGTGGGGCTAGAAACTTGACTCAGACAGTAAAGAAAAGTTGTTTAGCCTCCCCCAATTTTATTTCCCTTATCAATAAAATGAGGAATCAAGATCAGTAATTTGTGTAAAGCATTGACGCAGTGCTGGCAATAGCAATGTATTTAATAAACAATACATTTTATTTATTAAAATAGTAGAGTAAATCACACGTATAGTCTTTCCTAATATACAGACATATCCAGATCACAGATCAAAACATTGGAAAATAACTCTTAGAGTCACTCTGCAGTGGGTTTGTTGCCACAAACTAGAACAGCCTGAGGGAATGTATTTTGGTTCAGGTTTAGTAGAACTAAAATTCCACAGATTAATTGAAAAATTCATGAAAGGCAAGCAAGGAAAGTTTTACACACTGTGAAGTTATTCTCTATAACTTTCCTCAAAATTAGAATTTTTCCACCGAATGGTCAATAAGACTTGCAATGAGTGAATCATGTTTTATAACTAAAATATTTGTGATACATTTATATTAAATATTTCTAGGTACTTAAAGAAACTATGAGTGTAGACAAATATTTTAAATTTTAATATGAATTTTAAATTGATACACTGAGGACTTTTGAATTAGCCATTATCAAGCTAAGTCATCCATCATGTCAGACATTTAATGTTAATTGAAAAAAATGAAGAGATGTAGAGAACAAACTTATGGTTACCAAGCAGGAAAGGGGTAAGGGATAAATTGGGAGATTGAGATTGACATATACACACTACTATATATAAAGTAGTTAGCTAATAAGGATCTGCTGTATAGCACAGGGAACTCAACTCAGGGTTCTGTGGTGATCTAAATGGGAAGGAAATCTAAAAAGGGGGGATATATATATGTGTGTAGAACTGATTCACTCTGTTGTACAGCAGAAAGTAACACAACATTGCAAAGCAACTATCCTCCAATAAAAAGTTTTTTTAAAAAACCATGACTCAGTGAAATACATGAACTTTATTAGAAATTCAGTGTATCTCAAATTGGGTACTAGGAACTGGAAATTATAAGATAGAATCCTCACCTTCAAAGAATTCATAGCTGAAAGAGGAAACAGACAAAAAAGTAATAATTTAAATACACATTTTAAGTTCTGTAATAGATATAAGCTTAAATAGCTAAGGGAAGCAAAAACAGGGGCAAGAAGAAATCCTAGTGGAGTGGGGAGATGGTAGGAGCCTACAAGCTGGAGACAACTGATCATCCTTAAACTGTATCTTACAGAATGTGTAAGAATTTTCCAGGCTGGCAGAGTATATGGACATGGAAAAGTGGACACACTGCATGACATACTTGTGCCTTCTGACACATTGCTTTTTAAATCACCAAAACACCCACACAGAACTTTCCCATAGGGCTCAGAAATGCAGGTTTAAAGATAACAGAGCTGCTCAACCTCATATCCCTCCCATGCTGCTCACTAACTCATTCCTGATTTGCCTGCCCCTGCACTTCTGCTCCATACTCCAACTTTCATAGCTACCTCTTTCCCCCTTCAGTATCTGTGACCTGATGGATGGTTAGAAGTTTCTTAGACTCTGGTATACCCACAAGAGTTTGGGCTTCATTGTTTCCTTTCATATACAGAAAATCACAACCAATATTTTAGAACATTCCCTCTCAGTTTATTTCCTAAATAAAGACACATATAGATACTGATTGGATATATGCACCCACACATGGTGAGGAGCAAAGGATAGACCTAGTGACTGTCATACAAAGAGAAGTAAGTCAGAAAGCAAAAAATGATTATGGTATATTAAAGCATATATGTGCAATCCAGGAAAATGGTACAGATAAACCTATTTGCAAAGCAGAAATAGAGACACACAAAGAGACCAAATGTATGGACACCAAGTGGGGGAAGGTGGGTGGGATGAATTGGGATATTGGAATTGACATGTATACGCTACTGTGCATATAAAATATATAAGTAATGAGAACCTACCGTATAGCACAGGGAACCCTACTCAGTACTCTATGATGACCTAAATGAGAAGGAAATCTTAAAAAGGGGATATATGTGTAGGCATAGCTGATTCACTTTGGCTGCACAGCAGAAACTAACACAACACTGTAAAGCACCTTGCCAGCTTGGGATCTAGCAATATGAGCCCAGAGAAACTTCAGATTTCATCATAAATAAATGAAGCATTATTAGTGTATAGGAATGCAAGGGATTTCTGTCTGTTGATTTTATATCCTGCAACTTTACTATAATCATTGATTAGTTCTAGTAATTCTTTAGGGTTTTCTATGTAGAGGATCATGTCATCTGCAAATAGTGAGAGTTTTACTTCTTCTTTTCCAATTTGGATTCCTTTTATTTCTTTTTCTGCTCTGATTGCTGTGGCCAAAACTTCCAAAACTATGTTGAATAGTAATGGTGAAAGTGGGCACCCTTGTCTTGTTCCTGACTTTAGAGGAAATGCTTTCAATTTTTCACCATTGAGGATAATGTTTGCTGTGGGTTTGTCATATATAGCTTTTATTATGTTGAGGTATGTTCCTTCTATTCCTGCTTTCTGGAGAGTTTTTATCATAAATGGGTGTTGAATTTTGTCAAAGGCTTCTCTGCATCTATTGAGATAATCATATGGTTTTTGTTTTTCAATTTGTTAATGTGGTGTATTACATTGATTGATTTGCGGATATTGAAGAATCTTTGCATCCCTGGGATAAAGCCCATTTGGTCATGGTGTATGATCTTTTTAATGTGTTGTTGGATTCTGATTGCTAGAATTTTGTTTAGGATTTTTGCATCTATGTTCATCAGTGATATTGGCCTGTAGTTTTCTTTTTTTGTGGGATCTTTGTCAGGTTTTGGTATTAGGGTGATGGTGGCCTCATAGAATGAGTTTGGAAGTTTACCTTCCTCTGCAATTTTCTGGAAGAGTTTGAGCAGGATAGGTGTTAGCTCTTCTCCAAATTTTTGGTAGAATTCAGCTGTGAAGCCGTCTGGACCTGGGCTTTTGTTTGCTGGAAGATTTTTGATTACAGTTTCAATTTCCGTGCTTGTGATGGGTCTGTTAAGGTCTGTTAAGGTCTGTTAAGGCAACTCTTGGTTGCCAAGAGTCACTAGACAGCGCAACTGAGCACACGTGCAGAGACGGAAAAAATAAATAAATAAATAAATGAAGCATTGCCCCTTCTATAAATAGGTGAGAAACAGAAATATAAATCCACCTTTGATTAATCTAGAGAAATTTAATCCTCCAAATCATAAAACAACAACAAAAAAAAAAGTGGACAAGAAATTGAGACAGACAGGAAGTACAGAAAAATGCAAAGAGAACAACCACTGCTGAAAATCTCACAAACGCTGGGTAGGGCATTTGTGAGATAAAGTGGGTGGCATGCCCTGGCATGGTTTTAGGAACTATTTAATACTTGAAACAAGATAAATGACATGTTTGGGCTAATAGAGTCTCTCTGGGTTATATTTGCTATCAAGTGTAAAATATCTCAGACAGTGGAGGTAATTTAGAAAACACCCAGACAAGCTAGATTTGGGCAACCACCTGAGTGGGAGATAAGGTTGATTAAAACCAGACTACAGTGCTATTTTTAATTGACTAGAAAGGAATAAAAGCAAAAAAATGTATTTAGCCCCATGGCAGATACAGAATTCTCTTTATCAAACTCCCCTGAAAAGAGCAATTCTGGAACAGTTCAGGAACAATTCACCTTTCAAAAATAAAAAATAATGAAAAAAGGAAACTGTATAAGATCTGTTTTTTTTGTTTTTTTGTTTTTTGGGGGGGGCAGGTGGTGCTATTTTATTTATTTTTTTTTTCCTGATATCTCCAATGCCTCAGCAAGAAAACATGCATTGAAAAATTAAGTTGACTCAATAAGTCAGTTACCTACAATGTTATAGAAAAATGGTCTTTACAGGTGGTAATTATGAATTATGATAAATACAGTCTGGAACCTACTAATGAACATGGCCTTACAGAATGAAATATATAAATGCCAAAAGTACTTGTCTGACAATCACAGAAATAAGAACCGTATTCATACTACTTTGCTCATTTCTGACAGAAGTCACTTTACAGAGTCTAGCAAGCAGAAGACGGAAGTTTGTTAAAAGAACAGGCAAACAAACTCAACAATCTAATATTCAGTGGTTTGGATTATGAAGGGAAACCTAAGCTTCAGTCAGCTATATTGATACGTCATCAGTAACACTACCTCTAGACATACCCCATGTCATGGTATCTACTTTGTTCACTTGTCCTTGAACCTATTTTGTGGGCTTTTAAACCTCCTGCATCCCGAATTATCTTCCTATAAGATCATTTCTAAGTTGGAACATGTTTTCACACACAAAAAAGATGGGACTAGATTCCATGGCTCATAAAAACCTATTTCATCTACCATGGCCCCTTATTTTTTTTTTTTTTTTTGACAGCTTTAATTTTTCAGCACTTTATTTTTTTTTTTATTTGATAAATTTAATGCCTTTTATTACCATACCTCATTTTACTGTGCTTTGCTTTAGTGAACTTTATAGATACATGTTTTTTTCTTTTTCTTATTAATTTTCTGTTTAGTTGATCTATCCATAAGTGTGAGTGGGGTATTAAAGTCTCCCACTATTATTGTGTTATTGTTAATTTCTCCTTTCATACTTGTTAGGATTTGTCTTACATACTGCGGTGCTCCCATGTTGGGTGGATATATATTTATAATTGTTATATCTTCTTCTTGGATTGATCCTTTGATCATTATGTAGTGACCTTCTTTGTCTCTTTTCACAGCCTTTGTTTTAAAGTCTAATTTATCTGATACGAGTATTGTGACTCCTGCTTTCTTTTGGTCCCAATTTGCATGGAAAATCTTTTTCCAGCCCTTCACTTTCAGTCTGTATGTGTCCCCTGTTTTGAGGTGGGTCTCTTGTAGACAACATATGTAGGGGTCTTGTTTTTGTATCCATTCAGCCAGTCTTTGTCTTTTGGTTGGGGCATTCAACCCATTTACGTTTAAGGTAATTACTAATAATTATGATCCCGTTGCCATTTACTTTATTGTTTTGGGTTTGAGTTTATACACCATTTTTGTGTTTCCTGTCTAGAGAATATCCTTTAGTATTTGTTGGAGAGCAAGATCTGTTTTTTAAAGGGGAAAGCAAGAAGGAAAATAAATGGTATGCAGACTAGTTACAGAAGAAACAATGGCATGGAGAAAATAAAAACTGCAGCCAAATACAAGGTGCTTTATATGAAAAGCATAAGGAAGCAAATGCCTGTTTAAAATGAAAAGACAAATCAGAGATACTAGAATTCAGAGCACTCATGGCAAAACAGTTGAAGGTGGAAAATAAGATAGATGAGCTCAAAAAAGAAGTGCAAGGGGGAAAAAAAGTCATCACAGGAATGAGAATTGAATTGGAAGCACCACAACAAAAAATAATACACAGTAAGAAAATAGAGCACAGGGACTTCCTGTGTAGTCCAATGATTAAGAATCAGCCTTGCAATGCAGGGAACATAAGTCTGATCCCTGGTCGGAGAGCTAAAATCCCACTTGCTGCAGAGCAACTAAGCCCACGTGGGCAAATACTGAGCCCATATGCCACAACCAGAGAATCTGTGGGCTGCAATGAAAGATCCCACATGGTACAGCTAAGACTAGAGGCACCCAAATAAGTAAATAATTTTAAAAAAAGAAACTAGAGAACAGTTATACAAAAACCAAGTAAAATTAAAAGAGCAAGGATTTTTAAACATTAGAAAGGAAATGGTAGTCTAGGAAAATAGGTGAAGGAGATCCAACATTTGCATATATATAGTGTTACCAAAGAAGAAAACCAGAGAACTTAGGGGAAAAAATAACTTAAGGAAATGTTCCAGAAATAAAAGAAGCAAACGATTGAAAGGAGTATTTCCACGAGAAAATAGAACCACGTTAATAAATTACGATAGTAATAATCACCATTTATATTTATATTTTGCAGGTAGTATCTCATTTAATCTTCACAATACTGAGGCACTACCAACATCTGCATTTTCAATTGTACTAAAACTAAATTAGAAAAATATGTCTAAGCAAAATGATCTAGTGACTTCTATAGTAAGAATTCTGGCTAACTGTGACTTCTCTAAAAAAAACATTTACTGTTAGAAGACAATAGAATAACACTCACAAAACCCTCAAACAAAGAATTAATATACAGACAACCCAATTTATACACATACAGCCAAACTGTCATTCAAGCATAAAGACAACTGAAAAATACTTTTCAATATTTTAAAACCCAGAGAACAAAATTTGCTTAAACCTACTGGAAGATAAACTTCAGCCAAACAAGTAATGAATAGAAAAGTTACCTCTTGTAGCTCAGTTGGTAAAGAATCTGCCTACAATGCAGGAGGCACGGGTTCAGTTCCTGGGTTGGGAAGACCCCCTGGAGAAGGAAATGGCAACCCAGTCCAGTATTCTTACCTGGAGAATCCCATGGACTGTAGCCTGCCAGACTCCTCTGTCCATAGGGTCACTAAGTGACTAAACACTAAACAACCATCACACTGCAATAGGATCAGCATTGAGTATTGATTCCACTTAAGTATAAGATCAAGAATAAAACAACTATATTTTCAGTCTACATTGCCAAAACCCAGTCAAAAGATAAATTAAAACATGGCAAAAAAAAAAAAAAAAGCAATCAAAACACAAAGCAAGAATTTCTGTACTATGGAGGTTGTTCCCATATTATAATCTAAGTGTGTTAAATTGAATTATTTCTCAAATTTGCAATTCTCCCCCCATAGAATAATTATACATCCTCTGCCTTGTTGGATACAGATGGAGCCATCTTTGCTTTTACCAATTGATTAGGGGCAGGATTGACATGTGTCACTTCCAGACACTGTGTAATCTTTTTGTTTGGCTTCTCTTGCTGAACACAAGATTTTTGAGATTTGCTCATGCTTTTACATACATCAGTAGATTGTTTCTTTTTGTTACTGGTTCATAATACATCGTGTGAGTAGACTGCAGTGTAAGTATATCTATCTTCCTGTGGATGAACATTTGGGTTGTTTCTAGTTTTAGACTACTATGCATAATGCTGATTTGAACATTCTTATGCAACTATTTGTGGACATGTGCTTTCAATATCTTGGGTAAATATTAATACTTAAAAGTAGAATTACCAGGTTGTAAAATGCCATTAAAAAAATCTATGGAGAAGGCAATGGCAACCCATTCCAGTACTCTTGACTGGAAAGTCACATGGACAGAGGAGCCTGGTAGGCTGCGGTCCATGGGGTTGCTAGGAGTTGGATGTGACTGAGCGACTTCAGTTTCAATTTTCACTTTTCACTTTCATGCATGGGAGAAGGAAATGGCAACCCACTCCAGTGTTCTTGCCTGGAGAATCCCAGGGACAGGGGAGCCTAGTGGGCTGCCATCTATGGGGTTGCACAGAGTCAGACACAACTAAAGTGACTTAGCAGCAGCATGTTTAATTTTATATAAAACTACCTGTTGGAGGAGGTCATTGAGAGGACATGACCAATACCCCTCATCCCCTCCCAACCTTGGAACATAGGTTCTGCCCACTGTTCCTATACTAGGAGATACTTCAAGGATGCAGCCTTGAGAGAGTAATGTATTGCCAGACCGAATACATGAAAGAACCCTGTTAAGGCCTCTATATAAACTTTGAGACTTTGAGGGGGGACTTCCTTAGTGGTCCAGTGGATAAGAATCCACCTGCCAATGCAGGGGACACAGGTTCTATCCCTGGTCCAGGAAGATTCCACATGCCTTGAAGCAACAAAGCCCATGTGCCATGACTATGGAGCCTGCCTGCCGCAACTACTGAGCCTGTGCTCTGGAGCCCAAGAGCCACAACCACAAAGCCCATGTGTCACAACTACTGAAGCCTATGCGCCCTAGAGCCATTGCTCCACTGTGAGAGAAGCCACCACGATGAGAAGCTCGTGCACTGCAACAAAGAGTAGCCCCCGCTCCTGAAACTAGAGAAAGCCCAAAAATTAATAGTTAATTAAAAACAAAAAAGATTCCAGGGATCAACTCATCTCACAGAGTCCAAGACAACATCTTATGTAGGTCTCCTTGTTTGTTAAAGTTACTTTACTGTCTACCAATCTGGAGAGTTCTGCCTTTTCCTTCAGTCTCTCCCTGACTTCTGTGTCCAGGGGCCAGCTTTGAATTTCATCTGGCAAACTCCAAAGGTTTCAAACCAACAGTCACATATCTCCAAAGTGAGAGTTCTTCATCACTATTATTTGGTGCTACCAGTCTTATTCGGAGAAGGCAATGGCACCCCACTCCAGTAGTCTTGCCTGGAAAATCCCATGGATGGAGGAGCCTGGTAGGCTGCAGTCCATGGGGTCGCTAAGAGTCGGACACGACTGAGCGACTTCACTTTCACTTTTCACTTTCCTGCATTGGAGAAGGAAATGGCAACCCACTCCAGTGTTCTTGCCTGGAGAATCTCAGGGACGGGGGAGCCTGATGGGCTGCCGTCTATGGGGTCACACAGATTCGGACACGACTGAAGTGACTTAGCATAGTCTTCTTAGTTTCAACCATTTCAGTGGGAGTAACACATGAATTCATTGTGGACTTAATCTGCATTTCCTTGGTAACTCATTCTGTAACCTCTTTAGTGAGGTGTCTGTTCAAGAGCTTTGCTCATTTGTGTTGGGCTGTTATTGAGCTACTGTTCTTTAGATATTTATTTCAATGAAGTAAAGTTCTTCATTTTCGTCCTATTATAGTTACTGGATTCATTGCCCTCTCTAAGAAATTTTTGCCTACCCTGAGATCATGAAGATATTGTGAAAGTGTTCATTTGCATGGTAGAAGTTTTTATTTCCTCTAGAAACTATAACTTTAGTTTTTAAGTTAGGTTCATACTTCACTCAAGTTAATTTTGAGTGCATTGTGTGAAGTGTGAGACGAGTGTCAAGGTTTACTTTTTCCCCAGATATTTACCAGTTATTTCAGCCCCATTTGTTGAAAAGACTTTCTGTGTCCATTGAGTTAAATTGAGCTGGCAACTTTTCAAAAAGCAATTGATGTCTGGGTGTCTGTTTATGGCCTGTCCATTCTGTTTCATTGATTTCTTTGTATATCCTCATGTCAGTTCCTCTCTGTCTCTATTACTGTAGTTTTACAGTAATTGTAGAAATCAGATGGTGAAAGTCCTCTAACTTTTCTTGCAAGACTCTTCTAGCAATTCTAAGTTCTTTTTTTCCTCCATAGATAGAGAGTAGGTTGATGATTCAAGAGAGAAAATAATTGTTTACAGTATGTATACAAGATCATCCACATTCATTGCATTGACTGTATTTTCTTACTTTCTGTATTCTTGATGTTCTAGTATCTGGGACCTTGCTGATGGGGAGGAGTCATTAATTCTAGGTTATCTAATTCCTAGAGAGAATAAAGGGTTGCCTGGAAGCATGTCTTTAATATGAAAACAAACCAATTTGAGTCATATCCCCTTCTGCCTGCTTTTATCAGGCTCTTGCTGTGTGGGAATGCTATCTCCCTATCCTAATCACCCCAAGACCAGTTACTGGACAACTAGGGTTCACTCTAGCAGCCCTGAGCCCACCAAAGTTATTCAAAGTGTCCAACTCCAAAACTGCTTAGCTTGCTTACCTTGTCTGTTCCTTCCCAGGAAAACCACAGTAAAGTCTTCTACCCCACAGCTCCTCTCTGTCTGCTCATCTTGCCCTGGTGCTTCCATCTGTGCCCTGCATGGCAGCCAGGCCTCCTGTGTCCAGGGGGTTATGAGCATAGCAGAAACTTCTTCCTTCATGACAGTCATTTCTGTGTCTGTATGTCTTACCCTACCTGCTGGACAAACACCCAGGTACCATTAAAACTATCACAGATCACTGATACTGGGATTTATCATTTTAAAGTTTTGTAGAGCATACAAACCAGTCAATCCTAAAGAAAATCAACCCTGAATATTCACTGGAAGGACTGTTGCTGAAGCTGAAGCTCCAATACTTTGACCACCTGATGTGAAGAGCCCACTCATTAGAAAAGACCCTCATGCTGGGAAAGATTGAGGACAAGAGAAAGGGACAACAGAGGATGAGATGGTTGGATGGCTGACTCACTGGTTGGATGGTTGATCACTGATTCAATGGACATGAGTTTTAGCAAGCTCCAGGAGACAGTGAAGGACAGGGAAACCTGGTGTACTGTAGTTCATGGGGTCACAGTCAGACATGACTTAGTGACTGAACAGCAATCAATTTGATAACTGAAATTGATGTTTTATTCTCAGTAGCATCACTTGACTATGTAGGTATCTTACTGTTTTCTCTATGTTTGGTTTTTCATATTTCTTTGTTGAAGAATTCTTTTCATGTATTTTGTTCATTACTTTGTTTTGCCTTTGTGTGGTTTTCCCTTTTGCCTCAGATGAGAATGCCCACACCATGTCTGGCTCTCTCAAATAGTGCCAGGATATGGACTTGCTAGGATGACAATAAACAGTGCAAGATGGCAGAAAAAATGGTGCATTTGGAGAGCAGATGGAGATGAAGGTAGAAGCCAATAGATGAAAGATCATATTATACATGTGCAGGAAATTGTGTGTGGAGAGAGCAATGTGACAGCTGAAGGGATGCGCAGGACTGGAGTGCAAACAAGTTAGTGGGCAGTTATTACCCAGGACAGACTGAGACTTTCAAGGAAAGAACATTCAAGACCAAAAGGAAAAGTCTTATCAAACAGAACCAAGATCATGGAAAGCAACAAAACTGCAAGACAGATACAGAGGCTGGAACAGAGCACAAAGAGTGACTGGGGTCACTCAATGAAGTGACCTCAGTGAATGAAGGAACACATGCCTTAAGACGACCCAAGTGAACCAAGCTGATGGTGACCAAATGCAGACACAGAGCAAACCCAGGTCATTAGGATGGAAATGAACAAATCCAGTCTCAGGAAACCATGGAAACCCAAGGATTATGTACCCAAGAATTTTTCACAAAAGAATACTAATTAATAAAAAAATAGGATTGAAGTTTGGAGGTGATTGATAGGTGATTAATATGTTTATGGCATAAATTGTGGTGATGGTTTCATAGGTGTACACTTGTCTCCAAACTCATCAAGTTGTGTGCATTACATATACATATACATAAACATATATATATATATAGTTTTTCAGGAGCAACATTGAAGAAAGTGGGGAAGTTCCAAGTTAAAATGTACAAATTCTCTAACTGTCATGAAGCTTTTTGTCTTTTTTTAATCAACCAGATTGTAAATTCCTAGAGAGTGGGGACCTGTGTTACACAAGTTCTCATACCTTACAGATGAGCACTTAATATGTAGGCATTAAACATGATGGTGATATTCCTGTCCTATTTAAGTGCAGACTACAGTAGTGTGAAGATATCCAGTGTCACAAAAAGTTCATGTGTTCATTCCCATCATGTAAACTGAAATATCTTTCCTACTTTATTTGTATACATTGTCATCAAAATGCATGCTGCACGCTCAGTCACTTCAGTCAGGTCCAACTCTTCGTGACCCCATGGACTGTAGACCCCCACGCTCCTAAGTCCATGAGATTCTCCAGGCAAGAATACTGGAGTCGGTTGCCATTTCCTTTGCCAGGGACTCTTCCTGACCCAGGGATCGAACCTGCATCTCTTATGTTTCCTGCATTGGCAGGCAGGTTCTTTTCCACTAGCACCACCTGGGAAGCCCTCTAATCAAAATGTTCAACTCCAAACAATAAAATTCATATAACATAAAACAGTAAAAGAAAAGTAAAAAATTGAGACCTCCCAGGCAGTCCAGTGGTTAACACTTTACCCTCCAATGCAGGAGGTTCAGGTTCATATCCCACATGCCTCGTGGCCAAAAAACCAGAACAGGAGCAATATTTTAACAAATTCAAAAAAGATTTTTTTAATGGCCCACATCAAAAAATCTTTTTACAAAATAAAAAACTGCCCTCTGAATTTCTTTCCAAATGTATAATAGCAATTACCCAGCCCTCTGGTAGACACCAGGGGCTTCCCTGGTGGCTCAGACGGTAAAGTGTCTGTCTGCCTGCAGTGCGGGAGAGCCGGGTTCAATCCCTGTGTTGGGAAGATCCTCTGGAGAAGGAAATGGCAACCCACTCTAGTATTCTTGCCTGGAAAATCTCATGGATGAAGCCCAGTAGGCTACAGTCCTAAAGAGTTGCAAAGAGTGGGACACGACTGAGCGACTTCACTTCACTTCACTTCTGGTAGACACATGGGTCGGAATGGGTAGCAGGTAGAGGAGAGGTGCTGATTCCTGCAGCCCATCACAAACTGAGAAAAAGACCTAGACCGATGAACAGAGAGACCCAGAGATGGAGCAAGAGGGACTCAGAAAGGAGAAGCAGAGGAGAGTATTAACATGTCAAGGAAAGAAAACACAGGAAGCAGAAAGCATCTCTGGCACCTGTTTGTGATAAAAGTGTGGTTTCAGGGCAAAGAAAAACTTTTAGGATAAAGGGTTTTTAGCCTTCCCCAATCAATAAAGCGCAGGCGGCTGCGACTGGCGCACTAAAGCAGGGCTGAGAGGAGCTACCCCACGTCAGAGGTCAGGGGCAGCAGCCAAGAGTGCCAGGCTGCAACGGCACAGAAACGGCTGAGAGGAGTTACCCAAGTCCGAGGTCAGGGGCGGCAGCCAAGAGGCGCTACCCCACGTCCGCGTCCGAGGTCAGGGGAGGCGGCCGGGAGGAGCTACCCCGCCTCCGAGGCCAGGGGAGGCGGCTGGGAGGAGCAACCCCATGACCGCAGGAAGGCCTAGAGGAGCTATCGCACGTTGAAGGTCAGGGAGGGTGGCGGTGAGGAGATACCCCTCGTCCAAGGTAAGGAGCAATGGCTGCGCTTTGCTGGAGCAGCCATGAAGATTTACCCCACACCCAAGGTAAGAGAAACCCAAGTAAGACGGTAGGTGTTGCAAGAGGGCATCAGAAGGCAGACACACTGAAACCATACTCACAGAAAACTAGTCAATCTAATCACACTAGGACCACAGCCTTGTCTAACTCAATGAAACTAAGCCATGCCCATGGGGCAACCCAAGATGGGCGAGTCATGGTGGAGAGATCTGACAGAATGTGGTCCACTGGAGAAGGGAATGGCAAACCACCTCAGTATTCTTGTCTTGAGAACCCCATGAACAGTATAAAAAGGCAAAATGATAGGATACTGAAAGAGGAACTCCCCAAGTCAGTAGGTGCCCAATATGCTACTGGAGATCAGTGGAGAAATAACTCCAGAAAGAATGAAGGGATGGAGCCAAAGCAAAAACAATACCCAGCTGTGGATGTGACTGGTGATAGAAGCAAGGTTCGATGCTGTAAAGATCAATATTGCATAGGAACCTGGAATGTCAGGTCCATGAATCAAGGCAAACTGGAAGTGGTCAAACAAGAGATGGCAAGAGTGAATGTCGACATTCTAGGAATCAGTGAACTGAAATGGACTGGAATGGGTGAATTTAACTCAGATGACCATTATGTCTACTACTGCGGGCAGGAATCCCTCAGAAGAAATGGAGTAGCCATCATGGTCAACAAAAGAGTCTGAAATGCAGTACTTGGATGCAATCTCAAAAACGACAGAATGATCTCTGTTTGTTTCCAAGGCAAACCATTCAATATCACAGTAATCCAAGTCTATGCCCCAACCAGTAACGCTGAAGAAGCTGAAGTTGAACGGTTCTATGAAGACCTACAAGACCTTTTAGAACTAACACCCAAAAAAGATGTCTTTTTTATTATAGGGGACTGGAATGCAAAAGTAGGAAGTCAAGAAACACCTGGAGTAACAGGCAAATTTGGCCTTGGAATACGGAATGAAGCAGGGCAAAGACTAATAGAATTTTGCCAAGAAAATGCACTGATCATAGCAAACACCCTCTTCCAACAACACAAGAGAAGACTCTACACATGGACATCACCAGATGGTCAACACCAAAATCAGATTGATTATATTCTTTGCAGCCAAAGATGGAGAAGCTCTATACAGTCAACAAAAAAACAAGACCAGGAGCTGACTGTGGCTCAGATCATGAACTCCTTATTACCAAATTCAGACTGAAATTGAAGATAGTAGGGAAAACCACTAGACCATTCAGGTATGACCTAAATCAAATCCCTTATGATTATACAGTGGAAGTGAGAAATAGATTTAAGGGCCTAGATCTGATAGAGAGAGTGCCTGATGAACTATGGGATGAGGTTCGTGACCATCAAGGGATCAAGACCATCCTCATGGAAAAGAAATGCAAAAAAGCAAAATGGCTGTCTGGGGAGGCCTTACAAATAGCTGTGAAAAGAAAAGAAGCGAAAAGCAAAGGAGAAAAGGGAAGATATAAGCATCTGAATGCGGTGTTACAAAGAATAGCAAGAAGAGATAAGAAAGCCTTCCTCAGTGATCAATGCAAAGAAATAGAGGAAAACAACAGAATGGGAAAGACTAGAGATCTCTTCAAGAAAATTAGAGATACCAAGGGAACATTTCATGCAAAGATGGGCTCGATACAGGACAGAAATGGTATGGACCTAACAGAAGCAGAAGATATCAAGAAAAGGTGGCAAGAATACACAGAAGACCTATACAAAAAAGATCTTCACAACCCAGATAATCACGATGGTGTGATCACTGACCTAGAGCCAGACATCCTGGAATGTGAAGTCAAGTGGGCCTTAGAAAGCATCACTACGAACAAAGCTAGTGGAGATGATGGAATTCCAGTTGAGCTATTCCAAATCCTGAAAGATGATGCTGTTAAAGTGCTGCACTCAATATGCCAGCAAATTTGGAAAACTTAGCAGTGGCCACAGGACTGGAAAAGGTCAGTTTTCATTCCGATCCCAAAGAAAGGCAATGCCAAAGAATGCTCAAACTACCTCACAATTGCACTCATCTCACACGCTAGTAAAGTAATGCTCAAAATTCTCCAAGCCAGGCTTCAGCAATATGTGAACCATGAACTTCCAGATATTCAAGCTGGTTTTAGAAAAGGCAGAGGAACCAGAGATCAAATTGCCAACATCCGCTGGATCATGGAAAAAGCAAGAGAGTTCCAGAAAAACATCTATCTCTGCTTTATTGACTATGCCAAAGCTTTTGACTGTGTGGATCACAACAAACTGTGGGAAATTCTGAAAGAGATGGGAATACCAGACCACCTGACCTGCCTCTTGAGAAATCTGTATGCAGATCAGGAAGCAACAGTTAGAACTGGACATGGAACAAGAGACTGGTTCCAAATAGGAAAAGGAGTTTGTCAAGGCTGTATATTGTCACCCTGCTTCTTTAACTTATATGCAGAGTACATCATGAGAAATGCTGGACTGGAAGAAACACAAGCCAGAATCAAGATTGCTGGGAGAAATATCAATAACCTCAGATATGCATATGACACCACCCTTATGGCAGAAAGTGAAGAGGAACTAAAAAGCCTCTTGATGAAAGTGAAAGTGGAGAGTGAAAAAGTTGGCTTAAAGCTCAACATTCAGAAAATGAAGATCATGGCATCCGGTCCCATCACTTCATGGGAAATAGATGGGGAAACAGTGGAAACAGTGTCAGACTTTATTTTGGGGGGCTCCAAAATCACTGCAGATGGTGATTGCAGCCATGAAATTAAAAGATGTTTACTCCTTGGAAGGAAAGTTATGACCAACCTAGATAGCATATTCAAAAGCAGAGACATTACTTGGCCAACAAAGGTTCATCTAGTCAAGGCTATGGTTTTTCCTGTGGTCATGTATGGATGTGAGAGTTGGACTGTGAAGAAGGCTGAGTACTGAAGAATTGATGCTTTTGAACTGTGGTGTTGGAGAAGACTCTTGAGAGTCCCTTGGAGTGCAAGGAGATCCAACCAGTCCATTCTGAAGGAGATCAGCCCTGGGATTTCTTTGGAAGGAATGATGCTAAAGCTGAAACTCCAGTACTTTGGCCACCTCATGCAAAGAGTTGGCTCATTGGAAAAGACTGTGATGCTGGGAGGGATTGGGGGCAGGAGGAGAAGGGGATGACAGAGGATGAGATGGCTGGATGGCATCACTGACTTGATGGACGTGAGTCTGAGTGAACTCCGGGAGTAGATGGTGGACACGGAGGCTGGCGTGCTGCGATTCATGGGGTTGCAAAGAGTCAGACACGACTGAGCAACTGAACTGAACTGAATCAATAGAAATTGATCAGAGGCCAGACAAGAAATTCAGGCAAGGCTTTATTGGGGCCTCTACTGCAGCAGGTGAAGGGTAAGAACAACCAACAAGTTCCCTTGCTCACTCACTCCCCAGGAGGGGGCAACTTATTCCTTATATGGCTTGAGGATAGGGCTATGTCCAGGGGTCAGGCTGGAGGGATGACTTAAGTGGTCTGCCCAACCCTTAAGAGGTGTTTTTTCCATGGGGCATGAACAGCACCCTGCTTTTTCTCCAACACCCAATTTTTGCTCCAGGTTCTTCAAAAGTGGCAGTTGGATTGTTTGATCTCTTTGTATCTTTGGGGTCCAGAATTTGCCCCAACTGCACACGCATGCATTTTTGGTCCCGTAGAATTTTTTCATTTCATTCATTTTCATGAATATATTTTATTGCTCGAGGAGAGGTATATCTAGATGCAAGCACTGCAGCACTGCAGCAAAGGGTCCCAGGTCTCAGGCTGTCTCAATAGGATGGATTTTAAGCCTTGTAAGTTGGAGATCTTGAGGTGAGTTCTCACCATGAGCCATATGACTAAGACTCAAAGACAACCCAACTCAATAATAGAGTATCAGATTCATACCACCAATAAGAATAAGCTTGTTTTTTATCTAATTTAAGCTACACATAGTTTTCTTATTTAAAACACCTTGCAATTTGGAAGAATCACACTGAAATAGTTTGTGAGGCTTAGATACAAAAGAAGCACTAATAAAGTTCATGACCAGCATAAACTACAGCCTAACTTTGAAGATAAGTCAGACAGCAAACTCTGATAAGTATCTCAGCATTAGTAACCTGTCTGGACCACTGCATTATTAGAGGTATTTGCTTCACGTCACTTTGCATCCAGCCTCTGTGTTTCACAGACCATCTCTTCCAGGCTATGGCAACTACAGAAATAAGACATAATAAATAGGAAGCTTCCAATCTCCTTGTCCTTATATTAACAAGAGATGCTGAGTTAGTAAATCGTGTTAGTAAAATTTTAACACTATTAAAATTGTACCAAATATGTTAGTAAATTTTAATGACAAATTGAGGGAAAGTCCATAAAACAGTTTATTATTAATTTTATCAAGGATGATTCTTGAAAAGTACTATACTCTTAGTTTAAATTTTAGAGAGTGATCTCAGAGCCAAATCATTACTCTAAAATACCACCAACTCAATCTAAAAGACAAAATTTGTTTATAAAATATATAGGTGGTGGTGGTTAGTCGCTAAGTTGTGTCCAACTCTTGCGACCCCATAGACTGTAGCCTTCCAGGCTCCTCTGTCCATTGGATTTCCCAAGCAAGAATACTGGAGCATGTTGCCATGTCCTTCTCCAGGGGATCTTCCTGACCCAGGGATTGAACCCAGGCCTCCTGCATTGCAGGTGATCTCCTGCATTGCAGGCAGATTCTTTATCAACTGAGCAACCAGGGAAGCCCAAAATATTTAGGAGGGCCTATTTAAAAACACATGATTTATTTACAGTGAAACACAATGAGAAAATTCAAATGATTCTTGAAAAGTCATTTGAAAGGAGTAATTCTATTTTGCTCAAGAAAATTGGAACATGTCAATTTTCCATTGACATGAGGGAAATGTCAATGAACAGTAAATTCCATTTATCTGTTATTTCCATTTCAAACAAGGAATAAACAGGGCATGCCATTTTCATGTCTGATTCTTATGAAACGTCACTGGCTTATGAATTCATTTGGAAGATAGACAGTGTCATTAGTTTATAAGAAATACCTAAAGTTCCAAGAATGAGACATAAACTTTTATTTGTACTATGTCCACTTAATTTACATGTTCACAAGGAAGAATTGAGGTACAAAGATATTAAAAGACCCATATAAGGTCAACACAGTAAATTCAATCAGAGGGAGAGGGAGAAATGAAGTGTAAGTTTACTAATCTAGTATCATAATACTGGGATTATCTCAGAATCCCAGTAGTTTTCACAATAGCCTCTTTTTCTATGAATGCATCCCAATTTATACAAATTATCATTCAAGACCCTTGCCAGAGTTTCAAAAATCTCTTTTTTTAAAAGTAAACACGTATACCTCTTTCAAAGCTCTGCTCTATGAGATTTCCAAGATTAATGGTAAAATTTAGTCTTCTGACATTGGTGAATGGAAACATTCATCACTGGTGGGGAAGAAGACATCCACATCCAATAAGCCAAATATATTTTTCAAGAGCGATTCATGTTTATGGAAACATCCACATGTAGTGTTCCCAAGTCTGCCTTTCTAGGCCAGCTGCTGTGTCTGTCATCAGACAAGTTGCATAAACCAGCACCTGGCTTTTCCAAAAATTGCCTATTTTGCACCCACAAATCATATTGCTGACCTCATCAAGTGGCTGGTAACTCACCTGGCCATCAACATTGGAGAGTTCTGACACAGCAAGGACAATGTGTGTTGATTAGGAACGGGTTCTAAAGGGAAAATGGACTGCTTGTTTTCATGAGAATACTAGCCTCAGACTGGAAATTCTGTAGTAATTTCATGCTTTCCTCTTTATCTACTGCAGAGATACATTTTAGATTATCAAAAAACAAAGACCAATATTACTATTTAAAAGATGAGCAAATATTTATAATTGAAACTCTGATCATAGACAGTTTAGCCATTATCTGACACCAAAAATGCATTTGATATTTATTTAATGCCATTAATTCCCACGTGAACTTTACCAGTTACCAATGTTATATTATTATTCCTCAATATATGCCAGTCAAGAAGTAAACACCCAGCATTACTTTACCTTTCTCCTTATTTAAATTATTTTCCCAAATCCTCAATGCCATGCCTTTCTCTAGACTGGGAAGTATTGGGTTTGTTACAGAAAAGCCTGAATGAACTTTTGGCCAACCCAATACCATCCAGCTTTCAGACAGAGTCTACTGATTTCCAGAAATGAGGAGTTATATCCATGTAAGACATCTGTGTTGGCTTAAAGCTCAACATTCAGAAAACGAAGATCATGGCATCCAGTCCCATCACTTCATGGGGAATAGATGGGGAAACAGTGGAAACAGTGTCAGACTTTATTTTGGGGGGCTCCACAATCACTGCAGATGGTGACTGCAGCCATGAAATTAAAAGACGCTTACTCCATGGAAGGAAAGTTATGACCAACCTAGATAGCATATTCAAAAGCAGAGACATTACTTTGCCAAAAAGGTTCATCTAGTCAAGGCTATGGTTTTTCCTGTGGTCATGTATGGATGTGAAAGTTGGACTGTGAAGAAGGCTGAGTGCTGAAGAATTGATGCTTTTGAACTGTGGTGTTGGAGAAGACTCTTGAGAGTCCCTTGGAGTGCAAGGAGATCCAACCAGTCCATTCTGAAGGAGATCAACCCTGGGATTTCTTTGGAAGGACTGATGCTAAAGCTGAACTCCAGTACTTTGGCCACCTCATGCGAAGAGTTGACTCATTGGAAAAGACTCTGATGCTGGGAGGGATTGGGGGCACGAGGAGAAGGGGACGACAGAGGATGAGATGGCTGGATGGCATCACTGACTCAATGGACGTGAGTCTGAGTGAACTCTGGGAGTTGGTGATGGACAGGGAGGCCTGGTGTGCTACGATTCATGGGGTTGCAAAGAGTTGGACACGACTGAGCTACTGAACTGAACTGAAGACATCTGTGTGGACGCATCAAATGTTATTGGACTCTGAGACTTTCTGGTTTCTGTATTCCTGTTTTGTTAAATCCTATTTCCTGGCCTCTTGTTCTAATTACATTACCACCTCCAAGTTTCTCCTCCAGGTCCGCAGTAGAGCTTCCTATGACACCTTTGATGTCACCATCGCTTAACTCTGGTATCAGTGTGATCCTTTGAATTTATAGTACTTGCTTTTCTCAGATTCAATGTAACTCCTTTTTCTTTCTCCAATTTGTAACCTCATGCTTTCCTCTCTGTGTCTCATCCCCAAACTCTCTGGTACTGTTTCGTTTTGTCCTGACCAGTCTCCATATCAGACTGCAATCGGTCATGCAGAACTGATAGCCATGTATGAAATACATATTATTGACATATACAACCGGGAATTGTGCATATTTACCAAGTAGGACACTAATGGTAAAGAACCCACTTGCCAATGCAGGCCACATAAGAGACACGGGTTCAATCCCTGGGTCAAGAAGACTCCCTGGAGGAGAGCACAGCAACCCACTCCAGTATTCTTGCCTGGAGAATCCCATGGACAGAGGAGCTTGGTGGACTATAGTCCATAGGGTCGCAGAGTCGGACAGAACTAAAGTAACAGCACAGCACAGCACCAAGTAAGGCAGCGATGATACTTTAAAAGACAATAAATGGCCTTTACTTCAAATGCTAACATAAATACCTCTATAAATAATTAAATGGGAAACTCACTGATCGACAACTTTAAAAATAACAAGTAAATAAAACCCAGAGAGGAAAACAGTGTGTCAGAGAAAGCTGATGGTCAACTTGCTGAGTGGATCGGGTAGAAAAAGCCAAACAAAATATACTAGAGAGCTTCGTAAACAAAACGAGATATGCATTTTTCAGAGAATCATTTCATTGAAATAGGAGGACAATTAACCTAGTGCTTTCATACAGCTATTTGAATTTTTTTGGAAAAAAAACTTTTATAAAAATCCAATTTTCCCCCCATATTCAATTTTTTAATGAACATAAAACCAAAGCCTTTTAACTGGTGCACTACTCAGTGTGACCTTCCTTAGTTTCACACATGATTCTTGTGCAATTCCTAAAGAAAAGGAAGAGATCTTAAGGTTAGCAAAGATTTATCATGTTTTATCTTTGCTCTTCCAGTATGTATGAATATATAAACTCTCAAGTCACCTTGGGAATAATAACCAGGTTCCCCCCAGTTTACACCCTTTATGGGGCTGAAGGCCAGGGCAGGTCATGCAGCAATTGCTTAAGGAAACCTCAGTTCAGTTCAGTTGCTAAGTCACGTCGAGCTCTTTGCAACCCCATGGATGGCAGCATGCTAGGCTTCCCTGTCCATCACCAATGCCTGGAGCTTACTCAAACTCATGTCCATGGAGTCGGTGATGCCATCCAACCATCTCATCCTCTGTCATCCTCTTCTCCTCCCACCTTCAATCTTTCCCAGCATCAGGGTCTTTTCCAATGAGTCAATTCTTTGCATCAGGTGGTCAAAGGATTGGAATTTCAGCTTCAGTATCAATCCTTCCAGTGAATATTCAGGGCTGATTTCCTTTAGGATGGACTGGTTGGATCTCCTTGTAGTCCAAGGGACTCTCAAGAGTTTTCTCTAACACCAGAGTTCAAAAACATCAATTCTTCGGCTCTCTGCTTTCTTTATGGTCCAACTCTCACAGCCATACATGACCACAGGAAAAACCATAGCTTTGACTAGATGGACCTTTGTTGACAAAGTAATTTCTCTGCTTTTTAATGTGCTGTCTAGATTGGTCATAACTTTTCTTCCAAAGAGTAAGAGTCTTTTAATTTCAAGGTTGCAGTCACCATCTGCAGTGATTTTGGAGCCCCCCAAAATAAAGTTTGTCACTGTTTCCATTGTTTCCCCATCTATTTGCCATGAAGCAATGGGACCAGATGCCATGATCTGTTTTTTTAATGTTGCGTTTTAAGCCAACTTTTCCACTCTCCTCTTTCATTTTCATCAAAAGGGTCTTTAGTTCTTATTTGCTTTCTGCCATAAGTGTGGTGTCATCTGCATATCTGAGGTTATTGATATTTCTCCCAGCAATCTTTATTCCAGCTTGTGCTTCATCCAGCCCAGCATTTTGCATGATTTATTCTGCATAGAAGTTAAATAAGCAAGGTGACAATATACAGCCTTGATGTACTCCTTTCCCTATTTGGAGCCAGTCTGTTGTTCCGTGTCCAGTTCTAACTGTTGCTTCTTGACCTGCTTACAGATTTCTCAGGAGGCAGGTCAGGTGGTCTGATATTCCCATCTCTTTAAGAATTTTCAACAGGAAAAAGGAAACCTCAGCCATCCCTTTAATCTTATGTTGCAGAGACATGAAAGCAAAGCACTCCCCCACGTCAAACTGGTGTCATAACCTTCAAAGGAAACATAGAACAAGGACAGTCAACCTAAAACTGAAAACAGTTACAGGAAATCTGCCTAAGAATATGAGATAGAGTTAAATGAATGCCTAAAACTAATCTGAGGAAGGACATTAAGTTTTTAAGAGGTAGCATCTGACCATCCTCAGATTTCCCTGATAGCTCACCTGGTAAAGAATCTGCCTGCAATGCCAGAGACCCCAGTTTGATTCCTGGGTCAGGAAGATCCCCTGGAGAAGGGATAAGCTACCCACGCCAGTATTCTTGGGTTTCTCTGGTGGCTCAGCTGGCAAAGAATCAGCCTGCAATGCAAGAGACATGGGTTCGATCCCTGGGTTGGGAAGATCCCCTTGAGATGGGAACAATTACCACTCCAGTATTCTGGCCTGGAGAATTCCATGGACTATGGTCCATGGGGTCACAAAGAGGCGGACACGACTCAACAACTTTCACTTTCAGAGGGATCTACTGAGATATTTGCTCTCTTCTGGCACTGAGGCCACCGTTTCCCAAATGTATTGATAATAATAACATAGAATACTTCCCTTGTCAAAAGCATAACACTGTAAATTTAGACAGAACTAGTTTCAAATCCCAACCACTGAAATGTCACTGAGGCTATGTGATTTTAAGCAAGTTGCTTTATTCTCTAAGTCTTAATTTCCTTTTCTTAAAAATGGGGATAGTAATATCTTTCCTGTAATTACTATTACATGGGAAACCCTTGGTTCTGGTGTTTGTCACAGAGTACATGCTCAACAAATGTCAGCTAGAGTGATAAACATGAATAACTTGATATGCAGAAGCATTCCATTGGTTTCTTACCAGATTCCTTCAGTTCTCCAAGGACCCAACTGTGTGTCTTACAATTTGATGGACCCCTTGGGAGTGACAAAAGGGTGTCTAAGACACAGTAGGCCAAAGTCATGGAACAGGCTAAGGCAGGTGGTATTATACTGATTAAAGAGGGAGAGAGAGTAACAGATTCCTTCGGTTCTCCAAGGACCCAACTGTGTGTCTTACAATTTGATGGACCCCTTGGGAGTAACAAAAGGGCCCTGTCTAAGACACAGTAGGCTAAAGTCATGGAACAGGCTAAGGCAGGTGGTATTATACTGATTAAAGAGGGAGAGAGAGTGAAAAACAGATGTAACTCCACACCAGGACAAGAGGTATACATGTGGCCATGGAAAACTATAAAAAGTTAACTATATACCATAGCATAGTGACTGGTTGGACAGCAACATCGGACTGAGGTCAAGTTCTAAAGAGCAGGCAGCTTCATGGCTGGGTAATCACAGATTTTTGAGGATTTTGTTCTGCTTTTGTTTTAAGAAGTGGATTTATTTAGAGAGAAACACACTCCACAGACAGAATGTGGGCCATCTCAAAAGGAGAGAGCAACCTTTAAATTTTATTTTATATTGGAGCATAATTGGTTAACAATGTTGTGTTAGTTTCGGGTGTACAGCACCAGGAGTCAGATATACATATACTTACAATTTATTCTTTTTCAGATTCGTTTCCCATTTAGATTATTACAGAGTATTGAGTTTAATTCCCTGCGCTATATAGTAGGCCCTTGTTGCTCACCTATTTAAATACAGTAGAGTGTATATGTCAATCCCTAACTCTTGGGTTGGGCAGTTGTGATGGTTACTTTTGTGTGTCAGCTTGACCAGTGATGCCCAGGCAGCTGGTAAAATGTGATTTCTGGGTGTGTCTGTGGAGGTGTTTCAGGAGGAGATTAGCATTTGAATTGGTGAGCTGAGTAAAACAGATGAACAGATGGCCTTCCTCAATGTGGGAAGGTGTTCTCAATCTTTTGAAGGCCTAAAGAGAACACAAAGGCAGAGGAAGGTTGATTTCCTCTCTGTGGGACTGACTCAGTTGGAACAAGCCCTTGGCATGCCTGGTTTTCAGGCTTTGCAACTCAGCTTTTAATCTAAACCATTGATTCTCTGACTCATGGGTCTTTGAACTACATCACCAGTAACCCTGGGTCCCCAGATGCAGATGGCAAATTGAGTGACTTTTCAGCCTCCATAATCACATGAGTCAATGCCCTAGAATGAAACTCTTTATGTGTGTGTGTGTGTGTGTTTGTATTTCCACTTTATCATTCTGTCTCTGTCTCTCTTCTACCCCCATCCCCCTCCATTGATTCTGTTTCTCTGGAGAACCCTTACTCACATGGCAGTATAGCATATTTTCCCTTATACCCTGTATAAAAGGATGTCTCTTGGTAGCTCTCCCAGTTCTACAGAAGAACTAGGTCCAGATGACTTAGAGTGGAAAAACTATGTTAACTATCTGAACTATGATGGGATATTAACACTAAATTTTTCTCATAGATTACTTATCTTCCAGCTAATGAGTCCACCATGATTATAACTCACTAGCATATATTTATGACCAACCTAGATAGCATATTCAAAAGCAGAGACATTACTTTGCCAACAAAGGTTCATCTAGTCAAGGCTATGGTTTTTCCTGTGGTCATGTATGGATGTGACAGTTGGACTGTGAAGAAGGCTGAGCGCCAAAGAATTGATGCTTTTGAACTGTGGTGTTGGAGAAGACTCTTGAGAGTCCCTTGGACTGCAAGGGGATCCATCCAGTCTATTCTGAAGGAGATCAGCCCTGGGATTTCTTTGGAAGGACTGATGCTAAAGCTGAAACTCCAGTACTTTGGGCACCTCATGCAAAGAGTTGACTCATTGGAAAAGACTCTGATGCTGGGAGGGATTGGGGGCAGGAGGAGAAGGGGACGACAGAGGATGAGATGGCTGGATGGCATCACTGACTCGATGGACATGAGTCTGGGTGAACTCCAGGAGTTGGTGATAGACAGGGAGGCCTGGCATGCTGGGATTCATGGGGTCGCAAAGAGTCGGACACAACTGAGCGACTGAACTGAACTGAACTGAACATATATCTTCTGTATGATGCCCCTGGATACATATAAATTATGTGACTTCAAGACAATTTTTTTTTTTAAGTTAGCTCTGTAACCCTAGGAGGATAGCAACTGTGGTGGAGGGATGGAAATGAGAAATAAGAAGCCTTTCCCAATAAGAAGAATTCCCACCCAGTTAAGAGCAGCACCTTGGGTCATCAGGATCTTGCCTGAGAACTCTGCACAGCTCCACAAGCACAAGCTGCAGGGTCCACGGACCCCCTGGGATCATAACATCACATGAAGCATCCTTTCAGCAGCATTATGACCATGGTACCCTGCTTCCCTGAGTCCATCATCTTGTAAATATTTTCCTAGGGAGACCAAATGCCAATATATTACATAAACCATAAATAATATAATCCACCTGCAATGCAGGAGACCCTGATTCGATTCCTGTGTCAGAAAGATCTGCTGGAGAAGGGATAGGCTACCCACTCCAGTATTCTTGGGCTCCACTTGTGTGGCTCAGCTGGTAAAGAATCTGCCTGCAATATGGGAGACCTGGGTTCAGCCCCTGAGTTAGGAAGATCTCCTGGAGAAGGAAAAGAGAACCCACTCCAGTATTCTGGCCTGGAGAATTCCACGGACTGAACTGTCCATGAGGTCGCAGAGTCAGACATGACTGAGCAACTTTCACTTTCACTTACTTCTTAATATTCTGCCATTTGTAATAACAAAATCATTCACTCATTGTCCCTTGTTATTCAGTTTTATAGATATTGTCTACAAAGCACATCTTTGAAACATAAAGGCTCAATTCTGACATTTACCACCTGGAAAGCATTCGTGTCTTCCTCTTGGGTCCTGCAGTATGTCACTTTGTGTTCATAGCACCTATAGAGATGAGAAGAGAGACATCTAAAAACACTTGAATTCTATCAAGGTAGGCAACAGGAAAATATCCAAAGGACTTATTCAAAAAGAGTGCCAGAATTATCAAAGGAGGAAAAATTAGTATGTTCCTACACGTTTGGGCTCCAGGCTTGACAGGGAGTGCTTTGTGAATGTCAGTATTTGAAAGAGACCTGCCTGAATAATTAAATGGTAAATCAATGAAAATGAGATCTAACACAGCAAAAATAATGAGTGCTTTCCTATCACATCCCCAGCTCTTCACTTTGTTAAAGGTTCATGTTTTCCAATTCTTCTTTAATTCAATGGGACAGGAAAAAGGATTTATCTTCATCTTGTTCCATCTCATTACCTCTGAACTATTTATCTATCTCCTTCCTTCAAGTTGTCTTCATTTTATTTCAAATTCACTATTTTCTCCAAATCATTAACTGAAGTCTAAGAACACTTTTGACCCTCTGGCATAACCTAATGACTGACTGAAATTTCCCTAATTCTCAGTCCTGAGTGTCACTTCCACACCCACTCAATTTATTGATCCATTCATCCACTCAATCAATATATTGGACGGTCAGGACTGAGAGCTAGAGAAATTTCCACGTAGGGCTTCCCTAATGCCTCAACTGGAGAAGGCAATGGCACCCCACTCCAGTACTCTTGCCTGGAAAATCCCATGGATGGAGGAGCCTGGTAGGCTGCAGACCATGGGGTCTCGAAGAGTCGGACACGACTGAGTGACTTCACTTTCACTTTTCACTTTCATGCATTGGAGAAGGAAATGGCAACCCACTCCAGTGTTCTTGCCTGGAGAATCCCAGGGATGGGGGAGCCTGGTGGGCTGCCGTCTGTGGGGTCGCACAGAGTCGGGCACGACTGAAGCGACTTAGCAGCAGCAGCAATGCCTCAACAGGTGAAGACTCTGCCTGCAATTCAGAGAGACCCAGGAGAGCTGGGTTCAATCCCTGGATGGGGACAATCCCCTGGAGGAGGAAAATGGCAACCCACTCTAGTATTCTTGCCTGGAAAAATCCCATGGACAGAGGAGCCTGGCAGGCTACAGTCCCTGGGGTTGCAAAGAGTCAAACATGACTGAGAGATTAACACGTTCACTTTCACATCTAGCCAGTATAATTGCTTGCTAGGTTTGCAGGATAAAGTACTGCAGACTGAGTTATTTAAACAAACGAGATTTATTTCCTCATAGTTCTGGAGGCTACAAGCCCAAAGTACAGGTACAAGCAGGGTTGGTTCCTTCTAAGGAATTCAAGGCAAGGATCTATCCCAGGCATGTCTCCTTGGCTTTTAGTCAACTGCTGTTTCCCTGGGTCTCTTTATATCATCTGCTTCTGTGTGTGTCTGTGTCCACATTTCCCCTGTTTCATAAGTCATGTTGGGTTAGGGACCCATTCAATTCCAGTATAAAATCATCTTCACTAATTATATCTCCAGGGACTTTATTTCCAAATAAAGTCACATTTTGTCATCCTGAGAATTAGGACCTCAACATATGAATGTGGCTACATTTAGAGGCAGACAATTTAACCCATAATAGACAACTGTAGGGCTAAATGCTGAGGACCAAAAACCTCATACAACACCTCCTCCTTCCCAGCAATGTAACAAGAGGCCTTTGCCTTCTATTTTGTTGTAAAAACAAGATCCATCAGCAGTTATCAGTTTCATGTCTTTATTATCGATAATTCATCTCATATTCCTTGTCCTTCCATCCTTCTGAAAGTGAATCCCACCCCTGCCCTAGATTCCAAACTTCTCCAACTATTCAGAGCCCTGAAAACACACTTACATCTTCTCTCTAGCATTTTTACCTTTCCATTGACTCTATGCTCATAAGGAAGCAAAGAATTTTCCATCCTGAAAGATCCATTCAGGGGTCCCTATTTGTTGTTCAGTCACTAAGTCATGTCCAACTTTTTGAGACCCCACGGACAGCAGCATGCCAGGCTTCCCTGTCTTTCACTATCTCCCAGAGTTTGCTCAAACCTGTGTCCATTGAGTCAGTGATGCCATCCAACCCTCTCCTCTCTGTCACCCCCTTCTCCTTCTGCCCTTAGTCTTTCCCAGCATCAGGGTCTTTTGGATACACTGGGAGCTACAGTCAGAAATAAGACTCACTAAGCAGAGGCTTCCAAACATTTCAGATGGTGATTCTTTTCCTTTCTCTCAGACAGTGTTGAAATTATTTTGTTCTGTCCTCTACCCTCTTAGATTCATTTTCTGGTGGCCTACAAATTCAACTGATTAAAGTCAGATTAACAAGAGAAAAGAAACACAGATTTTATTAATGTCTTATGTGAATGCTGCTGCTACTGCTAAGTCACTTCAGTCGTGTCTGACGCTGTGTGACCCCATAGACGTCAGCCCACCAGGCTCCCCTGTCCCTGGGATTCTCCAGGCAAGAACACTGGAGTGGGTTACCATTTCCTTCTCCAATGCATGAAAGTGAAAAGTGAAAGTGAAGTCACTCAGTCATGTCCGACTCTTAGCGACCCCATGGACTGTAGCCCAGTAGGCTCCTCCACCCATGAGATTTTCCAGGCAAGAGTACTGGAGTGGGGTGTCATTGTCTTCTCCATCTTATGTGCATAGGAGTTCACAAAAAAAATACATGAAACCCAAGGAGGCACTTAGATTCAAGGGTTTATCTACCATTTTAGCAAAGGAAAGGAGATTTGGACATTGAAAGGCAACAGATTGAGGCAAAATGACTAAGAAATATATAGGAGTACTAAAGGAAGATAAGGGTTCTTTAGTAAGATTGCTATGCAGATTGTTTATAAGGATCACTCACCGCTTACTGAAACAGCAGAGGACACCTTCACAAAGGGAATTTATGCTCAACTTTTAGACAGAAAAGGAGAAGGAAGAGAATTCTTCCTGTATCTGTAGATATTCATTTGCCTTCAGCTCAAAATAATCCTTATGCCAAATAATCCTTATGCCATTTTGGAGTAACACGTCCTTACCCCCTTCAGTTTCCACATATGTGATTCTGAAAAAAGTGACTTTACATATTGTGTTGATTTGTCCACATTTCTCACTCCTAATGAATTCGTCTTCAGTGTGCACCAAGATATATCTTTTATAACCTATGTAAAGTGCCATTAAGTGTTGTGGGTATCATGTTTTCACATATTTGTCATCAATGTATTAAATTCATGGCTGAGGCAGTTTTGTTTTGTTTTGTTTTGTTTTTTTAAGCCTTCTGTTGACTGGTGAAGCCACAAGGTGGAAGGATCCTAAGTTCTCAAATTACCATTTGGAAGAGAGGGACTTTATATGAGCTATAAACAAATGTATATTGTTAAGTCTCAGAAATTTTGTAGTTCATCTGATACAGCAGTTAGCCTGCCCCAATTAATACAACAGAATAGTACTATTGGTCAAGGATTCTACTTCTCAGCCTGCAGAAAGCAGGAAATGGTTGCCTCTTCAATAGTATTTGCTGGATAAGACCTTCTTTGGCATTCTACTTTGGACAAGTTTTCCCAGCCTCACCTTTGTTATTGCAGTTGCCTACTAACTAGCTCTCTGCTTCTGTTGGTGCCCTCCTCTGCAGTTTATTATCAAAGCAGAAACCAGGGTAATCTCACGTCATTCTTCTCAACTCCCTCCAAGGTCTCCATTTGATTCAGAGAAAAGGCTAAGGTCTTTTCAATGACCTACAAGACCATTGCCCACCTGCCACCTCGCCTCATCACTTCTCTGTGCTTCTCTCCTAACACTCTCCCTTTCCCTTGTTCTGAACCAGCCTCACAGATTCCCGTGCTATTCCTTGAGCAGAACGGGCATGTTCTTGCCTTAGAGCTTCTGTGTTTGTTTCCTCTGTCTGGAATACTCTTTTCCGGGATGTCCTTGTGGTTTGCTCTTTGCTCAGAGAGGCTTTGCTGAGCGTGCTATTTTAAATGACCGCTGCTTTCACTCTCTAACCCCTTCCTTCTGTTATTTTCCTCTGTAGCACTTAGTACCTTCTAATATACTACACACATTTTCTTTTTAATGTTGTTCACTGCATGTTCCCCTGCACGCCCCTATTAAAATGAAAGCTCCATGGGAAAGGATTTTTGACTTTTTGTTATCAGCCTAGAGTAGCACTTGGCAAGTAATAAATAATAGATACATTTTTGTTGAATGACTAAATGCTCTTACATAGATCAGTGCCATGTGCCAGAGGAGCACTAAAGGGAAACTTCTAATTCCCACTGAGATCTGGCAAAGAAAGTTCTCCTGGAGAAGCTGCTTCTTCTGGGCCTGGAAGCTGATGTACTTGCTGAGAGTCAGAGCCAGCGGTCACCGTTTAGTCCTCCTCTTAGCTGGCCGGTTAGCATCATTTGACACAGCTGTGGTTGTTTTCCTGAAGCGCGGTCTTCAGTGTGCACCAAGATATATCTTTTATAACCTATGTAAAGTGCCATTAAGTGTTGTGGGTATCATGTTTTCACATATTTGTCATCAATGTATTAAATTCATGGCTGAGGCAGTTTTTAATTTTAGAATTTAAATGGTAGATATTTAGAATATGCTCCATTAAAATAATCACTCAAATATAATTTGTCAGGTATATTTGCAGGCATTTTATCTCTATTCAGTTATATTTTGCCTTTGTAGATAAAAACCCTTCACTATCTTTCTAATAAAAATTTTCTTTTAATAAAACTTTTTAAATGTTGTGATTACAAGGGGCAAAAGGGGTTGGGGAGGGAAGGATTGGGAGTTTGAGATTAGCAGGAGCAAACTATTATACATAGGATGGATAAACAAAGACCTACTATAAAGCACAGGGAACTATATTCAATTTCTTATGAAAAATCACATGGAAAAAAACAAGAAACATAACATATATGATAGATGTATAACTGAGTCTCTTCGCTGTACCAAAGAAATTAATGCAATATTGTAAATCAACTATACTTCTACAAAATTAAAAAAAAAAGTGACTCAATTATTGCAAAAGAGTGTTAAGAAAGAGGGAGGCCCCAGAGAAGAGCAAGTGACACGCATTCACTGCCTGACAAGTAGGGAGTAGAACAGGAAAGTGAGACGTGCTTTTGCAGGAATGAAAGAAAAAATCCTATCCATGAATGAAATCCAATATAATGGTGGTTTAATAACCAAGTGAGAAATGTATTAGTTGGGAGCTATCTCTTGGTACATGATTAACTTAATTCACTATTCAGATGTTAAAAAGAGCTTTAATCTTTGATCAAAGAGCTTACAAAGGAACAGAAAACACAACATTCATTCATTTGTTCAACACTCAAAAATATGTATTGTGTCTCTGCTATGTGCCAGGCAAGACACATCATATTGATTAAGAAAAACACAATTTTAATTATTCAACAGAAGAGGCTAACGAAGGAAAATTTTGTACTGCAAAGTGAGATACTGTCATAAATAAGAAAGGTGATGTGGAAATACTAGCAAAGGTTTCTAACCTCATATAAGCCTCTCTCCTATCTTCCTAAAAGGAAAAGTGTGTAAAAGATAAATAGCAGAACTTCCCTGGTGGCCCAGTAGTTAAGACCATGCCTTCCAATGCAGAGGTTGTGGGTTCAGTTCCTGGTCAGAGAGCTAAGATTTCCACATGCCTCCTAGCAAAAAAAAAAAAACAAACATAAAGCAGAAGCAATATTGTAATAAATTCAATGAAGACTTTTAAAGAAACAATAAGGACAAATGGAGAGGGAAGTATGTCCCATGTAGAAATTCAGTTCAGTTCAGTCACTCAGTCATGTCCCACTCTTTGTGACCCCAAGGACTGCAGCACGTCAAGCTTCCCTGTCCATCACCAATGCACGGAGCTTGCTCAAACTCATGTCCATTGCATCGGTAATGCCATCCAACCATCTCATCCTCTGTCGTCCCCTTCTCCTCCCACCTTCAATCTTTCCCAGCGTCAGGGTGTTTTCCAATGAGTCAGTTCTTCACATCAGGTGGCCAAAGTACTGGAGTTTCAGCTTCAGCATCAGTCCTTCCAATGAATATTCAGGACTGATTTCCTTTAGGATGGACTGGTTGGATCTCCTTGTAGTCCAAAGGACTCTCAAGAGTCTTCTCCAACACCACAGTTCAAAAGCAGCAATTCTTCAGCGCTCAGATTTCTTTACAGTCCAACTCTCACATCCCTACATGGCTACTGGAAAAACCATAGCTTTGACTAGATGGACCTTTAATGGCAAAGTAATGTCTCTGCTTTTTAATATGCTGTCTTGGTTGGTCATAGCTTTTCTTCCAAGGAGTAAGCATCTTTTTATTTCAAGGCTGCAATCACCATCTGCAGTGATTTTGGAGCCCAGAAAAATAAAGTGTGCCACTGTTTCCATTGTTTCCCCATCTATTTGCCATGAAGTGATGGGACAAGATGCCATGATCTTTGTTTTCTGAATATTGAGTTTTAAGCCAACTTTTTCACTCTCCTCTTTCACTTTCATCAAGAGGCTCTTTAGTTCTTCACTTTCTGCCATAAGGGTGGTGTCATCTGCATATCTGAAGTTATTGATATTTCTCCCAGCAATCTTGATTCCAGCTTGTGCTCCATCCAGCCCAGCATGTCTCATGATGTACTCTGCATATAAGTTAAATAAGCAGGGTGACAATATACAGCCTTGACATACTTCTTTCCCTATTTGGAACCAGTCTGTTGTTCCATGTCTAGTTCTAACTGTTGCTTCTTGACCTGCAAACAGTTTTCTCAGGAGGCAGATCAAGTTCTATGGTATTCCCATCTCTTTCAGAATTTTCCACAGTTTCTTGTGATCCACACAGTCAAAGGCTTTGGCATAGTCAATAAAGCAGAAATAGATGTTTTTCTGGAACTCTCTTGCTTTTTTGATGATCCAGTGGATGTTGGCAATTTGATCTCTGGTTCCTCTGCCTTTTCTAAATCTAGCTTGAACATCTGGAAGTTCACAGTTTACATATGAAGCCTGGCTGGGAGAATTTTGAGCATTACTTTGCTAGCATGTGAGATGAGTGCAATTGTTTGGTAATTTGACATTCTTTGGCATTACCTTTCTTTGGGATTGGAAGGAAAACTAACTTTTCCAGTCCTGTGGGAACTGCTGAGTTTTCCAAATTTGCTGGCATATTGAGTGCAGCACTTTCACAGCATCATCTTTCAGGATTTGGAATAGCTCAACTGGAATTCTATCACCTCCACTAGCTTTGTTCGTAGAGATGCTTTCTAAGGCCCACTTGACTTCACATTCCAGGATGTCTGGCTCTGGGTAAGTAATCACAGCTTCATGGTTATCTGGGTCATGAAGATCTTTTGTATAGTTTTTCTGTGTATTCTTGCCACCTCTTAATATCTTCCACTTCTGTTAGGTCCATACCATTTCTGTCCTTTACTGTGCTCATTTTTGCATGAATGTTCCCTTGGTATCTCTAATTTTCTTGAAGAGATCTCTAGTCTTTCCCATTCTATTGTTTTCCTCTATTTCTTTGCACTGATTGCTGAGGAAGGCTTTCTTATCTCTCCTTGCTATTCTTTGGAACATTGCATTCAAATGGGTATATCTTTCCTTGTCTCCTTTGCCTTTAGCTTTGCCCTTCATAAGTGAAGTAACATGAAGTCACTCAGTCATGTAGGACTCTGTGACCCCATGGACTGTAGCCTTCCAGGCTCCTCCATCCATGGGATTCTCCAGGCAAGAATACTGGAGTGGGGTGCCATTTCCTTCTCCAGGGGATCTTCCTAACCCAGGCATTGAACATGGGTCTCCCGCACTGCAAGCAGACTCTTTACCTTCTGAGCCACCAGGGAAGCCTTTATCTTCATTACCTCCACCATACTTTGGCCTCAGATCAAGCAACAGGGAGGGAAAACAGTCCTGTCCATCAGCAGAAAAGTTTTACTGAAAATGGCCCCGCCAATCAGAACAAGACCCAGTTTCCCCTGGTCTTGTTTCAGTCAGTCTCTCCCATCAGGAAGTTTCCATAAGTCTCTTATCCTTATCCATCCAGAAGGCAGACAGACTGAAAACCACAATCACAAAAAACTAACCAAACTGATCACATGGACCACAGCCTTGTGTAGCTCAATGGAACTATGAGCCATGCTGTGTAAGGCTACCCAAGGCAGATGGGTCATGGTGGAGAGTTCTGACAAAACTCTGGAGTCGTTTTTTCTCCAGTGGTCCACTGGAGAAGGGAATGGCAAACCACTTCAGTATTCTCGCCTTGAGAATTTCATGAACAGTATGAAAAGGTAGAAACTAGGAGAGTCAAAAAGAGCAGTTGGGAAGGCTGACATGTTTCAGATTATGACACCAGCTCAAGTGGTGGCAGTGAAGGTTAAGAAGTAGAATGATTTTGAGAAATATTGTGGAATGGAATTGATGCAACTAACAGTTGGGGAGACCCCAAGGAGTGAAAACACAAAAGGAGTCAGGAGTGACCCTCAGATCCCTGACTTGAGAAAACAGGTGATGTTTTCTCTGGGTGAGGCCAGGACCACAGGAGGTGGAGCAGATGGAGGAGGAGAGATGGTGAACAGCTCTGTATGTTCTGACACAGGGATGGCGCTGGGGTGACATTAGGATGATGTTGGGATGCCACAGGCCTCAGCTACTAGGCAGGAGAGGAGCTCCAAAGAGAGGTCTCAGCTGCAGAAACTGACTCAGGACTTAGCAGCAAAAGGATGGTGACTGAGCTAGGATAGGAAGAGATTTGCCTGAGACTGAAAATAAGATGTGAACAAGGCCTCTGGAGCACCTGGACAATGAAGGTTTAAGCCATTCAGAATATTTGCATTTTAAAGAGGAGCCAGTTGGGCCAGGGGTTGGATAGAAAATTAGTTCTGTTTCCTATATACAAAGTTTGAAAAGACTAAAATTTTAAAAAAATAATAAGCTAGGTTAGAATTAGGTTGAATCACACATCTTCCTGCTTTAGTAATGGAGAAGGCAATGGCAACCCAATCCAGTACTCTTCCCTGGAAAATCCCATGGACAGAGGAGCCTGGTAGGCTGCAGTCCATGGGGTCGCAAAGAGTTGGACACGACTGTGCAATTTCATTTTCACTTTTCACTTTCATGCATTGGAGAAGGAAATGGCAATCCACTCCAGTGTTCTTGCCTGGAGAATCCCAGGGACAGGGGAGCCTTGTGGGTTGCCGTCTCTGGGGTCGCACAGAGTCGGACACGACTGAATCGACTTGGCAGCAGCAGCAGCAGCTGCTTCATTAAATGTCAGAGTAACAAAGGTCAAAACAGAGAAGCGACTGCAAGTATTGATGTTTGTTCTTTACTGCTGCTACTGCTGCTAAGTCACTTCAGTCATGTCCGACTTTGTGCGACCACATAGACAGCAGCCCACCAGGGTCCACCGTCCCTGGGATTCTCTAGGCAACAACACTGGAGTGGGTTGCCATTTTTTCTCCAATGCATGCAAGTGAAAAGTGAAAGTGAAGTTGCTCAGTCATTTCCGACTCTTCTTTACTAAGACCATTTAAAATTATTTGCAAAGGAATAAAATAGTTACAAACTCACTATAATCCTTATAAGAAAATACAGAATTCCAGGAAGAAGTGATCTCAGGAAAATATTTGCAAATGATATTATTCTTGAGAAGTTATTAAGAACTTGTGAATGTAATAAAAGCAGTCAATGCAACAAATTAGAAACCTAAGTAAAATCTTTAGGCAAAAAACAAAAGTTGCCTATAGAAAGAGCTAGAATCAAAGCAGAATGGGAGCCAGAGCAAAAGCAGTTCAGTTCAGTTCAGTCGCTCAGCCGTGTCTGACTCTTTGCGACCCCATGAATTGCAGCACGCCAGGCCTCCATGTCCATCACCAACTCCCAGAGTTCACTCAGACTCCCGTCCATCGAGTCAGTGATGCCATCCAGCCATCTCATCCTCTGTCATCCCCTTCTCCTCCTGCCCCCAAACCCTCCCAGCATCAGGGTCTTTTCCAATGAGTCAACTCTTCACATCAGGTGGCCAAAGTACTGGAGTTTCAGCTTCAGCATCATTCCTTCCAAAGAAGTCCCAGGGCTGATCTCCTTCAGAATGGATTGGTTGGATCTCCTTGCAGTCCAAGGGACTCTCAAGAGTCTTCTCCAACACCACAGTTCAAAAGCATCAATTCTTTAGCGCTCAGCTTTCTTCACAGTCCAACTCTCACGTCTATACATGACCACTGGAAAAACCATAACCTTGACTAGATGGACCTTTGTCGGCAAAGTAATACCTCTGCTTTTGAATATGCTATCTAGGTTGGTCGTAACATTCCTTCCAAGGAGTAAGCGTCTTTTAATTTCATGGCTGCAGTCACTATCTGCAGTGATTTTGGAGCCCCAAAAAATAAAACCTGACACTGTTTCCACTGTTTCCCCATCTATTTCCCATGAAGTGATGGGACCGGATGCCATGATCTTCGTCTTCTGAATGTTGAGCTTTAAGCCAACTTTTCACTCTCATCTTTCACTTTCATCAAGAGGCTTTTGAGTTCCTCTTCACTTTCTGCCATAAGGGTGGTGTCACCTGCATATCTGAGGTTATTGATATTTCTCCCAGCAATCTTGATTCCAGCTTGTGCTTCTTCCAGTCCAGCGTTTCTCATGATGTACTCTGCATAGAAGTTAAATAAGCAGGGTGACAATATACAGCCTTGATGAACTCCTTTTCCTGTTTGGAACCAGTCTGTTGTTCCATGTCCAGTTCTAACTGTTGCTTCCTGACCTGCATATAGGTTTCTCAAGAGGCAGGTCAGGTGGTCTGGTATTCCCATCTCTTTCAGAATTTTCCACAGTTTCTTGTGATCCACACAGTCAAAGGTTTTGGCATAGTCACACATAGTGATAACAAAGTAAACAGCATTTGCTGTTTTTCCAGTTTCAGAATCAGTCACTAAATAAAAGCAGATGAATTAATTACGGTTACTAAATAAAATTAATATCTTATCAACCTTAGCAATTTAAAGTGAAATGCCAGAAATTTGGTGAAACAGAGACAAAAAGTGATAGAGAATCATATTCCAGTATGAGAAGTCAAGATTTACTGTCTCTAGTATGCAACAAGAATTTAAAATATGTGATTTAATTAATTATTTAAAACAGGCAGAACACTCTTTGACATAACTTGTAGCAGCTAAGATCTGTCTCCTAAAGCAAAGGAAATAAAAGTGAAACTCAACAAATGATACCTAATTTAACTTAAAATTTTTGTATAGCAAAGGAAACCATCAACGAAATAAAAAGACAACTGACTGAATGGGAGAAAACAATTACAAATGGTACGATCAATAGGGGGTTAATATCAAAATACATAAATAGCTTATACAGCTCAACATCCAAAAAAAAAAAAGTTAAAAATGGGCAGAAGACACGAATAGATATTTTTCCAAAGAAGACATACAGATGGCCAATAGGCATCAGAGAAATGCAAATCAAAACCACAATGAGGTATCAACTCACACCTGTCAAAACACACACACACACTCACACACACACACATAAGTAACAAATGTTGGCAAGGATGTGGAGAAAAGGGAATCCTCCTACACTGTTGGCGGGAATGTAAATTACTGCAGGCACTGTGGAGAAATGGAGAACATCTGAGCAATGGAGACTTCTCAGAAAACTAAAAGTAGTTACCATATGAGCCAATAATTCCACTCCTTGTTTTGTTAATATTCAAAAGAAACCCCAAGGTTCATAACAGCATTATTTACAATTGCCAAGATATGGAAACAACTTAAGTGTTCATCAGTGCATGCTAAGCTACTTCAGTCATGCCTGACTCTTTGCAATCCCATGGACTACAACCAGGCTCTTCTCTCCATGGAGATTCTTCAAGTAAGGATACTGGAGTGGGTTGCCATGCCCTCCTCCAGGGGATCTTCACAATCCAGGGATCAAACCCACGTCTCTTATGTCTCCTGCATTGGCAGGTGGGTTCTTTACCACTAGCACCAAATGGATAAAGATGTGGCATATGTCTATATCTATATCTATATCTATATCTATATATATTCAGTCATAAAAATGAATAATATTTTTCCATTTGCAGCATAATGGACAGATTTGGAAAGCATTATGCTAAGTGAAATAAGTCAGACAAAGACAAATACTGTCTGATATCATTTATTTGTGAAATCTAAAAAATACAACACACTAGTGAATATTAAAAAAAAAAAAAAAAAACCAGCAGACTCAGATCTAGAGAACAAACTAGTGGTTACCAGTGGGGAGGGCAATGTAGAGGTAGGGGATTAAAAGGTACAAGCTGTTATGTATGAAATAAGCAACAAGGATATATTATATAATACAGGGAATATAGCCAAGATATTATAATAACTATAAATGGAATATAACTTTTTCCAGGATTAAGCATGTATTATATTCTGGGACCAAGCAAGGTGGTGTATATAATATACATATATATATATCAAAGAGTATATATAAATCATTGCATACAATTTTTTCAGTTCTCGTAAAAGTCCACCAAGATAGTCTAACTGAGGCTCAGAAAAACCAAGCTGATTCTCTCGAGGTCACACAGTTATGCAACTTGTGTGTAGCAGAACCAAGATTCAAATCTGTATTTTTTCTGTCTCCAAAACCTTTGCCCTTATGCAGGGTTACAGTCACTTTGATCCTGGAAAGGTTTGAAACAGATTATGCCCACAGAACTATCATTGATTAGCCATTTCTGGACCCTAGATTTCCCCCAGTTATTATGCTATGAGTGACAAAAAGCCTCAAATCAGAAGGGCTTCTGCAACTTCTCCCCAAAAGGGTGTACCTGATTTGTCAACATACAACTTGTCACATACATAGACAACTCTTATCTTTTTGAGACCCATTAGACTTGGGAAAATGATGCTCTACAGAGCACCTCTCATCAAAGTAAAACTTGCAAGCTCTAATTGAATTCAATGTGATTAGGCTAAAATAAGAGTAATCCAAATCATGAGTCTAAGTAAATCATTCCAATCCAAATCTTGTTTTCAATACTGCACAGACCAATGTGTTTATGACACTGCTGCTGCTGCTGCTAAGTCACTTCAGTCATGTCCGACTCTGTGCAACCCCAGAGAAAGCAGCCCACCAGGCTCCCCTGTCCCTGGGATTCTCCAGGCAAGAACACTGGAGTGGGCCGCCATTTCCTTCTCCAATGCATGAAAGTGAAAAGTGAAAGGGAAGTCACTCAGTCGTGTCCGACTCTTAGTGACCCCACAGACTGCAGCCTACCAGGCTCCTCCATCCATGGAATTTTCCAGGCAAGAGTACTGGAGTGGGGTGCCATTGCCTTCTCCGATTTATGACACTACCTATATAATGCCAGGTACCGTATCTTCAAAACACTGCAAAACACCATCCTATTCTTAGTCAGTCAGTTCAGTCGCTCAGTTGTGTCTGACTCTTTGCGACCCCATGAATCACAGCACACCAGGCCTCCCTGTCCATCACCAACACCCGGAGTTCACTCAAACTCATGTCCATCGAATGGTGATGCCACTCAGCTATCTCATCCTCTGTCATCCCCTTCTCCTCCTGCCCCCAAACCCTCCCAGCATCAGTCTTTTCCAATGAGTTAACTCTTCACATGAGGTGGCCAAAGTACTGGAGTTTCAGCTTCAGCATCATTCCTTCCAATGAACACCCAGGACTGATCTCCTTTAGAATGGACTGGTTGGATCTCCTTGCAGTCCAAGGGACTCTCAAGAGTCTTCTCCAACACCACAGTTCAAAAGCATCAATTTTTCGGCACTCAGCTTTCTTCACAGTCCAACTCTCACATCCATACATGACCACAGGAAAAACCATAGCCTTGACTAGATGGACCTTTGATGGCAAAGTAATATCTCTGCTTTTGAATATGCTATCTAGGTTGGTCATAACTTTCCTTCCAAGGAGTAAGCGTCTTTTAATTTCACGGCTGCAGTCACCATCTGCAGTGATTTTGGAGCCCCAAAAAATAAAGCCTGACACTGTTTCCACTGCTTCCCCATCTATTTCCCATGAAGTGATGGGACCGGATGCCATGATCTTCGTTTTCTGAATGTTGAGCTTTAAGCCAACTTTTTCACTCTCATCTTTCACTTTCATCAAGAGGCTTTTGAGTTCCTCCTCACTTTCTGCCATAAGGGTGGTGTCATCTGCATATCTGAGGTTATTGATATTTCTCCCGACAATCATGATTCCAGCTTGTGCTTCTTCCAGCCCAGCGTTTCTCATGATGTACTCTGCATAGAAGTTAAATAAGCAGAGTGACAATATACAGCCTTGATGAACTCCTTTTCCTATTTGGAACCAGTCTGTTGTTCCATGTCCAGTTCTAACTGTTGCTTCCTGACCTGCATATAGGTTTCTCAAGAGGCAGACCAGGTGGTCTGGTATTCCTATCTCTTTCAGAATTTTCCACAGTTTGTTGTGATCCACACAGTCAAAGGCTTTGGCATAGTCAATAAAGCAGAAATAGATGCTTTTCTGGAACTTTTGCTTTTTTGATGATCCAGCGGATGTTGGCAATTTGATCTCTGGTTCCTCTGCCTTTTCTAAAACGAGCTTGAACATCTGGAAATTCATGGTTCACGTATTGCTGAAGCCTGGCTTGGAGAATTTTGAGCATTACTTTACTAGCGTGTGAGATGAGTGCAATTGTGCGGTAGTTTGAGCATTCTTTGGCATTACCTTTCTTTGGAATTGGAATGAAAACTGACCTTTTCCAGTCCTGTGGGAACTGCTGAGTTTTCCAAATTTGCTGGCATATTGAGTGCAGCACTTTCACAGCATCAACTTTCAGGATTTGAAATAGCTCAACTGGAATTCCATCACCTCCACTAGCTTTGTTTGTAGTGATGATTTCTAAGGCCCACTTGACTTCACACCCCAATGTTTATTGCAGCTCTACTCAAATAGCCAAGACATAGAAGCAACCTAAATGTTTATCAATAGATGAATGGATAAAGAAGATATGGTATATACATACAATGAAATATTACTCAGTCATAAAAAGGAATAAGTGTGAGTCTGTTGAACTGAAGTAAATGAACCTAGAGCCCGTTATACAAAGCAAAGTCAGAAAGAGAAAAACAAATACCATATACTAATGCATATATACAGAATCTAGAAATATGGTACCGATGAACCTATTTGTAGGGCAGTAATAGAGGCACAGACATAGACAAAAGACTTGTGGACACAGCAGAAGGAGAGGGTGGGACAAATTGAGAGAGTAGCATTGAACCATATACATTACCATATGCAAAATAGATAGCCAGTGGGAATTTGCTGTATCATGCAGGGAGCTCAACCTGGTGCTCTGTGACAACCCAGAGGGGTGGGATGGGGTAGAAGGTGGAAGGGAGACTCAGGAGGGAGGGAGTACATGTATACATACACTTCATTCATTGTACAGCAGAAAACTACCACAGCATTGTAAAGCAATTATCTTCCAATTAAAATAAATGAATACTTTTTTTTTTTTTAAGCTGTCTTTATTTCACACCTTGATCCAGCACATTCTACCAGTACTGTCTACCTTTGACTGGATGATAAAGAAGGACTGGAAAGAACAGGAACTAGGAGTCGCCCTGTGTTTCACTCTCTTTGTCTGTAGTGACTTTCAAGATATGTGGTCAGCTAGTGCATGGAAGGAACAAGAAGGACTGACTTGCTGGGGCCCTGGGTCATGGATGTTTCTTAGAAGCCATTGTCTGCTTTTGAAGCTTGTCTGATTGGAAAAGACAAGGAGACTCTTGAGGCTGTGTCCTCAGCCACAGATGTAACAAGCCTTCTTTGCTCCCCCTCTGAGTCTCACTGAACTCTCTTTTCCTAAAGAATGATCATGCTTTCTGTTCTCAGTCTCAACTTGATGGCGGTGGTGTGGAGTGGGGGGAGCGCGGCAGAGCAGGAGAGAAATGACTTCCTTGTCTTTTGGAAACTTCTTTTAGTAAAGGATCCCTGGGCCAGTTGAAGAAATGCTAAGGTTACAAGGTCCCTGGGTAAATGTCTGAACCAGCTACTCTCCACCAGAAGAGGGGCACAGCTCAAGGTTCAAGTGAGGAGTTTGGCTTCTGCAATATGGGACCTTCAAAGGATGGCAGGCTCTGTGAGTGCTGGGGTCTGTGCACAGACCATCAGGGCATCTCAAGAGTGAGGGCAAGTTCTGATGCAGAAAGCAGACAGCTGCTGGGCCAAGCCTTACACACCTGGCTTTGAGAGCAAGAGCAAATGTCCCCTGTGTTGGACCTCACAGAGGAGCTGGGCTCTGGAAGCTGCATCAGTGTCTCAAGCAGCAGGGCTGCAAAGTTATTGACATCAGCTGTCACATAGCAAAAAAAAAAAAAAAAAAGTGATGGTAACCATGGTGACCACCCTGGCCATCCAGGGTCAGGATCCCTGTGAAGGGAAGAACAGAGCCAGGTGGGATGCACCTAGAACTAGATTTAATTTATTTAGAAAAATAAAGGAACATAATATCTTCTATATTAGTCTCATAACCACTTCTTACTTGAGCTAAAAAAAAAAAGCACCTCAGTCTTTTTATTTTTTATTGAGATAAAATTTACATATAACATTGTGTAAGTTCAAGATATGCAACTTGTTGTTTCAATACATCATATATTGTTATGTGATGACCACTGAAGCTTCAGCTATGTAATTTCTATCATGTCACATAATTACCACTTCTTTCTTTATGTGGTGAGAACATTTAAGATCTAGTCTCTCAGCAATTTTGAAATACATAATATAGTATTATTGACTCTAATCACTATGCCATGCATTATTTGATCTCTAAAACTTAACTCATCTTCTAGTTTGCAAACTGGTACCCTTCAACATCATCTCCCAACTTCCCCCAGCCTCAGACCCCAGCCTCTGATAACACCACTCTACTCGCTGTTTCTACAAGCTTGGCATTTTTAGATTTTACATCTAGGTGATATCTTACAGTATTCTTCTCTACCTTATCTTTTCAAACTAGATAATTTCAACTTAAATCTCAAGTCACACAAATTCTTTCAAGTGCAAAATTCTGAAACCTCTTTTAGATAGCATAGGTAGGTATTTAAAGTCAGAACTCAACAAGGACAAATTTCTTTCATGTACTAGACATGCAGTAATGATTGCTTATATCATTTGCTTCTAAACAAAGAATATGCATTCAGCTAGTAATCACAGCCAATTTATACAAGAGAAATCACTTTCAGTAGTTCAGCAGGAGAAACCACATATTAACTTGGAGATGTCTTAAGAATTAATTCTTTATTGAAGAATTATTTGAATAAAGGAAATTAGCTTAGGTAAATATGTTTGGTAAATGTGTCACCAGGATGCAACATGACATTTGGAAAAATTCCTTACTCCTATAACTACTAAAGTCCTTCTACAAGACACCTGCACAATGGCATTTGATTCATTTCACTTAAAGTGGTAATGTGATCTAAAAACAGGTGTTTAACTCAGAATTAAAGATACAACAGGCCCAGACTGGGTTCCACCAATAGAGCTTGGCAATACATCTTCATAGCAGAACTTTCTAACATCACTGGGCCTCAAATATCATTTAAAATACAAATGTTCTTGTTCTTGTTCCCACTAGGTGATGCTAAACCAAGCTCTTATGTACACATGTATTTTCTCCCATTGGTTCCCATGCTGCTGATTGAAAAGAACATTGAGCATTCTTCAAATTTCTTCACGGATTCCTAAGACATATTTCCCCAAAATAAACAATTAAAAAGGTAAAAGAGTTTTATTTTAGGCCACTCATTGATCTTCTAGACCACCAGAATTTCTAGTTAGCATTTGGCACAAATCTCTGTGACAATTTTTAACTACTTTTAAAAGTTCATTTTTCTGAAAATTAAATAAATGTACTTTTCCCCTGCAATCCTCTTTCATTCTTGATGTGGTTTGTTTTCCAAACTGCCAACTTGAAAAGCCAAGAGAAGAGGAACCCCCATTGTTTTTGTCTAATACTCTTCATTGATGGGTATTTTTAGCAACTGGGTTTACCCACTCAAAGAAGGAGCATGACAAAAATTCTCCATTAGCTTTTCAAGTTTCAAATAAGACAAGAAAGCCCAGTGGTTCTTCAACTTGAGTGTGTAATGGAATCATCCAGAAAGCTTGTGGAACCATAGCTCGCTGGCTGTACCGCTAAGTCTCTGCTTCAGCTGATGTGGCTGGAGTCTGTGCATTTGCATTTCTAACCAGTTTCCAAGCCCACAGCCTGAGGATCACTGCTATGGAGGTCCAATAAGAAACAAAAGTTGGCAAAAATAAACAAATGGGATCTAATTAAACTTAAAGGCTTCTGCACAACAAAGGAAACTATAAGCAAGGTGAAAAGACAGCCTTCAGAATGGGAGAAAATAATAGCAAATGAAGCAACTGACAAACAACTAATCTCAAAAATATACAAGCAACTCCTACAGCTCAACTCCAGAAAAATAAATGACCCAATCAAAAAATGGGCCAAAGAACTAAATAGACATTTCTCCAAAGAAGACATACAGATGGCTAACAAACACATGAAAAGATGCTCAACATCACTCATTATCAGAGAAATGCAAATCAAAACCACTATGAGGTACCATTTCACGCCAGTCAGAATGGCTGCAATCCAAAAGTCTACAAGCAATAAATGCTGGAGAGGGTGTGGAGAAAAGGGAACCCTCCTACACTGTTGGTGGGAATGCAAACTAGTACAGCCACTATAGAGAACAGTGCGGAGATTCCTTAGAAAACTGGAAATAGAACTGCCATACGACCCAGCAATCCCACTGCTGGGCATACACACTGAGGAAACCAGAAGGGAAAGAGACACATGTACCCCAATGTTCATCGCAGCACTGTTTATAATAGCCAGGACATGGAAGCAACCTAGATGCCCATCAGCAGATGAATGGATAAGAAAGCAGTGGTACATATACACAATGGAGTATTACTCAGCCATTAAAAAGAATACATTTGAATCAGTTCTAATAAGGTGGATGAAACTGGAGCCTATTATACAGAGTGAAGTAAGCCAGAAAGAAAAACACCAATACAGTATACTAACGCATATATATGGAATTTAGAAAGATGGTAACAATAATCTTGTATACGAGACAGCAAAAGAGACACTGATGTATAGAACAGTCTTTTGGACTCTGTGGGAGAGGGAGAGGGTGGGGTGATTTGGGAGAATGGCATTGAAACATGTATAATATCATATATGAAACGAGTCGCCAGTGCAGGTTTGATGCACGATACTGGATGCTTGGGGCTGGTGCACTGGGACGACTCAGAGGGATGGTGTGGGGAGGGAGGAGGGAGGAGGGTTCAGGATGGGGAACACGTGTATACCTGTGGCGGATTCATGTTGATATAAGGCAAAACCAATACAATATTGTAAAGTTAAAAAATAAAACAAAATTTTTAAAAAAAGGTGAACTAAAAAAAAAAAGAAACAAAAGTTATTGCAAACAATAGCTATAAATTACCACTAAAGAAATAAAAACACTCATACTTCTGACTAAAATTTATCTTATCATGATCTCAAAATAGTTTTTTAAAGAATTTTTATAAGTAATGATATTGTAAATATCCATTTTTAATTGTCAAAAATATGTCTAATGCTATATACTATACCTATTGTTGTCCTCATATTTGTAAGTTTAAGCACAGCTATTTGTTTTAGCTTATAGTTTTCCAAAGAACATATGTCTTTCATCTCAGAATAACACAAAACTAAAGACATTGTATTAACATCAAGAAACTAAATTAAATTGATTTCTTATACATTTATAGATTTTCCAAAAATTGCAAAGCAAACTCTGACTATATATGAAAGTTAAAATTTTCTAAAATCACACATGATTACATGGGTGTGGTTTGCTACCAATTGTTTGCACTTGTTAAAAGCAAAGCCACATTTTTAAGAATATCCAGTATGTACCATTTATTGTTATACTGCCATTTATGTGATAATATAATAAAAATATCAATTTCCTGTAGAATTATAAATACATACACTATATTAGAGAATAAATAAGATTAGCTCTTGTAATAAATTATTAGCATTAGTTTCCTAAATCTTATGGTGTAAAATTAACATCCAAAGGAAATATTTTTCATTCATTCATTAGACTGGTGCAGGGAAAGAGCAAAGTAGCCAAAACGGCATGGTGAGGCTCTCTGGCCCCACATTTTGTAAATAATGATTGCATAACAGCTGAGCTCTTAGCACTGCTCATGCGCATAAGGAGACTCACTTGGCCATGGGCTACTTTTGTTCTCTAAGCATATATAAGTGCCACCTGAAGAAGCCCTTGGAGCCACGTTATGGCTGCAATCTGGCCGTGAGGCTGCGTTAGGGCTGTGTCCACTGGGTCAACCATGAGAGGAGAGAATACAGCGTGTCAGCTGTTACGGCTGCTGTGCCATTCAGGAGAGAATAAATGTGTTTGCAGCTCTTATGACTCCTCACATTTTCTTCCATCCTCTTAGCTCACACCTTGCCTACCCAGGGTTCAGCGAACAGTGAGATACAGCGAGATAATTAGAAACTGAAAATTATTAAACACATGTGCCTAAGAGTTTAATTTTAATTGACTTTAGGCCCTAAATGTTTTTATGCTCATCTGAAGCACTTTAAAGATTTAACAACATGTTTGTTAATGCCTTTCACTGTTCAGTTCTCTGAAACTAGATGCATACTGACTAACGTAGATAAAGAGAATTTAGTGGTGACAAGGGTGCCCTCAGACAAGTTTCCTTTTCAGGACTTCAGGTTGCTTTTTTTTTATGGTATCATTAAATAATCAGGCAAGGTCTTAATGACAATCCTGCTCAGAAACTCACACTGGGAACACCAATTCTCCCAGCCTTTCAAAGGGATATAAGTTACTACTATGATGTGGAAACTTACAAAGCATTTGGGCAACGTTAACAAAGATGAATAAATTGCTGGAGTTAGAGAATAGTTACTATTTATTTGGGGGGAACAAACGTGAATCCAATAATGGCCATTGAGGATATGCAAGTAAGCATAGTTTGCCATCAATTGGCTAATTTGAAATAATACACCTGGATTCATTGTCTCTCCAATCCTACCCTTTCTGACCCTTTAATGAACACTATATTCCCAGCTTCTCCCTTCAAGAAATCTCTGGGTACCAAGTACCAGGCCTTGTCTAAGGTTTCCCATAGCTGACTAACATCATTCTCAGAGACCGGAGGCCTAGCACGTTAGGTTGACCCATTCAGGATTCACTTAAGAGCCTTATCCTCCTACCTGCCTTCTTGTCTCTATATTGATCATTAGTACCCAAGAGTCTGCCAAGTTTTTGTTAAGTGCCTATTTGACTCTTGGTGTTTTCACCTTGAGTCCTTATGATTCCATTTGGCTTTATTCCATGGTTTACCTCTTGGTGCCATGATTGAAGAAACTGCTATTTCTCTAGGACCTACTTATCATCTCCCCTTAGTTCCAGCAATATTCTATCCAGAATATTTCTTATCCCCCTAAAGCAAATCTGGTAAGATATTTGATCTGTCTAAGTATATGACCATTTGATATGTTTATAGATTTGACACATTATAGAAAAAACCCAATTTCACATTTTGAAAGGTGAATAAATGCTAAACATGGTAGGAGTGAAGAGATGCCAAAATATGTCTTAATTAAATTTTTTACACCCAGATCCAATTGTGTGTTGTGTTTGACTAGTCTGTGGAAGATACAATAGTTGAGAAATTCCCTGTAGCTGTTCATGGCATGCTAACATCAGCAATAGTCAGTTATCTAGGACACAATTTAGAAATCATGGGAACTTAGATTTGAACTGTAGTAATTCTAAAAGAAAAAGGAGACACATGTTTGCTTTTACAGCTAGGATTTCTTATTCCAACACCTTCTTATTTCAGCAGCAGAGCCTGAAGAGTGTTATCTCACCAAAAGAAAAATAATTTGGCTAAAGTGGTCTGCCTGCACATAGCAAAGTCATAAACTTAATTCCCTAACTGTATATTTCTTTATAATGTTTGCATTTATGACTACTTTGATAATTACAATTACTTTTAATGTTCTTCACAAGATCCACATGCACCAACTCACAAAGCCTGAAAATATCCTCATTCAACTCATAATGGTTATTGATTTTTTATTTACCATATTTACCATGTGTTCTTTCCTTTGCCATCTTTCTTTTCCTCAGTTCTCATCCCCTCCCTTGCCCTAGTTCCTTCTTGCCAATACTCACTAACTCTGAACACCTCCTAAGATATTATCAGCTTTGGTACTATTTCTGTCTATACTCACTGGCATAGAAACTTCTGGATTGTAGTAGGCTGGGCATCTGCCCATCAATACTACTCATTCTCCATCATTTGATAATGTGTCCTATACTACCTTCTAATCATCAAGGGAAACACACAATCTAGTCTCTGGTAATTCTAAGGTCCCTTCCCCTAGAAGTTAGCTCAGTAAGTTAGCTCAGGGCTAAGCATGGAGCCCAAAGTCAGAGACCTGACCAATAATTCTCTGCTAGACTAGGAGATATGCCCTTGCTTTGGGGATTGTGGACAATGGACATGAAAAGATAACAACCAGGTGTTACCAGCATCCATTATTTCAACCACATGAAGAAAAATCTGTCTAAAGTAGCAAAGCAGAGAGAAGCAGAAACAAGAAAATAGAGTGAGAGAGACAATGAAACAGAAAGAAACAGAGACAGATGCACAGAGAGAGACTGATGACCTCTGCTGAGTTGGATTTATGTCACTTGAACCCAATGAATCCTGACAATATAAAAATGGGAGCTGGGTCATAAGTGTTTGTGTACTTAATTGCTCAGTTGTGTCTGACTCTTTGTGACCCCATGGACAGTAGCCCACCAGGCTCCTCTGTCCATGGGGATTCTCCAGGCAACAATACTGGAGTGGGCTACGATGCCCTCCTCCAGGAGATCTTTCCAACCTAGGGATCAAACCCAGGTCTCCCACATTGCAGGTGGATTCTCTACTGTCTGAGCCATTAGGGAACCCCTTGTCAATAAGTAAGACATGCTAAATGTGGGCATGACTAGTTAATTAGTGGAGGAAAGCAATGGCAATCCTTCAATCCATGACTGGAAAGTTGGCAATTTATTCAGTTTAAAAAACATCTGACTTGTTTCCTGTGTCTTAGGACTGAGTGTGGTTTTCCACCTTCCTTTCTCCCCAGCACAACCAAAGACCAAAGAAATGTGTCTTAGGAAATAATCTTATCAGTTTGGGTCCCTGACTGATCACAATATGAAAATTAAACATTTTTGCAGGTGGCTTTTTACTTCAGTGCATGTACTGGCTGATTCAGAAATCAGTGTAAATTGAAAGATTGCAATTGACATATATAGACTACTACATATAAAATAGATAATAATAAAAACCTGCTGTATAGCACTATATGGGGAAAGAATCTGAAAAAGAATCAGTTCAGTTCAGTCACTCAGTCGTGTCCAACTCTTTGCAACCCCATGAATTGCAGCACGCCAGGCCTCCCTGTCCATCACCAACTCCGTATATGATAAGTGATTCACTTTGCTATATACCTGAAACTAAGGCAACATTGTTCAATAAAAATTAATTTAAAATAAGAAATTGGTAGCTACATGTGGTATGCTATCATATCGACAAAAGGAAAACTCATTACCAAAGGGGAAGGGGGGAAGAGATAAGATAGGAGACTGGGATTAATAGATATACACTACTATATATAAAATAGATAAGCCAATAAGGACCTACAGTGTAGCACAGGGAACTATACTCAGTATTTTGCAGTACCTGATAAGGGAAAGAATCTGAGAAAGAATATATATATATGTATATGTGTGTGTGTGTGTGTGTGTATAAAACTGAATTACTGTGATTTAAACCTGAAACTAACACAGCAATGTAAATTAACTATACTTCAATTTAAAAAAGGATTAGAAAAACATTTTTTAATTTGAAAAAAAGAAACAGAAGAAAGGCATTAAAGGAAAACAATGCAGCAATGTAAATTAACTATATTTCAGTTTAAAAAATGATTAAGGGAAAACAGTTTTTAATTTTAAAAAAACAGAAGAAAGTCATTAAAGGAAAACAATGCATGTAATGAAAGATCAAGATTTAACAAAATTAATAATTTTTCAAAAAAGAAAATGGGTGATATTGGCTTAAAAGCTAGGGGGCAGACAGAAAAGAAACTGCTATCAGAAGCTCTGAGGATAGTCATCCATGGCTAAGTAGTGGCAAAGCATTTCTTAATATCATCACCAGTGATAACCCAGCAATTAGATAGTATACCTAATGAAGATGCCCTGGAGAAGGAAATGACAACCCACTCCAGTATTCTTCTAGGAAATCTCATGGACAAAGGAGCCTGATTTGCTACAGTCTGTGGGGTTGCAAGAAGTCAAACATGACTTAGCAACTAAATGACAACAAAAGGATGAGAGATTCTAGAAATGCAGTAGGACGCATTGGTTGCTATTGCCGATGTTCTGCAAGATTTTATAAAAAAACAAATGAGCTCAGTAAAGAATTTGCCAATTTGCAAAAATAAATAAATGAAAAGAAATAGAGTCCAGAAATTCATAATTTGAAGGATTAGGACTGTGTGCTTCTCAACCACAACCAGTAAAAGATAAAACTGAACAATTCCCTAAGTGACAAAGGTCAATCAAAATCAGCCTTGTAGTAAGGAATAAATTAAGGTTATGGCCATGACATACATTGTTAAAATCTTTGAAGGCCCTAAAATATTTAAGAGTAAAGGACCAACTAAGAGTGTGGCTCAGAAAATCCTTTCAGTTAGACCAATGGATCAGGGAAAAGACAAAAGAAGGGACTATCAGCAAAGTTAACTGACTCAAGTTACCCTCAATATATCGATAAATGAAGAGATAGGGGTGGGGGCAAGAAAAACCCAACACAGAAAATCAGGGAATTATGTTCACAAAACCTTCCTGAGAAAAGAACTATAGAGGTGACTGCTGACACGTGAAACTAATTGGAATCAAATAAGTACACAATCAAGTCCATGAAAAAGTTGAGTTGTATTGCCACAAGGACTACTGCTGCTGCTGCTGCTAAGTCGCTTCAGTCATGTTCGACTCTGTGCGACCCCATAGACGGCAGCCCACCAGGCTCTCCCAGGAATTCTCCAGGCAAGAACACTGGATGGGTTGCCATTGCCTTCTCCGACAAGGACTACTAACCTGAGCTTAAAATTTAAAAAGACAGCAACCTTCCTGTTTATAAAGCATTGTTGTGATACAGGAGGAAAGAAGGGCAGATCTCACCATTTAAAAGAATGACATAGCCATCAGTTCAGTTCAGTCGCTCAGTCGTGTCCGACTCTTTGCGACCCCATGAATTGCAGCACGCCAGGCCTCCCTGTCCATCACCAACTCCCAGAGTTCACCCAGACTCATGTCCATTGAGTCAGTGATGCCATCCAGCCATCTCATCCTCTGTCATCCCCTTCTCCTCCTGCCCCCAATCCCTCCCAGCATCAGAGTCTTTTCCAATGAGTCAACTCTTCGCATGAGGTGGCCAAAGTACTGGAGGTTCAGCTTTAGCATCATTCCTTCCAAAGAAATCCCAGGGCTGATCTCCTTCAGAATGGACTGGATGGATCTCCTTGCAGTCCAAGGGACTCTCAAGAGTCTTCTCCAACACCACAGTTCAAAAGCATCAGTTTTTCAGCACTCAGCCTTCTTCACAGTCCAACTCTCACGTGCATACATGACCACAGGAAAAACCATAGCCTTGACTAGACAAACCTTTGTTGGCAAAGTAATGTCTCTGCTTTTGAATATGCTGTCTAGGTTGGACATAACTTTATTTCCAAGGAGTAAGCGTCTTTTAATTTCATAATGCAGTACTTGGATGCAATTTCAAAAGTGACAGAATGATCTCTGTTTGTTTCCAAGGCAAACCATTCAATATCATAGTAATTCAAGTCTATGCCCCAACCAGTAACGCTGAAGAAGCTGAAGTTGAACGGTTCTATGAAGACCTACAAGACCTTTTAGAACTAACACCCAAAAAAGATGTCCTTTTCATTATAGGGGACTGGAATGCAAAAGTAGGAAGTCAAGAAACACCTGGAGTAACAGGCAAATTTGGCCTTGGAATACGGAATGAAGCAAGGCAAAGACTAATAGAGTTTTGCCAAGAAAATGCACTGATCATAGCAAACACCCTCTTCCAACAACACAAGAGAAGACTCTACACATGGACATCACCAGATGGTCAACACCAAAATCAGATTGATTATATTCTTTGCAGCCAAAGATGGAGAAGCTCTATACAGTCAACAAAAACAAGACCAGGAGCTGACTGTGGCTCAGATCATGAACTCCTTATTACCAGATTCAGACTTAAATTGAAGAAAGTAGGGAAAACCACTAGACCATTCAGGTATGACCTAAATCAAATCCCTTAGGATTATACAGTGGAAGTGAGAACTAGATTTAAGGGCCTAGATCTGATAGATAGAGTGCCTGATAAACTATGGAATGAGGTTCGTGACATTGTACAGGAGACAGGGATCAAGACCATCCCCATGGAAAAGAAATGCAAAAAAGCAAAATGGCTGTCTGGGGAGGCCTTACAAATAGCTGTGAAAAGAAGAGAAGCGGAAAGCAAAGGAGAAAAGGAAAGATATAAGCATCTGAATGCAGAGTTCCAAAGAATAGCAAGAAGAGATAAGAAAGCCTTCCTCAGCGATCAATGCAAAGAAATAGAAGAAAACAACAGAATGGGAAAGACTAGAGATCTCTTCAAGAAAATTAGAGATACCAAGGGAACATTTCATGCAAAGATGGGCTCGATAAAGGACAGAAATGGTATGGACATAGCCAAAGGACATGACAAAAGCTGGTTAGAACCAACTAGGTCCAAGACACCAGAAGATTCGACTTCCAGTAGAGCTTGAGCCTCAGTATATGCTCATTGTAGTACATTAGCTGAATGACACACCCACCAGTGCAATGACAGTTCCAAGGCCAACCATAAAAGGCCAAAAAGTGGGCAGTGGTCCAGTTCCTGGAAATCCACAGCCCTTCCCCAAAATAACTGGAATAGCCCTCCCACTCATTCATCTATGAAATTATTCAACCCATCAAACCTAACCATGCTGTATTTTGAAGCTCTCTTGCCTTCTGAGATGGCCCTCACTCTGCCTGTTGAGTGTGTTTCTCTCTAAATAAATCCACTTCTTACTATCACTTCATCTCTGAATTCTTTAGTGATGAAGCAGGAACCTTAAATTCACTTGGAGCCCTTGGGGGTTGGAGCAGGAAATGGCAAGCCACTCCAGTATTCTTGCCTAGAGAATCCCATGGACAGAGGAGCCTGGCAGACTGTCAACAGTCGGACATGACTTAGCGACTAAATCACCAACACCACCACCACCACTTGGGTATACCCAATCAAATGAAGGCAAAGAAGAGGTTGTGAACTCTGCTCAGATAAAAACAATATTGTAACAAGATCAATAAAGACTTAAAATGGTCCACATCCAAAAAAAAAAATCTTTAAAAAAGTCTCATTAAAATCAAAGTGCGTTTATGATTAGCCATGAGTAAAATGGTGTTCTCTCCGGCAGTGACTTGTTTGTGGGCCTTTGTAGTCACATTAGACCACATAGTTAACTTACCTCTCTGACAAAACAGCCTCATCTTCCCAACTACAACCTCTGCTTTTGCTCATCTTTGAAGCCCATAGTCATGAGACTGGTCTTCCTTGTTAGCAGCCTTTTGATTTATATCAATTCATTGCTCAGAAATGAATATCAACATGTAATATAAATCCTACTTTGTGGTCTAAATTAATAAACCTAGTGCCTGACCCTCTCCAACAAAACATTACCCCATGACTCTCTGCTATCATTTCTTGTTATTTTCTGACTTAACCCATCCATTGCTGCTGTTTGCACATGCTTATCCCTGCATTCACTCGCTTTTGACATGAAATATTGTTTCTATTATTGTCCTGTCAGTTCATGATCTTCTCTGTCTCCACACTCACTATGCAGATATTCTTCTCTAAAAAATCTTCCATAGTTGAACCACCTAGTCCGTCTTGAACTGGGTAGACTCAATTTGAGTAGAAGAGTCTGAAACTTGAGTGTGTTCACTTACAATAGTAAGTAAGTAAGGCAAGGTTAATATTACTAAATTCTAGATCTAGATTGTACTTAACAAAGGCCATCAATTGATATTTACTGTGTAAGATAATAGATGGATTAGATAATAGATTATATATTAGACAGATACATGATTGGTAATAGATGATATATAGATTAGACAGATACATAATGCATAAAAATGATAGATACACAGATTAGATGGGGTTTTCCAGATGGTACAGTGGTAAGGAATCCGCCTACCAATGTAAGAGACACAAGAGATGCAGCTTTGATCCCTGAGTCAGAAGATCCCCTGGAGTAGGCAATGGCAACCCACTCAGTATTCTTACCTGGAAAATTCCATGGACAGAGGAGCCTCGTGGGCCACAGTCCATGAAGGTCACAAAGAGTTGTCTGTGACAGAGCATGCACACATGCAGATTAGGTAGCTAAAAGATTAGCTTAATAAATGATAGATGATAGATAGATAGATGTTTTACATAGATAATAGGTTAGTTAGATAATAAACTAGATAGACTAGATAGATGATAAGTAATAGATTACCAATATATTAGATTAGATAGACACATGGTAGATGATAGATTGATTAGCTATGTAGATTAGACAGATGTATAATAGATGATTGTTATTGTTTAGCTCCTAAATCATGTCAGACTCTTTGCAACCCCATGGACTATAGTCCACCAGGCTCCTCTGCCAATAGGATTTCCCAGGCATGAGTACTGAGATGAGTTGCCATTTCCTTCTCCAGGGGATCTTCCCAACCCAAGGATCAAACCCCATTTCCTGCATTGGCAGGTGAGTTCTTTAACATTGAGCCACCTGGGAAGCTCAATAGAGGACAGATTAGATAGGCAATAAATTAAGTAGATAATAGATTAGCTAGATGGAGAAGGCAATGGCACCCCACTCCAGTACTCTTGCCTGGCAAATCCCATGGATGGAGGAGCCTGGTAGGCTACAGTCCATGGGGTCGCAAAGAGTCGGACACGACTGAGGGACTTCACTTTCACTTTTCACTTTCATGCATTGGAGAAGGAAATGGCAACCCACTCAGTGTTCTTGTCTGGAGAATCCCAGGGACGGGGGAGCCTGGTGGGCTGCCATCTATGAGGTCACACAGAGTCGGACATGACTGACTAGCCTTAGCAGCAGCAGCAGCAGCAGATTAGCTAGATATGTGATAAATGATAGATAGATAGGCTATATTATAGATTAGATAGATAAATTGGATAGATGCATGGTAGATAACAGACAGATAGATGGATTGATAGATAGATGGTGTCGAGCTTTCTAACTCTGACCCCATCTTCACACTGTCAGTTCTGCAGAGGATCACTTAATTCTGTTATTTCCATATTATATGCTTCAAAGACAACACATGAATCCATACAAGAGTTGGTTTATTGTTTAATCTTTGATTCTCTGCTAAAATGATATACATAATAGCTTCAGATCACTTCCACCTGGGATGAAATTGTTCAGATTTTGTACAAAATGTCTTCTGAAATGCCTGTACCTATTTGTTGCTCTGTTCCAGGTGCACATTTTGCTTGATATCATTCCTCAGCAATCATTGAACTCCAGAATTGTTTAATTAATGCTAAATCAAGACAGCTAAAATTGTCTTTTGCCATGGCTTAGCGATGAGTATCTCAAGGGTGTTGCTTGACTGACAGCTGTCAATTAGAAATGGATCCATAGGATGAGCTACATGACAGCATGCATTTAGCTCTTGGATCTCACCTATTTTTAATGTATGAGTTGGCTTACTGTTTTCTGAATGTCTCTACATTGTGGAGCCCTGAACAAGATTTTATCAACCTCTTTCATTGGGACTTTCCCAGGTCTACATTCAAACACAGACATTTCATAAAAATGACTGTTTCTGCTGCTGAAAATGATGGTGTCAAATAGATTCAGAAGCCTGTACCAAAGCCCTTAAATATCATTATCTAATTTTAAAATATGATGCTGAAGAACATTGTTGTGTATTATTTCAGTAGTAGTGGGATGGGAAAACCACCAGGTTAGAAACTTGAATCTACAAAATACAGACAGGTTAATAATGCTCGTCTGGTTTGGCTCACCAGGTTGTTCTGAGAAGTAATCTTCAAACTGAAAATTTTGTTACTATTCAGAGAGCCACAATAAGGTTTGAAGAAGAGGTATTGACCTCTACAAGCCTGTGTCAGCACAGATGTGGGGTAGAAACCCCAGATGCACCCAGCCAAGCAGAGGCAGTGATGTCACAGATCCCGTGGGGCCAATGGTGCAGGTGATCATCAAACAACCTGGGCGAAAGGGAAAGTCAAGCATGTACAACACCCGTTTGGGTTTTTTGTTTGTTTTGTCTCATATGTCCTCTATTTTCTTAATTTAATTTTTATCTCATATTATAGTTGATACAATGTTATGTTAGTTTCAGGGGCATAGCAAAGTGATTCAGTTATACATATATCCATTCTTTTTCAGATTCATTTCACATAAAGATTACTACAGAATATTCAGTGTATTTTTCTGTGCTGTACCATAGGTCTTTGTTGGCTAACTATTTTGTGTATAGTCATGTGTGTTCATCCCAAGCTCCTGGTTTATCCCTCCCCTCACCAACATCTGTTTGTTTTTAAAACTAAGAAAAGTTATGACCAACCTAGATAGCATATTGAAAAGCAGAGACATTACTTTGCCAACAAAGGTCTGTCTCGTCAAGGCTATGGTTTTTCCAGTGGTCATGAATGGACGTGAGAGTTGGACTATGAAGAAAGCTGAGCCCCAAAGAATTGATACTTTTGAACTGTGGTGTTGGAGAAGACTCTTGAGAGTCTCTTCGACTGCAAGGAGATCCAACCAGTCCATTCTGAAGGAGATCGGCCCTGGGATTTCTTTGGAGGGAATGATGCTGAAGCTGAAACTCCAGTACTTTGGCCACCTCATGCGAAGAGTTGACTCATTGGAAAAGACTCTGATGCTGGGAGGGATTAGGGGCAGGAGGAGAAGGGGACGACAGAGGATGAGATGGCTGGATGGCATCACTGACCCGATGGACCTGAGTTTGAGTGAACTCCGGGAGTTGGTGATAGACAGGTTGGCCTGGCGTGCTGCGATTCATGGGGTTGCAAAGAGTCGGATATGACTGAGTGACCGAACTGAACTAAACTGAGTTTTCAGGTACTGCAAAACAAGAACACAATACTGCAAATCAACTATACTCCAAGAAAAAAAATTTTTTTAATAAAATCTTAAAAAAAAATTGCCAAACAAGAAAATGAGAAAATACTTTGATTTAAATTCAGGGAGACTTTCCTGGTGATTCAGTGGTTAAGACTTCATCATCCACTGCAGGGGGTGAAAGTTTGATCCCTGGTTGGGGAGCTAAAATCCGACATCCCTCGTGGTCAAAAAACCAAAACATAAAACAGAGACAGTGTTGTAACAAATTCAATAAACACTTTAAAAATGGCCCAAATAAAAAATAATCTTAAAAGATAAATAAGTAAATTTAGGTAGGAAGAATTCTCTTTCAATTATCTATTTAAAATCAATACTTGAACACGGTTCAGGGAAATCTTTTGCTACGATGCACTTCTCAACTAGAAGCACATTGCCCCCAGGAGGCATTTGCCAATGTCTGGGGACATTTTTAATTGTCACATCCAGGGAGTGCTATCAACATCTAGTGGGTAGAGGCCAAGGATGCAGATTAACAGACTACGAGGTAAAAGACAGCCCATCACAGTAAAGAAGCCTCTGACCCTAAATAAAAATAGTGCCTGCAGCAATGTGTGATAGGGGCACTCTGATACACTCACATTTTTTCCATCAATGTGCTTATGTAAAACTAATATTCCAAATTTACTGTCTTTGCCAGAAATAAGAAAGATTTTTCATTTCCTGAAAAATCAAATGTTTAAAATTGTTCCTCTGAATAGTTATTTTAGCAAAATCTATTTATAAAGTCTTAGAGAAAGGAGAAATTATTTTGAAGTTTTATAGTGAATTTGAGATTAAAAATATGCTAAGTCGCTTCAGTTGTATCTGACTTTTTGCAGCCCTATGGATGGTAGCCCACCAGGCTCCTCTGTCCATGGGACTCTCCAGGCAAAAATACTGGAGGGGGTTGTCATGCCCTCCTCCAGGGGATCTTCCTGATCCAGGTATTGAACTCATGTCTCTCATGTCTCCTGCATTGGCAGGTAGGTTCTTTACTGCTAGCGCCACCTGGGAAGCCCCGAAATATACTCCCTGTATATATTATTAAAGAATATTGAGGGAAAAAAAGAATATTGGGACTTCCTTGGTGGTCCAATGGCTAAAACTTCCAGCTTCCAACGCTGGGGGCCTGGGTTCAACCTCTGGTCAGGGAACTAGATCCCACATGCCACACCTATGACCCAGTGCATCCAAGTAAATTTTTTTTTTTTTTTTTTTAAGGAAAGAGTGTTTCCTGGCTGCTGGCCATTGTGTCTTTCTGTGTCATAAGCTCAGGCAAAACATTCAAAGCTGACAAAATAACATCAGGATTGCTTTGCAAACCTCTGTATTAACAGCTCACTTTATGCAGACACTTTCCAAAGCAAGTTCCTCAGCACTATTGTTGAGAAGCTTCTGATGGGTCTGCCCTTGACATGTCCCACAGCCTCCTCCCAGGAAACACTATTTCCAAAGTAATTTTTAAAATTATTAACTACTTAAATCAAGTATTATTATAAACAATAAACACTAAAGGAACACTTATTGATCATGAAATGAGCACTCGAATCCAGTTAACAGTAAACGTTGCTGCAAAAAGAATGACTGCTAAATGAATAAGGAATTGTGAGCATTCATATATCTCATTTCTCCTTTCATGGTATTAATTACCTCTACTAGAAAAAAAAAATGGTGTTAATATGATCATTTAGCCACCATTTAGAATTAGACTTCTTATGTCAGAGTCAATGATATAGTTCAGTTCAGGTCAGTTGCTCAGTCGTGTCCAACTCTTTGCAACCCCATGAATCGCAGCACGCCAGGCCTCCCTGTCCATCACCAACTCCCAGAGTTCACTCAAACTCACGTCCATCAAGTTGGTGATGCCATCCAGCCATCTCATCCTCTGTCGTCCCCTTCTCCTCCTGCCCCCAATCCCTCCCAGCATCAGAGTCTTTTCCAATGAGTCAACTCTTCTCATGAGGTGGCCAAAGTACTGGAGTTTCAGCTTTATCATCAGTCCTGGCTAGAAAGATGTCTTCCTCCAGGGAGGCAAGGCTCGGCCAAGAATCAGTGGTTCCACAACTCTCAAAAAGCTGACTGTGACTCAAACCCAGGAAGGTTTTACTCAACCACCAATGACACGGCATGGTCTCCACCATAGTAAAACTAACGAGTCCAAGAAAATGTAAGATTTGTGTGTCATCCCTTTAGATTGTTCTGTGAACAACATCCTATTCTTCAAATGCCTAAACTCAGACAGCTCACAGAAGATTACTTGAGTTATAGTTTAACTCCTGCCTTATAGTTCTTTCCCCAAAGGCATTTTGTGCTGCATAGTCCTGTACTTTTCCTAGTCCCAAATCACACAGGAAAAAACAGTTTTGGCTCCTGGTGCATCTCCAAGCTCGATTTCTGTCTCTCTGTGTAACTTTGATCAGTTCAGACATTTGTCAGTGTCCGTACACATCCTCATTTATAGACTGTTGCCAGGGATGGAGGCTCGATATTTAAAGTCAACAAGAAGAGCCTGCGTGTTCTCTGAAACTTCATCTGTGTGTGTGTGAAGAAAAATATTAAGACTTTTACAGAAGGTGGGTGGGGAGGAGAGATTGTGAAAGGGAAAGGAAGAAAGAAAAAAGAAGGACCGGGAAGAGAGAGGGAGAGGCGGGTGGGGAGGTTGCTGTGTAACTGCTAAGATTGCAGACAGAAATAGCATACAACCACCGTGAGCAGAAGCGACTCGGTAACCAGGACCAAACTGTATTCACTTCCATTCATCAGTTTCTCTGGGAAGGAAATGACATCTCGTCCTGTCTTCCTCTACATCTTGATTTTTGGAAAATATTGTAAGTATACTCAGCATTTAATTTTGTCTACCTTAGGATTTTATGAAATAATCAAAAGGACAAATGTTGATTACTGACATGTATGCTTTTTAGATACAAATGCTTTTTTCTGGTAAAACTGTCATCTCACTTCAGAAGGATTCTTCGGAATACATTTCTGGTATTTACATTAAAAGCTGAAATACTGACATTCTGTGTAAATCTATGCTTCATAACAATCAATTGGTATAGTTGACGTTAACATTTGTTTCATAAGTCATGGTATATTTCAAGAGGAGCGGTGCTTAAAGAGATTGTGTTCAAGGAATGTGCCCAATGACACATCCTGGGATGTTCTGTTGTTTGCTCCTGGTTCCTGAGTGTTTGCAATGCTTTTTTACCTTAGCCTTTTGTGATTTGTATCATAGGTTTGCCTCCTCACAGAGAGATGCTTTCAGAAAACTCCTTTTTTATTTAGCAAGGTTTCTCACTATTCCCGAGAAGAAAAACAAGGCAAAGTAGAAAGCAGTGAAAACCGCAGACACACGAGGAGCCCAGATGGACAGTTTACTTTTGTTATCATGACAGTTTTTTTGCTTCCTCTCTGTATACATTGTTTTCAAAACAAATCTATTTTTTAATGAAAAGAAAGAGCTATTCTGCATTAAACTTTATTTAAACTATATTAGGTAAACAGAAATAAAATGTTTTCCTTCTTGAGTAATACATGATGAGAAAAGTCAAAGCAAATTGAGAAAGAAAACTTTCTAGGTCCCTTTCATACCTTCTGGATTCACAAGCATGTTTACATTGCTCTGTCTCTTAAAAGTTTGCAGAAATTTATTGACCCTAAGACACTGTACTGAGGAATGCCCCAAAGTGTATTTCAGTTGTAACTTTCCCAATCCTGATGGCATACTCTGCACGCAAGTGATTTTTTTCCTTTATCTCCAGTCTTCCTGACCTCTTAGTACACCTCACTTTGACGGTCAAAGATGGAAGATAGTGTGAAACCAAGAAAATGATTCCAAATCCTGGAGAAACATGATAGTTCCTAGCTTTCTCCATCTCTGATCTTACTGCTGTCATTGCCATTTTTTAACTAGAGAGTGAAAAGTCAAATTGCACACCACCACCAAAAACTGGGTGGTTTTAGTATAATCCAAGTGTTGTGGATATTTGCAAGCAACAGCCTCATAAATCCATAATATATTTTGCCATCTCCTCTCTCATTTCAATGAAATGAGCAGGTTAAATAAGCCAAAGGAATACTTCCAAATAGGCATTCTAGTATGAGGTATTCAAGGAAATTCAGGGCAAGTTGAGAAGCAATTTGGCTAGTGTGTTACCAGTCATGTGGTAAAAATGTTCTATGTTTAGTAAAAAAGAAAAGTTCTATGTTCTTTTGTCAATAGAAAATTATTTTCATGAGCAAAAAATAGGTAATAGTGATGAAGACAATAATTGTCAAAACCCTCCAACTTTTTAAATTTATCTTTGGATTTTTAAAATAATGTTGATAATGCACTGTGAATACTTAAGAATGCCAAGTCCTCCTCCCTCCATGCCCTCCAGAAGCAGAATTGGGCAAGTAGGACTCCTGGATACATGCCCTCCACACAGTGGGCAGGCTGGAGGGCATTTGACAGGGGCCCGCAACCCAGCAACCCACACCCATGACTCACCTGTTGGCTTATCCCATCACCAAGCCCTACCAAAGAGAGGATTTCCTGGGCATATAGCAAAAGAAGTCAACCACATAAGGACAACATCTTAAATCTCCTTAACTAACCCCATGGTTGTTGCTGGTGGTTTGTTTACTAACATTATCTCCTGTTGCCTGGGAAAGATAGTGTGCTGCCATGAAAGACTTAAGGTTCTTGACAGAAGCACCCTGTATGAGCTTTATAACTGTCCACAAGGACTTACCCTCTGAGCCTTAGTGAAATGGCAATAAAGTCTTATGCCCTCTCTACCTCCCAGAGCCCCTCTGTTTCATTCTTTATTGCATACATTACCTCCTTGGATCTTCACAACAACTCGATCAGGTAGATGTAATTAAGCATGTGAACAAGGCAAGACCAAGGACATTCATTACCTTGTCAGAAGGCTCAACCTAATAAATCCCAAAGTTTGAATGCTTTCATTGTCTACACTCTTTCTCCTAGACCATGAATGTTCTCGGTAGAGATAATGTGTATAATAAGGGGACTTTGAAAACTGAAAGCCCCTTATAGACCTAAGCAATTGTTAGTCACCCTTTTACTCAAAAATGTTTATTGAATGCCAGTTACTTTAATAAACAATAAGACTAAAGGATGGCTACCACATGATCCCTCCTCTAAAAGGTTGGAGTGGAGAAGAAAAGGGTATCTAGGATCACCAAGTTCTGAGACAAGGGCAAAAACCTAGGTGTGCACAGTAGGAGGTGGGGTGGGAAGGTGACATGAAGATTCAGAAAAGATTTCCTTTTATCCTTGAGAAATTTTTATTCTTAAAAAGTTTCCTCTGTCTATGGTCTAGTTAGCTGTATCTTACAATGTTAATTTCTCAGTTTTGATAATGTACTGTGGTTATATAAGATGATTCCATTAGGCAAAGCTAGGTCAAGGATCTATGGGACCTCTTGCAGTATTCTGCAACATTTTGTGAGTCTAAAATTAAAAGTTACGGAATGATCCTCTGGGAGAATTGTATCCTAAAAAGTCCTTATCCACAGGGCTTTACTGTTACTTAAACAATATCATCAAGCAAAAAGCAATCATTTTGCTTAACACTTTGGATAGGCAGAGAATAAATAAGGAAATAGGAAATAAAAGGCCCCAAATATGAACTTGATCCACTTTAGTATTTTGCCAAGGACTGACCCAGCTGGGAAGGTCCTCACTTTTAGATTTCAAGTGAATACGTACAAGATGACCTGATCTTTGCTGTGGGTCCTGGCACTGGCATATCTCCTAGCAACTGTCTCTTCTAACCACAAAGAAGGGGCCAGGAGGTTTTCTGAACTAATAGTTGGTACACGAAAAACAGACCATTAGCACACAAGAAAAGGGAATACTGGCATATTTATCTACCTCCAAAAGATGGAGAAAAATCTTTCCAAATGCAGGCTACAGAAATCTCTAACTGTTCACCTTACTTTTTTTTAAGGTTGCTAACAATTTCATATTGTTCTTAATTAGGAATTTGGAATCACATCTTTATGTCTCAAACAGAAAGAAAATTAACAAGTCTGTGCAAATGCAGCACCATGATCTGTATGAAAAGAAACAAATGATTCCATCTGGGAGCTAAATCATTTCGCAAGCTTAATTCCACACATTGGGCGGACTTGTTAAACTGAAATGGCTGGAGTTGTATGTTCTATTTAGGCTTAATTTTTGTCCTTAAAAAAAAGAATTTGTATTATATAATTTTTAGGTGGAATAGCATTATAATTCAACATCTGTATACACTACAGAGTGGTCACAACTGCAAGTCTAGATTGACCCATCCGTTACCACTGAGCCACTTCACTCACTCCATTTCACTCTCCCTGCCACCCCCTTCCCTTCTGGTAACCATTAATCTAATCTCTGTATCTATGAATTTGTTTTTGTCTTATTTCGTTTGTTTGTTTTGTTTTTTTCAATTCCCAATATAATGAAATCATACGGTATTTGACTTTCTCCATCTGACTTATTTACTTAGCATGCTGCTAAGTACTGCTAAGTAGCTTCAGTCATGTCCAACTCTGTGCAATCCCAGAGACGGCAGCCCACCAGGCTCCCCCGTCCCTAGGATTCTCCAGGCAAGAACACTGGAGTGGTTTGCCATTTCCTTCTCCAATACATGAAAGTGAAAAATGAAAGTGAAGTCACTCAGTCGTGTCCAACTCCTAGCGACCACATGGACTGCAGCCTACCAGGCTCCTCCGTCCATGGGATTTGCCAGGCAAAAGTACTGGAATGCGTAGCACATAGTAAATGCTCTGTTCCAGGGCAAAAAATCGTAATTAAAGGGCTTATTTCCTATAGGATTAGCATAATGCCCTCCAAATCCATCCATGCTGTCTCCCATGGCAGGATTGCATTGCTTTTTTATGGATTAATAGTGTCCACTATGGGGGTTTCCCTGGTGGCTCAACAATAAAGAATCCACCTGACAATGCAGGAGATCCAGGTTTGATCCCCAGGTCTGGATGATCCCCTGGAGAAGGGAATGGCAACCCTCTCCAGTATTCTTGCCTGGGAAATCCCATGGAGAAAGAAGCTTGGCAGGCTACAGACACGGGGTCACAAAAAAATTAGACACACTTAGCATCTAAACAACAACAGTATCCATTATGGACCTATATCCCATCTTCTTTATACATTCATCCATCAGTGAATAAGATCTGCATTCAGTTCAGTTCAGTTCAGTCGCTCAGTTGTGTCCAACTCTTTGCAACTCCACAAATTGCAGCACGTCAGGCCTCCCTGTCCATTACCAACTCCCGGAGTTTACTCAAACTCATGTTCATCGAGTCGATGATGCCATCCAGCCATCTCATCCTCTGTCGTCCCCTTCTCCTCCTGCCCCCAAACCCTCCCAGCATCAGAGTTTTTTCCAATGAGTTAACTCTTCTTATGAGGTGGCCAAAGTATTGGAGTTTCAGCTTCAGCATCAGTCCTTCCAATGAACACCCAGGACTGATCTCCTTTAGGATGGACTGGTCGGATCTCCTTGCAGTCCAAGGGACTCTCAAGAGTCTTCTCCAACACCACAGTTCAAAAGCATCAATTCTTTGGCGCTCAGCTTTCTTCACAGTCCAACTCTCACATCCATAGACTTTACTTACTGTAAGGAAATTGAAACAGTAATCAAAAATCTCCCAACAAACAAACTGTACCCATTTATACCATTTGAATGTCAAGTTCTATATGATTGTGGTTATGGATGTGGTGGTTATATACATGGTGTTATATACACTGCCAGTTATTAAGAGCTTTCCATGGACCACAAACTGTGCTAAATGCTTATGAACATGATCTGACTTTATCCCTATAACAACCTTAAGAGATTTTCTCACGTTACAAATAGGAAACAGAAAATGTGAAATACTAAGTTGCAAGCCTGACATCACTCCTTAGTAAGTGTTGCAAAAGAGATTTCAATCCAAGTTTGTGTCCTCGAACATCCTATGCTAGTAAAACATGATTCAAGCTCAACATGTTAAAGCTCAACATCTGAGAATCAAAAGAGACCTGAACAGATCCCCTGATCTAACCCACTGGGTTTTCTTTTAAGACTGATTTATTTATTGGCTGTGCTGGGTCTTCTTTGCTGTGCAAGCTTTCTCTAGTTGCAGCGAACAGGGGCTACTCTTTGCTGTGGTGTGCAGGCTTCTCATTGTGGTGGCTTCTCTGGTAGCAGAGCACCGGCTCTAGGCATGGAGGTTTCAGTAGTTGCAACACTCAGGTTCAGTAGTTGTGGCTTGTGGGCTTAGTTGCTCCATGGCATGTGGAATCTTCCTGCACTAGAGTTTGAACCCATGTCCCCTGCATTGCAAGGTGGAGTCTTAACCACTGCACCTCCAGGGAAGGCCTAGCCCATGGTCTTCAGATGCATTAGCTATTTCTCTATTTTACTGATTAAGTAATAGAGAAATATGGACCAGCCCATAGTCACAGAACTGGTAAATCCAAACAAAAACAAAGTTTCCACTAAAGCAGGGTTATCCCCATCCCAGGAGTCTGAAAAATCCATGCTCTGTATTTGTGCATCTCCTCCTGTTGGCCAGTACCATCTGCTTTGCAGACACTTCCAATTAAGCACCAAGAATTTATGGATGAGGAAAGGTGTGGAAATAACTTGAATGAATAGAACACTACACTCAACCTGTATTGATTCCAGGATTTTGCTTCGAAAGCACTTTTGCTGATAGCGCATGTCACAGAGATTTATACACAGGGAGAACCGATGCATAGTGACGTAATTCTCATCTTAGCCCACCTCTCCCACCCGCTGGATGTTTTCTGCCTTCGTTGTCTGCACAACCACAGCAGCTTATTCCCTGTTTTACCTACTGTGGCCCAACACCCTCTCATCATCTTCAAATCTGCACCTCTACCCATCATACTGATCAGATCAACAAGGCGGCATCACTGAAACCAAAAGCTCTTTCCTTCTTTGGAATAAAATGAGGATGAGTTGTGAGCATTTAAAATTTAGGTTTTATTCTCTATCACAGCCAAGATAAATGTTGAATGGAAATTTTAAAAGAACAGCATAAATTGGGATCTCTGGTTATTTGTGTTAGAAATTGACATTTTCCTACAAAATCATTGTATTTTATAATAATTTGGAGATTTGATTTTCTGCTAAATAAATTTATTTTATAATTGTTTCATTATTACCTGAATTAATTAGAACCAAAGAAGTCAATGTTTTTTTGGGCTTCACAGGTGGCTCAGTGGGAAAAGAATCCACCTGCAATGCAGGAGAGAAAGGAGTTGTGGGTTCCATCCGTGGGTTGGGAAGAGCCCCTGGAGGAGGGCATGGCAACCCACTCCAGTATTCTTGCCTGGAGAATCCCATAGACAGAGGAGCCTGCAGGGTACAGTCCATGGGGTCGCACAGAATCGGGCACAACTGAAGTGACTGAGCATGCATGCAAAGAGTCAGACACAACTGAGCATGCACCCCCCCCCACACACACACACCCCTTATTTCTTAATTCTTCTCTAATAACGAATATGTTGTTGTTTTTTTAATATTCAGTGCTCTCAAAAAAAGTAAGGATTATTTTGGGGGAAGGGGACCCTTGGCTTCTCCACTGGCTGTTCCAGGCCATGTGGAGCCCTGACCTCTGGTCACTATGCCAGCTCCTCTCTCCACTTCTCCCTCCCCATCCTCTCTCCCTGACCTCTGCCCACCACCTACGTTGGCCCAAGAGCTCAAGTTCTCATTCTATGATGAAGAACACACAGACATCTCTCCTTTAGTCAAGGTGCCCAAGTGATTAGCCTCAAAATGGGACAGCAGATAATCTGTTGCATTCTCTAATCGTAAGATTCACCCTTTTTAGAAGGCAGTTGAGATTTTCTTTTATTTTTTAAAATTAGTGTATAATTGTTTTACAATGTTGTATTAGTTTCTGCTGTACAACCAAGTGAATCAGCCATAGGTATATCTGGGCTTCCCAGTTGGCACTAGTGAAAAAAAACCTGACTGTCAATGCATGAGACATGAAACACGGATTTGATCCCTAGATCGGGAAGATCCCCAGGAGGAGGGCATGGAAACCCACTCCAGCATTCTTGCCTGGAGAGCCTCATGGACAGAAGAGCTTGGTGGGTTACAGTCCATGGAATCGCAAAGAGTCAAACACGACTAAAGCAACTTAGCACAACACATAAATATATTCCCTCCTTTGGAGGCTCCTTCCCACCCCCAATTCCTACCCCTCTAAGTCAAAGGCAGCTGAGACTTTATTTTTTAGTAGCAATGTATACATATTTATTCCTTGTTTTTTTCAGTTGAGATTGAAATCATTTTTCTGTTTTTGGTAGAGAGTTGAGTGTGTGCTTGACCTGGGTGGCCACACAGTTACATGAGCTATTTCATTGATAAAAACATTTCGTTGGACTATTTTTCTCCTGACAGTTTGTTCTCCTGATTCTTACCTCATTCATGTAAAGTAACATTACATGAAATCTCTTTTTCTGCCTCCAGCAGTCTGAGTCTCCAGTGAATTGCAATTTGATTGAACAGTTTCCTCATATCTCTCAAGTACTTTTTTAATTTGTTTCACGTAATTAGACTTTTTGAGTTCAAAGGAGATGTAAAGCTCATATCGTACAACGCCCTCATTTTCATGTAAGAAGAAACCGAGCCTAGATAGCTGTGCTCTCTTTTATTTCCGCTTTCTTATCTTTTACTCGCTTTTAAAAGTATGCCTCCAATTTCATATGTAGGACAGGATGGGCAAGAAAAATCAGCAGGGTAAAGCATCACCTTTAAATAGAAAGAAGCTAAACCACAGTTATTAAATTACATTTATTACCCACCAAAATCCTAGCCTCAAAAATTAAGATTTGCAAATACATTGATCTTGCATTATCGTGTGTCACACTTCCACACACCTGCCTCGCAGATAAACATTTTAAACCATTCTCTTCACCAAGGAGAGACTGGACAGAGGAGAGAAGGGTTCTAAGGACGCCTTCCCAAGTCCATGCTTGTCGTCAGGTCCAACTTCAAAGGAAATGGCTTTTCAAATTGTCAGAGGAAATTCAGAGCCCGTAGATGTGTCCGCTCTCCACATCCCTCACTCCCATGCTATTCTCCAGACGGCTATAAGATGCATCGTTTTCATCACATGCCATGCAGATGAGTGAATGTGGCTGCCGGGGCATCCTCATGAAGCACAGGAGGCCTCCTGCCTGTGCTGCAGGCCACGTGAGACTGATGGCTCTGCAGGAGTGCAGGAGGAAACCATCCACGTCCCAGGAGAGGTTGGTATGCGATCAGAACCTCAGTGCTTCTCACTTCAAGACAGACATTTCCTAGTCTCCATACAGTAAGTCCCCCACATATGAACAAGTTCCTTTCCAAGAGCCTGTTCGTTAAGTCCAATTTGTTCAAGTCCCACAAAGTTAGCCTAGATACCCAACTAACACAATTGGCTATATAGTACTGAACTGTAAAAGGTTTATGATACTTTTCACACGAATAATACATAAAAGACAAACACAAAAAATAAAGAAAACATTTTTAATCTTACAGTACAGTATCTTGAAGTGTACAGTAGTACAGTACAACAGCTAGCACGCAGGAGCTGGCATCGAGTGAACAGGCGAGAAGAGTTACTGAGTGGAGGAGGGAGATGAGGTGGGATAAAGTAGAACTGGGAGAAGGCGATGGCACCCCACTCCAGTACTCTTGCCTGGAAAATCCCATGGATGGAGGAGCCTGGTAGGCTGCAGTCGATGGGCTCGTGAAGAGTCGGACACGACTGAGCGACTTCACTTTCACTTTTCACTTTCATGCATTGGAGAAGGAAATGGCAACCCACTCCAGTGTTCTTGCCTGGAGAATCCCAGGGACAGGGAAGCCTGGTGGGCTGCCGTCTATGAGGTGGCACAGAGTCAGACACGACTGAAGCGACTTAGCAGCAGCAGCAGCAGCATAGTAGAACTGAAGGACCATCAGCAATAGGAGATGGAGGGCAAGCTGCAATGTCACTCATGCCTGACACTGATGGAACACATGTTTGCATCTTTGAAAGTTCACAACTTGAAGATTCGTTTGCAGGGAACTTAATCTATTATCCTCAAATAGCCTGGGCACCAATGCTTATGTGTTTAATCCTTCTCACAATCCCTTCCTTCTCCCTACCCCAAAATACCATGTCTTCTGTCTCTGTATCTGTTCTGAGGCTGATGCTGGAGGGGGAGAGGGAGGGGGCGCAGTGGAGACTCTGTTCCTAAGGACACAGGCCCCTGAACTTCCTTTCCTCCTGCCCCCTCCCCCCCGCCCCCACAGCTCACACACCATCTCCCGAGATGGAGTCGTGTTTTCCAACTTCATGGAGCATGAAAGGACGCTTACAGAAGTCCTGCAATGCACCTTCACTGTTGCGTGATGCTCCCCGCAGGTATTAATATCAACAATTCATGGCTCAGTAGCAAATAAACCCCATACAAGTAGTAAGCTCGTGACTCCCAGACCAGTCCAACATTCTGTTTATCATGTAGGGTGAGATTGTCTTCGTAGTTTGGCTCCAGGCATCGAGAGAGAAAGTGAAAATTAAGCAAGTCTCCTCAGGCACTTTCCCACTTCCTACAAGTTCTCCGTGCTCACTTCCTCCTCCTTCTCATCCCTCCCAGTGGAATCTCAGCAGCATCTCCACTCTGGCCTCTGGGTGGCCCAGATACTAATTCCCAGTCCTAACCAACCGGTTCCTCCTTCTCTCTTTTTTTATGTGAACTTTTGTCTCTATTCCTCAGACTCACCACACCTCCTGACAAAATTTACACTAGAGATTTTGGTCACAAACCTTGCAACTGGAATCCTTATTTCTACCCACCTTTTCTCCCAAAGATTCTCCTCACAAATTCGTCCTTTCACAGAGGACAACTGCCTATTAAACACACTCTATGCACATTATACCTTATCCTTCCAACCTCATTCCACCGTTACCCAGATTCCTGGAGATTTTTGGCTTTTCGTTGTTGTGTTAGTCTTTCAGTCGTGTCCAACTCTTTGTGACTCTGTGGACTGTAGCCCGTCAGGCTCCTCTATCCATGGAATTTTCCAGGCAAGAATACTGGGGTGGGTTGCCGTTCCCTTCTCCAGGGGGTCTTCTTGACCCAGGAATCAAACCCAAGCTAATTCTGCATTATTTAGGAAGATGGTTCCAATACCTGATCCTCCCAGTGTAAGAAACTTATGATCTTGCAAATTTCTGTAGTTGTAGTCATTTCAACAGAGATAGCTTTCTTTACAGATTTGAAATTGAAATGTTACAGACCTAGATATACAAATGGACATGAATTGACAAACTGTGAACAAAATTTGTAAATGCATGGGCCTGGATCTACTGGGAGAAGTCAGAGAAGCTGAGAGAGGCTTTTTTGGAAGCCTTTATCCAGCACACATACTGCAAGTACTGATTAATGAAATAACTGATCAAATTCTCAGGCGCATGGAGCCCTGAGAACACCAATCACACTCCCATTGCGTTCACTCGCAAAGCCTCTGATCCTCGCCTTTCCTTTTTATCCTTTTCTCTCACTCTCTGCTGCTTACTCCAGCCTTTTGATTTTTTAATAGGTTTTTCCCAGAGCAGGCTGGAAATGTTTGACTCATTTTCGATGGTCCAAAAGATTTGCCATTTTTATTTCCTGCATTGTGGACGATTTGTTGGAAATTGCAAAACTGCCTCGTGGTTTATAAATGTTCTGCTTTCTCACACATTTCAAATTAAGACAAGAAGACATCAGTGGTCATGCTGTAAGTTTCTCTGAACCTCCACTTAACCCCCTCTTTGTGTTAACATCAGGAGAAGTGGCTGGTTTGGCTAGGCTAAATATAGATTTTTACTTCTGCCTTTCTGATTGCAGTCCTTGCCCCTGAACTTCTAAGCTCACAGCACAACAGTTAATGCTTCCTGGAAGAAGGATAGTTTTTGTTTTTTCAATAACTTTTGGGGGCAACTGAGCATCCATCTCTAATGTTGACCTGGAATAACATGGCAACTCATTTGTCCATCAAGTTCATTTTAATTTAAAAAAAAAAAATGCCTGTACAAATCATTTTGTAATGCTGCTGGCTCCTGGGCATCTTTTTTCAAGATTCCTAAGCTAGTTTATGCAGCAGATTTCTTCTTATCTCATGGTCCATTATCCACACAAAGATATTAATAGATGTATTCCCTGCCCTCCAAGAGTTCAGAATCTAAGACATAATGTACATATTGTAGACATGCATAGACATGAGCTAGAATTATTAAATTAAAATGATAACAGACAGGTTAAGGCCAAACAAGTTATTATTACTATATCCTGTCAACAATCTATCTGTAGAATAGTCATCGTGAATGCCTGAATTGATAAATGGAGAATGAATCTGGTACTGATCAAAAATGGAATTTAACAAGGCTGGAGTTATGGAGGAGTCAAAGAAAGAATGATGCCGTGTGGTATTGAATTAAATAGTGTTTGCAGACAGAGACCAAGCCCTCAGATAAAAGAACTCAGTGAAACCACCTAGCTGGCCATGATGCAGAGGCAGGAGGGACAGGATACAGTGGATATGTGTTGGTGATGATGTTCAGTTCAGTTCAGTTCAGTCGCTCAGTCGAGTCCGACTCTTTGCAACCCCATGAATCGCAGCACGCCAGGCCTCCCTGTCCATCACCAACTCCTTGAGTTCACCCAGACTCACGTCCATCGAGTCAGTGATGCCATCCAGCCATCACATCCTCTGTCATCCCCTTCTCCTCCTGCCCCCAATCCCTCCCAGCATCAGAGTCTTTTCTAATGACTCAACTCTTCACATGAGGTGCCAAAGTACTGGAGTTTCAGCTTCAGCATCATTCCTTCCAAAGAACACCCAGCGCTGATCTCCTTCAGAATGGACTGGTAATGATGTTAGTGTAACCCTTATAAATCCATTATGGACTTTCCTGGTTGTTGTTGTTATTCAGTCACTGAGTCCCTTCTGACTTTGCAACCCCATGGGCTGTAGCCTGCCAGGCTCCTTTGTCCTTGGAATTTCTCAGGCAAAAATACAGGACTGGGTAGCCATTTCCTCCTCCAGGGGAGCTTCCCAACCAAGAGATCGTACCCATGTCTCCTGCACAGGCAGGTGGATTCTTTACCACTGAGCCACCTGGGAAGTAGTTAAGACTCCATGCTCCCACTGCAGGGTGCACAGCTTCCATCCCTGGTCAAGGAAGATCCCACATAGCGCCTGGCCAAATAATAATATTAATAAAGTCATTTTTTATAAAGCCCTTATATATGGCACAGTCCCAGAATGGGCTCATATTTAAAGACACTCATCTAGAATCAAGCACAGTCTGTCTGCCTCATATGGCCAGGGAAGGGTGAAAAAAAGGAATAACCAAAAAGACAGCATATTTGGATAAATGCTAAAAGCATGGAGCATTTGACAAGTGAGAATTATAAACACAAAACATCAATAGTTTGAAGTCATAATTACAATGACATGTATTAGTAAAATAAGAACTCTTTTGAGAATGTTCAAAATATATAATATGAAATATTTAGCTGTATTTCCACCACTGTTAAGCGGATGTAGGGAAGTCACATGTTTACTCCCACTTTTAAGAAACTTCGAAAGATAAAAGAATATATGTATGCATGTGTATAACTGAATCACTTTGCTGCACAGCAGACATTGACACAACACTGTAAATCAGCTATACTTCAATTATAAAAATTTTTTAATTAAAGAAAAATCAGGATTTGCAAAATTTTCATGATGGTAGTAGATAATGTTATTCACTTTACCAGAGGGGTATCTTCATTTGTTAGATTTTTTTACATGCGTGCATGCATGCTCGGGCATGTAGACTCTTTGCGACCCTGTGGACCTCTCCAAGCTTCTCTGTCCATGGGATTTTCTAGGCAAGAATAGTGGAGTGGGTTGCCATTTCCTCCTCCAGATTTTCCATGTCTCTTCCATTGGCAGGCGGATTCTTTACCACTGAGTCACCTGGGAAGCTTGGTAGTTTTTTTTGAGCACCCAAAAATGTGCCCACCCTATTCGGAGTCTAACTCAAATATCATGACTCAAAACTCTACGCTCTTTCTGGTACTATTCCTCCCACTATTCCATTCTGTGGCCCAGATCAGCTATTCTTATTTCACTTACCTTTTCTGTTATTTTTGTTTTCAATGTCTTTTACCTACCAACATGAATCACAATACTATAGATAAGACCACCAAAACAGAGAAGTGTTACTCAAATAGTGACAAATCCCAAATCATTGTGTTGGTCTATTAACTGTCTTCCACAAATTCCTTCTGACAGAATGTCTAAACAGCAGAGTTTGTGATAAATAAGAGGAACAAAGAGGAGTCTGGTGTGACGATCCCATCCTACCTAGAAGCTGCACCATCACAAGCACACATGTCTAATGAGTCCCCAGGAATCTACTTTTTAAATTCATTCTGAGGAAACTTCCAAATTTTTAATATGATTCATAGTGTGCTTAGAGACATGAAATGTGCTAGGCCAAAGTTGCCGTATTCTGATGATTAACATGAATTATTTATATCGCTGAAGTTGTAATTAGAGTCAGTTACAGTACTGAAGTTATGGTTAAATGATAAACACTTGGAAGTGTTGTCTAATTAAATCTTCCTATGAACCATGAAGGGCGATGGATCCTCCCCTCCCCAGAGGAGGAACTCAGTCTCAGAGAGACTTGCGGAATTGCCAAGATCACAGGCTCCTAAGTGCTTAAGGCAGTATGTGAATTCATGTTTATCTGAGTTCTTTCCACTTGCCATACAAATACCAAAATCATGGTGCATCGTTATGTATACTGTCTCTCATTTTATAGGACAGACGAGCAAACTGACCATGCAAGGTGAACTCAATCCAGATCTCCCACTTGCTGCTTCTGGGGGAAGAGGTCAAGGCAGGGCAGGAACAGGTGGAGAGTGGGTGGGGCCAGGCCTGGGAAACTAGGAGAAGGTGGGGGCTCAAGAGGAAGGCAGGAGGACAGGCTGGGAGATGAAGTTGGAGGAGATCCTTGGATACAGAGTGAGTCTCAGTGAGCTGCACTAAAAAATGACTTTGGACTTAAGGCATCAGCAATTGGAAGGAGGTTTTGAACACAATGAAATAGTTATCTTTCCTTAAGAATTAACTCTGGCAACTTACCCAAAATAATCTAGAGTGTGAGGAGCTGAAAGGAAGCCCTAAAGGAGTGTGGCTGTTGCTCTTCATCACTAGAGAGGAAGAGGCTACGACCAAGTCAAGTCAGCTGCTTTCCTAGAACCTGAGTACCTTTTCAGTATATTTTCTCCCTGACCAGTGCTGAATAAATATACCTATGAAATATACAAAATACATGTGGAATGCAATACAACAGTTTTGTCTAGTACCCTGACTGCAACAGGACTGGCCAGTTTGACACTGCACTCCACAAACATGCAACTCCCATCTCTACTCCTTCCCAAAGAAGTCTTAGTACCTAGTCTGTATTGATGACACTTTCAATTTCTCCTGTGCTCTCTTGTTACTAACCCATCTGTTAACTTCTGGGTCCAATTTGCAAACAAGCAATAGACAGAAACACAACAGAAAACATTATTAACAAAGATGCATACAATGATGGAAAGTAGGTGGACAAAGTGTCCAAATACAGGGTCATTTAAATCAAAGAGAAAGTACTGACCGGCTAGAGATACAATCTGTCTTCTTCAATCAATAAGTAACTTTGCAAATCAAGGCTGTTACTAAGAATCAGTCCAGTCAATAAACTTTAGACTTTACTCAGCAGCTGCAACCTCCCAACAGTGGAGGAAAAGCATATATATAATTTTAAATATTGTGTTAATAGGTCCAAAACCTAATCTATAAGAGCATAATTTTACTCTATTTTAACACATTCACATTTTAATCAATAACACTCTCCATGGTAAGTTTGAGGCACTTATAGGTATACATTCATGACTTTATTTCTTGGTCATTCCTTTAGAAAGTGCACAGTAAGGATAGGGTAAAATGGTGCTGAATATTTAAAGTGCATCATTGGAAATGCATCAAGATACTTTCAACCCTCAGCACATTTTTAATCTCCCTAAAAATTGCAGAACCATGGTCATAACTAGAGAAATAGCTTGCCCAGAACACCTTTGAAGTCAGAATACATTATATCATTCTTGAAGGTATTAATAATTATTAACTCAAGTACTGAACTAAAAGAGATACATGAATGAAAATAGGCTCTTTTTTGCAAATACATTATATAAAAACCATGCTAATGGCTTCTAACATGATAAGAAATGCTTTAACCACAGGTCACAGAAAACTGAAAAAAATAGTTTTCAATACATTTATGAAAAGACAAGTGATTCACCTTCAGTTGGACCAAGTAATGTCTTTTCATTGAATAAATTACTTTCTGGTCTGAATTAAATGTGCATCTGGAAACTCTATTAACTCTTTAAAAATAACATAGAAAATTATATTCATTCTGGAGTTACAATATTGGTTTACTAAATGGGGTTTACAGTGGTAGACTGAAAGAACTTCATGCATACATAATGTGTAAAGTTTTATTTCTTGTTTCACCCCAAAAGTAAATCCCATGTCAATTTAATCTCTTGTCATTTAGAGAAACCTAGCTAACCTAGGAAAATACGTTTTTATTCATTCAGTTAATACACATGTATATTCTAGATTCTAAATCCAAACTCTCTTTAGGATTTTCTCTATCATTTGATAACAAATTACAGCTATGGTAAAAACAGTATTATGCTACTACCAGCTTTACTGAAAAGCTAGTCCTAATCTAAAAATATTTCTCTCTTTATCCCTTTCTTCTTTAATTTTCTATTTCCTCCCTTTCCCTCCTTGCCCTAACAACAACAACAACAAAACAGCTAAGACTCCTTAGTATGATGGTTCCACAGACAACATGTAGACCTCAGAGTTGCTAGGTGTCTGTAAAGGGCTCAAGTCCTTTGAGAAACAAAGACCAATATAGTCAGACTTTCTGCTGACTGTACTAGGATCAGACCCAGGAGGCTTTGGGGATTTTTCAAACTGGAGGTTTGTACACTTTTTCACTGCCTTCATCCAATTCCCCCTTCCTATACCCACCCGCCCCCAACTCTCCACCTCTGATAACCACAATTCTGATCTTTTTTTTTTTTTATGCATTTGTTCATTTGATTGTGTTTGAAGCATAACTGACCTAAAACACGGTGTTAGTTTCTGGTACAAAACATAGTGTTTTGATATTCCTGTATATTACAAAATTATCACCACAATAAGTCTAGTTAGGTTATGTCACTATACAAAGATGTCACATAACTGTTGACTTTATTCTCCACACTGTGCATTTTATACTGGTGACTCATTTATTTTACAACTGGAAGTTTGTGGCTCTTAATCTCTCTCTTCTATTTCTTTCCTTCCTTACCACCTGGTTGTTCTCTGTATCTATAACTCTGTTTCTGTTTTGTTATGTTTGTTCCTTTGTTTATTTTTTAGATTCCACATATAAATGAAATCATACTGCATGTCTTTCCCCGTCCAATTTACTTCACTCAGCTTAATACCCTCAAGGTTCATCCATGTTGTCACAAATGCAAGCTTTCATGCTTCTTTAGGGTTAAATTGTATTCTATTATATGTATGTACAGAGAAGGCAATGGCACCCCACTCCAGTACTCTTGCCTGGAAAATCCCATGGATGGAGGAGCCTGGTAGGCTGCAGTCCATGGGGTCGCGAAGAGTCGGACACGACTGAGCGACTTCACTTTCACTTTTCACTTTCATGCACTGGAGAAGGAAATGGCAACCCACTCCAGCGTTCTTGCCTTGAGAACCCCAGGGACAGGGGAGCCTTGTGGGCTGCCGTCTATGGGGTCGCACAGAGTCGGACACGACTGAAGCGACTTAGCAGCAGCAGCAGCAGCAGCATATGTATGTACAACATCTTCTTTATCCATTCTTCTATTTATGGGCACTGAGGTTGCTTCCAATGAACATAGGAGTGCACTTTTGTAATTAATGTTTTCATTTTCTTCAGATAAATACCTAAGAGTGGATCATACGGTAGTTCTATTTTTAATTTTTTTGAAGAATCGCCATACTATTTTCCAAAGTGGCTACACCAATTTATATGGACGGGGACGGGACGTCCTCTTTTGGAGGGCGGGGCTTAGGCCAGAAGAGGAGGGGCTTAGACCGGAAGGGGAGGAGCCTAAGACTGAAAGGGGCCAGGGCCAGGGGCTAGGGCTGCTGCTGCTGCTGCTGCTAAGTTGCTTCAGTCGTGTCCGGCTCTGTGCGACCCCATAGACGGCAGCCCACCAGGCTCCCTCGTGCCTGGGATTCTCCAGGCAAGAACACTGGAGTGGGTTGCCATTTCCTTCTCCAGTGCTGAAAGTAAAAGTGAAGTCGATCAGTTGTGTCCAACTCGTAGCAACCTCATGGACTGTAGCCTACCAGGCTCCTCTGTCCATGGGATTTTCCAGGCAAGAGTACTGGAGTGGGGTGCCATTGCCTTCTCCAAGGGGCTAGGGCTAGGGCTCTCCTTAGGGTTAGGGCATTAGGGTTAGAGGTTGAAGGGCACACCAACAGTGCATGAGGGTTCCCTTTTCTCCACATCCTCACCAACACTTCTATTGTTTGTCTTTTTAATGATTGCCCTTCTGTCAGATGTGAGGTGAATATCTGTGGTTTTCAATTATATTTCCTTATTAATTAGTGATTTTTGACACCTTTTCCTATGTCTGTCAGCCATCTGTATGTCATCTTTTTGGGAAAATGTCTATTCAGGTACTTTACCCATTTTAGTCAGGTTGTTTTTTTGATGTTGAGCTGTAGGAGATCTTTGTATATTTTGAATAACCCCTTATCAGGTATCTCATATAAAAATATCTTCTTCCTTTCCATAATTGGCCTTTTTGCTTTGTTGATGGTTTCCTTCAATGTGCAAAAGTTTTTAGTTTAATATAGTTCCATGTGTTTATTTTGCTTTTGTTTCTCTCGCCTGAGGAAGCACATCCAAAAAAATTATTAAGATCGATGTCAAAGAACTTAATGCTTATGGTTTCTTCTAGAAGTCTTATGGTTTCATGTCTTACCTTTAAGTCTATAATTCATTTTCAGTTTATTTTTGTGTGTGGTGTGGCAGAGTTCTGCAGTTTGATTCTTTGGCATGGAGCTTCCACTTTCCCCAGAACCACTTATTGAAGAGGCTATCTTTTCCCTATTATATAGTCTTGTTTCCTTTGTTGTAGACTAATTAACTATATAAGTGTGGATTCATTTCTGGGCTCTGTATACTATTCCATTGATCTTTGTGTCTTTGGGCTTCCAACCTATACACTGGTCTAGTGAGCTGGGTGCAGGTGGGCAGCTCAGCAGGCAGCCACTCAGAGTCAGCCCAGGTGACAACAGCAATCTCCAAGTATGACCAGAGAAAAGAAAATGAATCTTTCCTCACTGCTTAACCTGGCGACCTGAATTAGCAGCCACTTCACATCATATGCTTCACTCTTAATTTGAGATGGCAGGGTGGACAGAAATAGGAAGACAGGCAGTCAGTACAAAAAACGAAGTACCCACAGGTGCCAATGTCCATTCGAACTCAATCATGGTGGGTTTGAGAATGGGAGAGCTCTACAAAAGATTAAAGGGGTATATTAACTCGTTCCTGATACACATTTATAAGAGAAGAAGAGAGGCATAAGCAACGTTTACTTGGTATTAGAGAGACTCTTTGGAGAAGGCAATGGCACCCCACTCCAGTACTTTTGCCTGGAAAATCCCATGGACGGAAGAGCCTGGTGGACTGCAGTCCATGGGGTTGCTAGAGTCGGACACGACTGAGCGACTTCACTTTCACTTTTCACTTTCATGCATTGGAGAAGGAAATGGCAACCCACTCCAGTGTTCTTGCCTGGAGAATCCCAAAGACAGGGGAGCCTGGTGGGCTGCCGTCTATGGGGTCGCACAGAGTCGGACACGACTGAAGCGACTTAGCAGCAGCAGCAGCAGAGAGACTCTTAGTATCCAAGTGGACCACATGTGGCTCTTATCATCTCAGTCAGTATTCATCCTATGCTACTTACAAGTTCATGGGTTGTACAGTATAAATTCTATTAAATGTATTTTTAGAACAATTGTTAGTTACAATAGAAATTACCTGGAAATTAAGACCAATGGGCTAAAGAAGGGAAATTCACATTTAGTATATGTGACTTCTTTCTCATCCATTAGCTTCATCTAATCACACCAAAAACCCTGGGAAGGAGTTTCACTATTCCCTGCTTTCTGGAAGAGGAAACTGAGAAGTAACAAAATATACTTAGAGTCCACAGGGCACAATGGGAACTCCTACCCCATGGCAGCCATGCACAAACTACACTGGGCTTGTAGGCACGGTGTAGGAACCAAGCCTCAGGAAATGCCGTGGCCTGTGGTTGCAGTAACTTCAAGAAAAGGCAAGATCAGGAAAACACTGCTTTCCAATTTAAATGAGCCTGTTTGACTTTTGCTGAATTGATACTTAGCTGTATTGAAAAGCATTACAATTAAGCCTGTGGTAGATGTCATTCACAAAAGAACAGCCACATGGGAATTCTAAAAAGGAAGCAGTGGTCACTTAATCTGCAGGCTGCAGATGTTGATTGGCTAAGTGTCCCTGCCCTGAGCTGCCCCGTAATGGCATTTAGAATCTTGCTCATCATATATCCTCCCCAAATGGTAATATCCCCACTATGCATCAGGAGACATTTATATCATAGCCAACAAAATCTTGTCCAACTCTCATAGCCTGAAAAATGCCTTTGAAATTGTCCTTTGGGTTAAAGATGGAAAAATATCAGATTCCAATTCATTAACACACAGATGATATGGAATGATATATCTTATAAACAAATAATGCTTCTGGCATTTAAAATTCTTTGTCTCACTCCCATAATTTGAGAAAGCTTAAAGCAGACATGCGTTATACACACACACACACATATGATGTCCAGGTAATTTCATATTTACTCAAAAACTGTTGGTATATATCCAAATACCAGGCATCTAGGAGTGAGTTAAATGTTCTTCACATAATAAAAATTCTAGGGAATTCCCTGGTGTTCCAGTGGTTCAGACTCTGTACTTTCATTGCCATAGAAACTTTACAAACTGTTTCAGCTACAATAAGTTTAAAAAATTAAAATATGTACCAAAAATTTTTATTGTACTTTAAAAAATTTCAAATCCACAAAATTATGATAAAAGTAGTACAGTGTGTACCCATATACCTTTCCCCCGGGCTTACCCATTAACATTTTCCCACATTTGCCTTTTCTCTCTCAACAAACTCACACACACACATACGTTTTCTTGAGGAATGATTTGAGAGCAAATTGCAGACACCAGGACTCCTCTCCCCAAACACTTCATTCTGGCTCTCCTAAAAACTACGTTCTTATGATTACTAAATTCAAGAAAGTTAACACTGATAAAATAAGGCTATCTAATATAACATCTATTTTAATATTTTATCAATTATCCTAATTACATCCTTTATAGAAAAAAATTATTTCTTTTCCTAATCACACCCTTGCACTCAGCAGCCATAGCTCTGTAGCCTCCTTTAATCTGAAGACAATGACGTAAGTTTAGAATGAGGGCCAGTTGAACCATACAGAGTATTCCTCAAATTTTGGTTTGTCTGATGTAAACACAAGACTGTTATGGAAGCTGTCATAGAAATGCACCAGAGGAAAGGTTGCTGCTGTGTTGACAGTGGATCTCTTTGTAAAGTACTGTGTCCCATTTTTGTTTCTTTTTCTTTAAAATTGTGACTCTCAAGACTTTCAGTTTTTACCCATCTCTATCACAGAGTCGGACATGACTGAAGTGACTTAGCAGCATTCTTGTAAATGTCCTCAGATAATGCTTAAAGACTTGCATTTATCTATCCTAACTTTCAGAGTCATCTCTGAAGCCTTACCCAAGGCCAGTTGGTGATCGTTCCCAGGTTCCTTTACCCTCAGAGTTCTGACATTCTCCACCAGGTAAAGGGTCTCCATTGCTGTTTTCATCCATCCTTCTCTATCAGTGAGAAGTGCCCTCTCTGTGCGACAAAGAGAAGGACCAAGCAACTGTGTCTTAAACAAAGAAGAATTAATTTTTCTCACATTAACAGTGCAGTAGTCAATGCTTATGGCACCAGATCAGCTCTCCAGCCATGCCATTAGGGTCCTGGGTTTTTCCTGTATTTCCCACTTCACCATCCTCTGTGTTGATTATCATATTAAAGGTTTATCTCCTAATTCATGGAAAGATGGCCACTGAAGCTCCAGACACCAAGTCCAAGTGGCATGTAGGTCCATCTTTCCACAATAGTTTTCCCAGAAATCCCATTAGAAGAATTCTGATTCTCAGATTGTATAGGTCAGGATTTGGTCTCACAGTCATGCCTAAATGCCCAGGCAGCAGAGAACCTAGGAAATGAAAGTAGCTTTACTATTTAGACAGACGTGTCTTTTTTCGGCACTGAATGCACCATCAACACAAAAACAATGCGGATTCCGGTATTAGAGGAAAAGGGAAATGGACAGCCAGTCAGCAACCAACCGATTCCCTGACTCCTCCCAACACTGTAGATTCACTTATTCCCTCCTGCTCAATCTCATTCTAGTTTTCTTGTCAGTTTTCCTTCTTTTCTCTTCTCTCCTATCTACGGCCCCTTGAAAAATGAACTTTCATGCATGTTTATTAACACCTCACCTTCCTCCTTGAGTCAAATAATATTACAACAACTGGTACTGTTTCCACCTTTAACAGGTGAGGAAAGCTGGAGTCCAGGAAGATGAAGAACCTTGCTAAAATTTGCCCATCAACTGAGAGGCACACCCAAGAGTAAAACAAAACCCTGCTGGCTTTCAGTATTGTCATCTGCCTCTTAGAACTCAGGGTTCCTATTTTCCACTCTGCTGTTTGGCCCCTCTTGCACATACCTGAGATATTTAAATATAAAGTTCTCCATGAGGCTTCATCAATTCAGTTGTTTATTTCTGGAAACTTCTTCAAAAAGGAAAATTAATGAGAGAACCACGTTTTTTCCTTTTTGCTTTTTTAATTTACTCTCTAAATATGAAGGAAGGAGAAGCCAGGGTGATAAACCATTGCCTTCCTTGGAAATTATTGCTCCTCTGAACCCTGAGTCCAAATTTGCAGGGCTGCCATCTCCAATATGTCTGTCAAGAAGCAGTGGGACTATGTCTATTTAGACACATCATGCTTGTCTTTGACCTTGTGGGGAAATATCTTGCAACACCCAAGGCAACATAAATGTAAAGTACCCTGATGAAGCAGCCAGCATCTCATCCTTGCACTGAAAGGTTTCAAAAGAGGGACAGATCACCCAGAATAGAAATGCTCAGAGAGGGGATCAGTTTGAAGTTGTAATTGACCTTGATTATGAAGGGTAAAACTTGGGTGAAAATAAGGTATGCAGAAAAACTGTCACAAGTCAAGAAACAGAAATATGGGTGGTTTTCAGGAGCTCCTAGGCTTGTCAATATATGGGAGCAGTGGTTAAAAGCACACGTTCTGAAATCAAACAGTCCTGAGCCTGAACCTCAGTTCTGCCATGTCCTAGTTGTGTGATCCCTGAGCAACTTACTGCTCTGTGCCTTACCTTCTATGGTAAAATCATGATAATATTAATAATGATTCAATGGCATTGTTATGAGAATGAAATAAAATATGTAAAGCTCTCATTGCTAGTCCCTAAAATTTAGTCAATGCTCAAAAACATGAAAGAAAAGTCTTCTGATTAGAGTGAGACGGTCAATGCACTGGACTCTTAGGTTTAAGAAAGTAGATTGTGGTTGTAGTTGCTTTGACTCTAAGGCTAAATTGTAATGCAAAGGAAGCCATTAAAAGTGTATCAACCAGATGAACTTACTTACAAAGCAGAAAGAGACTCACAGACTTAGAGAATGAACTTATGGGTGCCAGGGGGAAGGATGGGGGGAAAGCATAGGGAGTTTGGAATGGACATGTACACATTGCTATATTTAAAACAGATAACCAACAAGGACCAACTTGTATAGCACATGGAACTCTGCTCAATGTTATGTAGCAACCTGGATGAGGCGAGTTTGGAGGAGAACAGATACACATAAATATATGGTTGAATGCCTTTACCGTTCACCTGAAACTATCACAACATTGTTAATTGGTTATACCCCAATACAAAATAAAATGTTTTTTTTTAAAGTGTACCAGGCAGATGTGAGATAATCTAGATTGGAATCACAGCTGAGACAACGGGAGTGGAAAGGAGCTGCTGGGTAGAAAGGTCATTAGGAAGATGTTTAATTGCCCTTGACTTCAAATCTGTCTTTTTGCTGCAGTGTCATCAATAAACTGCTGTCAGCCACTGAGCAGGAATCAAATGGGATGGTTGAACAGTAGACAAAGAATCGTGTCCTAGTTTGACACATCGACTAGAAATGTAAAAATACAAGATTTAGGACTCCCAGCTATTCTGTGTGTTGGGAAGTATGTGCGCTCACTTGGCAAATGCTCACTGGATGTTTATTATGGCAGAACCATAAGCCTTGAACAATGCTTACAACAGCATCTCACCCAACTAAAGATCACTCATCCTACAATCTCCAAAACTTTAATTCTTGAAAACCCAGGCATTAAAAAAGAAAGAAGTCTTCTCCTTTTTCATAGCTCACTGGCTCACACTTTACACAGAGGTCTACATGTCATGTCCAAGTATCTGCAGTTTTAGCCACAGCAGATTTAAGTAATAAATTAGAAATGGTAATGAGTGCACCGAGACCACAGAGCAGACACATTAACGATAGTTGAAGTGACAGCTGGTAAAGAACCGTGCAGGAAAAAACACAAGAAGCTGAAACAACTCCAAAAGCACAGGAGTCTGTGGTCAAAGTTATAGGACACGAATGCCCTCAAGGGCCCTAATGCGTCAGTGTCTTAGCAAGCCCAAGCTCAGACTGCTTCCGCATGACAGGCCAGTAAATCGAGAGATGGGTTGTTGGGACAAGGAATAGTGCCTTTATTCAGAAAGCCCCCAGACCAAAAAGATGGTGGACCAGTGCCCCAAAGAGTTACCTTTCCCAGGTTTCTTTTGTAGAACAAAAAGCATGAGGGGAGGAGATAAAGGTAAAAAGGTAGTAAGTTGTTGCAAATATATTCTGGTTCTAACCAGACTCCAGAAAGGATATGTTAATTTCTTCTTTCCCGCAGCCATTCACTGGAGGATCTGGTCAGGATATTTTCTGTGAGTTTAACAAAGGTATTATAGCTTAACCCTCAAGCTTAACTCTTAACATTCAAGGTTCCCAGAGATGGGGCATTATATATACTTTAAGCTGTAGGCAACATTCCTTTAGTGATTAAGTGTAGCAAAAGCCATACCAAGTTTAAAGTAAAAGAAGCCATTTCAATATGGAATCAGAGTTGTTCTTCCCCATTACAAACATGATAACCCAAATTCATTTGGTTTCAACAGATCTCCAAACCTTTAGAAGTAAAAGTGAAAAAGTGAAAGTGTTAGTTGCTCAGTTGTGTCCAACTCTTTGGTATCCATGGACTGTAGCCTGCCAGGTTCCTCTGTCCATAGAATTCTCCAGGCCAGAATACTAGAGCGGGTTGGCATTCCCTTCCCCAGGGTATCTTCCTGACCCAGGGATCAAACCTGGGTCTCCTGCATTGCGGGCAGATTCTTTACCCTCTGAGTCACCAGGAAAGCCCTTAGAAGTAAAGCTAAACCCAAAATAGAATCAGACACACCAGTATAGACTTTTCTGACAAGTTTTGCTAAAAGGGGGAGATACAAAATAAAGATGCACCTGGTGTGGGGAATGAAATGTGTTTTCTTTAGTCTTGTTTTTAAGAAGGGGGACACAGCATGTTTCAGGAAAGAGGTGAAAATGGACGTGGTAGAGAGAGAAGGGAGAATCATCGATCCATCTGAAGCAGGAAAGAAGGATGGAAATTGGGGGGTGGGGGGTGCGGGGGTGGGATGCTGACTTTGGACCAGTGTGAAGAGGGTGCAAAGGAGGCAGAGAGTGCAATGTAGGCTCAAGGAAAGAAGGAATGAAATCATCGTCTAGGAGATGGGAGAGTGCGTAGAACAGAGATCCGCTGCCACATGGCATCAAGGCCCCTCCCATTTTATTAGAAGGAAGAGTAGTGTGCCTGGCACATTTGGGGACCACAGACAGTTCCGCTCTTGAGTCAGTGCTCTATAAGTTCTGCAGTCAGACTGCAGTGAGGACAGTCAATAAGAGAGGCATAATTCTTGAGAAATTGAGTGTCTAGTTCATCTGGCCCCAAATGAGTTATAAGAAGAAACTGGACTAAGACAAGATCACGAAGAGACATTGAGTACCAGGATTTAGTCAGGATGTTGCAGAAACCAGTAATCAAGAAACCAAGCACCACACTCAGAAAGTTGGAAAACTCAGTTTTATTATGCTGGTGGGCCCAGAGGAGTTAACACTCTAAGCTCTGAGTCCCAAACAAAGGGGTTACAGACTTTTTATAGACCTACTGCTGCTGCTGCTGCTGCTAAGTCGATTCAGTCGTGTCCGACTCTGTGCAACCCCATAGACGGCAGCCCACCAGGCTCCCCCGTCCCTGGGATTCTCCAGGCAAGAACACTAGAGTGGGTTGCCATTTCCTTCTCCAATGCATGAAAGTGAAAAGTGAAAGTGAAGTCGCTCAGTTGTGTCCAACTCCTAGTGACCCCATGGACTGCAGCCTACCAGGCTCCTCCACCCATGGGATTTTCCAGGCAAGAGTACTGAAGTGGGTTGCCATTGCCTTCTCCATAGACCTACTAGAGTAGGTCAACTATATAGTAGGTCAGCCTACTATAGTAGGGCAACACTAGCTGCTAATAGGCTGATTTAAACTAAGGGGTTTCATGTGCCCGGGAACAGCAGTCAAGACAGGGAGGGGGATGCCTGATCTTTACACGGACAGGCATGATTAAGCAGGTTTGCAGGGGCTGGGCAATTGCAAAGAGCAGGACAAGGGTGAGTGAGATAAGCTCCAGTTCCTAGTATTGTGAGTCCCCACTTTCTGAGACTATGTGACCTACATGATCCAGACTTTGTAAGAAGCAAAGTTACAGAGGCAGAACGAGCAGGAGGTTATGTAAAATTTTAACATTTCCTCTTCAAGGACATTGGTGATGTTGTTTTTGTTTTACTTGTTTTTTTTGTTTGTTTTTTTGTTTTTACTGTTTCAGCTTTATTGAGGTATAAGCAATTGAATTTTTCAAGTTTTTTTTGTGTATATCTCAAAATCTCAACGGAGAAGGCAATGGCACCCCACTCCAGTACTCTTGCCTGGAAAATCCAATGGACAGAGGAGTCTGGTAGGCTGCAGTCCATGGGGTCGTGAAGAGTCAGACACGACTGATCGACTTCCCTTTCACTTTTCACTTTCATGCATTGGAGAAGGAAATGGCAACCCACTCCAATGTTCTTGCCTGGAGAATCCCAGGGATGGCGGAGCCTGGTGGGCTTCCATCTATGGGGCCGCACAGAGTTAGACACGACTGAAGCGACTTAGCAGCAGCAGCAGCAAAATCTCAAATTTGAAGTCTAAAATATTCCTTTAAATAATAATTTCTTTTAAACATCTGTTTATGTTATTCACAGACTGAGAGAATGAATTCAAGCAGCCTGAAAATATTTTGCTCCCAATTCCCTTAATTTGGCAGAATACTCTTAAATTAGCTATCCAATTTTTCAAAACCTCCAGAGGTTGTCTCAGTAACCCCATCCACTGTTTAATGATTCCAATAGCTAAGAGATGACTCCTTATAACTGACTTGAATGTCATCCCTGGCATCAGGGCACAGAATAAACGCAGCCTCTTCCCTGCGTTACTTGCCAAAACAACAGTGATAACAACCTTCCAAGAGACACAACAGCTGCAGTGGTGCCTCTGTTTGGTAATGTCCCCCCACTTCTAAGATCTCATGAAAGCAGCTAGAAAATCTCCACTAGGAGATAAACAAGTCACAAAAGTAACAAACTGCCTGCCTGCAAGTGAGCCCATGTGTTCTAGACTGCTGAAAAGGAATGCTTTCCCCACTGGGGCTTCAGCAACACCTACTTCTGGGTTTCTCAATCTGGGCACTATCGACATTTTAGGAAGACAAATCTTTGAGTGACATGTCCTGTGCATTGTGAGATGTTTAACAGCATCACTGGACTTTACTTATTAGATGCTAGTAGCACCTCCTGCCAAGTAGTAATAATATAAAATAAATCTCCAGACTCTGCCAACTGTCCCCAGGCTACAAAATCGTCCCTGATTGAGAGCCACTGGCTTGGTCCTACCTCTTTTCAAAAAGCCTAAAGAAAACAGGCTGGTTACAAATCAGTGTTTTTTCATCTATAGCCAATAAGCCAGATTTTCATACATTTGAATTATCTGTAAACAGCTTCAGATTTTTTTAAGAAGAAGAAAATTTTTACTGGAATATAGTTAATTTATAATGTTTCCAGTGTACAGCACACTGATTCACTTATATAACACATAGCTATATAACATATAGTTCTGTAATTACATAACATTTTTACTTAAGAATCCTCTATTACTACTGGTATTTTTATTTGTTTTGTTGTTGGATATCTGAAATAGTTATTGATAGTCAGCATTTGGGCTTCCCTCATGGCTCAGGTGGTAAAGAATTCGCCCACAATGCAGGAGACCTGGGTATTTAAGATAGAAATTATAAAATAAATGGGTTAAATATATGGAAAGTTTCTAATGGGTTTTCCTTGTCTTGTTTTAAGTTTTACTTCCTAACAAAGTATTTTAACAAACTCCTACACTTTTGATGTTGTGGGTAGTTACCCCCAAAATAGGAATATTGCATATTTTTCCATAGAGTATAAAAGGGATTTCAAATGTTGGTAGTCAGACACAGAATCCAATAAAACTCTTATCTTAGTGTTTGCCAAGTCATGGCTATTCAGAAATCCTATAAACGATTAAACATACCAATTATATTCACCTCCTTTATTCTGAATTTAAGTTTGCAGAACGGCCTTTAATGCAGTGACTGCACTGATTCGAGAGCAACAAAGCTAACATTTTTCTATATTAACATTTAATGGTGTTACAGAATAAGGGCTATAATTTCACTGAGTTACTGTTTTCCATAAAAAATGAGTTCCCCTAGACACATCCATAAGTGCTTGTGCATTTCTGTCGAGGTCTGTCAAAAAGTAAAAGCTGACTTTTATTCTACTAAAGATAACTCAGAAGGAACTTAGTTTCCAACACATATTTATTGAAACCTTTAAGATTTTAGTTCTGATAGAGGGATTCAAGATTTAAACATGACCCAAGTCAGATCATGTCGCTCCCCTCCAAATGATAGCCAGCCCCATCATAACCACTTTAGTATATGGAAACATTTGAAAGCAGAGTTCCAAAGAAAAGCAAGGAGAGATAAGAAAGGCTTCCTCAACAATCAATGCAAAGAAATAGAGGAAAACAATAGAATGGGAAAGACTAGAGATCTCTTCAAGAAAATTAGAGATACCAAGGGAATATTTCATGCAAAGATGAGCATAATAAAGGACAGAAATGGTATGGACCTAACAGAAGCAGAAGATATTAAGAAGAGGTGGTGAGAATACACAGAAGAACTGTACAAAAAAGATCTTCATAACCCAGATAACTATGATGGTGTGGTCACTCACCTAGAACCAGACATCCTGGAATGTGAAGTCAAGTGGGCCTTAGGAAGAATCACTACAAGCAAAGCTAGTGGAGGTGATGGAATTCCAGCTGAGTGTTTTCAAATCCTTAAAGATGATGCTGTGAAAGTGCTGCACTCAATATGCCAGCAAATCTGGAAAACTCAGCAGTGGCCACAAGACCGTTAAAGGTCAGTTTTCATTCCAATCCCAAAGAAAGGCAATGCCAAAGAATGTTCAATTGCACTCATCTCACATGCTAGCAAAGTAATGCTCAAAATTCTCCAAGCCAAGTTTCAACAGTACATGAACCATGAACTTCCAGATATTCAAGCTGGTTTTAGAAAAGGCAGAGGAACCAGAGATCAAATTGCCAACATCCGCTGGATCGTGGAAAAAGCAAAAGAGTTCCAGAAAAATATCTATCTCTGCTTTATTGACTATACCAAAGCCTTTGACTGTGTGGATCACAACAAACTGTGGAAAATTCTGAAAGAGATGGAAATACCAGACCACCTGACCTGCCTCTTGAGAAATCTGTATGCAGGTCAAGAAGCAACAGTTAAAACTGGACATGGAACAACAGACTGGTTCCAAATTGGGAAAGGAGTATGTCAAGGCTGTATATTGTCACCCTGCTTATTTAACTCATATGCAGGATACATCATGTGAAATGCCAGGCTGGATGAACCACAAGCTGGAATCAAGATCCTGGGAGAAATATCAATAACCTCAGATATGCAGATGACACCACCCTTATGGCAGAAGTGAAGAAGAACTAAAGAGCCTCTTGATGAAAGTGAAAGAGGAAAGTGAAAAAGTTGGCTTAAAACTCAACATTCAGAAAACTAAGACCATGGCATCTGGTGCCATCACTTCATGGCAAATATATGGGGAAACAATGGAAACAGTGGCAGATTTTATTTTTCTGGGCTCCAAAATCACAGCAGATGGTGATTGCAGCCATGAAATTAAAAGATGCTTGCCCCTTGGGAGAAAAGCTATGACCAACCTAGACAGCATATTAAAAAGCAGAGACATTACTTTGCCAACAAAAATCCATCTAATCAAAACTATGGTTTTTCTAGTAGTCATGTATGGATGTGAGAGTTGGACTATAAAGAAACCTCAGCGCTGAAGAATCGATGCTTTTGAATTGTGGTGTTGAAGAAGACTCTTGAGAGTCCCTTGGACTGCAAGGAGATCCAACCAGTCAATCCTAAAGGAAATTAGTGCTGAACATTCATTGGAAGGACTGATGCTGAAGCTGAAACTCCAATACTTTGGTCACCTGATGCAAAGAACCAACTCATTGGAAAACACCCTGATACTGGGAAAGATTGAAGGCAGGAGGAGAAAGAGACAACAGAGGATGAGATGGTTGGATGGCATCACCAACATGATGGACATGAGTTTGAGTAGTCTCTGGGAGTTGGTGATGGACATAGAAGCCTGGCATGCTACAGTCCATGGGGGTCACAAAGAGTTGGAAACAATTGAGAGACTGAACTGAGCTGATATGGAAACAAGGACAGTTTCCTCAAAACCACATTACTAACATGCTTCACTTCACTTCTTCTTTGACTCTGGCCCTTGAATTACATTGCTGTTATCGTTCAGTTTCTAGGGCATGTCCAACTCTTTTTGAGACCCCATGGACTGTAGCCTGCCAGGCTCTTCTGTCCATGGGATTTTACAGGTAAGAATACTAGAGTGGTTGCCATTTTCTCTTCCAGGGGATCTCTCCAACCTAGGAATGGAACCTGAGCCTCCTCCATTGCAGGCTGATTCTTTGCCTCTGAGCCACCAGGGAATTACGTGAGGACCCAATTAAGTCAAAGAGAAGTTAAGATCACTGAACAAAGTCTAGACCATCTGTCCCTTCTTTGTGCATTACCCAGACCCACAAAATGCAGACAAGGCACATACATATTTTTAGTCATAGGAGAATGACAGTAATTTGCTCTTTGGCAGAGAAAAAGAAAGTCACTGATTTTCATTCAGCACTGTGTTTCACTTGGCAATCAGCTCATGGTGCTCTCCGTCAGTTTTCCCATCTACTTAATCTTATAGGGGGCTTCCCAGGTGGCGCTAGTGGTAAAGAATCCATTTGCCAATACAGGCAAACATAAGAAACACAGGTTTGATCCCTAGCTCAGGATCTCCCCTGGAGGAGAACACAGCAACCCACTACAGTATTCTTGCCTAGAGAATCCCATGGACAGAGGGGCCGGGCAGGCTACAGCCCATGCAGTCGCAAAGAGTCAGACACGATTGAAGCAACTTAGCACGCACGCAATCTCATAGGATTTCCAAAAGAAGGAACACATTTAAGTGCTTCATCAAAAAAAAGTCTCTGCTGTTGCAGTTAAAATTATCATGCATTTTTTCCAAATTGCTTCAAATTTTGACTGTGATATTTATTTGAGTTCTTACGCACTAGAGTAATTTTTCAGTTAGGGTGCTTTTTTAAAAAATCATTTATGAATTTCTTAAATTATAAGTGATTTTTGTATGATATGAGAGTATTTAAATTAAAAAGCTATAATCACAAAAATCTAAATTCAGGTATCTCGAAAAGCAAGATACCTTTGTGCCAATATTAAGTACTAACTTACACTGTGCTGACAGAGCCAGCGCCTCATCACTGCCGTGCTGTCACCGTCATCAGATGGTCCCTGCATCACGAGTGCTCTGCTAGGTCTTTTTCATTCAGTTCTGAATCTATCACTACACAGTCTCTGTTGAAATTATTAATATTCTGATTCCACTGCATAACCCCTCATAGCTCAGTTGATAAAGAATCCGCCTGCAATGCAGGAGACCCGGGTTCACTTTCTGAGTCAAGAAGATCCCCTGGAGAAGGGATAGGCTACCCACTCCCGTATTCTTGGGCTTCCCTCGTGGCTCAGCTGGTAAAGAATCCACCTGCTATGATGGACCTGGGTTCGATCCCTGGGTTGAGAAGATCCCCTGGAGAAGGGAAAGGTTACCCACTCCAGTATTCTGGCCTGGAGAATTCCATGAACTGTATAGTCCATGGGTCACAAAGAGTCAGACAGACATGACTGAACGACCTTCTTCTTCTCAGTGCATAAATATATCCAGTTAAAGTGAAAGTGTTAGTTGTGTCCAACTCTTTATGACCCCATGGAATGTAGCCTGATGGGCTCCTCTGTCCATGGGATTCTCCTGGCAAGAATACCGGAGTGGGTTACCATGCCCTTCACCAGGGGATCTTCCTGGCCCAGGGATCAAACCAGCATCTCTTAGGTCTCCTGTACTGGCAGGCAAACTCTCCACCATCTGAGCCACCAGGGAAGCCAGATATACTTAACATTTCATTTACTATAGTCAGAAAGTCTTCAAAAATTATATTTAGAAATTCATCTACTCCTAAGCCACATACCTTCCCTGTTATTAAACTTGGCAACACATGCACTGAACTCCATTTTCTTAAACTTTTCTGTCTCATCTGTTTGCTCCTTATCTGAAAAGAGCTACCAAAAGATACTACCAAATTTAGGACTAAATTTAAAAATAAGCAAAAAATGATTCAAATGAAATGACTCATTGTCTTTCTGCTGCCTTTCTCTTCCCTTGATGCTTGGTGAGTGCATTTTGCAAATTCACACACACCCGAGATGAATGTAAACAGAGATGTGAAAAGGTGTTTGTTAACTCCATTTAAGCTCCACATCCAGAAATGACTGAATCTTCCTTATTTGTATCCAAACGGCATAGAATCATCTGCACAGAGATTCAATGAAGAGGAGCCCATCAGGATTGAGGAATAGATAGTGTAAGACATGTACGGCAAAGCAGACCCAATATTATAAGTTTATATTTGGAAAAGTCATTTTTTATTCCTATCTTAATAATTTCAAAAAATAGAACGGGACCAAATTGTTTTAACTCAGAATGAATTAAAGGCTTATATGTAAGACAGGAAACCATTAAACTCCTAGAAGAAAACATAAGCAAAACACTCTTTGACATAAATCATAGCAATATTTTTTTTACTCTGTCACCTCAGGCAAAGATAATAAAACTAAAACTAAACAAATGGGACCTAATGAAACTTAAAAGCTTTTACACAGCAAGGGAAACCATTAACAAAATGAAATGACAAAAAGGGACTTCCCTAGAAGTCCAGTGGTTAGGGCACCACACTTCCCCTGCAGGGGGCATGGCTTCAATCCTTGACTGGGGAAATAAAATCCCACACACTATACGGCATGGCCAAAAATTTTTTTAATTTTTTTAAAAATTGAAAAGACAACCTGCTGAATGATAGAAAATATTTGCAAATGATATGACCAGTAAAGAGTTAATATCCAAAATATATAAATAGTTCATACAATTTAATATCAAAATAACAACTTGATTTTTAACATTAAATAGGTGTCACCACCACCACCCGCCCCACTCCCACATATGAGTAAGCTCTGGCAGTTCCTACAACCTGGCCTGTTCTCTTCCTCCCCAGTACAAACCAGCCACGATCCTCAGTCAACAGTAAGAATGCAAGAAAGTCCTTTATTGACTGTTCAATCCTTTCTGTGTTTTTCTTTATAATTGACTATTATTCTAGAAAGTCTCAAAGATGTACAAACTTCAGAAGGATAATAAGCAACAGAATTATCTTGGATTCTATAATAATCTTTGAGCTCATATAAATCTGGAGTTTTAAATGGAAAAATTAATTTATGTCCCTTCACACAAAAACCTACAGATAGATGTGAATAGGAGCTTTATTAAAAACTGCCAAAGCTTGCAAGATGTCCTTCTGTTAGGTGAATCAATAGAATCTATCAATATGTTTCATTCAGACCATGGAATATTATTTAGCACAAAAAAAGAAATGAGTTAAATCATGAATAGACATAGAGGAAGCTTAAATGAAATTTATAAGAAAAAGAAGCCCATATGAAAAGGGCAGGAAGCATTTTATTAATGCTACATGCTACAGGGCACAGGGCCTTACCTCAGGAACCCGCTACGGCAGTTCCTACTGCCTGGCCTGTTCTCTTCCACCCCAGTGCCAAACCAGCCATGATCTTCAGTCAACAGTAAGAATGCAAGAAAGTCCTTATTTTAAAAATGATTGGATGAAATATGTTTGAAAGAGAAAAGGGGAATTGAGCTCAACTATAAAGTATGGGCAGACCTTTCATAGAAAAGAGGAATGACAAGGGCATTGCAGGTGGGAAACATGAGAAAAGGCAAGGAGCGGGGAATCCTGGCATTTTCTGAAGATGTGGAAAAGAACTTTGCTTAGGTGTGGAGGTTCTTGGAAAAGCACTGGCATCGGGCTAATGCTCAAGGTGAGGCAGCATAAGGAAGGGGGGACCTGCCAGGATGACAAGAAGTAGGTTTGCAGACTGTGGGGAGTCACTCTGTGCAGGGCCTTGTGTAAACCTCTCTCCCCTTCCACATCACAGTCGCTCCCGGCAGAGCGCAGAACGCGCCCTGCGACCTGGGCTACTTCCCCTGCGGCAACACCACCAAGTGCTTACCTCAGCAGCTGCAATGCAATGGCGTGGACGACTGCGAAAACCACGTGGACGAGGACAACTGTGGTGAGCAGTCTCCTGGGTCACAGCTGGGCAGGCAGAAGGGCCGGGGTCAAGTCCTGGCAGGACCCAAGGGCAGAAGGGCTGGTAACCAGCAGCTGAGACTCTTGAAATAGAAATGGGAAAAGAGAAATGAAGTTGAGAATCAAAAATACATGTCACTTAAGGAAATCTTACATTTATTTTATTAGTTTAAAATATTTATTCTTATAAAGAACATGTGGTATTATATATACATAATATAATACACACACAACAGAATACCACTCAGCTATAAAAAAGTGAAAGAATGCCATTTGCAGCAACACACCTGGACCTAGAAATGACTGTACCAAACGAGGCAAGCCAGACAGAGAAAGACTAATACCATATGATATCACTTTTATGTGAAATCTAAAATATGACCCAAATGACCTTATTTACCAAACAGAAACAGACTGGTAGACATAGAAAACAAATTTATGATTACTGAATGCATAAGGAGATTAGGGGGCTTCCCTGGTGGCTCAGAGGTTAAAGCATCTGCCTGCAATGCGGGAGACCCGGGTTCGATCCCTGGGTCGGGAAGATCCCCTGGAGAAGGAAATGGCAACCCACTCCAGTACTCTTGCCTGGAGAATCCCATGGACGGAGGAGCCTGGTGGGCTACAGTCCACAGGGTTGCAACGAGTCGGACAGGACTGAGCGACTTCACTTTCACTTTTCACTTTCACGGAGATTAGGAAGAGAGCAATTAGGAATTAGAAACTAAGACATACACACTTTTTATAAGTAAACAACACAGACCTACTCTGTAGCACAGGGAATATATTCTTTATCTTGTAATAAGCTATAGTGTAAAGGAATCTATTAAAGACTATATATATATATATATATTCATCCAGTATAATAATTTATATGTGTGTAACTGAATCACTTTGCCATACACCAGAAACTAACACAACATTGTAAATCAACTATACTCCAACATATTTTTTTAATGCATTCTCTTCTATGTATTAGTATCACAGCCAATATTTCAAGAAAGTAATGATTGTGGCACATGGTTAAATTTAAGCCATAGATCTGCTCAGTTAATGTCTTAGAGACAGAATAGTGTAATTGTGAGGATGGGCTCTGAAGACAAGGTTGAGTGATTGAAAACTGGTGCAAAAATAACAAGTTATTAACCTTGAAGGCATTTCTTAACCTCTCTTAGCCTCAATTTCCCTGTGTTGAGAATTGTACCCACACTAATAGAATTTGAAAAACTCCACGGACAAGAGTAGCCTTGGCTACAGTCCATGGGGTTGTAAAGAGTTGGACACAACTGAGTGATTGTAAACACACACACAAGAGAATTTGAGCAGATTGAATCAGAAAAGCACAGGTATGCAGCAGATGCTGTTTGTCAGTTGCTTGTTATCGTTTACTTGGTACAATTATGAAGGGAAAATGAGGCCTCCTAAAACAGACAGAATAAGTAAGTCCAGCTTACCTCTCTCTTAACTAACAACCCTATTTATGGCCTTAAAAAGCCAAAAGTAGGGCTTCTAAGACAGTTAAAATTTGGCTTTCAATTAGGTTTTTGTTCAAATTTCTAAAGGTCTCAAAAACACAAATTTATAAAAAGAACTTAAATTGGCTGGATCTGGGGGCAGAGAGGAAATGGGCCTTGGTTAATAGTGTAAAATAATGAGATTTCTCACTCATGGAAAAATAAGGTACTATTTTTAGAGGATCAAGACATGCATGCACAATTTTGTGCTGCATAAACAGCTGATACCTCACTGTTATCACTCCCTGAAGCATTACAGACCTTTTAATATTAATTTTACTTATTTATTTTTGGCTGTGCTGGGTCTTTGTTGCTGTGGAAGCTTTTCTCTAGTTGCAGAGAGCAGGTGCTCCTCTCTAGTCATGGTTCGAGGGCTTCTCATTGTGGTGGCTTCTCTTGCTGGGGAGCACGAGCTCTAGGGCAAGTGGGCTGAGTAGCTGCTGCTTCTGGGCCCTAGAGCACAGACTCAGTAGTTCTGCTGCTGCTGCTAAGTTGCATCAGTCGTGTCCGACTCTGTGCGACCCCATAAACAGCAACCTACCAGGCTCCCCTGTCCCTGGGATTCTCCAAGCAAGAACACTGGAGTGGGTTGCCATTTCCTTCTCCAATGCATGAAAGTGAAAAGTGAAAGTGAAGTCGCTCAGTTGTGTCTGACTCTTAGCGACCCCGAGAACTGCAGCCTATCAGGCTCCTCCATCCCATGGGATTTTCCAGGCAAGAGTACTGGAGTGGGTCGCCAGTGCCTTCTCCACAGTAGTTGTGAGCTATGGGATAAGTTGTTCCACGGCATGTGGGGATCTTCCTGGGCCAGGAATTGAACCCACATCTACTGTACCAGCAGGCTAATTCTTCACCACTGAGCTACCAGGAAAGTCCCTATTACAGACTTTTTAAGGCATTGCCTTGAAGGAATTAAACTTCTTGGTCTGGAGAACTGTCTCTAGGTGGTGGCAGTAACTCAGAAGTGAGCACACTGTCTATATCTGAGCTTAGGCTGCAGTTGCCTTTGTTTGGGATGGCTGTGCAAATGTTTTTCTTCTTTAAATATATATATATATATATATATATATATATATCACCTTGTTAAAAATAACTGAATACTATGTAATTTTTTAAACTAAGAAAAATATGTCCTGCCCATTGCCAACCACTTCACCATCAAGCTGCTAGCAATTTCAGACAGAGTGACAGGAGTTATTCCCTGCCCCCCAATTGAAATGGTGGCAGGAAGCAGAAGGAGCACTAAATTCAGCCCCAAACAGCTTCACAGGGAAAAGGGTTTTGGAAGTTTTGTCTTTGAGTTAAGTTTTAAAAGACCAAGTAATGAAAGTAACAATCTAAAAGTATCGAGCTATCAACAGAGAAAACAAGCACACACACACACACACACACATCCTAAAAGTTGAGAATTATGGTTTATTTTGTGGACATACAGAGGACTTAAGCCTGGGAGACAGCCTCTCAGTAGCTCTGAAAAATTGCTCTGAAGAGGTAAGGGAGAGGGTGGGATAAAGAGGAGTTTTTGCAACAAAGACCAGGTAGTTGGAACATCAAAAGACTACTGCTAATTAAAAAAGACCAGATATCTCAAATTAATGAATTCAGCACTTTTTTGTGTTTGGGAAGATGCAGGAGCCTGGGCTCATTGAAATCATTCCTGTGATATGCACCTTAACTATCCAGAGCCAGTATCCTGCTTTTCTCCATCCTGAATCCCCTCAACGTACAAGTCAGGTGAGGGCTGCAGGGACTGAAGCCTTGGTGGCCACAACATCCTTTGTTTGCTGATATGGCAGGTGACATTCTTCATTCAAATCCTTAAACTCTAGCAGTTTCTCAGAATCCAGACGGAAGCAGTATCACATGGAGGTTTTAAGATCAGGCTTCCAGAGACCTAGGCATAAATTCTGGTGAAACGTTTTGTAAAATGGGAATGATATGACTATCTGTGTCTGTGGGCTGTTCAGAGAATTCAATGTGATTCTGTATCCAAGATGGTGAGCAGAGCACCTGCCAGACTGAGCACCTGACAAACTAAACTTGCTGTTCAGTCCCCAAGTCATGGCCAATCCTTTACAGCCCATCGACTGCACCATGCCAGGCTTCTCTGTCCCTCACTGTCTCCCGGAGTTTGCCCAAGTTCATGTCAAATCCCTTATGATTATACAGTGGAAGTGACAAATGGATTTAAGGGATTAGATATAATGGACAGAGTGCCTAAAGAACTATGGACTGAGGTTCATAACATTGTACAGGAAGCAGTGATCAAAACCATCCCCAAGAAAAAGAAATGCAAAAAGGAAAACTGGTTGTCTGAGGAGGCTTTACAAATAGCTCAGAAAAAAAGAAAAGTGAAAGGCAAAAGAGAAAAGGAAAGATATAACCATCTGAATGCAGGTTTCCAAAGAATAGCAAGGAGAGATTTTTTTTTTTAAGCCTTCCTAAGTGATCAATGCAAAGAAATAGAGAAAATCAATTGAATGGGAAAGACTAGAGACCTCTTCAAGAAAATTAGGGATACCAAAGGAATATTTCATGCACAATGGGCACAATAAAGGACAGAAACAGTCTGGACCTAACAGAAGCAGGAGATATTAAGAAGAGGTGGCAAGAATACACAGAACAACAACAACAAAAAAAAAAACCTTAATGACCGTGATAGTGTAATCATTCACCTAGAGCCAGACATCCTGGAATGCAAAGTCAAGTGGGCCTTAGTAAGCATCACTATGAACAAAGCTAGTGGAGGTGATGGAATTCCAGCTGAGTGTTTTCAAATCCTGAAAGATGATGCTGTTAAAGTGCTGCACTCAATATGCCAGCAAATTTGGAAAACTTAGCAGTGGCCACAGGACTGGAAAAGGTCAGTTTTCATTCCAATCCCAAAGAAAGGCAATGCCAAAGAATGTTCAAACTACCACATAATTGCATTCATCTCACACACTAGCAAAGTAATGCTCAAAATTCTCCAAGCCATTCTTCAATAGTACATGAACCGTGAACTTCCAGATGTTCAAGCTGGATTTGAAAAAGGCAGAGGAACCAGAGATCAAATTTCCAACATCTGTTGGATCATAAAAAAAAGCAAGATAATTCTAGAAAAACATCTGCTTCATTGACTACACTAAAGCCTTTGACTGTGTGGATCACAACAAACTGTGGAAAATACTTAAGGAGATGGGAATACCAGACCACCTTACCTGCCTTCTGTGAAACTTGTATGCAGGTCAAGAAGCAACAGTTAGAACTGGACATGGAATAACAGATGGGTTCAAAATTGAGAAAGGAGTGTGTCAAGGCTGTATACTGTCACCCTGCTTATTTAACTTCTATGCAGAGTATATCATGTGATGCGCCAGGCTGGATGAAGCTCAAGCTAGAATCAGGATTGCTGGGAGAAGACCCTTGAGAGTCCCTTGGACTGCAAGGAGATCCATCCAACCAGTCCATCCTAAAGGAAATCAGTCCTGAATATTCATTGGAAGGACTGATGCTGAAGCTGAAACTCCAATACTTTGGCCACCTGACGCGAAGAATTGACTCATTGAAAAAGACCCTAATGCTGGAAAAGATTGAAGGCAGGAGGAGAAGGGGATGACTGAGGATGAGATGTTTGGACAGCATCATTGACCTGTCTCTGTCATTGGCTCTGTCTCTTCATTCTTTCTGGTGTTATTTTTCCACTCTTCTCCTGTAGCACATTGGCCACATACTGACCTAGGGAGTTCATCTTTCGTTGTCACATCTTTTTGCCTTTTCATACTGTTCATCTGATGCTGAAGCTCCAATACTTTGGCCACCTGATATGAAGAACTGACTCATTGGAAAAGAACCTGTTGCTGGGAAATATTGAAAGCAGAAGAAGAAGGGGATGACAGAGGATGAGATGGTTGGATGGCATCACCAACTCAATAGACATGAGTTTGAGCAAGCTCTGGGAGATGGTGAAGGACAAGGAAGCCTGGGTGTGCTGCAGTCCATGGGGTCTCAAAGAGTCAGACACGACTAAGAGACATCAGGTGGCAAAAGTATTGATTTCCTTTAAGATTGACTGGTCTGGTCTCCTTGCTGTCCAAGGGACTCTCAAGAGTCTTCTCCAACACCACAGTTCAAAAGCATCAATTCTCTGTCGCTTTGCCTTCTTCATGGTCCAGATAATAACCTTCCATAAATTCTCCGTGACACATCAGTCAGCTGTGGGTATGTCATGAGCCCAGTGTCTTAGCTCAGATTCTGTGGCTCAGCCATCCCTGCTGGGCTCAGCAATCCCTGCTGGGCTCAACTGAGATCAGCAGCAATGTGTACGTCAAACCTAAATCAGGAAAGGTCTATCTCTTCATCTGTAGAAGAATTTAATTTTGATAAAAAGCATGGGCATGACTCTTGTGGAAACAACACTTAATGAGACCTAGAGACTGTCACGGGCTTCCCAGATGGCCCTAGTGGTAAAGAACTCAACTTGCCAATGCAGGAGGCATAAAAGACATGGGTTCAGTCCCTAAGTTGGGAAGATCCTCTGATGGAGGACATGGCAATCAATCCCAGTATTCTTGCCTGGAAAATCCCATGGACAGAGGAGCCTGGCCAGCTACAGTCCATAGGGTCTCAAAGGGTCCAACATGACTGACTGAGCACGATGGGAAGCAAAATCAGGTTGCAGATGGATTCCTTGTAATGGTTCCTTCTTTCCCCTCTCTTTTCCATCCTCTCCCTCCAGTATTTTTCCACCCTCTGCAGGTCTGTGGCCCATATGTTTCCCCTTCTATTTCTCCTCTCCAGCTGCCCCCCTTCCTTCTTTTACTCTCTCAATTCCCCTCTTTCACCCTTCTGTTGTCCTCCATTCTTTGCTCTTTCCAACCAAACACACCACAGTGTTCATAAATTAGACGTTATTATTGAACTCATTTCATTAAGTCTATAAGCTGCTCATTTCAAAGATGTTAACACCTTTATTTCCAAAGAAAGAACCCAAGAACTTGTTTTTAATTTCCAAGTAGCTATAAAAAGATGCTTACCACCCTTACCCCACCCTTGGGCTGAGTAAACCGGAAGGGTGGTTTGTATCTTAAGGTTAGTGGATTCTTTGAGAATCAAGAAAATCTTCAGTGTGTGTTAGTTGCTCAGTTGTGTCCAACTCTTTGCGAACCCATGGACTGTAGCCTGCCAGGCTCCTCTGTCCATGAAACTCTCCAGGCAAGAATACTGGAGTGGACTGCCATTTCCTTCTCCAAGGAGATCTTCCCGACCCAGGGATAGAACCCAGGTCTCCCACACTGTAGGCAGATTTTTTACCATCTGAGCCATCTATAAATCCCCTGAAGACTATAAAATGTTGTGTATTTGTGTACATGTGCCTTTTCAATAAGAAAAGTCTCTGTAACTTAATCAGCTTTACAAAAGGTATAGAGTTTTTAAAAGGTAAAAAGCTTCCTTATTTCTGCTGTCGGCTAAAACAGAAATCTCCTAAAAATAAACAATTTCATTATGAATTGGAATCAGTTTCTCCCAATTAGCACTCCAAATTTGTTCATATAAAATCAATAGGTTGTGTGCATAGTTTCAAATAACTGCAACAGTAACAACTTTTCCTTACCATCTTTGATTTCTTTTTAAAATAGAAGCAAAGTTGTAGGCAGATTCCTTAACCAGGCATCAGAAGGCTAAGACTCAGAACTTGGAAGTGCCTCTTTCTGTCTGTTACTTGGGTGAATCCTTTCTTTAGGCTCAGTCCCCTTCCTTTCTTGTGAAACTGGAATCATAAATTTGTTGTGAGGATTAAGTGAATTATCTGGGTAGAAACGCTCGTCATGTAATGAGCATGTAAACCTGGGCACACCAGAGTTTTGACTACTGTGCTTGGCAGTTACTCTGGAAATTCACATCTTTGAAATTCTGTCCCAGGAATTGTTTAGATTTGACTGGACTCCAAACATGCTTCCCTAGTATCTCAGTTGATAAAGAATCTGCCTGCAGTGCAGAAGACCCAAGTTTGATCTCTGGGTTGGGAAGATCCCCCGGAGAAGGAAATGGCAACTTACTCGAGTATTCTTGCCTGGAAAATGCTATGGATAGAGAAGCCTAGCAGGCTACAGCCTAGGGGGTAGTAAGAGTTGGACACGACTTAGTGACTAAACCACCACCCACCCACCACACCAGGGAAGTTCTGGTTTGCAGTTGTGAAGGGAAGTATGAAGCAAGTTGAGACAAGGTAGTATAAGCAATCTGTCCCCAAGGGTCTGAAAATATGTCATCTTAGGGATCTCTGACATGAGCAGGGAATGGTGTATATCACTAACTTTTATGAAAAAGAAATATTCAGAGCATAGATCAAATAACTTCTAGCTACATGTACATATAAATACCTTAAACCTTAGCATGTGAAGATAAACAGCATTTTGTTTAATCAATTATTATTATTAAAAATACAAGTGAGATTTGAAAAGCAATTAATATCTTAAATTTTTATTAGACAAAATAAGAGTATGCTCTTTTAAAATCTTTCTTGTTCATCATTGTCAACATTTAAAAATCCACATGTCCAGTTTGGTAAACATGGGAAAAATCATGATCCACCTTTATGAAGACATGTCTTTGTAACAAATACTGTGTTAAACTATTACTGGTCTTCGTATGCCAAAATTAGATAACACTCATGAAATTTACCTAAACCAGAAGGTCTCCAAACGTGGTTCAGAACCAAAGTCATCAGCAGCACCCAAGAAGCTGTTACAAAGGCAGATTCTCTGTCTGTATCTCAGCTCTATTGACTCAGAAAATTCTGCCACTGGTTCTGCAATTGCTCTTTACGATCTTCAGGTCATTCAGGCGCACGGTAGACTGTGAGCACCACTGACCTAAACCCAAAGGAGCAGAAAATAAGGCATGCACAGGAAACAGTAGCCGCAGAGAAACTAAACCAAAATCAAGACTTCAGTATGGCGTGCAAGCATTCTTACTTGCTAAGAAACTCCATTATCACAATCGTTATCCATTTGTTTTAATTTCTATAAGACAAATTGCTGCTCTGCTAGTGGCAGTCATCTAGAAAAACCAAAAAATCGAACTATGCTCAAAACCTCGAAGATGGCAAGTTGGGGTGCTTCTGCTGTCTACACGTGGGTGGGTTGGGACTTCCCAAAGAGGATGTCAGAATTTCACACCATCTTTACAGTCCAGGTGATAAAAATTATGAAATGTAGTTGTTTCTTCCTGCTTCTTATTAATTTCCTTCACCAGCTGTATTTTTTCTTTGTTTTATAGTATCTGGATAATTTACACTCCCTAGCCTGTCCATTTTTAAGACATTCACATTTAAATTTAGTCTAATGCTAATTAAATCAAGTCAGAAAGTTAGTTTTTTTCAGAATATGTAAACCTCATGCGTATTTGAATAAGCAGCATTAAATGTATTTGTAATCACATAACATGTAATATCTTAGATACAAATAAAAGGAAAACCCACAGATAAAAATCACTTTTAGAGTGATTATTTACAGCTTAGTATATTGTAGAATAAAAACAATTTTCTAGCGGAAGGGGGGACATTTTTCTTAACTAAACCTTTTAAAAGATACATCCTTTAAAAAGTAGCTCCAAAAACCTCTCCCATGTTCCCTTAAATAATTTAAACATTGACACCAATAATAATTACTAAAGTGGAGAAATAAGTCAAACAGAATTAGTGACAAAATTTAGAGAAGTCACTAAAAAAATGAAACAGCATCAAATAAACTAATTCCCCATGGATTGAACTACAATATAAACTGATTATATTTATTTTTTTTAATTTTATTTTATTTTTAAACTTTACAATATTGTATTAGTTTTGCCAAATATCGAAATGAATCCGCCACAGGTATACCCGCGTTCCCCATCCTGAACCCTCCTCCTTCCTCCCTCCCCTACCCTCCCTCTGGGTCGTCCCAGTGCACCAGCCCCAAGCATCCAGTACCGTGCATCGAACCTGGACTGGTGACTCATTTCATACATGATATTATACATGTTTCAATGCTATTCTCCCAAATCTCCCCACCCTCTCCCTCTCCCACAGAGTCCATAAGACTGATCTATACATCGGTGTCTCTTTTGCTGTCTCGTACACAGGGTTATTGTTTCCATCTTTCTAAATTCCATATATATGTATTAGTATACTGTATTGGTGTTTTTCTTTCTGGCTTACTTCACTCTGTATAATAAGTTCCAGTTTTATCCATCTCATTAGAACTGATTCAAATGTATTGTTTTTAATGTCTGCGTAATACTCCATTGTGTATATGTACCACTGCTTTCTTATCCATTCATCTGCTGATGGACATCTAGGTTGCTTCCATGTCCTGGCTATTATAAACAGTGCTGTGATGAACATTGGGGTACACGTGTCTCTTTCCCTTCGGGTTTCCTCAGTGTGTATGCCCAGCAGTGGGATTGCTGGATCATAAGGCAGTTCCATTTCCAGTTTTTTAAGGAATCTCCACACTGTTCTCCATAGTGGCTGTACTAGTTTGCATTCCCACCAACAGTGTAAGAGGGTTCCCTTTCCTCCACACCCTCTCCAGCATTTACTGCTTGTAGACTTTTGGATCACAGCCATTCTGACTGGCGTGAAATGGTATCTCATAGTGGTTTTGATTTGCATTTCTCTGATAATGAGTGATGTTGAGCATCTTTTCATGTGTTTGTTAGCCATCTGTATGTCTTCTTTGGAGAAATGTCTATTTAGTTCTTTGGCCCACTTTTTGATTGGGTCATTTATTTTTCTGGAGTTGAGCTGTAGGAGTTGCTTGTATATTTTTGAGATTAGTTGTTTGTCCGTTGCTTCATTTGCTATTATTTTCTCCCATTCTGAAGGCTGCCTTTTCACCTTGCTAATAGTTTCCTTTGTTGTGCAGAAGCTTTTGAGTTTAATTAGGTCCCATTTGTTTATTTTTGCTTTTATTTCCAATATTCTGGGAGGTGGGTCATAGAGGATCCTGCTGTGATGTATGTCAGAGAGTGTTTTGCCTATGTTCTCCTCTAGGAGTTTTATAGTTTCTGGTCTTACGTTTAGATCTTTAATCCATTTTGAGTTTATTTTTGTGTAAGGTGTTAGAAAGTGTTCTAGTTTCATTCTTTTACAAGTGGTTGACCAGTTTTCCCAGCACCACTTGTTAAAGAGATTGTCGTTAATCCATTGTATATTCTTGCCTCCTTTGTCAAAGATAAGGTGTCCATATGTGCGTGGATTTATCTCTGGGCTTTCTATTTTGTTCCATTGATCAATATTTCTGTCTTTGTGCCAGTACCATACTATCTTGATAACTGTGGCTTTGTAATAGAGTCTGAAGTCAGGTAGGTTGATTCATCCAGTTCCATTCTTCTTTCTCAAGATAGCTTTGGCTATTCGAGGTTTTTTGTATTTCCATACAAATTGTGAAATTATTTGTTCTAGCTCTGTGAAGAATTCCGTTGGTAGCTTGATAGGGATTGCATTGAATCTATAAATTGCTTTGGGTAGTATACTCATTTTCACTATATTGATTCTTCCAGTCCATGAGCATGGTATATGTCTCCATCTATTAGCGTCTTCTTTGATTTCTTTCACCAGTTAAACTGATTATATTTAGAAAGACTATTACTTTTGTATTATCACAGATATTTTAAACAAAAAGCCTTATTTGAAAAAAAAAAAAAAAAAGCCTTATTTGGCAATAAGTTCCCAGTTCTCTTAGAAAACCTATTAAAAAAGAATATAAAGTATTAACAAATAAAATATCTCAGTACAACAAGCATAAGATATCAAATCACTGAACATTTTTCATGGACCCAATGCATGAACAAATTTTAATCAAGTTTTTGATATAAAGTGACAAAAATTTTCAGTTGAATTCACAGAGATCCCTTTCTTTATAAAATATTTGGGCAATACAGAATTTATATATTATGCCTGCTGCTGCTGCTGCTGCTAAGTCGCTTTAGTCGTGTTCGACTCTGTGCGACCCCATAGACGGCAGCCCACCAGGCTCCTCTGTCCATGGGATTCTCCAGGCAAGAACACTGGAGTGGGTTGCCATTTCCTCCTCCAATGCATGAAAGTGAAAAGTGAAAGGGAAGTCGCTCAGTCGTGTCCGACTCTTAGCGACCCCATGGACTGCAGCCTACCAGGCTCCTCTGTCCATGGGATTTTCCAGGCAAGAGTACTGGAGTGGGGTGCCATTGCCTTCTCCATATTATATCTACGAAATGGTTATGATGAAGTTCACGTCTTCTTTATTCTATCCCAGGTATTGTTTACATTTGACTGGACTCCAAACCAGTGAAGTCCTAGACAAAATTGATTGTATCATTTTTATAACTTTGATCCTTTCTGATAAGCTCCAACATGGAAATGTACAAATTACTCTCATTCATGCATTATTTGGGGAAATTTCCCTGGTGGTCCAGTGATTTCACTCCCAGGGGGCATGTGTTCAATGCCTGGTCAGGAAACTAAGATTCCCACATGCCATGAGACATAGTCAAAAAAAGAGGGGAAGGGAATTATTTTCGTTCATTTCAAATTGAATTTCCTAACTTTGCAGTAAAAATAAAATATTAAAATAGCATCAGATTCACAGATGCTTTGCACTTTATTGATTATACCCAGATTTTTATGTTAAAGAAACTCTCTGCATTTCCAGATTAGAATTTACCAGCAGTTCTTCTGTATTGTAAATAAATGGCAATACAAAGAAGGCTCCTCATCACAGCCACACTCACCCAACTTCATCCTCCTTAGAGACAGGTTGAATCACTCTACCATGAAGACCCAAGTTCAGATGCTCACCTCTGTAGACTCAGAGCATCGGCCCTGCTCTGCATAGCAGCCTAGTCTACAGGAGAAAGACAAAAACTTGGTTCCTCTGTTTCCATATTTGTATTTCTTTGCTCTACAGGGAAAATGGAAGCTTTCTCTAATACATTTTGCATGATGCAGTAGGTTAGCCTGCACTAAAAACTGATGTCCACTCAGAACCTCAGAATGTGATCTTACATGGAAAGAGGGTCCTTGTAGATATAATGAAGTTGAGGAGTTTCTGGTTTCCCCTGGTGCAGCCCAGGCAGACCCTTCTCCCCTCCCTTTCTGGTCCAAATCTCTTGTCCAATCCAGGAAGAGCAAAGCCTAGCTCTTCTTTTTGTTTTTCCACAATCATTGTCAGTGCTCAAACCTGGGCCTTTGGCAATTAAATACTACAAATTTGATTCCTTTGTTTCCTGCAGACATCTGCTTCGTTTCTTCTCCAAGGCAATAAAAGTGGAAAATTCTAGCCTCTTGTTACAGGAAAAGGGCGGAGTGCAAGGCATTCAAGGGAAAGGAAACTAACATCCCAAATATTTGCATGTCACTGGCTGGCACTAATCTATAAGAATTAGATAAACTATTTATTTATGGGTATGATGGTGATAATATACACCTTTTAATAGGCTTATAAGAATGTTTGAAGTGTATTCAAGGATTCTTTTAATTTTTAATTGGGCCTTCATTTAAAATTCTAAGTTGCTAAATATTCCTTCCTTTCTTCAATACAGCTTTTTACAGAGCTGTCAGAATGATGGCAATGCCAATCCATTTGATGTAGAACTTAGCATTCTCATTTTAGACTATTTCATCAGAGTTGTGGGTTTGTCTTTTTTAAGGCTAACAACACAGGAGGAAAACTGACACACATCATAAATACACAAACTGATAAATAACCATTCATTGTATGCTCAAAAATGGCTGTTTTTCTGTTTATTATTCTCAAAACAGCATTAGAGAAACCTAAGTAGCTGAACCCTTGGCTTTTCTATAAATACGAACCTTTTTAAAACCTCAAATATGTTTATCTATGTTTATCCAACAATTCTTCAAAGTTTGAGTTAACTACACAAAGACTCTCAGCTTAGAATGCTTCCTTTGAGATAGGACACAAAAGGCAGTTTCTGTAGTGGTTCGATTTCCTTTAAAATATCCCACAATAATATCACACTCAGTTTCTTCAAAGAGTCGCCTCTAAAGGTACTCAGAAATAGAGTCACAGATGTAGAAAACAAGCTTACAGTTATCAAAGGGGAAAAGGGTGGGGGGTAAATTGAAAGACTGGGACTGGCAACTGTTACCCTATTGATATAATAGATAACAGGGAACTATACTCAATACTCAATACTATACTTAATACTCTGTAATGGGATAAGAACCTTCAAAAAGAGTGGATATGTGTATACATATACACTGATTCGCTCTGCTATACATCTAAAACTAACACAACATTGTAAATCAACTATACTTTACAGAAATTAATTTAAAAATAAAAAAGGAAACTATAAACAAGATGAAAAGACAACCCTCTGAATGGGAGAAAATAATTGCAAATGAAACAACTGGCAAAGAATTAATCTTCAAAACAACAAGCAGCTCATGCATCTCAGTATTAGAAAAACAAACAACCCAATCAAAAAGTGGGAGGAAGACCTAAACAGACATTCTCTGTAGAAGACATGCAGATGGAAAATAAACACATGAAAAGATGCTCAACATTACTCATTATTCAGTTCAGTTCAGTCGCTCAGTCGTGTCTGACTCTTTGAGACCCCATGAATTGCAGCATGCCAGGCCTCCCTGTCCATCACCAACTCCCAGAGTTCACTCAAATTCACATCCATCAAGTCGGTGATGCCATCCAGCCATCTCATTCTCTGTCGTCCCTTTCTCTTCCTGCCCCCAATCCCTCCCAGCATCAGAGTCTTTTCCAATGAGTCAACTCTTTGCATGAGGTGGCCAAAGTACTGGAGTTTCAGCTTTAGCATCATTCCTTCAGAGAAATGCAAATCAAAACTACAGTGAGGTATCACCTCACACCCACTAGAATGGCCATCACCAAAAAAATCTACAAAGAATAAATGCTAGAGAGGATGTGGAGAAAAGGGAACCCTCTTGTATTGTTGGTGGGAATGTAAATTGATACAGCCACTATGGAAGACTGTATGGAGATTCCTTAAAAAACTAAGAATAAAACTACCATATGACCCAGCAATCCCACTACTGGGCATATACCCTGAGAAAACCGTTATTGAAAAGACACATGTACCTCAGTGCTCATGGCAGCACTATTTACAATAGCCGTAACATGGAATCAACCTAGATGTTCATTGGCAGATGAATGGATAAAGAAGTTGTAGTACATGTATGCAATGGAATATTACTCAGCAATAAAAAGGAACACATTTGAGTCAGTTATAATGAGGTGGATGAACCTAGAGCTTGTTGTACAAAGTAAGTCAGGGAGAGAAAAACAAATATCATATATTAATGCATACATATGTGATCTAGAAAAATGGTGCTGATGAACCTATTTGTAGGGCAGGAATAGAAATACATAGAAAACATACTTATGTATCTGGTGTGGGGGGAGGAAGGACAGGGTGGGAGGAATTGAGAGTAGCATTGACATGTATACATTGCGCATATGTGTTAGTCGCTCAGTCGTGTCCTACTCTTTGCAACCCCATGGACTGTAGCCCACCAGGCTCCCCTGTCCATGGACTTCTCCGGGCAAGAATACTGGAGTGGGTAACCATTCCCCTTCTCCAGGGGATCCTCCCAATATGTAAAATAGATAGCCAGTGGGAAACTGCTCTGTGAGCACAGAGTGCTCAACTCGGTGCTCTGTGACAACCTAGAGGGGTAGGTTGGGGTGAGGGGTGGAGGGGAGGTTCAGAAGGGAGGGGACATGTGTGTTCTTGTGACTGATTCATGTTGTTGTGTGGCAGAAGCCAACACAATATTATAAAGCAATTATCCTCCAATTAAAATAAATTTAAAAATAAAGGTACCCACAAAGAGGCATACCCATTTCTTCCAGTAAACTATTGTCATTCAAATTCAAGGAGCTCTCACACTACTGGTTTGATGAATTGGTCTATCTGACCAGGTGAAGGTCAGGTCTAAATACCCCAAGGTCTATTCTAATGGCGCAGGACACCTCTACTCTAGGGATCATTATTTTCTGAGAAAAAGATGCTCCACTGTGTTCCCTAGAATGGGTGCTGAGAATCGAGGAAGTATATGAAATCAAGAATGTTCCACTTGGCATAAATCTAAACTAAATTAACTAACCAGCTATTCATCTATTCTGGCTTTCCTGGTTGGCTCAGACGGTAAAGAATATGCCTGCAATGCAGGAGAGCCAAGTTCAATCCCTGTGTTGGGAAGATCCCCTGGAGAAGGGAATGGCTACCCACTCCAGTATTCTTGCCTGGGTAATCCCATGGACAAAGGAGCCTGACTGGTTATGGTACATGGGGTCGTGAAGAGCTGGACATCACTGACCAAATAACACTTCTTTCATCCATTCATCAATAAGAATACATTGTAGGCAATAGGATTTATGCCTTCAGTTTCATAAGACAGAGGCACAGATCCCTCAACTTTTGAATATTCAAAATCCCTACTTGAAAGGAACCCAGGAGTGGCCCCTGCAAACCTACAGGATGGTTTGGAAATCGTGCTGCAACACGGGTGGTCCCACAGGCTGGTGAAAAATGCAGAGTCCTGAGCTCCACCCCCAGAGACATTGCTCCAGTACATAGGAGCAGGTCCCAGAAATCTGCATCTTGGGTATATAACACACTTGTTAAAGGTTTGAAATGACTCACTTCTTGATGCAGACAATTTTATTACCGAATTCAGAACCTATTGAAAGTGATTTATTAGCCAGAGCAGTGATTTCCAAACATGAGCAGACATCAGATCAGCTAGAGGGCTTGTTAAAATGCAGAAACATGGGCCCCATCTACAGAGTTTCTAATTGAAACCCCTCACGTAGGGTTCAAGAATTTGCTTTTCTTTGAAGTTCCCAAGTGACACTGAAGCTACTTATCCTGGATCTGCACTCTGAAAACCACTCAACTAGACATGTCTTGTGCGAATGCAAAAGCAAACACTTCCCAAAAGTTATTAAAAGATGGTGCTATGAAAGGGTTGGGCTTCCCTGCTGGCTCAGATGTTAAGAATCTGCTTGCAAGGCAGAAGACCTGGGTTTGATCCCTGGGTTGGGAAGATCCCCTGGAGAAGGGAATGGCAACTGACTCCAGTGTTTTTGCTCAGAAAATTCCATGGACAGAGGAACCTGGAAGGCTACAGTCCATGAGGTTGCAAAGAGTCAGACATGACTGAGCAACTAGCACTTTCACTTTACTTTCATAAAAGGGTTTAACAAAATTAAAGTTATTTCTTTGAGCCTGAGTTCTCCTTTCATCGTATTAACCTGAATTATTAATTCCAAGCGGGGGTACAGGATTCCCAAGCATATTAAGCCACAAAACTCTCTTCTCAAGGAGAATCCTGGAAAACTGTTTGAGGACAACCTAATACAGCACAGTGGCAAATTATGCAGTGCCTTCAAGAAACTTAGACCTTTCTCACCTCCCTCCAGACCTCATCTCTTGACACTCCCTCCACCCCACCCCTGACACCAAGGATACCAGGCAATCAGAGCGTGGAGGAGAGAGATGCGTGCTCCAGAATTCAAGTTGATGGGTCTCACCTACTTTTCCATAAAACTAAATTGTAACTAATATTTGATGCTGATGAAATAATAATTTACTGTTTTATGTAATTTATGAGAGCTAGTAACAGTCATATTTTAACTATATTAAAAGTACCTTAGAAGTCACTGAGGCAATAAAAATACATAGGCTAAGATTAATTCCTATCATATTCTCATGAGATAAAATGCATATATAAATAGTCACAGTATGAAGCAGATTATAATAAGTGTAACAAGACATATGAGTAGTGTGCCCTTAAATTACAGACCACTTGCATTAACCTTATTAACAATCAGCAACTTTACTAAGGAAAGGAACCTGCTCATTCTGATTGACAGGCTTTTTCCACTGCTAAATCTAACCCTTCTCCACTATAATGTAAGAAGTGCTCTAATCAGAGAACATTCCATAATGTAGTTCTCCCAAAACTTGCTGGAAGAACCCCCAACGCATTGATAGAAAATATAGACCTCCAGACCCCCTACGGACCAAATAAATCAGAATCTCCAATAGAGAAAGAAGCCTGGAAATGTGTGTTTTTCTTAAGAGCCCCAGTTCCCAAGTTTTACTATAATGTAAGAGAAACTGGGTTTTCTCTGAAGTGTCTTTCAGGACAGAGACCCATTCATTCATTCATTCATTGAATTAATAAATACTTATTAATGCAGCATGCAAGACCATGTTTTTCTTGGTCTATGGCATTCATTTTTATTCAGAGCATCATTACATGTTTTTAGCTTTAAAAAACTATTTTTAGCAAATATATATATATATATATATATATATATATCTGATCAACAGTGTTCATATTTCACTACCCACACATACAGGAAACCATATACCCTAACACAGCATCCTCTTAGTACCATGCAGTTTACTCCATGATGCTTCAAGAAACACCAGAGAATCAATTTCAGTGGGATCATAACTAAATCATGAAAAACCACTCTGCTCACTGTCTCATACATCCTTAAAATATGCAGGAGATAGGATTTAAAATATAGAAACACATATGCCAAAAGCTGTTTTCTTAAAAATGCTAACTTTCCAACCTTGCAATTTTGACTACGTTTTCTATTCCTGCCTTCTGGGGAGAGGAAGTAATGGGTGGAAAGAAGAAAATGCTTTGGGAAGGCAGGAAGGAAGGTAAATGTTAATTATGAAAAAGCTTGTTTGTTTGAAGATGTTACTATTCAAAAAGAGAACTCCCTACAAAATATATGCTCTGACTTGGGGGAATGTTATATAAGCCGTCTTGTCCTGTTTCCTCTGCATTCTCAAATTCCACATCACCTCTCTTTCTCTTTTCCCTCTCTTTTTTGTGCACTCTTGCTCTCGCACGCTCTCTCTCTCTCTCTCTCTCTCTCGTGTGTGTGTGTGAGTGTGTGTGTGTGTGTGTTGAGGTAGAATAAAATAGAAAAGGAGAGAAAAGATAAGATTAGAAAGGGACAGAGCAAAGAAGCAGTATAAGTAACTACATTACTTAGATTTGTTGGACTTGGTGAACCCCCTTCTGTTCTTGGTGAACCCCTAGAACAGAAGGGCGAGGAAGTGATAAGGACAAAGCATTAGGAAAGGCTACTAATGCCCCTGATGTGAAGCACTGCACCAGCTATTAATGGTAAAAGTGCCGCAAATTGAAACAGTTCAGTTGTAAAATCTCAGTTAAATATAGCACCTGCTGAAGAACCAGAGCAAAGGAAAAGCAACATCTACTGGCTGTCATCCAAGTTTCCCGGCTTATGAATGTCATAGCGGCAGTGAGACGCCACCGGTGGAAGCAAGCCTGGCTCTGCCATGCTGTCACGTCACCTGAGTCCCATCGCTGTGTGCTGAGGTCCGGGTGGATGGGTCAGGACAGGAACGTGAGCATGGGTAGCACCTCCCCTGCCCCAGACAGGCCCTGGCAGCCTGCGAGGTTGAGTCATTCAGACTTCCACCCTCCAGCTATAGATACAAAAAAAAACTCTTCTATAGAATAATCAGTGCCTTGACACATCCAGAGCCAAATGACTTCTCTTACCCACGTGTTTTATTTGTAACATTTATAAATGTATAAAATTCAATAACATTAGTATGAAAATTCAGTCAGTCAGTTCAGTCGCTCAGTCATGTCCGACTCTTTGCAACCCCATGAACCGCAGCACGTCAGGCCTCCCTGTCCATCACCAACTCCCAGAGTTCACCCAAACTCATGTCCATTGAGTCGGTGATGCCATCCAACCATCTCATCCTCTGTCAACCCCTTTTCCTCCTGCCTTCAATCTTTCCCTTCATCAGGGTCTTTTCCAATGACTCGGTTTTTTGCATCAGGTGGCCAAAGTGTTGGAGTTTCAGCTTCAGCATCAGTCCTTCCAATGAACACCCAGGACTGATCTCCTTTATGATGGACTGGTTGGATCTCCCTGCAGTCCAAGGGACTCTCAAGAGTCTTCTCCAAGAGTCTTCTCCAACACCACAGTATGCAAATTAATCTACTTTAAAACTTTTTTTAGTTATACCTTGCATGCACGCTTAGTCACTTCAGTTATGTTGAAACTCTGTGAGACCCCATGGACAATAGCCCACCAGGCTTCTCTGTCCATGGGATTCTCCAGGCAAGAATACTGTAGTGCGTTGCTGTGCCCTCCTCCAGGGGATCTTCCTGACTCAGGGGTCGAATTCACATCTCTTATGTCTAACTTGCATTGGCAGGCAGGTTCTTTACCACCAGCACCGCCTGGGAAACCCAGTTATACCTTAACGATTCACAGTACTTCCATTGATTCCATGGCTAACAGTAATGATGAACTTAACTGCTATTTAATAACAGCTTCTGATTATCGTTTAAATGAATTTTTGTATAATCCACACAGTGCTGATGTAAGAGCCTGTAGAATGGAAGTGAAACAGGCAAGAGAACAAGAGGTAACAGCAACAGTTACGTATTTCAAAGCAATGTTGTATAAAAGCTGAAATTTCTGTAAGAAGAATATAAGCTGACTAAGTCATATTTGGGGCTGAGAAATGATTACAATAATTTTATTATTTTAATCCTTCAGTTAGTTTTAATAATTCTTTTTCTTAGATCACTTAAACTTCTCAGAATCAGTTTTTCCATGTGTAAGTGGAGCCAGCAATAATGACCAAATAGAGATACCATGAGAATATAATAAAAGTAGTAATACAGTATAGTATGTACTTGCTAAATGCCAGTTCTCTCAGTGTTAAGAGCTAATATTCAACTTCTCTGTTAAAAAATCAGAGAATTTAAATTTCTCACAGTATCATCCTTTCTTGTATCTGAAGACACAAACTCAGTTTTTAAAAGTAAAAACTTGCCTAAAAAAATCAAATGCAGCTAGCTCAGGAAAGGGCAACAACCCAATGCCGTAGACTTCAAAACCTGACAACCGAGGAAAGAAATAGATGGTTTCTGGAGCCCAGTAGAGCAGAGCATTCTGCAAGGCTCCTGACCCCACCCCCAGAACCCATATGGGCAGTGCAGTAAAATGCTGGAAATTATCCCCACCATTCCTGCAGGGAGCCCACTGAACCAAACCACACTGAAGTGCCTGGGTTCAGAAAAAGAAAATCACTGCTTTGTTCTCACTCATGAGATTCCACCTGAGTTCCCCCATATAGTTAAATATCCAGTGCTACTTAAACCATGTTTTAATTCAATAACTAAACCAGTCTCTATATCCATCAAGCTCTCATACAAGAAACTCAAGGTATTTCAAACAGAAATTAGATGCTTACAAAATTCTCACACAGGCTGGAAACGTAGGCATCAGCAAAGCCCCTATGAAAGCCCCTAAATAGCCACTGAATCCAGGAGCATAGTACCAATGCTCCTATCCAGAGATGGAGACACACCTGGTCACATCCCCAATGCCCTGCCACTGCTACCACTGCTTCTTAACGCTACATCTCTGTTTAGACAGAAGAGCAGGAAAATGACCACTACCTCTCTTCTACCAACCAAAATATGTGTGAAAGTCGCTTAGTTGTGTCCGACTCTTTGCAACCCCATGGACTATACAGTCCATGGAATTCTCCAGGTCAGAATACAGGAATGGGTAGCCTTTCCCTTCTCCAGGGGATCTTCCCAACCTAGGGATAGAACCCAGGTCTCCCACCTTGAAGGCAGATTCTTTACCAACTGAGCTACTAGGGAAGCCCAAAATATGTGTGAGTGCATCCCAAATTCTGGCTGTAATGGAGATGCAAAATGCTGTAAGCTTTTCAGGCCTTGCTCTGCAAAAACACACCAGTGAAAGCTGTTGTCAAATGGAAGTTGAAAGGGTCAATCTACAGTATCCGCTACGGATCTGTTGCAGCCCTGCAATGCAAAGGTCATGTCCCTCATACTCTATCCCTTCGGTGACTTGTCATCCACACACATCCGTTGCTCAACTTTATTTCGCCCAAGACAACATTGAATTCAGATTTCAATCAACAATCTGCAAACTCTAGCTTGAGCTAGCAGACTGAATTCAGAAACCCATATTAACGCACTTTGCCCCACCTAGAGTCCCTCCTCCTGGTGCAGTGCTCTCAGAAACTGTGCTCACACAAATTCCCTAGGTTCCTGCCATTATCAAAGAGCAAGATCTTCTGTGATGTCAATCTTCTCTTCCTAGCTCCAAATGCTGCATGTCTTCTGGGATGGGCTGTAAGTTGGAAGACAAGGAAGCATGGTCATAAAGGGGCCTGAGGAGAGCTGGCCAAGTTATTTTTCTCAAGTAAAGGCAATGCCAAAGAATGTTCAAACCACCACACGATTGCACTCATCTCACACGCTACCAAAGCAATGCTCAAAATCCTCCAAGCCAGGCTTCAACAATATTTCAACCAAGAACTTCCAGATGTTTGAGCTGGATTTAGAAAAGGCAGGGGAACCAGAGATCAAATTCCCAACATCCGTTTAATCATTGAAAAGGCAAGACAGTTCCAGAAAAACAACTACTTCTGCTTTATTGACTACACCAAAGTCTTTGATTGTGTGGATCACAACAAATTGTGGAAAATTCTTCAAGAGATGGGAATATCAGACCACCTGACCTGCCTCCTGAGAGATCTATATGCAGGTCAAGAAGCAACAGTTAGAACTGGACATGGAATAAGAGACTGGTTCCAAATCGGGAAAGGAGTATGTCAAGGCTGTATATTGTCACCCTGCTTATTTAACTTATATGCAGGATACATCATGCGAAATGCCAGACTAGATGAAGCACAAGCTGGAATCAAGATCCTGGGAGAAATATCAATAACCTCAGATATGCAGATGACACCACCCCTATGGCACAAAGTGAAGAGAAACTAAAGAGTCTCTTGATGAAAGTGAAAGAGAAGAGTGAAAAAGTTGCTTAAAACTTAACATTCAGAAAACTAAAATCATGGCATCTGGTCCCATCACTTCACGGCAAATATATGGGGAAACAATGGAAACAGTGAGAGACTTTATTTGGGGTGGGGTTCCAAAATCACTGCAGATGGTGATTGCAGCCACGAAATTAAAAGACACTTGATCCTTGGAAGAAATGCTGTGATCAACCTAGACAGAATATTAAAAAGCAGAGACATTACTTTGCCAACAAAGGTCCGTCTAGTCAAAGCTATGGTTTTTCCAGTAGTCATGTATGGATGTGAGAGTTGCACCAAAAAGAAAGCTGGGTGCCAAAGAATTGCGGCTTTTGAACTGTGGTGTTGGAGAAGACTCTTGAGAGTCCCTTGGACTGCAAGGAGATCCAACCAGTCCATCCTAAAGGAAATCAGTCCTGAATATTCATTGGAAGGACTGATGCTGAGACTGAAACTCCAATACTTTGGCCACCTGATGCAAAGAACTGACTCATTGGAAAAGACCCTGATGAAGGGAAAGATTGAGGGCAAGAGGAAAAAGGGGTGACAGGGAATGAAATGGTTGGATGGCATCACCAACTCGATGGACAGGAATTTGAGCAAGCTCCAGGAGTTGGTGATACAGGGAGGCCTGGCATGCTGCAGTCCATGGGGTCCAAACAGTCGGACATGACTAAGTGACTGAACTGAACTGAACTAGCAAGCCTCCAACAAACAAGTAACTTCATCGGACAGGGGAAGGCAGCTGCTTATGCTGGCCAGGGAGCTTCAGTGGGATGGGGATTTGGGGGGATGCAAATTCAATTGAACATGCTCAAATGTCTCACTACAATTCCCAGAGTCCCTCTCTTTTCAAATCAGAGTCCTAGTGTTCACTTTAAATATAGGACAAGGGCTTCCCTTGTGGCTCAGTGGTAAAGAATCCGCCTGCCAATGCAGGAGACATGAGTTCGATCCCTGATCTGGGAAGGTCCCACATGCCACAGAGAAGCTAAACCCATGAATCAAATATTGAGCTTCTGCTCTAGAACCATAGAACCACGACTTCTGAGCCCATGTGCCATAATTACCGAAGCTCATATGCCCTATAGTGTGTGTTCTGCAACGAGGGAAGCCGCTGCAATGAGAAGCTCACACACAACTAGAGAAAAGCCTGTGCACAGCAACAAAGACCCAGAGCATTCAAAAATAAATAAAAGAAAGGACAAAATGTGAATTCAGCTAATGTTGTAACCTTAGCAACCCATTAGATTTGAGTCCTATCTGAGTCCTAAGGTCCCAAAAGATAAAAGGTTATTTAGGGTAGTTATGGCAGCTCCTTGATTCTCTGAACCTTCTTGAGCTAATGATGTCATTTTCTGAGATTGTTATTTTCTCTCTTTAATATCTCCAGGGCTATCCTCATAGTCATTTCATTCCACAACACTTGACATTTCATTCTGATGAGTTACCATAGCAACTGCTTTGCCAGAGTTTATCTTTTAAAGGGGCACATAGTCCAGGAAGCCATAAGTGATCATTTAAACAACACTTTTTGTCACAGTGTGCCACAGACCATGAGAGTACAATTTTCTAATAGTAATAGGACTGTTGTTATCTTCAAAACCATCCAGGTCAGATAACCAATCCAATGTTATTATCCTTGAGATCGTTATCTGCAACCCCTTCTGGAAGGAGAAAACAGAAACCACTCTGGAGTTTGGGAGGCTTAAGAAAAAAGAGGTTTCACGTAGAGAAGAATGTATTTATAGAATCATTATAAAGAACATAGAAGCAGAAGTGGAGAAAACACTACTATACTTGCAAGCCCAAGATTAAGCAGCATCCACGATGGCTTGTCAGCTCTTTACCCAGGAAGCTGGGACCGTGGTAACTGTCCCACCTGCAGTAGGTACCCACAGATGGAGTCTACAGACTTCAGTGTCACATGAGTGCACCCCACTGGTAGAAATCTATCCGTAAGAACTGAACTTCCTAGGGTCTGGAAAATATAGAACTAAGTTACCAGCTTCTGAAGAATGAGAAAGCATTCTAAACTGAATGGTGAGAGAGCAAAAAAAAAAAGGATGCATTAAATCTTCACAGTTGCAACAAGCTACCGTCTCTATTCACCTGAACAAACTCAGTCTTTCAAGTTTCCTTCCCTTCCTCCTGTTACTCTACTCACAATGTCAAGGGTCAGCGAGGCACTTCAACCTGGTTCCTGGTTGTTCAGACGCTGGGATTTACTGTTTCTGGGTGTATCTTTTGTCCATCCAATTACTGGCACTCAGTTGGAGTCTCAAGCTGATGTCTGCAGATGGTAAACTTGAGGTCCATCAATCATCTCCTTCTGAGATATCATAATGATATCATTGAGATATCATAAAAATATCATTGGGATATCATTATACTGCCTTGCTACTTATGTTTATTTTGAAATCCTTCATAATAAAGAAGTGTTCAAACTAATAAGTAATACTAAAGGATGGAAACAGCTATAAATACAATCTTTAAATAGCATCTCTTCTTTCCAATTTATGTTTAGTGAAACTTTAAAAGGAAGCCTGGTTTTACAAGCATACATAACACTTATATTAGAATACCTTGCCTTTCCCAAATGTAATCTTCATGAGAGAGTTAATGAGCCATGGAAAATAAGAAAATAACCTGGAGATGGAGGAAAACTGTACAAATTATATTTAATCAGATAAGAGCACATTCAAAAAATTTTCTGATTTGAGCAGACCGTTCACCAATCCAGAAAATTTAGGAGAAATAGCAAGATTATATGGAGGAAGATAATGAGTTCCATTTGGTGAATGTTGTGTTCAAGGTGCTTGTAGTAAGCGGGCTCCATGTTACACAAGATAAAGCGCAGGCTGGAAAGGTAATTTGGAAGTCTTCTGATTAGAAGGAAAACCATGGATGAGGTTAGGTTCACCAAATCCAGGCAAAGTTGCACTATCTGGACTCAATCTCAGGTTTGAGTTACACATACGCAGCAGAAATAACTTATAAAATAGGTGCCAGACTTAAATTTAATCCTAACTTACATAAGATAAACTTTTATCGCTTCTATCACCTGTCTATATGTTTGAAAGTTAGTGTTAGTCCCTCAGTCATCTCTGACTCTTTGCAACCCCAGGCTCCTCTGTCCATGGAATTCTCCAGGCAAGAATACTGGAGTGGATAACCATTCCTTTCTCCAGGGGATATTCCCCATCCAGGGACTGAACTCGGGTCTCTTGTTTATGCATCCTTAAAGAGTCCCAACAGCATCCTGAAAAAAGCTTGGTACCTTTGGGAAGGATCCCCTTTAAACCCATCCCCAACCTGCCATGGGATAGGGCTGGTACCCTCTGCAGATGGTACAGAGAAGTTGCTCCTTCCCCCCAGCTCACATCCTTTCCATCTCATGACTGGCCTCATGGTCTCAGGTTCAAAAATAACTGCAAGTTCATGAGGAATTTCGTGAGGAAAAATTATTTTTTCCCTCCCACCAAATGAAGATTTTTTGTTTTTACTGATTTTGGTTTCATTTTTTTAATGAGACAAGTTTCATATCAAAATCAGAAAATATAGATGAGAAAATATGTAAGCATTCAGAGCATAATCACTAAACACTATCCATGATACCACAGTGCCTTAAAAAAAAGAATGAGGTCATGCTGGTCATGTTATTTTTTCTTTTTCTATTTAACAACTATGGCCGTCCATCTCCAACATCAGTCTAACATGATTGAAGAGACTGAGGGAAGTTAAAATGAAGATGCTGAGAACAGTGTGCTGTGTTTCAGTACATCTAAAGTACTGTTTGTTACAGTTATATTTAAAAGAGATAATACACAAGGACTTATAGCACATGAAACTGTTCAATATGCTGTAAAAACCTAAATGGGAAAAGAATTTGAAAAGGGATAGATACATGTATATGTATAAGTGAATCACTTTGCTGTACACGTGAATCTAACACAACATTGTAAATCAACTTTACTCCAATATAAAATTAAAAATGTGTGGCTCAAACACTGCTTGGTGAAGAATCACCTCTAGTGCCTATTGAAACCAGAGATTAGGGGACCTGTGAAATCAGGATCTCTAGGTGAGGGGCCAGAAATTCTCCTTGTTGACAAGCTCCCAGATGATCTTTCTCTGTTTGTCGATCACTCATTTCTTATTTTAAACTAATTTTTATTGGAGTGTAGTTGATTTACAATGTCTCATTAGTTTATGCTGCACAGCAAAACAATTTAGTTGTGTACAGGCAAATTCTTTACCATCTGAGTCACCAGGGAAGCCCTGGATATGTGTATATATCAGTTCAGTTCAGTCGCTCAGTCTTGTCAGACTCTTTCGACCCCGTGAACCACAGCATGCCAGACCTCCCTGTCCATCACCAACTCCTGGAGTCCACCCAAACCCATGATCATCAAGTCGGGGATGCCATCCATATATATATATACATGTATATATATACGTATACATATATATCTACTTTTTTAGATTCTGTTTCCAAAAGGTCATTAAATTATCTTAAAGAGAAGACCTGTTTTCCCCAACACTCCAAAATATTTCTATTCTTGAACCTTTATGTTCTCTGATCTTTATTTTAGGAGACATCAACGGATGGTCTACACAATTTGACAGATATTATGGCAATAACTACAAAATGACTTCCTTGTATCCCAGTATTGTGGCAGAAACATCTGAATGCTGTAAGTAGTTAGAAGGGCTGAGCATCCTTGTCTATGGGCTTATAGTAAGATACCATGTTGTTAAAAGTTGGATACAATGGTTTTAATACTTTTATACAGTTAATTTCAGCTTTCTATTTGCAAAATTATAATTTTCTATTAGACATACAACCTGAAATTGAGAATTTGATTTTTAAATGACTCAGGGATCATAAGTGCAACAGGACTAAATCATGCTAGGTATTGATGCAAACAAAATTAATGTCAGTGCATTGGGGTTTCTATTTTACATGTCCCCTTTTCACAGTCACTGTAAACTCATATAAAAGCAACTCCATACCAGGATATTTGAGGGAACAAAAACTTACCTATGTGCGTATCCCTATAGCAAATTAGAGAAGCAATCACCTTGAGTTGCTGCATTGTGCTGTGGAAGCTGTGTAAAGAAAAGTGAAGTCTCTTTCCCTTATTCATGTGGCTGTACCCATGTTTGATGTTGGATCTGAACTTATGTTATAGTTATATTGGATTTAACCTCATGTGTGCAGAACCAATTAAATGTTTTAACCAATGGAAAAAAAAAAAGAAATGGAAACAAGAGCAGAGAAGCTGTTAGGATTTTAACATGTGTAAGTGAAAAAGCTTCTGGGGTCTAAGTCATACTTTACAGCTACCAAAAAAGCCTTATTTGTTATACTCTACATTTAGTCACATAACAAAAACCATGGAAAGGATTGTAGGAGGGTATAACATTGAGGATAAACTCTATAATTTCTAAAATCAGGAAGATCAATGTACATAATTCTTTTTAAATAAATTGGGTTTATTCTGATAAATTATTGACATATAAATGTGTGCCTTAAAGTTGTAATTTCAATCATATCTTTCAAAACCTTGGTTAAAAGGAAGGGTTTGGGGAAAAGAATCCTTTACTACATTTTCCACTTTATGTTCTACCACAAATTGTAAAGTGCAGCTTTTTAATTTTTTTTTTAATATTTTTTGCCTTTACTGCTCAAATAAAACTCATAAAAACTGCTAACAATCCCCACTTTGAGTGGATATAATCCCTCCTGTTAATCTCACAGGTCACTCAGCAATCTATCTCAACCACATGTTGTCTTCTTGTCAAAATATGGAAACCATGGAACTCCCTTGGTGTTCAGTGTTTAAGACTGCACTTCCACTTCAGGGAGCATAGGTTCGATTAGGGT